>NC_141695.1:1655594585-1656194585 GCF_964263255.1 Lissotriton vulgaris | reverse complement strand
ATACGCCAGACACGGTATTTTCCCTGTTTCTCTGTTTGTATTACAGTTTTTTCTAAAGACTGCAATAAAGTATTTGAATATCCATTAGGGATCCAGTACTTACAATAGAGTGCCTGCATTGCATGAACTGGGAGTGCCGGGACATCCCACCTCCCTCCTTGCATGCCAGAGTGTCTCCACCAACCACAGAGAGGCACTCTGTTTTAAACTGTGGACACTGGGAACACCATTGGGAGAGGCATTAGAAAAAGGCACTGACGCCGATACGCGTCATGCCGGATGGAATCAAGCGATGTTCCTGTGAAACCCGTGTGGGCTCATTCTTTTGCAAAGGGAAGGATTATGGACTTTGAGATACATATATACATATATACATATATATATATATATATATATATATATATATCATAACATCATAACATGAGGTGTAGAGCACTTTCACAGTGATGTGCCTCATCTGGTTATTCGAAAGTCACCTCTGTTTGTTACAGATCTCTATGATGCTCGCTCATTTTTATAAAACTTGGAAGATGTGAGGTTTAGTAAACACACCTTCATTTCAACCTTGAAACATGTGTTTGAGCAAAAATCCATGGAATAGCTTGCTTTAACCCTTTGAAGTGCAAGGCCCATCAGGAAAGGCAGGGGCGTAGCTTAGACAGTAAAACTAGGATGGTGTGAACTTCAGATTTTCCGACAATCATGCTGGATATCATGTTAATCATTGTATGGGAAGCAGCACGAGGGGGGTCGTAAGGGCCAGTGGAAAAGGAAAGGAGTGCGGATTGTGAAGGGTACTTAAAACAGTGTTTTGTAAGATCACCGGTGCTTAATTTGATCCAGTGGTTTCTGGTGCTCTGCACCAGCACTTAATTGCCAACACTTCTGACAGTCTACCACAAGGTGCCGTTGTCTGCTAATTTCTAGATGACCACAACAACAGGTAATTATGAATTCAATCGACATTAAAAATGACAATTACCTGCTGTACTAGCCATACATATAGCTTAGGGGGCCTGAAATAGTCTGAACTGTCACACTTGTAGGAGTGTGATGGTTAGTGTTGGACTTGGCCCTTTATGCAGGGTCATCCCTGAACTTTTTGCCTTTGTCCTGTATTTTGTCTGACCTGTTTTTGTTGGTTTTATGATTCTGGGCACTTTACCACTGCTGATCAGTGCTAAAGTGCATATGCTCTCTATGTTAAATTGATGCAATGGATTAGTGACCACATAATTGGATTATTTGATTTACTTGTCAGACCCTAGTACAGTGCACCATGTGTGCCCAGGGCCTGTAGATCAAATGCTGCTAGTGGGCTTGCAGCACTGATTGTGCCACCCACAGAAGCAGTTTGTAAAGTGTGTCTCAGGACTGTCATTGCAGAGCCTATACAGTCTGTGACTGCTGTGTCTACTTGGCAAGTGCTCCCACTTGCCAGTCAATAAACCTTCCCTTTTCTACATGTCAGACACCCCTAAGGTAGACCCAAGGGCAGGGTGCATTGTATGTAAGAGGTCGGACATGTCCTGATGTATGTGATATGCACTGATAGTGAATTACAGCCATTTTCGTTTTTCACTATTGCAAGGCTACCTGTCCCCATAGGCCTAAATGGGCAGTTTGATTATAACATCTTATAATCCTAACTGACCCAGGAAACATGGTAGAAATTCGAATTTAGTATGTCTGAACTCAGGATGATAAAATACATCTTTTAGTAAAGTCGGTTTTAACATTCTGTGTTTGAAAATTCCACTTTTAGAAAGTAGGTATTTTCTTACCTAACCATCCAGCCTGCCTCTGATAGCTTGTCTATTGCATGTCTGGTTTGTGTGTGACAGGGGCTGGGGAGGCTCCATGAGACAGGGCGAGTCATCACAGGTCTGAATAGACCTATATGCACGTAGAGTGGTGGGAGGAGTAGCATATGGGCCTGAATAGGGCTGTGCATGCCTCTCACAATGCTGGCTCCATCTGCTGTGGTGTGTCTGAGGACCCTGGCCCACCCTGACAAAGGAAGGAAGAAGTCCTGTAATCAAGGTGCTCCAGGACTGAACAGAACTGGTTTGGACTAGGTGCAGGACCCTCTGTCTTCAGAGGACAAAGGATTTTGCAGTATAAGTATTGGGGCCCCGACCCGAGGACTTAAGATCACTTCTGGAACAAATAGACAAACCTTTGCCAAGGAAAATAATCAAGGAAGCTGCAGGAGTTTGGACTGCCCCTCTGCCAGTGTGCTGTTTGCTGTGTTGGCCTGCAGTGGTGTCTTCATTGCCAAGGAAAGGAGAAGGAACTTTTAAAGTACTTTCATCATCTTGCAGAATATTTCTCCAAGGGCTTGAACTTGTGCTTGCCTCCTGCTGAAGTCTCAGGGCTACAAGACTTCACCACCAGCACCCCTCTGAATTTCCTTGCTGGGAATTCTGTCTGCAGAAGCCTGCATGTCACTGGGAGCTGGAAGCGCGACTCAACGAGAAGAAGCGTGTCGCCATCACAGCTGTTGCCGTCGCATAGCCGGAGAAGCGTGTGGCCGCTGCCGCATCACCAGAGGAGCGTGTCTCTGTCGCAACTGTTTGCGATCACATCCTTGGAAAAACGTGTCCCCACCGCAAGGGCCGTTGATGCATCATCGGAGAAGCGTATCGCGGGGCATGTCGCAGCTCCAAAGTTACAGAGTTCGCAGTCCGGCCACCGGGCGTGCACACATCATCTTCAGATCGTCGCATCCCATCAAGGGCGCCATCTTATCACATCGCACCGGATTGTCGCATTAAGGTGCCATCCTGCCGCATCGCAACCCGAACGCAGTACGAGAATCAACGCATCACCTCCTCTCCGGGAAGAAACAGACGCATCCCCTACTCAGCGCAAGCATTGAGGCTCAACGCACCGCCTCCCCTGAATCAAGGAACCGACGTATGACCCTCCCTGCAAACCTTTAGTTTGTTTTGCTTTACACATCCAAGGTACTGTTGTGAGAAACATGTTGCATTTATCATCAACTTGAACTAAGTTACTTCTACTATCTTTAAGTCTATTTTGAGTACAGTATTGTGGATTTTTGTAGTTTATAGTCTTGTGTTAAGTCTAAATAAAGAATACTTATTTTTATAAAACCTGTGTGATGTCCATCTGTTGTGTTTTCACTGTATTACTGTATGTGTTCACAAATGCTCAACACACTGCCTCTAAGATAAGCCTTTCTGCTCGTGCCAAGCTACCAAGGGGGTGAGCAGGGGTTATGCAGGAGTGTAATCCCCTTTCCCTAGAGGCAAGGGTCCCTATTTGGTCAAAGGTACCTACCTCTGCCAACTTGAGAGCCCCAGTTCTAACAGTTAGTAGTTATGTTGGTACTGTCAGTGGCAGCATAGCAGTGTCAATGTGTGGTGCAAGCTGCAGTGGCCTTCTTGAGGAGAGTCATAACCATATTTTAAAACCTTCAAAACCGAGACAAGTGTTTGTTTTTGTTTTTGTTTGAGTAAATAACAAATCTTAGGTGACATTAAACAGACATCTTAACATACTGTGCTGAAACCTCCTGTGCCCAACTATTTATTAAATAATACATTTATTTGGAAGGTGTAACACCCCCTCAAACTACGCTCTGAGTAAAAGGGATCTTTTTTTAACAGCTATGCCACTTACTAGAAGAGTAAAACTCCTCACAGAATAGTCCATCACAGTAAGGCTTCCTAAAGAAAGCACTCCCCCTTATTCGTATTACTCATAGCAGCTCTTCCCGGCCAATCAGTTCTGTAACCATAAGCTCCGAAGAGAGCTCCAGATATTACTTAGATATGACTCAATGCATTGACAATTCAAGATAGATATTTGTAAGTTGTGTATTATTGCACACTGGTTTGGCTTCTTCAAATCAATGATTTGCTGGATAGGACTGTGTAGATAAAGACTGCTTTTTTGAGGGTGAAATGAAGCTTGCTTTTCAGACCAATATATATATATTCCTGTGTTAAATGTAAGGTTAATTGTCTTGAAGGCATCATTTTTTCCTTCTGTTCTGCTGGCATTGCATTGTCACAAGTTAGAGTTAGAGTCTGTTTTTGTGCAGGGCTTGCAATCATGTTCAGAGCTGGTGTGGAAAACAGGGCTTTTTCTTAAGTACTCTTTTTCATTAGTTCGAGCCTAGTGTAGCGTGCATGTGCTGCTCTAGGAGAGGGCCTCTTGGAATCACTCCAGACTTCCAAGAGACTTCTCCATGTGGGTCGGATTCCACCCACCCATCTTATTGGTCATTGTGTGTGGCTTTCAAAAATGAAAGCACGCAAATGGCCAAAGGGGGGTGTATGTCCCGTCTTTTCTGTAAACCTTCACTCCCATGGCCTATGGGTCTCGGGAGCAAGCAGCGGTGCACAGTGTGCCAGCTGCATTCCAGGATCAGGTTACTAATTAACCCAGCCCGGTCGCTTTCACTTTCGCGACCGCGCTTATTAGCATTCTTGAAGTCTCTTCTTTCTGTGGCCCGGGCATTAGAAGGCAGACAAGAGAGTTGTCAGTTGTGACTTTCATACAACGTAGTTTTCAAAAGAGAGAAAATATGTATTTATTTTACGTCTGTGTTACGGTGATCGCATATGGTGGATTTTGGATGACAGGTATTTTGTTCTTCGTATTAACCATCTCCAGTTTTTATTACAACTAAAACTTCTGCATGCTCGATGCCTTTCACCTAAAAGTACATCTGTTTTTCAGGTTCTTGGTGTTTTCCAGTTCAGTTGTGGGTTTATCAGATTTCTGCGCTAAATCACTGGCATGGAAATTGCGTCTTCTAGTTTGCTCTCAGATCTCTCCAGAAAGAAATTTAACCACCGAGGTGCCTTACTAGTGCAGAAACAACACTATGTTACTTACCTTTATGATAACTAGAGTTCTCATAAGTCCCCAAGACACTGTGGTAAATATTTGTATTCTTTTGGGAAGAGTAGTGATTGTGCTCATTTCGGAGAGTGGGGGCAATGCGGCAAAAAAGTATTCGAAAGCAGCATCATACTCAAGATGGATCTCACAGGGGGGGTGTCCGATTCTTTGTTGGGACATGTTACAAGGACCTCTTATATTCTTGAGTGCATATGCTTGCTTTGGACACTTCAGAGAGAGAAATGCCAAACAAAGTACACTTTGGAAGCACAGAATTATCATTAATATTAGGAACTCATTTTTAATTGCTTTTTAAATCCATACTTTTGCTGTGGACGTTTTGTTTAATGTTCGTTGGGAAACATGCATGGTATAGACCTGGATTGCCTTTATGCATTCACCCTGGTTTTCTTTTGACGTGCAGTACTTGTGAGAGGCCCTCCAATGCTCAGATACTGGTGAAAGATGCAACAGTTTTTTAGGTCAAGCCTACGCAGCGTGGGGGGGATGGTTCAAAGAGTCCGGTTGTCATCGTCTGCAGCCTCACCCTGACTCAAACCTGCTTCCAGTGATAGCCCAGGTCCTCATGTGGATGGGTTAGCATGCACCCAGCTCTCCAACTACACTTGTTAAAGTGCTGGTGCTTGTGGCTTCTACGGTAACCCTTTTCCACTAGTCACCTGCGGGATGCCCCTCAGCTTGGCTCAGCCCAATGGCCTGCTCCTGGGCTGCACTGCAGGACAGGCTGCTGTGTCTTCTGCATCACATTGCTGCAGGTACTTCAGATGCATCTGCATATGTGTTTTTGTTGTCCGGAGTTGCATTACGGACCATCGCCAGCCCTCTGGTTATGGTGAAGCAGGAGCATGTTTGTAGTCTCCAGAACTGTGTGACTCACTGCTATAACTGAGGTCTCTGGAGCATACTAGAAGTGCTGGATGTTAGTTTTGAGCATGCGGCGAGCTATAAGAGCAAAGTCCCTGCATATTAGGTGATAAGTTAGTGTTCTTGGCTGCAGGTCTTTTAATCTTCGCGAGTAGAGATGTCCAAGTATGTTTTTTTGTTTTTTTTGTTAGCATATTTGCATGTTTTTTTCAGTGTCCTTCCTCCTGTGTATGCATGTGCTGCATGGCGTAATACTTAAAAGGTCCCAAAGGCAAGACCTATTGGCTATGCCAATGCTTGTTTTCATTTGATGCTCATTTTCAATGAAAATGATTTCGGCCTAGTAATATTATTAGTTTTATAATACTGACCATGTCAGACAAGATTATATTAGTGGACAACCTACACAAGATCACCTCAGTGCATCAGGCAAGGTTGTGTGCAGCTTTGTAACAAACATTGGCAAACCCAATAGGTCTCGCCTATGCAAGAGCTATGGCTTAGGCTTGGCAGTGTTTTAGCAATTTTATAAACAAGAATGGCAGCTGTTCAGCATGACTAAAAGTTAGTTGGGTAAAAGATATTGGCGCAGAGTGGAGTGTCGTAGAGTGGAGTGTTATGGAGTGGAGTGGCATACAGTAGAGTTGAGTGGCATGGAGGGGAGTAAAGTAAAGTCATGGAGGAGCGTACAATGTTGTGGAGTGTTGTAGTGGAAGTAGAGTGGGAGGGCATAGAGTGGAATACAGTGTCAGAGTTGAGTAGAGTGAAGTGGCATAGAGTGTTGTGGAGTAGTGTAGAACAGAGTGGAGTACCGTAGAAGGTTGTAGTGTAGACTGGCGTAGAGCGGAGTAGATTGTTATAGAATGGAGTGGTGTGGAGCACTGTCATAGAATAGAGTGGAGTGAAGTGGCATAGACGGAGTTGCGTATAGCGTCATGGAGTGGAGTAGTGTTATAGAATGGCTTAAAGTGGAGTAGAGTGCTGTAGAGTGGAGTGGCATAGAGTGGAATAGAGTGTCAGTGGAGCACAGTTTAATGGAGTAAAGCATCATAAAGAGGAGTATCATGGAGTAGAGTTGTCGTAGAGTGAAGTGTAGTAGAGTGGCCTAGAATGAATTGGCGTTAAGTACAGTGGTGCTGAGTAAATTGGTGTAGAGTGCACTGACATAGAGTAGCATAGAGTGTAGTAACATATATTCCAGTGGTGTAGAGTGCAATGACATAAAGTGTGGTAGCTCAGAGTAGAGAAGTGTGGCGTAGAGTGGTGTGGTGGAGTGTAGAGTAGAGTAGTGCAGGGTAGAGTGCAGTGAGAGTGTAGTAGAGTTGCGTAGAGTTGATTGGTGAAGAGTAGAGTGCAGTGGCATAGAGTGTGGTCATGCAGAATAGTGTGTCAGAGTGCAGGGTCGTAGAGTGCAAGGTCATAAAATGGTGCAGAGAGCAGTGACGCAGAGTACAGGGGTCCAGAGTAGAACAGAGTGATGTAGAGTGCAGTGGCGTGGAGCACCAAAGGTTAGAGTGACGTAGCGTGCAGTGGCATAGAGTAGAATGTTGTAGAGTATAGTGGAGTAAAGTGCAGTGGCGCAAAGTAGGTGGCATAGGCTTTCTAGGTATGAAGAAGAGTGTATGCAGTTCTTATTTAGAGTAAGAGACCAGGATAGAGAGATACACCTGATTAACTCATGGGAGTAGGAATAACCCACAGAGGTAGAGAGGGGGATTCCTCCCTTCGGAACTAGGGTCCTCACACACCCAGACAGCTAGGTGTCATGCTTCATCTTTGGGCTGCTCCTCGTCGGGTCGGTGCTGCAATACCCGACGGGCACTCAATGAGGTTTTTGTTCCTGGCGTTTGGTGCAGTGGGGGTGAGGGGCCTAGCTCGTGTAGATGTCGTTCAAAGATGAAAGAAGTGGTTAAAACAGGTCAGTTAGCCCTGTAACAAATGTTATTCTGGTAGGAAAAAATGAAGCGGGGTATAATATAGTTGATGTATTTGAAATGGATTTTCCAGAGATTACATTTGCCGTTAACTGCCTAGTTAATACACAGCAGAATTTCCATTTGTCAAGTGACAGGGAGGTGCCCAGTACAGACTCCCATTTAATTTAAGAGAGGGACTCTGCAAGTTTAGTCTCCCTGAGAGATGCGTGGTATACTTTTGTGATCAAGCCCCCTCGCTCCTCCCCCACTAGCACCTCCTGCAGTGGCAGCAGAGTGCACGGTTCGGACAGGTAAGCGGGGTAAATGTCACAGATTGTTTGTTGCACCCGCACATAGGTAAATCCCAGCATCAGGCCTGCACCATGGCCACTCTGCAAATCCAAAAGTGCCCGGAACTGGCCCTGATTTTACAAATCCCCAAGGTGAGTGATCCCCACCCTACTCAGCGCTTTCAAAGCAGCTTTTTCATGTGCAACAGATATATCAGGATGCGCCGCGAGCGACAATTTGGGGGCATAGAGGAAATCCGCCCGCCCTCCTAGCGAGTGCATTCCATGCCCATGCTGTGCAATGAACCGGGTTAATTCTCACCGCGGCCCCCCCACGCCCAAATCAGAGCAGCTGCAGCCAGCCAGCGGCACCGGGAGCACAAAATCCACCTCAATTGCCGTGTGTGGTTGATATTTCTGTGGATAATACCAGAAATGCTCAAACTACGCCTGTGCGCATAAGTAATAGAAGCAAACATCTTCTAGCTGCACCGTCCCCCCCAAACAAACCTGTGCAGGACCGACTACAATGTGTTAAACAGTGCAACGTTCAATCGAATAGATATGTTTACAAACAAATACAACTGTTTGGGTAAAAATTTCATTTTTATGACCGCAATTCGATCCGCAAGTGATAGAGGTAACTTGGCCCAGCGTGTAGCCTGGCCTGTAATCTTATGGACCGCGCAACCGTAATTAGCAGAGATCACTACCTCAGGGTCTCTATGGAGCCATATGCCCAAGTACTTTACTGGGTCGTGCGACTATTGCAGGGAAAAATCCATCTTAATCTCCCTGGTCCCGGCCGTCAGCGGAAACACCGTAGATTTAGCCCAGTTGATGCTGAGTCTCGAGAAATGTTCAAATTTGATATACTCTCTCAGTAGTTCCGGAAGGTATGTGACGGGCTCGCGCACATAGAGCATCATATCATCAGCATATAATGACACCATTAAGGGCCGCTGTCAAAACCTAGCGCTGCTTGGGCATGTTGCTGGCGCAGATTACAGGCCAAGGGCTCCAGTGCCAAGGCAAAAAGCATTGGCGACAGTGGCCAACCGTGCAGCATGCCGTGTTTGATGGGGAAAGCTTCCGATACCCAGCCATTGACATTAATCCGCGCCACCGGCGAATCCATTTTAAGAAGAACGGAAGTAGGCCCATTCGCAGCAGGCGGGTGAACATGTACTCCCACTGAAGGGAGTCAAATGCCTTTGCAGCATCAAGCAGCACGGCCAATGATTGAAAGTCTTGTTCGAAATAACGTAGTGGGGAAAAAATGGTGTGGAGATTGTGTGTCATGGATCTGGAGGGCGCAAAGCCTGACTGGTCCGGCAGGACTAATTTAGGGACTAGGGGCTGGAGCCTGGTGGCAATCATTTTTGCCAAAATGTTGACATCAATATTGATAATAGAGAGGGATCTGTAGGAATCGCAGACATTCGCCGCCTTATCAGGCTTCAAGAGCATTATAATTAGTGCCTCCGTAAGGAAGGAGGGCAGCTTGCCAGACTCGTAATCCTCAGCAAATACCTCCAGCAACCTCGTCGCCAGATCCTCGACATACGCCTTATAAAATTCACTAGGAAGGCCATCTAGGCCTGCCACTTTACAAGTGGGGTGGGACATAATAGCCTGCTTCACGTCGTCTTTGTCAAACGACATTGTGAGGTGCTCCCGTTGGTTGAGAGACAGCCAGCCCAATGCCACATTGTCTAGATAGGCATTGATTTCAGTCATCGGTGGCTGATCACAGTCCCCATATAGTTTAGAGTAAAAAGCTAACACCACCCTACTGATGTCTGAGTTACCCAAGTGCGCCTCTCCCTCCTCGTCCAATAGTTTGGTAATGCACCATAGATGTTAACTAATAGAACCCTTGTGCCATAAAGCGCACCCTGCACAATAGCCAGCCGACTCTGCTCATCCATATCCGTGGCATATACCTGGATGTGTGTGCCTCTCCTGACAAGGATCATCACCCCCAGGGAATAGGAGGAATAAGAGGAGGTCACTCTCACTTCCGCCCACCGGGCGCCCACATTCCTCTCAGATACCGGAGTTAGATGCGCCTCCTGCAATAATGCTACCTGAACATTCCACCTATCAAGGGACGCTAATACAGTATGAATGGACAGTTAATGCCACACACATTCCAGGTTAAAAATCTGAACTCCCTACCATGTGTTGTGTTAACCAGCGCAGATGGACTAATTTGAGATCTGACCTTCAACCCATTACTCCCTGGCTCATATATAGTACAGTTCACAAGAGCCGACAGCCTCCAACATACTCCCTCTAATCCCACCCGCCCACTTCGGCATACCCAACTTGCCAAAGCCATCCCAATGTGAACAAAACAGTCCCCAACATACAGAGCCAAGATAATGCATAGAGTGGGTTACTCCCATACTGGGGGGTACAAGAGGGCTACTGTCCTCCCCCGAAGCAGGAGGTGGCTGATCAGGTCTAATAACTATGCAGAGATCAAACGTTTCAAAGCATCCTGCCGAAACACATATGCAGTGTTATCCCACCACAGGCCATGCCCATACAGTGACCAATAGCTCAAACGGGCCTATTACAATGAGGAGGTGCCACCACTGTGATGGCCGATAGAGAAGGCTTATTTTAACTGTCCCATTGCTAACATCACTGCTCCTCCTCTTCAGGACCGGACCTGTCCTCTCGTCGTTGCCGTTTCAACTGTTTGGCGTAGTCCATCGCCGCCGTGGGGGAGGTGGAAATCTTGACGTTTTTTACTGTTCCAAACTCCAGGCGAGCAGATTGGACAGCTACAGTAAAATCTGTGAAAATTGACAGCGTGTGGCCCTGATGACAAATAGTGCCCTTATCCATAGCCAACCTCAGAATGGCATATCGGTCCGGGTAGTTCAATACCCGGGCGATTATGGGGTGTGGTGGGCACCAGGCACACTGCCAAGGAAATGAGCACCAGTACCTTTTCCATATTTAGTGTCTTGTTGGCAACCTCACTCAGACCCTCTTCCGTGGTGGAGACCCTCTGCTTCACCTCCCCCATTTGTGCGTTCTGTTTCTCCAGCTGCGGAGCCATATAGTCCAAGCTGTTAGTGATGGTAGACATGCAACCCTAGATGGACTGGAGGCTCCTTTGCATGGCCAGTAGCGTGGTTTCGATCGGTCGGGCGCTCCTCCTGAGCATCCGCCTCAGAGTCCGACGCCGCTTTTGCTGGGTCCTACCAGATTTGCGCACCTCAAACGTGAGGCGAGGTTGTGATTTATTTTGCTTCCCCCTAATGGATGATAGGGTAGACAGACAACAGTCAGTACATCAGACCCCTCAACAGCACTTGCTTAAACTTCAAATGACACAGTGCAGGCCCCAATGGTCCAGACCGCTTAAAGTGCAGGATCCCAGTCGCAAGTATAGAAGAGCAGTCAACAGGCTCCAATGCCAGCAGCGAAAAGTGCCTCCTGCCACTCCTATGAAGTTATGCCCCTATGCACTAGGCCTGGGCGGTAAATTCCGTTCCGCTCGCGGAATTTGAGTAATTTCGCGTTCCGCGGAGAACGCGAAATTGCCCAAATTTCTGCCGCCCGCGACTTCGCAAATTGTTTTGCTTGTTTGCATTCTCAAAATGCGTGTTTGCAAGATATTTCCCCCCGAGCACGCCAACAGTGATTGCGAACAGGAAAAAAGCTTTTTGAACAAGCAATTCCGCATGTTTGCGGAATTTCTGCATGTTCACGGAGATTTTTTACCATTTTGCGGAAATTTGTATAACGCGATTACCTAAATTCCGCCCACCCCTACTATGCACTCCAGGTATTAGCACAGAGCCAAGCAGCTTCCAGACCAGGAAGACCATGAGTTCAACAGAGGTGTTGGAACAGCAGTTACTTCGTAGAGCACTGGCCTGGTGCGCCAAAGCGCAAGGTTCAACCCCCAAGCAATCAGGGACAACGCCTCAACAGGGCCCTCACACTCATACTCCCGCCACTGCACTTCACACAACAGGCTGCTGCTCGCAGGATGCGCCCCAGCGCTCAGGCCAGCACCCACCTTTGCATCTACAAGCCCAAGCAAGGCTGCGCCCCCCCTTATCGCCACCAGCCGCAATAACATCTGCGTTACTCTGGGATGATCCACCATCAGCAGGGGCCGGTCGGCAGCATTTAACCCAGGAAGCCGGAGGCGCCTGCACCGATATATGCAGCGATGCCGGCAACAGCATACAGAGGGCAGCCCAGAGACCCAGCCCACTCTCTCCACCTCGACTTCGAGCCCAGTCCAGAGCATCCCAAGCCCGCCACCAGCAGCTTCAGATGTGTGCAAAGCCGCTATTCGCACCCTCCCGGCAGAAGCTCCCACGGCGGTCTCCAGCGCCGACTTCCCGGGGCTAGCTCTGCACTAGTGAGTGCAGCGATATGAAGGTTGTCCGCCTCCCCTGCAGCGACCCAGATACCTGCACAGGGCCCCGTGCAGCTCGGGCCAGTCATGCCCTCCCTCAGTTAGCGCCCTCCAGGCCTTCCCACTCCAGCCTCAGCGGCACGGGCAGACACCGCCAACAGCAGCCGGCACGCGCAGGCCGCCGCGCTCCGCTCTGGGATCAATGCCAGGCGGCATCAACGATCCAAGCCAGCAGGGGTTCACTCAAGCACCGCGCTCAGCCTCCTCACACGGCTCCCAGCTCCGCGGCCGGCAGGTCACCTCAGCTCCAGACGCGGGCGGCCGCCATCTTATTTCCCGTCCACTGCCGCTCCTCTGTCAGACTCCGGCCGCCACCAGGCCCCCGGCACCCCAATTATGCCTTCGCCAGCAGCGGGGGGAGTCGGGTCACCCCAGGCATGGCGAGCAGTGCATGGTCAGTGATGTGGCAATTTGTTGCACATATTGGTCGGATAGGGGGATCAGCCGGTTGGAGCAGCATTAATGTGCGGTCATCTTGCCTGGCGCTCTCTAGTGTGCCCCCAAAAATATATCTTAATAAACCATTGGGTTCAGATCATGTCTTCTACATGAGCAGATTGATTTTTTGCCCTTTCAGAAAATTTTAAACCTCATTCTGTGGCATTTTCCATTTTAAAGGTTTGTCTCAGCGATCACTTTCCCCTAGCCATTCGCTTAGAGATCCAGACTGTATATTCCTCTGGGAAATCAAAATGACATCCCATAATGTATAATAAAAATAAGGGTCTCCTGCGTAAGTGGGCCTTGGTAGACCCGGATTCCGTTCCCCAGCAAATTATGATTATCAACAAGGTACAAATTTTGGATTGTCTAGAAAGAAGAATAAATCCACTGTCTATGCTATGGGCTTTTGCTGAAATAACGGAGACTATTAATGATGTATTACAAGGGGAAAGGAGACCGAGACCCCAGAGGCATTATAAATGGTTTAACAGTGACTGCTCACAAGCTCACGGTAATCATATTAAGGCACTGAAAAAAAACCTAGGGGTAATATAGTGGTGAGACGCCTTCGAAATGAATATACACAGGTTATCCTGAAGCGTATATTGACCATAAGAAAAGAGGCATGGGAACAACTGCATGAAGCTAGTCTTAACAAAGAAGCCAGACTTTTCTGGAAAAGTGTCAATTCAACTTTTTTACAAAGCTCCCACAATAGCAGCATTGATGCTACAATTATACCCGATGATAGGTTCAACAGTTTTCTAGTTTATACAGCAGCAATGGGGAGCCCTATTGCATTTCAAATCATAGTGACAAGAAAATTGGTCGGGGAACTTCGGAGCTGGTGCCCCCAACTTTTGAGGAAGTTAAAAAAGCCTTAAATCAAACTATAAAGAACAAGGCATCTGGCCCTGATGGCGCCCCCACTGACCTTTTTCTGGGCAATCCTGTCCTTAGTTTCCCACTGCTGGCCAATATTTTAAGCTGTATTGCTTCCCAGGCTCTCCAAAATCTTGGGTCACTGTGATCATAGTACCCATTTTTAAAAAGGGGACGGGTCAGACCCATGGTGTTATTGCCCAATTTCATTAACTGATTTTACAGTAAACTGATGGGCAGGGTCATTTTAGATCGGCTAGAGACCTGGGTAACTGAAAGTGTGAAGTTCTCTGAGATACAGTATGGCTTCAGGAGGGACCTGGAAACTGTTGAGCAGTGTTTCAACCTCCACTTGGTGATAAGCAAGTACACAATAGCTAAGAACGGTTCCCTCCGTCTTGTTTTTATGGATCTTACATCAGCTTTTGACAGGGTGGAGAGAGAGAGAGAAAAGATGGAAAAAATGCTAGCGCTGGGCATGGATACATCTCTAGTTCATTTCCTAGCACAAATGCACCTGGATGTGACAGGGAGGGTCAGGTATGGGGCGGACGGGGAACTCACCTCTCTATTTAAAATGACTCACAAGGTATGTCAGGGGTGCGTGCTTGCCCCTTTTTTATTCTGTCTTTATATTAATGATTTGGAAAGCTATATCAATCAAGGGCATGTTGATGTTCCCAAGACAGGCACCAGAAATCTTCCGGCATTACTTTATACTGATGATTGTGTGTTAATGTCTAGAACCAGTGTGGGCCTGCAAACACTTGTCACTTGATTCAATGATTTTATGTTTGATTTGGGTATAAAGACCAATACGGCCAAGCCTTACACTATGGTGGTACGCAACCCCCCCTTTTAAAATCATGTTTTATTAATAATGAAATTATGTTTTATGTTCCAACTTTCTCATATCTGGGTATTCCCTTTGACCAGAAAGGCACTTGGCATCATTTAGTTGTAACTACTAGTTAGCAGCTTTAACCAAAACTTGGAGGCATTGCTTAGGTTTACAAAGAAATTAGAATCCAGACCCATTGATTCAGTAATTAACTTCTATGAGGCTCGTTCATGTTCTGTAATCCTGTATGGGGCTGGAGTGTGGGGCTTTTGCAATCCGGCTCACCTTCAGGTGGCGGAGAATCATTTCCTTAGACGATTACTAACAGTCCTAAGTAGTCTCCCCATTATTTTCTGTCACAATAAAGTTGGCTTGACTCCTTAACCCATTGTTTCCAAATTGCTCCAACTTTACTATGGCACTCAGTATGGGCAAAAGAAGAGCCGGCCCTCAACCGTACAATTATACTGGATTGTTTTAGACTTGATCATATGCAGAGATACCATGGCTTAATTATATAAAAAGGCAGTTGGAGACAGTGGGGCTGGGGGATTGTTTTTATAACCCTAAACAAATTGCCAAAATCCCAAAAATTCAGTTGAAAAGGGACCTTTTATCTTTTTGAAAGTCGACCAGTGAGTATCTGGAGATTGGGAAAAAGAGAGTCTTGGAATATTTGCATTTAGGATGCTCCCCAAGTGTTGAGCCCTATCTCCTTTTATTTTTGTCATGCAAAAATGTTTTATCTTATTAGATTTAGGTTCACCATCGCACATTTCCTGGTTTCTCATCATCGTAAAGTTTATTGTGATGCCAAACTCGAACCATGCCCGTGTGACTCTAAATCAACCCAGAACATGCTGCACTTTCTGTTTTTTTGTCGACTTTATACTAAACCGAGGAGGGATTTTATTATCCCCTAATAAGATTTTTAAATATCAGGAAGTGTAGGCCAGCCATATATCACCTCCAGCTTTTAAATGACGAATACACATGTCTAATGGTTTCCAGATATATCTCCACAGCAGTCCGTTTACGGAACTTGGTCGGGAAATGATTTTGTAATTTACAAATGTTTTTTTATTGAATTTACTGTTATTACTAGTCCATGCTCTGGTCATATGTCTCATGGTTTTTAGTTTTATTCTGACTCCTAATGAATTGTTTTTGAATATTATGGTTTTTGGGAACACGGAGTTTTTAAGATTTATATTTGTACTGTCTGTGTGCTGACTGTTGTCCCAAAATTACATTTTTTGCCTCTACTTGGTAATTAATGACATATCGCTATCTGATGAAATACCATTTTATGTCTTAGTTTTATATTGCGGACTATGAATTATATTGTTATACATTTTATTACATATTGTCTGTTTCTTGTTTTAAACCTTGATGTTCTCTTTATAGTTGCACAAAAACAGAATAAAGAATATTTGACTGACTGAGGTGCAGTGGGATAGGGTGCATGGGCTTTGAGTAAAGTAGTGTAGAGTGCATTGGTGTAGAGTGTAGTGGTTTAGAGAAAAATCGCATAGAATAGACTGTAGAGGCGTAAAGTGATGCATTGTATAGTAAAGTGGCGTGGAGTGGCATGGAGTGCAGTGGCATAGGGTAGAGCTCCATGGCATATAGTGGAGTGGCGCAGCATTGATTGCAGTGGTGTAGAGTGGAGTGGTGCAGAGTGGAGTAGAATGGCGTCTTGGTGTAGAGTAGATTGTTTCTGAGTATTGTGAACTGGTGCAGGGTAGAGTGCCGTGATATAGATTAGTGGTGTAGAGTGCTTTGACATAGAGTGGAGTGATAAAGTGTGGAGTGACCGATACTGAAGTGGTGTAGAGTGCAATGGCAAAGAGTGCAATGGTGCATAGTATAGTAGGGTACAGTGCGCTGGCATAGGGTAGTACATAGTAAAGTAGAGAGGTGTGAAGTGGCATAGAGTGCAGTGTCAAAGTGCAGTGGTGCACAGTAGATTAGAGTGGCATAGAGTGCATTGGGGTAGAGTGCAGTACAATGGTGTAGAGTAGAGTGCAGTGGCATAGAGTTCAGTGCCAGAGTGCAGTATTGCAGAGTAAAGTGGTGTAGAGTGGTGTAGGGTAAAGTGACATTGCAGTGGTGTAGAGTGGCATAGAGTGAAATACTGTAGAGTATAGTAGGGGACAGTACAGTAGCGTATAGTAGATTGGCATAAAGTGCTGTAGCATATAATTTCTTGGTTTTGAGTTAAGTGGTGTAGAGAGCATTGAGGTAGAGTGCAGTGGCTTAGAGCGCAATGGTGTAAAATAGTAGCGTGGTGTGGTGTGGAGTAATGCAGAGTGGAATAGAGTGATGTATAGTGCAGTGGCATCGAGTGATGCAGAGAGCAGTGACGTAGAGTACCGAGTAAAATAGGGTGGCATAAAGTGCAGTGAAATAGAGCGCAATGGTGTAGAGTGGTATATCGTGCAGAAGCTTAGAGCAGAATATTGTATAGAAGTGTAGTGGTGTAAAGTAATTGGCGGAGGTACAGTGGCGGGGGGAGCATTGGTTGGAGTAAAGTGATGTAGAAATAATTTGTGCAGATTGCAGTGGTTTAGAGTAGACTGGTGTATCATAGAGTGCAGTGGTGTAGAGTAGATTGTTTCAGAGTAGAGTGGTGCAAGGTTGAGTACAGTGGCGCACAGTAGAATGCAGTGGCATAGAGTGATGGCGGTAGTGCACAGTGGCATAGATTAGAGTGATGCAGCCTTGATTGCAGTGGAGTGGAGTAGAGTGGCATAAAGTGCAGTGGAATAGAATAGATTGTTTCAAAGTAGAGTGCAGTGGCGTGGAGTTATGCAGAGTGGAGTGGTATAGAGGAGTGGAGTGTTACAGAGGGGAGTAGTGCGGAGTGGGGTGGCCCAGACTGGAGTGGTGTAGAGTGTAGTGGCAAATAGTGCAGTGATGCATAGTAGTATGAGGTTTAATGCACTGGCATAGTCAAGTCATAAAATTTGTATAGCGCACTACATACCCAGAGGGTTTCAAGGCGCTTAGGAAGGGGAGGAGGATTATTTGTCGAATATCCACGTTTTAAGCTGCTTTCTGAACGCTAGGTGGTTCTGGGTGAGGCGAAGGTAGGCGGGGAGTGAGTTCCATGTTTTAGCAGCCAGGTATGAAAAGGATCTGCCACCCATGGTGGTCTTGTTGATGCGAGGTACAGTGGCGAGGGCTTGGTTGGAAGAACGTAGTTGGCGGGAGGGGGTGTAGAAGGACAGTCGAGAGTTGAGGCAATCTGGTCCGATGTCGTAGAGTGATTTGTGTGCGTGGGTGAGCAGTCGGAAAGTGATCCTCTTATTGACGGGTAGCCAGTGGAGGTCTTTAAGGTGACCAGAGATGTGTTCGTTGCGTGGGATGTCTAATATGAGCCTGGCTGAGGCGTTTTGGATTCGTTGGAGTTTCTTTTGGAGTTTAGCGGTGGTACCTGCGTAGAGGGTGTTTCCGTAGTCCAGTCGGCTCGTGACCAGGGCGT
Organism: Lissotriton vulgaris; assembly: GCF_964263255.1. Lineage (NCBI taxonomy): Eukaryota > Metazoa > Chordata > Amphibia > Caudata > Salamandridae > Lissotriton > Lissotriton vulgaris. The sequence continues at coordinate 1,656,176,509 of NC_141695.1, read as the reverse complement.
GGGTGACTGTTTTTCTTGTTTCGGAGGGGATCCAGCGAAATGTTTTTCTGAGCATGCGAAGAATGTTGAAGCAGGAAGAGGATACGGCGTTGACTTGTCTGTTCATTGAGAGTGAAGAATCCAGGATGACGCCAAGGTTCCGTGCGTGGTCTGTCGGGATGGGTGCTTTTCCGAGGGCTTCCGGCCACCAGGAGTCGTCCCAAGCAGAGGGGGATGTGCCTAGGATGAGGACTTCTGTTTTGTCTGAGTTCAGTTTCAGACGGCTTTGTTTCATCCATTCGGCAACTTCTTTCATTCCTTCGTGTAGGTTAGTTTTGGCGGTGCTGGGGTCATTGGTGAGAGAAAGGATCAGTTGAGTGTCATCCGCGTAAGAGATGATGTTGAGGTTGTGTTGGCGTGCGATGGCCGCGAGGGGGCTCATGTATACGTTGAAGAGGGTGGGACTGAGTGAGGATCCTTGAGGTACGCCGCAGATGACTTCAGAGGTCTCGGACTTGAATGGAGGAAGGCGGACTCTCTGGGTTCTTCCGGTGAGGAACGAGGTGATCCATTCAAGTGCTTTTCCTTGGATTCCGATGTTATTGAGGCGTTGTAGAAGGGTGCTGTGGCAGACTGTATCGAATGCTGCAGAGAGGTCGAGGAGGATGAGGGCGACTGTGTCTCCATTGTCCAATAGAGTTCGAATGTCGTCTGTTGCTGCGATGAGGGCGGTCTCAGTGCTGTGTTTTGCTCGGAAGCCAGATTGTGAGGGGTCGAGGGATTTGTTGGCTTCGAGGAAGGCGGCGAGCTGGTTGTTGACGGCTTTCTCGATGACTTTGGCCGGGAATGGAAGAAGCGAGATGGGGCGGTAATTTTTGAGTTCGGTGGGGTCCGCTGTTGGTTTTTTCAGGAGGGCGGTGAGTTCAGCGTGTTTCCAGTCTTCTGGGAAGGTAGCGGAGTTGAAGGAGCAGTTGATGACGTCTCGGAGGTGCGGTGCTATGAAGGAGTCTGCTTTGTTGAAGATGTGGTGAGGGCATGGGTCTGTGGGGGATCCTGAGTGGATGGAATTCATCAGGCGGATGGTGTCTTCAGTGGAGATTGGGTTCCAGGCGTTAAGGGTGTATACAGGGGAAAGATGGTCAGCGGATGTTAGGGTGGGTTGGTTTACGGGTTGGTTGTCAAAGCTGTTGTGGATGTCTGCAATCTTGTTGTGGAAAAAAGAGGCTAGGGAGTCGCAGAGGGTTTGAGAGGGGGTGATGTCGTTGGAGTTGGCCGAGGGATTGGAAAATTCCTTGACGATGTTGAAAAGTTCCTTGCTGTTGTGGGCGTTGTTGTCAAGTCGATCCTTGAATGCTGTTTTTTTGGCTTTTCGGATCAGTTGGTGGTGAGTGCGGGTGGCGCTTTTGAAGGCGTCCTTGGTGCTGGTGGTTGGGTCTTTTTTCCAGGCCTTTTCAAGGGAGCGGCAGAGTTTCTTGGACTTCTTGAGATCATCGTTGAACCATGAGGCTTTCTTGCTGCCAGGTTTGCTTTGACGTTTTTTCAGTGGAGCTAAGGTGTCGGCGGTGTTGGATAACCATAGGGTGAGGTTGGCGGCGGCTTCGTTGGCGTTAGAAGAGAGGGCTGGGGAGTTTCGAAGGAGCGATGCGGAGATTTGGTCCGTGGTGATTTTGTTCCAGTTTCTTTGCAGGGTAGGTTGGGAGTGGTTGATGGTTTTCGGCTTGTTGTAGGTGAAGTGAACGCAGCTGTGGTCGGTCCATAGGAGATCCGTAGTGTGGCTGAAGGAGACATGATTGCTGGAGGTGAAGATGGGGTCGAGTGTGTGACCTGCGATGTGGGTGGGGGAAGTGACTAGTTGTTTAAGTCCGAGGTTGGCGAGGTTGTCCAGGAGGGTGGCGGTGTTGCGGTCGTTGTTCTTTTCAAGGTGAAAGTTGAGGTCTCCCAGCAGGATGTAATCTTTGGAGGGGAGCGCGTGTGGAGAGATGAAGTCCGTGATGTCTTCACTGAATTTTGCGCGGGGTCCTGGTGGCCTGTAGAGGAGGGTGCCTCTGAGTGTTGTTTTGGGGTCGATGTGGATCTGGAAGTGAAGGTGTTCGGAGTTGGCGAGGTTGGCGTCAGAGCTGGTTGAGATGCGGATAGATTTCTTATGGACGATAGCGATTCCTCCTCCTGTGTGGCTGGTACGGTCTTTGCGGGTGATCTTATATTCTTCAGGGATGGCAATGGTGATGTCTGGTGCGGAGGAAGCATTCATCCATGTTTCCGTAAGGAAGGCGACGTCTGGAGAGATGGTGTCTAGTAGGTTCCATAGGTCGATGGCGTGCCTGTGCACCGATCGGGTGTTGAGAAGGATGCATTGTATGTGGTTGGGGTCGGGAATCTGTGGAGTGGTCGTAGCGGAGATGTTGTCGGTGCAGCTGAATTTGCAGGAGAAGCAGGAGAAAGGTCCATGGGTTTGTCCTTGGGAGCGTGACCGGGGTTAAGGGCTAGGAGGGTTGCGGCATCGTAGGTAATGCAGGAGGATTGGGCAGCGCGAGAGGCAGGGGGTCTGGCGCTAAAGTTGTGCAGCGTAGAGTGCAATGGTGCACAGTAGATTAAAGTGGCATAGAGTACATTGGTGTAGTGTTGCACAGAGTGCAGTGGCATAGAGTAGAGTGGCATAGCGTTCAGTCTCGGAAAGTGCAATGGTGCAGAGTAGAATGTATTAGAGTGCAGTGGTATAGAGTAGAGTGGCATAGAGTGCATTGGTGTAGTGTACAGTGGTATTGATTAAAGTGGCATACAGTGCAGTGGTGCAGAGTAGATTGCCATAGAGTGCAGTGGTGTAGAGTGTATTGGTTTTGAAGAATGGTGTAGAGTGGCAGAGTGGCGTAGACTGCAGTGTCAACATAGATTGCTTCAGAGTAGTGTGAAGTAGCATAGAGTACAGCGGTATAGAGTAAAGTGCAGTGGTGCAGAGTACATTAGAGTGGATTGGTGTATAGTGCAGCGGCGTAGAGTGGATCATTGCAGAGTTCAGTGGCGTAGAATGGCATAAAGTAGAGAGGCAGAGTGTAGTCTTGCAGAGTATACTGTCATAGAGTTCAGTAGTGTATAGTAGAGTGGCGTGCAGTTCAGGGCATTGAGTAGAATGTCATAGAGAGCAGTGGTGCAGAGTAGAATAGAGTGGTGTAGAGTTCAGTGACATAGAATAGGATAGAGTGGCATGGAGTGCAATGACATAGTACAATGGTGTAGAGTGCCATGGCCTAGAGTAAAGTGGCATAGTGTGCATTGGTTTTGAGTAAAGTGGTGTAGAGTGGAGCGGCGCTGAGTGCAGTGGTTTCAAGGGCAGTGGCATAGAATAGGTTGTTTCAGAGTAGAGTGAAGTGTTGCAGAGTTGGGTGGAATAGAGTGGGTTGGCAATGAGTGCACTGCCGTACAATTGAGTGGTACAGAGTAGAGTGCAGTGTTGCACAGTAGGGTGACAGAGTGTGTAGCGCCGAATGGTGTAAAGTGCCGTGGCGAAGAGCGCAGTGGTGTATAGAAGAGTAGTGTGGGTTAGAGTGCTTTGGCATAAAGTGGAGTGGTGTACAGTAGACAGTCATAGAGTGGAGTGGTGCAGAGAAGAGTTCAGTGTGGAGTGGCATATTATGGAGTGGTAAAGAGTAGAGTGCAGTGGCATGGAGTTGTGTAGAGTGGAGTGGTATAACGTGGAGTATGGATGGTATGGTAGCGAACTGCCATTGCAGACTATATGCTTAACCATCACATTTGCACTCAAGTACGGTTTTAGTGATAAAACGTACACACCACACAAACGTTGTGTGGAAATGTCATCACCTAGTGTATTGATTTGATAGTTAGCACAGTTCATTTACAGACATTTACTTTTTGATGTGTGCTAGAAAAATAATTACATCGTAAATCCGTCCTCAGGCACTTCACCAGAGCCAGCATTATTGTCACATAAATCGTTTCACTTTGAAGTCTGCGAAACAAAAATACACACTAAGCCCCCTAGCAGACAGCTTGAAATGTGACCTCTGTCTTTGAATGTACAGCAAATGTAACAAGATAAGAACAATATTTAAAGCCCTATTTACAGAAAGCGAGTTATTGGAAGAATACAATTAACACGGTTTAAGCAACAGGAGGGACTAACTGAACCTGGAGAGCCTAAAGCAAATAAAGCCAGCAAATAGAAAGCCAGAACATGCGAGTTACAAACGACAAAGTCAAGGGTTATTCAAAGGGCCAACTTTCTGAAAGTCTCCAAGATGTCTTTAGCAAACCAGACAGCTGCACTGTATGGTAGGGTGCGACCTAAAAAGACAAAATGTGGTGTTCCCCATCAAATTTCCTTTACATTGTAAATTATAAAAGTTCGAATTTTATCTCCGAAACTTGTTTTCGAATCCAGTACATTGGTGGAAATGTTCTAATGTTTATCAGTTTAAGGAAGAGACGTATAATGGAGAACCAGGATTACAAGAAAGTAATTTTTCCGTAACAATGGATCCATGTAGTAAAGTATATATAAGTAAAGTAGTCCCATGTTTTGCAGTGGTTTGTGGAATCATCTGCCAACACTGGCTCTGCTGAAACGTAGGCCAGATGCTCAGTTAATGTGCTCCTGTGTTACATTTGCGTTGTATAGCTGGGCTCCTACTGCAATGATCTGTGTAGGTGTGTTTTAATCCAGTCCTCGTCTATACCCTAAATACATTTTGCGGTGCTCAGTAATGTCTCGGGTTAACTAGGCTCTGCTGGTACATAGACCAAGAGAAGAGGTGGTGGTTGTGTTCTCTGTTGGGGCCTAGAATACGTGATTCAGTGTTTGTGTGATTTGCTAACCGTGTACCCTGCATTAACATAGGTCACTGGATGCAGTGATATTTGTGTTCTCTGTGGCTTATGATTCAAGGAACGATGAGTGATGCAATCTTCTGTGTAGCTTGTTAATTAAGGACACTTCTGTAATATAAGTCAAGAGATGCTGTGGTGGTTGTGTTAACTGAGGTTTTTGCTGTTAGTAATGATGATTGATGCATTGTTTAGTGTGATACGTGATAAGACATGGCTGCACCATGAGCCGTGAGATGAAGTGGTGATGTTTCTGTGTTTTATTCCCAGAAGCAATGATAAGTGATGCAATATGTCAATTGAAAGATATGGCTGTAACAACACCTAAAAGATGCCGAAATGGATGTGTTTACTGTGAGTTTTGCTGTGAGTAACGATGAGTGATGCCATGTTTAGTGTGATTTGTTTTACACAATTTCAAGACACACTCCACACACTAGCTCAAGATGCATTTTCCAAATTAGCTCTTTCGCCCAACGAGGAGGCAGGTGTTGTAGGGGTTCACTGTACTGATCAGGTAGGCACCCCAAGCCTCTACCATTTGTTTGCATATGATGGAAAGAAAACAAAGAACGAAACCACAACAATATGGCACTTGCAGTGTCTGAGGGTATTAGTGGAGACCAACAACATGCCAAGTTTGGTATGTGTTAGTGCGATGCATCCATTTAGGGGACAACAAGTGCATCCTTGCCTCGGTGCCATCAGTGCGAGTCAGGGCTCTCTTCTCTTCCATAGCCTCGTGTTTTTCAGGGCGCGTGAGTAGTAGTTCGTCCCAGACCGGAGTTATCTCATCCTCGTACATTCCTCTTTGTCGTTTCCCTTGGAATGTTCTGCTTTACTCGATTCCCAGCAGAGAACATCTGGTGCTTTGACGGACTTCCAAGCCAGGTCCATGCTTCCTTTGGCCAGCACTAATGCTGTGTCTATAAACTTATGGCAGACGCTCGTATTCCTTGGGCGTGGTTTTAAATCCAGTAAGGCGGCTTCAGGATCGATCAACTCCTTTCAGTCCATTCCTTCGGAAAGTACCTCTTGACCCGCCCCCCCCCCCAGCATTCTGCTATTGTTGGACATTAGCAGAGAATATGTAGGAAAGACTCCTTTTTGAGGCAGCATTAGAACAGGAGGCCCCCGAGGCCAGGTACAACATCTTGATTATTTTTCATGGGGTGAGTTGTACTCTGTGTAGATAGTTACATTTAATTCACTTCAAGAGTGCGTTCTCTAGGATTTTTGTTGTGTAACTTTGTTCCGTTCCCTATGTCATCGCTTATTATTAAAGAACATTTGATCATATTCGGCAGAGTTTTGTTCAATAATATTACTGCTTTTCTTCGTTAGTGTTTAAAACCGTAGATCATGTTGTAATATAGGCTAGGAGTTGTAGTGCTAGTTGCTGTGGTTTTTGCTGCAAGTAATATGCGATGCAGAAAAAGTGTGATTTGTTAACTATGGACGCTTTTGTAACATTTGTCAAGACGTGCAGTGCTGGTAGTGTTTACTGTGGTTTTTGCTGCAAGTAATGTGTTTGGTGTGGGTTGGTAATTATACACACCTCTGTAACAGTGTCCAATTGGGACAAAAAATAGGCCGGGGCACCAAATTAAATATGCCCCCCCCCCCCCATAATGAATCCGCTAGCTAAAGAAGTGGCCCACGTTTGCAAATCAGGGCTGTTTTAAGTTAGTAAAGACATTAAGTATAGTTGTTTCGCAAGGTGTTGGAGATTATCCATCTCTGCTTGCTGCAGGCAACGTTTGTGGTAATATCAGAGAAAGAGAAACCAACTGTACAAACCGGCCTATCACACCGTAAAACAAGTCCACGAACAATCCAAAATAAATTGCCTATACGCTGACCTGTCACACCAGCCCTTCAGGCACTGCCTGATTGTCCTATAGGCCAGTTCGACTCTGTTGTGTAATATAGGTCAGGAGGTGAAGTGCTAATTGTGCTTATTGGAGTTTTGGTTGCGAGTAATGTTGAGTCCGGCAGTAATTAGTGTGAGGTATCAACTGGAGACCACACTGTAATATCGGTGAAGAGATGCATGTTGAGTGTACTTTATCTGTAAACCCTTCTGTAGCAGAGTTTTGACTATGCATACTGTGGTTTGTACTGCGATTAATAAGTGGTGCAGAGCTTAGTGTGATATGGTGTAACATAGGTCGAGATGCAGTGGGAGTTATATTTGCTGTAGTGTTTACTGCAAATAATAATGAATGCAGTGTTTAGCATAACATGTTCACTATCGGCCCTTCTGTAATATAGGTTGGCGATGCAGTGTTAGTTGTGTTTACTGGAGTTTTTTCTCCAAGCAGTACATGATGCAGTGTTAGACCTGTCAGCCTTATGGTGGTCTTCCACCAAATGTTTTGCCTTACTCCTCCATTTTTGCTGATTTTGTTTTTGTTGGCCCTAGGACTCTGTGCACTTTACCACTGCTAAATAGTGCTTAAGTGCATGTGCTCTCTCCTTTGAACATGGTAACATTGACTTACACCCGATTGGCACATTTCGTTTGATTGTAAGATAACTAGTCAAGTGGTACTACATGTACACAGGGCCTGAAAATTAAGTGCTACTAATGGGCTTGCAGCACTGACTGTGCTACCCACTTAAGTAGCCTTTTAATCATGTTGGGGGCCCGCCAATCCACCTGTGTATGCATTATTAAAGGGCCATTTCTCTGGCAAAATAAGCTTTTTTTCCAGGCTTAAAACTTTATTTTGAATACTTATAAGTCACTACTAGGGTAGGCCCTACACAGCTCAGAAGGAAGGATGCAATGTATTTAGAAAGTTGGTCATGTGCTTTCACCTTTTACATGTTCTGGTAGAGAAAAACTCGTAAATTCGTTTTTACCTGCTGCTAGGCCTACCTCTTCTATAGGATAACATTGGGGTGACTTTTTTTTACAATTAATAAGCAATAACTTTCAATTGGGAGCAGATGGCAGTGTTGAGTTTGGTGTTAAAGAATTGTAATTTGCAGCCCTCTTTAATGGTTGGTATTTTCTTGTTCCAACCATTTGATGCCTGCAACCTGTATCCTGGGGCACATGACTAGGTGTTGCTGGCAGTTTCCCTTTGTCTCCCAGACACTGAGATAATGGGCAATAGGTGTTTACAGGATGGACCTTTTCTGACTAGATGAGGGGGTGGAGTGGTCATCTACCACATTTGCACTTCACAAAAGCTCTGCCAGAGTAGATTTACAAAGGGTATGACACTAGTCTTTTGTGATCCCAGAAAAGCTGGGGCTGGAAGATAGAACATTCCAGACACCTCTGGGGGTGGAATCCTCTTAAGTTTCTTCTACTTAAAAGTGGGCACCATATACAAATATTTGATTCTCATACCCAACTCCTCAGCATGCCTTCTGGACCTGTGGAAGGCTCAGAAGGACAGATGTGCTACTCTGCCAGAAGGGCTAATACTCTGTTGCCCTGCTCCTTTGCTGCCTGAGTGAGAAGGACTGGACCTACATCTTAATCCCAGGACCATCAGGGTGTCTCTAAGGGCTAGTTGGCTGGCCTCCTGAGCAGAGCCTCCGGGTCAGAAAAGGCTAAAACCATCTTGAACCCAGCACATGAACTCTACATGCTGTGAGTCCTGTCCTCTAAGTAGTGCCACCCCAGTCCTGGACCGTTGGAAGTGGCCTGAAGGTGCTCTGCCAACCCAGCTGTGGTACTGTAAGTAGAACCGATACAGCACAATGGATCTCCATATAGTGGCATCAGGAAACCTGCAGTGTGACACATCCCACACATTGGACATTGCATTACAGCCCACAGTCTCCTCTGCGCCGCCGCTGCGCAATGCATCCTTGACACAGACTGTTGCATCCTAAAAACCTTGTCTTTGCATCCTCAACAACAAAGCAGGACTCCGCATCGCAGCCACGCAGCTTCTTCGGAGCCACCGGTGTGTGACACATCTTCTACGCAGGACTTCACATCACAAGCCCCTTGCCGACTGCATACTTGACAACTCAGGACTCCGTCTTACGGCCTCATAGCTTTTCCTAAACCGCTGCTGCGCAACGCATCCTCCACAGGATCTTGCAACGCTCTGCAAACCAGGATATAAGGTACTTTGTTCACCTGGCATAACTTTGCCCTGTATCTGGCCTGCCCTCAGTCACAGTCAGCCGAAAATCCTGACTTTAACTTGGTCCGGAGCGACCAGATATCCACAGTTGGAGTTTGTACTTCCAGGCACAATTTCACTTTAATCTTAAAAAATGCATATCTCCAGTTAAGAGGCGCAACTAGAGCCAAATTCCGTGGGGTGGGGCTGATAAACATTTCGGGGGTGGTGGGCTGATGAAAATTTCGGGGGTGGGGCTAATTCTTCCAGCAATAGGCAGAGTGAAGATGCACAGGTTCTAAGTAGGGGTGAAAAAAACAAAAAAGTCTTGTTAACAAGTGAATGGTCTTTTAAAGACCTGAGAAGTGCTTGGGTGCGGCTGGCAGCCCAAAAACTGTCTGTATGTGTGTGCCCGGGAAGCTGTCTCAGCCGGGCTGACACACACAACGGGGGGGGGCTGAAGCCCTTTGATCCCTATGGGCGTTGCGCTCCTGCTCCAGTTGTATTGATTAGATTTTTGTCATTTTGGTGTCAAATACGTTATTAAAGTTTACTCTATTTTCTAAATTGGTGTGGGATTTTTTTCTTGTTCCTGCTTTGTATTCTCACTTTATTATAGCTTGAAGTGCAGCATAAATATTTTACACATTGCCTCTAAGGTAAGCCTGATTGGTCTTCTGCCAAGCTACCGGATGGCTGAAAACAGTTTGATTGGGGGCTGCTTGTGACTTCACCCTAACAGACTTTGTGGTTGCTGCTTGTGCATGGTTTTCCCCCCTCAACCAGTAACCCGATTTCCAACATTGGTGTACAACTGTGAGGATTTGTACTTGAGTTTGTAAAGTGCCATACAGTGGCATACAGATAAATAATTTCAGACCATTTTGAGTTTCTTTTAAATTCTCCTTGATTGGCTCTTTTTGCTTTTTGTAACTACTCTTTTTGCTGCCTAACTGCCTGTGAACACACCTGCAGTAATGGGATTAGAGCTTGCAAACCTAACAAGTTACACGGTAGTTGAGCTCAAACAGTGCTGTAAGGAAAGGGGACTGCAAACCAAAAGAGGCACCTAGAAATTGGAGCTTCAGAAAGCTCAGAGGGTCTTGACGGAGGTCCACCAGTTGCTGACAGTAGCAGAGGATGATAATGAGGAGGATGATCTGGATAAGCATGAGCAGGGCCTGGATACCAGCCCTGAGATGCAGCACTCACTGGACGGGGGGACTCCTCTCCTGAGTCGGTACTCCCTGACGCGATGGAAGCAGTGTATCTTCACATGGCCTGTCCCTAGAGGAGCTGGCAGACAGGAAGGCAGAGAGGGAATTTAAGTTGCAAATGGCCAAGCTCAAGGTGGAGGAAAATAAATTGGCCAAGGAAGAGAGGAGAATGGCCCATGAGCTAAGTATCAGAGAGCTGGACATCAGAGCTAGACAAGTAGAGTCCAGCCACCATAGTAACCGCATACCGAGAGTGTTTGAAGGAGACCAGAAAGTTTGCATACCCAATGATCTGGTGACCATCTATGTGGTAGAGGATGACATACATACACAAAAGGTTTTCTTCCAATTAGGTGGCCCTAAATATGCACAGGGAGCCAGAAGAGTTGTTTTGAGGGGTGTGCTCACTTTGGAAACGCATCCCTTCAGTGAGGATGGCTACGTTGCTTACACTAGAGGTGGAGGACCAGATGAAGTACATCCCAATAAAAAACAATTTTTCCGCCAAGTTTGGACTCACTCCAGAGAAATAGAGTATTAGGTCCAGTGATAGCCAAAAGATGCTGAAGCAGTCTAGAGAGGCTTTTGCTGATTATGCCAGCAAGGCACTGAATGATTCGGTGTGCAGCAGCACTGTTAATTATTTTACTGAGTTGTTTAATCTGATATTAAGAGAGCACATGTTCAATATCAGTTTAACAGAACTGCGCCAGCAGACACGGAGGGGGTGGGGGGGGGGGGGGTCTGACAGGTGGTCAGGTGTCTCACCAGAAAAATAGGAGCGGGTGTGGCCTAACGGCCAGAGCTGCCAACTCTGGAGCTGGGAAACCAGTTTTCAGCCTCGGTGTTAGCTCAATATCATGTGATTCTGGGAAATCACTTAATCTCTCTGCGCTTATCAAAAATGAATGTGTCCTTGTGTAACGTAACTGGTGCTCATGTAAAGTACTCCAATACCTTTGGGTGCGAGTTCGCACTATATAAAACTGCAAAAACAAAAAGGAGGGGGTAATTAAAAATGAGGATTTATCTAAAAGCCCCCAAAATAATTGTCATTGTGACAATAGTAACCAGGCCCAGTCTGAGACAAAAAGATAGGGGCTCTTCGACAAACAGGCCGGGCCGTTCATCTTGTAGTGTACTGATTGCTCCAAGTATGGACACTCCAAGGCAGACACTTGCTTTGGCGAATGAAGAGCTTGGGGAGGAGGTGGCCCCAGTTAACTTGGGAGAGAGATCAGAGGGTCCCTTGGTGTTCCAAGAGGATAGAGGGATGGTGCCAAAATCCCATATGCCTTCCAATACTTATAAGTACAAGCAGTGCGTCACTGTCAATGAGCAAAGGATGGAGACTCTGAGAGGCACAGGAGCCAGCATGACACTGTGAGGTGTCATCTGGTGCCCTCAAAGCAGGTCCTCCCTAATACAGTCAGCCAGGTCAAAGTTGCAAACAACCGTGAGAGCCAATACTCAGTGGTTCTGGTTCCCTTTGAGTGGGGGCTGGGGTTCTGCATGTTCTCTAAAAGTAGCTGTAAGCCCTGCAATGCCTATAGATTATCTGTTAGGGATCAACCTAGAGCCTATTGCCTGGATGTAAGTAGAGTTCAAGTCACACTTGAGATGTTAGGCTTGCCTGAATGGGTATGTATGACCACAGGTCCATAGCTGCTCAAGAGGGAATTCACGAAATCCTGAAATCTGGAACAATGCCCAGGAATATGCCAAGAAGATGAAGGGCAAGGGCCATGGTAAAACAGCCCCTGAAGTACCCAAGGTCCATCCAGGTTGATGGGACGCCTGAACAAGCTGTCCCCTACCCTCCCAGGAAGGACATTGTCTCCTTAGGAGACCTGCTGGAGCTTGCTCTGTGGACTGTTGAGGGTGGGCCTAGCAGGGAGGAATTCTGTAAGGCGCAAAAAGGGGGCCAAACTCGAGAGGGCTTGAGGCAGCAGGCTGAGGATCAGGCAGCAGGTGATACCTCAGGAGAATGACCTCCTATACAGTGAGCCTAAGGTTCCTGGTCGCACAAGTGTTACAGGGCCTTCCTGCTGAGGTTGGCTCAAGACATATTCTTGCCAGGAAAAGACCTTTGCCAGACCTGTCCCTACTTCTATTGGCCTGGATGAAGACCACCTCAGATATGTCCTATAGATCTTGTCTCAGCTGCCAGGTCAGTGGGAAAGCAGGGGAAAAGCTCAAACCTCCCCTGATTCTTACGTTGTTCGCACCCTTTTGAGACGGTTGACATCAATATTGTTGGTCCTTTGGACACCAGGAAAGCCTTAGGCAACAGGTTCATATTGGTCTTGGTGAACCACGCCACACTGTACCCTGAGGCCATCCCTCTGAGGTTGGTGACTGTACCAGCTGTGGCTAGAGCCCTGGTGGGGATTTTTACCCTGGTGCGTTTGCTCAAGGAAGTAGTGTCTGACAGAGACTTCATATACGCTGACATGAAGTTAGTGCCTAAGTGAGAAAAGTGGGGGAGGGTTAACTTACAAGTTCTCTACATCCTATCACCCTCAAACAAACTGGCTTGTTGAAAGGTTCACAAGACCCCTAGGCATGATTATGGGCCTACCTGAGCCCATGAGATGAAGGTAGGACGTACTCTTGCCATGCCTGTTGTTTGTCCATATATGAGCCCAGTTGTACTGCTATATGGATGCCCTCTTAGAGGAACTCTCAGCCTTCCAAGAAATTCCCTCAGGCTGTAGTCCGCTAAATGCTGGCACTCCTCAACCAGATGCAGTGCTTCTGAAAAAAGGCTAAAGACAATCTTCAGGCCAGTCAAGAAGTAATGAAACTCTGGTATGATCAGAAGGCCACTCTTGTGGTTTCAGCCTGGCCAGAAGATGTGGGTCATGGAGCCTGTAGAACACTGGGCTCTCCAAAATTGTTGGATAGGCTCATACGAGGTGAAGTAGCAGAAGTGGGATGACACCTTCCTGGTGGACCTCAAGATCCCTAGAAACCCCTTAAGAGTGCTCCACAATAACCGCCTCAAGCCCCATTTTGAGTGGTCTGAAGTTACCATGCTCCTAGTGAGGGATCATGGAGTGGTAGAGGAGAGTGAACATCTTCCTGACCTACTAGTTACTGGAGCAGTTTTCCTCTGTGCTCTCCCTCACCCCTGGGCTCACACACCTGTGTACCCATGACATTAATGCTGGAGACAGTGTGCCTATAAAGAACAACACTTATAGGCTGTCTGATAAAGTGAGGGCCAGTAACAAGAAGGGAGTCTCCAAGATGCTTGTTATCAGGGGTGATTGTGCCCTCCAGCAGTGCCTGGACAGGCCCAGTTGTGCTGGTGCCCAAGGCTGCCTCACCGGCGCCACTCCAGAACTTGGGTTCGGCGTCCCCAAGGCTGGCGCTCACCCCATCCCCCAAGCTGATGAGCTCATTGACTTGCTGGGCGCTGCCAAGTTCCTTAGTACCTTTGATCTCACATCAGGGTACTGGCAGATTGCTCTGCTTGAGGGGGCTGCATTCTCAACCCCAGAGGGCCACTAACAGTTCCGGGTGATGCCATTTGGTGAAAGGAGTGCCCCTGCCACCTTTCAGAGGTTGGTGAACAGGGTCCTGGCTGGGAAGGAGGCATTCTGTGCCACCTACCTGAATGACATACCTGTCTTCAGCTCCAGTTGGGAGAAATACCTGTACCACCTCCAGGAGGCAGGATGACCAGTAAGTTCCAGATAGGGCAGGGCACCTTGGTGTATCTGGGACACATATTGGGCGGCGGCAAGGTGCAGCCCCTCCAGGCCAAGATTTAGACTATCAGGGCCTGGTAATCACCCAATCACAGACGGAGATGAGGGTCTTTCTGAGTCTCACCGGATTTTACAGGAGGTTTATTACGGGTCATGGCACCAATTACAGGAGGTTTATTAAGGGTTATGGCACCATTGTTGCCCCTTAGCTAAGCTGACTTCAAGGAAGCACCTCAAGAAGGTGATTTGGACAAAGGCCTGCCAGAAAGCCTTTTATTCCCTCAAGCCATGTGTTTAGCACCATTACTCAAGGCCCCAGTCTTCTCCAAGGAGTTTATTGTTGAAAATTTTGCTCCAGATCATGGTGTAGTTGCTGTCTTAGCACAGTGAAATGAGGGTGGCCTAGAACAAATCTGTACCCTTCATAATCAGGTTACTTCCCTGGGAACAGATCCCGGGGAACAGAGGCAGAGTGCTAGTGAGAGGGAGTCCTTTACTCTGGTCAGGGCAATGAAGAAGATGAGATCATAGCTGTTTGGGACACCCTTCTGGGTTTAGACAGACCACAAACCCCTCAGATGGCTTGTGAAAATTAGGGTTGAGAATCCCAAGCTATTGAGGTGTTCCATCTCCCTACAGGGAATAGACTGTACAGTGGAACTCCATCCTGGGTCAGACCATGTCAATGCTGATGGTCTTTCCAGGTACTTCCCCCTTAGTGATGAGAATTCGTTGGAGGTTGTGTATCTCTCTCCACGTTTAGCTGGTCGAAGAGGGCACATGTTAGACCTGTTAACCTTATGGTGATCGTTCCCCAAACATTTTGCTAATCTTGTTTTTGTTGGCCTTAGGATTCTGTTTACTTTACGACTGACAAACAGTGATAAAGTGTGTGTGCTCTCCTCTTTAAACTTGTTAACATTAGCTTACACCCAATTGGCTCATTTAGTTTACTTGTACGTCACTAGTCAAGTGGTACTACATGTTCCCTGGGCCTGTACATTGAATGCTACTAGTGGGCCTGCAGCACTGATTCTACCACCCACTTCAGTAGCCCTTTACACATCTCAGGCCTGTCATTGTAGCCTGAGTGTTCAGTTTTGAACTGCCATTTCAACCTGGCAAAATAAACCTTCTGCCTGTCCTAATCTTTCCTTTTTAATACATATGCGTCAACCCTTGGGTAAGACCTGCACAGCTCTGAGGGCAGGGTGCAGTGTATTAAAAAATGTGTATATAAATTGTTACCTTTTACATGTCCTGGTAGTGAAAAACTCTTGAATTAATTTTTCAATGCTGCTAGGTCTACCTCAGCCATAAGATAACATTGGGCTAACTTATTACAATGAATAAGTGATCGCTTTTAATTGGGAAGAGTTAGGAGCACAGAGTATGGTATCCAAAGATTTCTTACATTTTTTTATTTTTTATTTAGCAGTATATAGTCAACATTGGTGTCTAAAGACTTTTTAACCCCTTCAGCGCGGCGTGAATTTTCGCGCTCTGCTGAGGGTTCTAATGAGCCAACGGGCTCATGACGGAACGGTTCCGTCATGAGCACAGCTCAACCGACGCTCATGACGGAACCGTTCCGTCATGAGCATGGATGGGGTTAAAGCCCACTTTAATGGTAAAGCCAAATTTTATGTCACAATTATGAAAATGCCACTTTTAGAAACTTGGCATTTTCTTGTCCCAACCATTTGTTGCCTACTGCTTGTATCCTGGGCCACATGACTAGGTGTAGCTGGCCGTTGGTCTGTGTTTATTGCTCCCAGACAGTGAGATAATGGGCAATAGCTGTTAGCAAGATGGGCGATTACTGACTTTGAGGGAAGGAACTATCACCTACCACACTTGCAGATCACAAAGGTTCTGTCTGAGCACACTGACAAAGGATTTGACACTAGTCTTTTGTGACCCTAGAGTACCAGGAGCCAGGGTAGGGAAGCAGGAAATTCCAGACACCTCTGGGGTGGAAACATCCAGAACCTTCTCTTACTTCAAAGCTTCAAAGTGTGCATTAAGCATAAATATTGGACTCCCAGACCCAACTCTTCAGAACACCTCTGGAGCTGTGGAAAACTCAGAAGGACTGCTGTGCTGCTCTACCAGAAGGACTGTTATTCTGTTGCCAGCTGCCTGAGTGAAAAGGACTAAGCCTGCATCTTAATCCCAGGACCCCCAGAGTCACTTACAGGGCTAGTTGGCTGGCCTCCTGACCAGAGCCTCAGGGACAGAAAAGACTCCAACTATCTTGATCCAAGCCCATGTACTCTACTTGCTGTCAATCCTGAACTCCAAGTGGTGTCAACCCAGTCATGGATTCTTGGAAGTTGGCTGAAGGTGCTCTGGCAGCCAGGCTGTGGTCCTGTAAGCAGAACCACAGCAGTGCGCTGCATCCCTGACGTCGGACCTTACATCGTAGCCCGCAGTCTCCTTGGCACTGCCGCTGTGTGATGCATCCTAGACACAGGCCTTCACATCACAAGCCCTTCGTCAACAGCATCCTTGACGATGACACAGTACATTTCAGCCACGCTGCTTCTCCGTAACCGATGGTGCAGGGTACCTCTTCAGCACAGGACTTTGCATTGCAAACACCTCATCGGTAGCATCCTCATTGACGACACAGGACTCTGTATTTCAGCAATGTAGCTTACTCGTAACTGCCTCTTCAAAATGTATCCTTGACGCAGGATCTCGTATCACTCTGCAAACTAGGATTTAAGGTACTTTGTTTAGCAGGCCTAACTTAGTCACTGTATCTGGCCAGTGCCTCATCATGGTTAGCCTGAATTTGTGACTATGTCCTTGTGTTGTGTTTTCACTTTATTTTTGCTTGAAGTGCTGCATAAATCCTTTATACATTGCCTCTAACTAAAGCATGATTGCTCTTGTGCCAATCTACTAGAGGGTTGAGCACAGGTTCATTTGAGGTTTGCTGGTGACTTCACCCTAATAGTCATTGTGGTTGCTGCTTGAGTAAGGTTTTACCCCCCTCAACCAATAACCCAATATCCAATGTGCAGTGTTTAGCGTAACATGTTCACTATGGACCCTGCTGTAACATAGGCCAAGAATTGCATTGGTGGTTGTTTTAACTGTGGTTTTTGCTGCAAGTTATAAGTGATCTATAGTTAGTATGGTATGGTAACTGGACACTGCGTTAAAATGGACTAATTGCTGCAAAGGCTGATTTGCTAATATATCAGCCACAGAACAAATATTCGGGCCTCATGATAAAGTCATGGTCTATGTGCAGTCGCAGTTGTAATGAATACTAACATCAGGAAGCTTCACGCCTCCAGAATGTTATTTTGTGGAACTGGCAGTTCAGATCAGGTGAACACATAGAATCATCGCATTAGCAAATTCTCTGTCACTGCTCCAATGCGGCCATCTTCTAGCTTCACAATTGTAGGATTAGATTTCGGGAGAAGTGTGTAACGTATGTTGCAGTAAAACCAAAATCGCATTTGCGGCCTGGTTAGCGAAGTTAAGTAAACCGTGCAGATTTCAGATGAAATATATGTTCCTTAAACTAAACGTTTATTTTCTGGGTTTGGTGAATGAACTTTACTCCAGTTTGACTACTTTATTAACGATGCCTTTACATTAGATAAACCTTTACACGGGTTTTCTGTAACTCACGTGTAAACCTAGTTTAAGAGGTGCTTAGTGTTAATAATGACATTCAGCAATTGCTCGTGCTCTAGTCAGTAGGTGCATTTTAATGTACAGTTAATAAAAACCATGACTTAAGCAAAGATCCTCAAGAAAGATACAAGTCAGATAAATAGTCAAAACAAAGAATATAATTGATGATTGTGTCCATAAACATGTTCTTTTGATTACTTTTTCTAACTTAAACATTAAATAGAGCTCCTAGTTTTTTCAATCAAAAACAATGGCTGGCATCCTCAGCAGTTCTCTTTTTCTCCTCCAGCTTTTTTTCTGCTTGAGAGATGAATTGTGCAAAGTTTATATGCAGGTGGCTGCTGTTTTCTATTAGGCATTCAAGGAACGCCTGTTGAAACGTTCAAACTCATTTAGTCAAGTGAAGCTCAACATCAAACATCTTTCTGAAGCTTAGGTTGGGCACATCCACAGGATGTGTCTATGGTTTCTGTGCTTTTGTGGCGTAATTTAAATGTTATGCTGTTGGGTAATTTAAACCAAGGCGGAGCAAAGTTAGCTGCCTTTCTAAATTGAAGCAAATTTCCAGAAAGACCACTTGTCCTGAAAGTTTGCTTTAGATGGTCAAATTCGAATCTTATTTGGTATTGAGATAGCGGGGGCTCTTCCGTAATGGCAGAGGAGTGTCGCCCCACTGCGAGCCAGCATAAATAAAATAAGACTTTTATCATAATTTTATTTTAATGACTGAGCCAATGTCAGTCAAAGGTGGGGTGGGGTGGAGCAGGGCAGGGCCGGCCCAAGGCAGGGAGGAGTGGTGGACACTGTTGGAGCGCATGCCAGTTTGGCCTGCCGTCTTAGGACGGCCAAAGCGACATGCGCACTTAGATTTCTCCAACCCAGCTGTATTCCATAGCTGGGTGGAGAAACGGCACAGACTCCTTATGCCGGGGCGAGTTCCAGACCAGCCTACTCTGGCCAGTCCCGGCACTTTTCTCAATAAGAGCAGCGTCTGGATTGGGTGGGGGAGCCTGGGCGCCTGTTCCGTGTGCTGCATGGCAGAAGAGCACCGATGTGGCCGGCGGAGTCAGGTAAGTATTTTTTATTTAATTTTAATCCCCCCCACACACACTTTAGGGCTGCCACTGATTGAGAAACATTTTTGTGGAAGAAAGACGTGTCTATACGTCTTGCATATAATTGTATCCAGCAAATCTAGCAAATCTGCCTCCCTTTCAAGAAAAGCCTCATAATACCTTAGTAGAAAAGTGGACCTTCCTAAACATGCTATCTCACTCTTAAAATTAGTTACAAAAAAATTGAATTTGAAAAGTTGGGCTCTAGTTTAGGAGGGAGTGGAAAATCTACGGAAGTACTCTCAAAGCAGTATTATGTGATAGCAGCTGGGAGGTGCTGGGATATATCCTTTAGCTGACACCCATGGGAAATATCTTGAGGCAATCGATTTTAGCTCTATTTTTCTTCATTTAAAAAAAAAAAGTTTTCACTAAAGCCGTGCAGGTTAACTTTAATGGATATTAACCTTCATTGGCATTCAGCGTCCTGAATTGCAGAGTTACAGAAATACCACCGTTGTTTAAATATGCAACTCGAGGTAAATGTGCAGTATATCAATTACTACACATCTCTCTGACACTGTAAAGACCTGAAGAACCTAACAACTCAAACTATGTACATGATTGTTCAGTTGTTTCTCATTTTATTGGCACAGCCTTCTTGCAATGGACAGTGGCGCCACAGGGCACATCTGCTGATGCCTTGAACTTTCCCGATTTAGAAAAGGGGGTGGTGATGAACAGAGTGTCTGAGTTAAACAGACCACTCTTACCCAGTCCAAACATCAGGGCTCGATCCATCACCGTTATTTATCTCACTGCCCCATCCCAGCTCAGAACCTGGCTATATGCAAATCAGTCTGTCCCTGGCCCAGTGCTTCATGGGAACAGGGCAGACTAAACTACCAAGCCAATTCTTCACCAGAAAGGAGACAAGCTACCGGGGACCGGTTTCTGGCATTTCAGCCTTCTTCGGCCCGGCTTGCTTGAATCCTGATGGAGCAGTGAGAAAGGGACTCATGTCTGAGTATACCCTGCCACACCTATAGTGGCCAAAAACGATTTAGAAAAGGGGGTGGTGATGAACAGAGTGTCTGAGTTAAACAGACCACTCTTACCCAGTCCAAAGATCAGGGCTCGATCCATCACCGTTATTTATCTCACTGCCCCATCCCAGCTCAGAACCTGGCTATATGCAAATCAGTCTGTCCCTGGCCCAGTGCATCACGGGAACAGGGCAGACTAAACTACCAAGCCAATTCTTCACCAGAAAGGAGACAAGCTACCGGGGACCGGTTTCTGGCATTTCAGCCTTCTTCGGCCATGCTTGCTTGAATCCTGATGGAGCAGTGAGAAAGGGACTCATGTCTGAGTATACCCTGCCACACCTATAGTGGCCAAAAACGATTTAGAAAAGGGGGTGGTGATGAACAGAGTGTCTGAGTTAAACAGACCACTCTTACCCAGTCCACAGGAACAGACTAATTTGCATACAGCCAGGTTCTGAAACTGGGATGGTGCAGTGAGCTAAAAAACGGTGTTGGATCTAGCCCTGATCTCTTGACTGGGTGAGAGCTTTCTGCTTAATTCAGAGACTCTGTCCCTCACCACCCCTTGTTGTAAATATTTTTGTCCACCCTAAGCGTGGAAGGGTATTCTCAGATGTGAGACCCTTGCTCATTGCACCATCAGGATTCAAGCAAACCGGGCCGAAGACGGCTGTAATGCCAGAAACCGGTCCCCGGGAGCTTGTTTCCTTCCCAGTGTAAGAATTGGCTTTTGTAGTTTGGTTTGCCCTGTTCCCATCATGCACTGGGACAGGAACAGACTAATTTGCATACAGCCAGGTTCTGAAACTGGGATGGTGCAGTGAGCTAAAAAACGGTGTTGGATCTAGCCCTGATCTCTTGACTGGGTGAGAGCTTTCTGCTTAATTCAGAGACTCTGTCCCTCACCACCCCTTGTTGTAAATATTTTTGTGCACCCTAAGCGTGGAAGGGTATTCTCAGATGTGAGACCCTTGCTCATTGCACCATCAGGATTCAAGCAAACCGGGCCGAAGACGGCTGTAATGCCAGAAACCGGTCCCCGGGAGCTTGTTTCCTTCCCAGTGTAAGAATTGGCTTTTGTAGTTTGGTTTGCCCTGTTCCCATCATGCACTGGGACAGGAACAGACTAATTTGCATACAGCCAGGTTCTGAAACTGGGATGGTGCAGTGAGCTAAAAAACGGTGTTGGATCTAGCCCTGATCTCTTGACTGGGTGAGAGCTTTCTGCTTAATTCAGAGACTCTGTCCCTCACCACCCCTTGTTGTAAATATTTTTGTCCACCCTAAGCGTGGAAGGGTATTCTCAGATGTGAGACCCTTGCTCATTGCACCATCAGGATTCAAGCAAACCGGGCCGAAGACCGCTGTAATGCCAGAAACCGGTCCCCGGGAGCTTGTTTCCTTCCCAGTGTAAGAATTGGCTTTTGGAGTTTGGTTTGCCCTGTTCCCATCATGCACTGGGACAGGAACAGACTAATTTGCATACAGCCAGGTTCTGAAACTGGGATGGTGCAGTGAGCTAAAAAACGGTGTTGGATCTAGCCCTGATCTCTTGACTGGGTGAGAGCTTTCTGCTTAATTCAGAGACTCTGTCCCTCACCACCCCTTGTTGTAAATATTTTTGTCCACCCTAAGCGTGGAAGGGTATTCTCAGATGTGAGACCCTTGCTCATTGCACCATCAGGATTCAAGCAAACCGGGCCGAAGACGGCTGTAATGCCAGAAACTGGTCCCCGGGAGCTTGTTTCCTTCCCAGTGTAAGAATTGGCTTTTGTAGTTTGGTTTGCCCTGTTCCCATCATGCACTGGGACAGGAACAGACTAATTTGCATACAGCCAGGTTCTGAAACTGGGATGGTGCAGTGAGCTAAAAAACGGTGTTGGATCTAGCCCTGATCTCTTGACTGGGTGAGAGCTTTCTGCTTAATTCAGAGACTCTGTCTCTCACCACCCCTTGTTGTAAATATTTTTGTCCACCCTAAGCGTGGAAGGGTATTCTCAGATGTGAGACCCTTGCTCATTGCACCATCAGGATTCAAGCAAACCGGGCCGAAGACGGCTGTAATGCCAGAAACCGGTCCCCGGGAGCTTGTTTCCTTCCCAGTGTAAGAATTGGCTTTTGTAGTTTGGTTTGCCCTGTTCCCATCATGCACTGGGACAGGAACAGACTAATTTGCATACAGCCAGGTTCTGAAACTGGGATGGTGCAGTGAGCTAAAAAACGGTGTTGGATCTAGCCCTGATCTCTTGACTGGGTGAGAGCTTTCTGCTTAATTCAGAGACTCTGTCCCTCACCACCCCTTGTTGTAAATATTTTTGTCCACCCTAAGCGTGGAAGGGTATTCTCAGATGTGAGACCCTTGCTCATTGCACCATCAGGATTCAAGCAAACCGGGCCGAAGACGGCTGTAATGCCAGAAACCGGTCCCCGGGAGCTTGTTTCCTTCCCAGTGTAAGAATTGGCTTTTGTAGTTTGGTTTGCCCTGTTCCCATCATGCACTGGGACAGGAACAGACTAATTTGCATACAGCCAGGTTCTGAAACTGGGATGGTGCAGTGAGCTAAAAAACGGTGTTGGATCTAGCCCTGATCTCTTGACTGGGTGAGAGCTTTCTGCTTAATTCAGAGACTCTGTCCCTCACCACCCCTTGTTGTAAATATTTCTGTCCACCCTAAGCGTGGAAGGGTATTCTCAGATGTGAGACCCTTGCTCATTGCACCATCAGGATTCAAGCAAACCGGGCCGAAGACGGCTGTAATGCCAGAAACCGGTCCCCGGGAGCTTGTTTCCTTCCCAGTGTAAGAATTGGCTTTTGTAGTTTGGTTTGCCCTGTTGCCATCATGCACTGGGACAGGAACAGACTAATTTGCATACAGCCAGGTTCTGAAACTGGGATGGTGCAGTGAGCTAAAAAACGGTGTTGGATCTAGCCCTGATCTCTTGACTGGGTGAGAGCTTTCTGCTTAATTCAGAGACTCTGTCCCTCACCACCCCTTGTTGTAAATATAGCCTTGAACTTTCCCGGCACTTTTGCATCAACAGTTCCGCAGAATTACATGGATATTGTTCTACCAGAGGACACAGGATACTACGACCTGACGTCAAATACATACATAGTACACATTCAAACTCTATCACCGGACATGTAACCTAAATAAATATCCACCCGGTTTCTCTTTCATTCTCTTTCATATCCGGCATTTCTGTAGCTTCACCTCCACTTTCAGTCCTAACTATATCTCTTCTTTACCTATTGTGCACCTCCTTCATCATCACATTGCCTCTTATACCGTTCCACTCTGCTTGCTCACAACAACCTTTCCATTTTTATCCGTACATGCTTATTCTGCTCAGATGGCACGCTTTCCTATGACTTAATCCAACTTCTTTTCACCAGGTTTTAATCACCTTCAAAGGTGCACTGAAGTTGACCTCCGGATTACCCACCTAAGCGCATAGCGCATTTTCACTCTTGCCTACTGCCTACCCTCCATATATGCGGTAAACCAAAAGGGTTGATTAAGCCTGTATAATACAGTTACACCAATTCAGAATTTGGTATATTTTAATGCATTCACCCTTATTTCATTAGGAATGACCGCAGCCACAGCAGCTACCCTGGACTTCCCATACATCCACTAATGGGATCCTTTACCGTTGTGTTTACAGATGATTGAATCTAATCACGCCTCCCACATTTTTACAGTGCCTAGGGTAAGCAATTATCAAGTTATCCCACTTTACAGCCTGCATTGATTACTTATAGTCCATACTTATCCTATTTACCCTTGCAGTCACCAGAACCTCGGTCCTGAAGAGACCCGTACCAAGAGAGGGTCAAAACGTCATCGACTATTGAGAAAAGGATAGTCCCAGAATACTAGAAACATATTCTAGAACGAGTGATTCAATCTGATATTCAAAGGACATCCTTTCCACTCCAATAACCACCCCCCTTGGGACGGAGGAGCCTCAGTACTGTACTTCCCGACAGCCGGAGTGAACCCCGCCCATCGCAAAGAATTTTATGACGCCATGTGCCTCATACTTGAGCAGCCTGACCCTCCTGGTGTGCCTTCGGAACCTGGAGACTCAGAGGGAGTTCCATTTGGTTCTGTGGCTCTGGCGCCAATGTCCCCCCGCTTAGATATGGTGGTGAATCCAGACCAACTCCAATTGTGCCACTGCAACCTTCCCTTTGGCCGAGACTCCAGATGCCGCCGGCATTCCCCGGTGGCGACAGCCCCATTCTTATCCCCAACAACCCAGAGCCGGATTGGCACCTGCTGATGCCGATTTTGGCGCCAATAGCAACCTTGGACGGTTCCTCAGCCTTATTTTGAAGAACTAGGAACAAAGGAAGATTGGGAGGGGTCACTGAAACTTTTACAAGACCAGCCGGAAAACGAAATGGACTGGTATGAGGAATTGGGTGAGGCCAGTGGACTGGATACCTGCCCAGACTCTGGCCTGCTTTCTCCCCCTCCCGTGGCTACAGAGGAGGGGGCTTCATATGCTGTGGTGGTGAGAAGGGCAGCTGGGGTCCAGGACCTCAGCTCCCTTTAGTGGAAGTCTAGACGAACAGCTTGACAGAGGTCTTGCATCCAGGTGTCTCATCCTCAGAACCGCTCCTGCCATTTAATAAGGCCTTTACTGATGTCCTTCTGGGAACCTGGTCCAAGCCCAGCATAGGGGCTCCTGTGATTAGGACAATTGCCCGCCATCATTGCCCTGCCGTGGGCGACCCAAATTTACTCACCAACCATCCAACCCCCAAGAGCTTGGTGGTCCAAGCCTCTACCTCACAAGCCATATTCCCTTCCGCTACCCCGGACAGGGAATCCAAGAGACTGGATAGTTGGGGTAAGATTATCTTTTCTTCTGCCAGCTTTGCATTGCGGTTGGTGAACACTGCATGCCTGTTGGGCTGTTTTTCCAACTCCCTGTGTGAAACACTTGCACAAGGGCTGCCACAGGTCCCTGAGGAGGCCCAGACCATCCTCTCCCAAGCAGTATCAGATGGGAGAGATGCTGCAAAGTTTGCCATTCATTGTGGGATTGACACTACCGACTTGCTAGGCAGAGCGATTTTATCAGTGGCTGTTCAACTGCACGCCTGGCTGAGAACTTATAGCTTTTCTGTGTATGCCCAGTCTTCCCTCATGGACATGCCCTTTGAGTGCACTCGTCTCTTCCAAAACAAAGCAGACATGGCCCTAGAGGACTCAAGGCTACGGCCAAGTCCTTGGGCCTCTTAGTGACCAAACATCCACCATCAGCTTTCGGACTCTTTTGTGGCTATAGAAGGGGCTTTCAGCTGCGCCAGCCATACTCCAGCCACAAGGCCGCACAAGTTCAGCAACCTTTGCAATGCCATGGGTTCGACTAGTCACAGCCTCGGGGGTCGGGCGACCCAGTGGTCAGGTCAGTCCACAACCCCCATCAACCTCAGCCTCCAAACCCTCCTAGTCCAGCCCTTCAAGATCATGAGTGTCCGGGTGGTGGCAGGACCATCCACCACTGGCAAAACATCACGTCAGACAGGTGGGTTCAGAGTCTAAAGTGGCTACCATTCCCTCTTTGCCTCTAACTTACAACCACCTGACGGAGGATCCCCTGACTTTGCTTTAGGAGAAAGTCATCACTCTCTTGGCCAAGGGAGTCATAGAGAAGGTTCTGGTGCCAGAAGTAGGCTGTAGTTGTTATGCACAGTGATTTCTGGTGCAGAAGATGGAAAAGGGCCTCAAAGAGGAAAAGTTCAAGATGCTCACTCTAGCTCAGGTCTTCTCTGCCCTAGACCCAAGAGACTGAATGGTAGCATTGGACTTGCAAGACGTCTATTTTCACCTTCCTGTCCTGCCTGCTCATTGGCGCTACCTGTGGTTTACAATAAGCTGCGAGAAATTTCAGTTCACCATGCTCCCCTTTGGACCTTGCTAGCCCCCTCAAGAGTTTTCTTTAAGGTGATGGCGGTGGTAGCAGCTCATCTGCGCAGATCAAGAGTGTCAGTCTTCCCATATCTCGATGACTGCCCCTTGAAGACGAGCTTGCTCCAGGCTGTCGTCAACCACCTCCAGACTATGGTGAACCTCCTGCATTTGCTGGGATTCACTATCAACATGCCTAAGTTTCACCTGACTCCCTCTCAGACGCTCCCTTTCATCTGAGCTGTTCTGGACACAGTGCAGTTTTGTGCCTATAATCCCAAGCAGCGAGTCCAGTATATTCAGGTGATGATACAGATGTTTCAGCCTCTATCCTGGATTTTGAGGAGAAGAATACTGATGCTGCTGGGCCTCATGACCTCCTGCTTGTGACACATGCCATATGGCATATGTGGGCTCTGCAGTGAGCGCAGCATCAGGGGAATCTCTCCAACATGGTCCAGATCGCGGAGGGAGCTGCAGAGAACCTGCAGTGGTGGCTGACCAACCACGATTGGGTTAGAGGCAGACCACTCTCTTTTCCCACCTAGATCACCCAGTAGTGACAGATGCGTCAATCCTGAGATGGGGTGGCCCTCTGGAACAGGTGGAGATCAGAGGACTCTGGTTTCCAGTGGAATCTGGACTCCACATTAACTTGCTGGAACTTTATGCGGTTCACTTGGCATTGAAAGCCTTTCTTCCTTCAATCAAGGAAAAAGCTGGTTCAAGTGTTCACAGACAACACCACCGCTATGTGGTACTGCAACAAAAAGGGCGGGGTGGGCATGTGGACCCTCTGTTAAGAGGCCCTGCATCTCTGGACATGGCTAGAACAGCAAGGCACATCCTTGGTGGCTAAACACCTGGCAGTTTCTCTGAACGCCAAGGTGGACGAACTCGGCTGTTGATGCCTAGCAGATCACAAATGGTCTCTCCATCCAGAGGTGACGCATGGTTTCTTTCAACAGTGGGGAGAGCCTTGCTTAGATCTGTTCACCTTCGACGAGAATTCACAATGTCAGCAGTTTTGGGCGATGGAGTTTCCAAGGCAGCTCTCGCTCTGAGACTCTTTTCGCCTCGAGTGGAGCTCAGGCCTTATATACACCTTTCTGCCCATACCACTCCTGCCCAGAGTGCTCAAGAAGATCAGGAGTGATCAGGCCCAAGTAATTATTGTGGCAACTGATAGAGCACGGAGAGTCTGGTATCCCAAGCTTCTTCAATTTAGCATCGATCCTCCGATCAGTCTGCCCCTTCAGGAGGATCTTCTGTCACAGCAGTAGGGGAAGTCTTTGATGTTATTTTGGCAGCCAGGCGTTACTCTACCAAGACAGTGTATGCCTGCCAGTGGAACAAATTTGTAAAATATTGAATGGAAAGATCTGTTGATCCTCTTTCTGCTTCCCTCTCTCAAGTTCTCAATTTTATTTTCAACTTTGCCCAGAAGGGCTCTGCTCTGGGCACTCATATAGGGTACCTTTCGGCCATATCTGCCTTTTTGAGACTACCAGACCAACCCTCTTTTTTTAAATACCCTATTGTAAATAGATTCATCAAGGGGCCTTAATTTGGTTCTTACCTTACTGATGTGTGCTCCATTCGAACCTCTGCACAACTGCCCCCTCCGGCTCCTTCCTATCAAAACAACCTTTTTAGTAGCAATAACGTCTGCTAGGAGGGTGAACAAATGGCAGGCTCGGTCATCTAAACCTCCTTACTTGACCATCTTCCCCGATAAGTTTGTGCTTCACACTAGGGCCTCTTTCTTTCCAAAGGTGGTACCAACCATTCCATGGGCGGCAATCTGTCACCTTGCCCACTTTTTACACTTCTTCGCATCCCACCTTGCCAACTTTTTACACTTCTCCGCATCCCTCTAAGGAAGAGGAGAGACTACACCATCTGGACCCATAAAGAGCATTATTGTCCACACAAAAGAGTTCCAGGTGGATGATCAACTCTTCATGGGGCATGTTATAGTAAAGAAAGGTTGTGCAGTGCAGAAAAGAACAGTCTTTCGATGGGTCAATCTTTGCATTAAAATCTACTACGCTCCGACCAAAAAGCAGCCTCTTGAAATTTAAGGGCTCATATAACCAGAGCTAAGGCTGCTACCACTGCATTGCAACGTGGAGTCCCAGTACTCGACATTTGTCAGGCAGCAACCTGGGTATCACTGCACATGTTCACCAAACACTACTGCCGGGACACTCGAGTCCGCAGGGACGCCCTTTTTGATCGCTGTGTCCTGCAGGATTTCCTGGTCTTAACTTGTCCGCATTACCTCCTCTGGGATGATATTGCTTGGGTATCTATTCAAAGGTAAGGAATTTGCTGCTAGGTTTCTCTATTAGATGAACAAGTAACTTACCTCCAGTAACGCCTTATCTGGTAGAGATATGATCTAGCTGCAGATTCCTTACCGTAAAGTTGGTTTATGTCCAGTTGTCTGGAGACCTACCTGAGAGTGGGAAAAGTTGTTAAAATATATTAGGGTTTATGTTGCAGCACAAGCTGCAAAAGTCGATTTGTTGATATTAAATGAAACATTAAAAAGTAGATTGGGGGTGCC
Source organism: Lissotriton vulgaris (assembly GCF_964263255.1). Classification (NCBI taxonomy): domain Eukaryota; kingdom Metazoa; phylum Chordata; class Amphibia; order Caudata; family Salamandridae; genus Lissotriton; species Lissotriton vulgaris. The sequence goes on along the minus strand of NC_141695.1, from coordinate 1,656,148,398 downwards.
AATGCTGTAGCAAGAGCTAAAAGGAATCCATGATTTGCACTTACCATTTTACACATCTAGACTGGTTGTTTGGCTGAAATGAGACACAGTTATATTATGCTGGTAGTCTTTTATGAGGGTTCATATTTTGTTAATCAAACTCCAAATCATCTCATTCTATATCTATAGATGTAGTTTAAGATGAACAGCAGCAATGTGGTGGTATAAGCAACTACATAACTTTTTTCCAAAATATGAGTCATGTTGTACACAATATGCAGTTTGTAAGATGAGGTTTTATTGTTATTGCGCCTCAGAGGTGCAGAAATATATTTTGAAATCGTCCCAAGGATTTTTCTAGGATAAGTGACCTCAAAACCTCCATGGAACTTTCTCATTGCAAATATGTTAAAAGTGAGCCATGTCCTGTGATGCTTCTTTGACCTTCAATATTTCGGGATAAACAGGAGGTGTTTCCATGCACTTTAAAGCCAATTCCGCACCCCTTATCCTGGCTCAGACTGTGGGAACAGAACCTGTATTAATTGCATCCCTGGAACAGAATGCTAACAATACATGTTGCTTCTTGTGTGATGTGCTGAAATGAACATAAACTCCATTTGAATACCATTTTTGCTCAGGTGGAAACTAAGTCAGAATTTGAGTTCGTCAGCTTTTGGTTGTCTATAGAATCAAATTTGGTTCACTCATCTTTGCTTTCATTAAATTGCAGACAAATATGAGCATCATGTTGGAATTTAAATGAGTGATGTAGTTATTAACTGATTCATGGAAAAGCAGAAAATATGTATAATTGTTGAGGCGTATACTTTCCTAAATGGAAATAATTTAATGGAAGTGGGATAGACTGGATAACTTAAGTAAGAAATAGCAATGCCTTTCACCTCTCCACTGTAAGCCATTACCTCTGGTCAAGTAACCCAAGTCTCCCATACCGTTATCTCTTTTTTATGCCCACTATAAAAGCTGCTTCATGTATAGAACATTCATTCTGTTGCTTTGTAGCCCAGTTGCACTATATGTCCAACACATAAGAATGTAATCTGAAGGTGTTTCCTGTTTTGATTTATGCCACCGACCAAAGACAATCAATTCTTTAATAAGGTTTTTTTCTCTCCTTGCAGGCAGTTAGCTCTGCTGTTGGGCGGATAATAGTCCACCCGCTGGAGCACATAAGCCAAACATTGGGAAGAAGCCTCCGAAATATCATGAAGGAGGTGCCTGGACAGTGGCAGCCCATTGTTTTTCTCCTGATGCTGATCACCTGCATAACTTTCTTGACTACCATCTTCCACAGGGGCAGGCTCCCAGCAGCAGCTCCTACGAATGAAAAGAAAACTGTTGCCAAAACACCACGTAAACTAGGATAAATGGGAATCTTGATTCTACGTCCTTCAGACACTACTGCTACTCGGACTGTTTCGTTACGCAGTGACACTTTCATTGCACAGGACCTTTGGTGGGGGTGGAGGATGCTGTACTTTGCATGCTACTTAACCATGAAATTGATTCAATCACAGTTTGCCAAGTACCACAGAAAGAAATGAGACTGTGACCAGCCCATCCCAAGGTGAACACAGCATTGGATTTTCATCAGCGTTTACTCAAGATATCTTCGGAACATCTGCTCAGTAGTTACCTTGTTGGTAAGAAATATGAACGCAACCATGAGTGACAAATAAGACTCCATCAGATTTTTAAAGACCATTATTTTCTTTGAGAAACGTGGCACCTTTCGGGGATCTGGCGAAATTGTAGAAAATAGGAATCTGCATTAGTGAAACTTACCAAGATATGGTGTACTGGAATTCCGTTTTTGCATTTCGCCAATGGAATTTGTTCCACAATTTTTTTAATGTTTGTTGTTCCAGATATGTGGGGCTGTTCTTGACAGTTACTAGAATAGAACTGTAGCCTTAAAAATATGGTGGTGTTAATTGGCAAAACTGCTCTCTGACCCTCACCTCAACCATATATACAAATTTTAGTACAAAGTCACTGAATAATTTTTTTAAAAATCAGTCACTGGATTTTAATAAATGTTTTATGAACGATATAAATTCAGTTTTCAAGATGCTTCACCCACTTAGATGAATTGTTGTTTTTGCACCTAATCCATTATCCCGTTTAAAAAGAATATGCTAGTTAAGTGCTTGATCTGATTTACAACATTCATTAAAACAATGTTTCACACTGAAGCTGTCATGGCAAGTAACTTTGTCTGATAATCTATGTACAATAGCTGTCATATTTTATAAAAGAAGCTTTAAATTGTGTTAAAATCTTATGAAATTTGACCCTGCAATCCCTTTTTAAAAGATGCAAACAAAAATCACACGTCTTCTCTTGAGTGTACCCCAGAGGCCACCATCATTTAAATATAAAATATTTGAACTAATCCATGGATTACTTACAGTCACAGACAACTCGAAGAATAGTTCAAATAACAGGATTTTGTTTTCATCACTGTGTGATGCTATTAACAAGTGCAATACATAGTTTTTAGCCGTTAAATAACATGTTGAACACGTTTGATGGAGGCACCCTATCTCCTACAGTGAGAAAAGAATGATGCTTTATGCCTTCGCTCCTACCACATGGTTGTCACTGAGCCTCAAGAGGCATGTCAAGCCTTAGTGCAACTGTTGAACCAAGCAGCCGCTAAGAAAGCGAGAATGACCTGCTACACAGGAAATAACACCCAACCAGTGTCTTTTCTCCATTTTTGCCATTGAACACATATCATTATGTCACTTTCTTATACTACTTTGTCAACTGAGCGCATTATTGGTGGTTTCCATAAACCTTTTGTATAGGTATGAGAAGATATGTCATTAATTATGTGAAAAGTGTACATATTTTTAATAAAATCAACCTAGATCTCCTGTTCCTTGCCTTCCTTGTGTTTACTGAGTTGTTATAGTGTTTTATGTGCATCCCTAAGCCTTTAGAGCAGAAGCCTGATTTTCTATCCCTGCGTATCATACAAAAACACAAAGTTCAGCACCCTCCTAAATGTATCACATGACGAACTATTTCATTTGCAATATTTTCCAGTAGCTTTCCATTGACTCTTTTAATTAAGTTCTTCTGGTCTTCTAGTGGCCTTGAGGTTCAGATAGGCCAGGCACACAAGGCATACTCCCTTCTCGCTGTTCTGACTCTTCAAACCATTCCGGTTACTTCTTTAAACTTACAATAACAAGGTCGAATTCTTGCATCTGCAGTGATATGAGAACATGCTGTCCTTGCACATAAAAGGGATACATTTACTTATTTCTTATAGCAAATAGAGAATTTTTCAATCAACAACAGTCTGCAGTTTTGGGCCTACAATGCAGGCAACTTACACAACTCACATTTACATGAATATAATGCCATCATGCACATTATACATACAGAAATGAAAATTTCTCTAATACATATAAATCCCGCTCAAAGGTGCGCCCATACACTTTAGAGTGCGAAAGCGCTCTATCAGTTCCCCCCTCTTATAACTAGTGTCATAACACCAACATCTTTACTTTCTTACAGTTTCCTCCTTGTTGAAGGGATCAACCTAAAGAGAGGTTGTAGCTTGCCGTCCCTGTCTAAATCTCTCTAACCCCTTAAGGTGCTGATAATGGCTGTTCTGTAGTCTTTCTAACTTCTGCTCTTGTTTCTTCAAGGAGTTTTCATTATGACGTGCCTTTTGCCATTTGTAATCCTTGATGGCTCCCAATAAAACAATTATACAAATGACTGCTATTATGATGGGTTTCAAGATGTATCCCATTATCCCTTGTCCTAGACTACCAAACTAGCTTCCAGTTTTCCCACACCTTTTGCCAATTTGTTCCCAAATCCCTTCTGCAGCCAAATCACTTAAATCTTGGTGTATCTCTGAGATGTTACTAATGTATTTTCGTATATCCTGACTGTTGTCAGGAATACACGTGCAGCCCTGTTGAACTTTCAATAATTTACAAACTCCTCTGGCTTTTGTCAATAGGACGTCTAAAGCAAGACGATTTTGAAGAACCATAGCCCTTATCGAGACCATCTCTCCATCCGCAAGTAGCAAGAATTGAGCTGTATTCACAGAGAGCTCCTCCACTATTGTTGCCAGTTTTCTAATTTTCAAATCATTGAAGATCACACCCACACTCAGTATCATAGTTCCAAATACATCCCCAAAAATGTCTCCAGCACTCGCACCACGTTTTCCTCTGTGAACGCGTTTTTCCTTCTAAGGGCCATAGATCATCCACTTGAAATATTTTAGGAAATATCACAGCCAGATAACATGTACCATATCAATTCTTAGGCAATTTTACGTATGCATTCTTTCTGCACACAAAATACACATTTGGTACTATGGTTAACTTATCCAATAACGCCTTTCTTATTGCCTCCTCAATTAAGAAAATGTGTTCCCAATCACTCTCACCCACAAATATTTTGTTGTGATATGTTGATGGGTGTCTAATACACAGTTTTCCTCTTTGCTAAAAATCCAAAGCTATTGGACCAGAGCTTCCTTTTGCCTTATGATCTAATTCTTCCTGTGTCCATGGAATAACCTTATGCTTTGGGTCTGGTCTAAATAAGGTCTTTCTATGTCGGTCTTCTATTTGATCTACAAATTTCTTTTCGATGTCAGTCAACATGCAAGTCAAATTGTGTCTATGAGCATATGATGTATCCAGAGTAATAGTAGGTCCAAAATACTTAGACATTCTCTCTACTTCCTTATAGTAATCATACTTATTCATGTACTTAAAGATTGGAACTTCTGGGAGTACCACATCATAATTTGAGAACTAGTACACAAAATGGACTTTACTATAAAACATGCTCAGCAACACACTACATGTGATGCCATAAGTCAAAGGCAGGTGATGATAATGAATGCCCTCTTCTGCTGATGCTGGCAATTGCATACACACATAACAATCTTTTGCTACCATTGTATCCATATATTCATACAACAAACGACCATATGCATTCAGTGTAAAATCTCCTTTTGACAAATCTATGTGTAGCATCCGACTAGTTTCCCTAATCATATCTCTATCTTCGCCAGATGCACCCTCTCCTACATCTGTGGTAGATGGTGTAGATGTCACTTCATTCTTTTTAGCATCGTGAGACCCAACCAAGTACGTAACGATCACACAGTTATGACAATAAGCACCACAACAATAAGGGTACCAACCATGCATTTCTGCTTGCGTCCTGATTTCTCTTACTCCATTTTGAACCACTGTGTTCTTTGAAACGTAATTGGATTCAACAAAAGTCTTGGTTCTTCTTTCCTTTGCTTGATTTGGTTATTTACAATGTCTTTTTATTATTCTTTGCTCATTCGATTGTTGCAATGTTCAATTCATCAATACTAAACCTATTGTAGAGATATAGTCAGCCCTACTCTCAATTCTTTATCTAATGGAAGTCCCTATTTTAAATCTTCTTCCATTTGGGCCTAGGTTATCTTCTTTCTACGGCTAATAGCATTTTCTTTCACAGTTCAATCTTCATCCTGTATGATATTAGATATAAGCATAAGTTTAATGAAAACAAAGGTCCTAAGCTTAAGCAAAATCATACAGTAATATTATATAGACCACAATAGGCTACTATATATTTCTCTTCCTTGTCCAGCCGGACAGGGAATTTATTAATCAAGTCAATTATTAAAGGTTCAAATACATTTGGCAACAAAGCATTTCATTGCAGTAAGGCACAGTCCTGTACCATCCGGACAAGGTAAGTGAAAAGATAGGAGGAAAGGTAGTAGAGGGAAAAGTGTTTCAGGCAAGGAGAAAGAACAATCAGGGCACTGTTTTGAATCAATATTATCAGTGTTTCCTGGAGTAACACATACACACAATAATGTACATTGGTTAAACGTATGTCTACTCAAAGGAGTCGACGCTTCGATCCCGTGCTCAAATTATAAAGGGATCATCTTCAGGACTTTGAAAATTAGTTTGCCTGCTTTGAATAATATGTACGCCTGTTGGGGGAAGAAACCGGGAAAAGGAACAAGAAATAACAGAATTTGCGTCAATTCCAGATAAAATGAGAGAAGTCAGTTTAGCCGCATTTTCAAAACTGTATATACACTTTTAGGAAACGCAGTGGTAAGGTGTTGCCAACGGGCGTGGTAAATAAATAAAACCAATCGGTGCTCGGTGCACTGAAGGTAAATTAGTGACTAACTGGGTCCTCCGTGATTGTGGCGAGGAGACCAGTGTGAACATATGCTGGATATGGACCGGGATTTGTACTGAGGAGTGTAGCGTGTGCCAATGGTCTAGCACATTTCAGCTTAGCAGTGAACTACGGGGTTGAGCGCGTGAGGTGGCATTTGGTCACAGTGCGTTCAGTGGCAGTTAGGAACGAGCATGGGAAAGTGCCATTAGTCCGGACGGTTGCTTACCTCCGCCGAGGTTGAGGGCGTGGGGAGTAGGGCGTAAACGATCGATACGCGCTAAGTGCTGTTATGGCTCGATTGGCTCGGTTCCTGAGGGCGCAGAGTTTGTCACGCAGATGCTGTGGAGGGAATAGGTGTTAATTTCTGTGCTGGAAAGCTATTGGAGTAATTGGCTTAGAGAAGCGGAACATACCGTAGGCTGATTAAAGTAGAGGCATGTCGGGGTATCCGTGATATGATGGTTATGGGGGCAACGTGGGCTAGATGACCCGTGTTGTACCGCGGTCGATTGAGTTCAAAGATCCGCTAATAAAAAAGGGATTAACGGGGATTAGGATTAAGCATAGATAGACATTCGTCCGGCATTCCTATGAGCTGGGGACTTACCGAGGGTTAGAACGATGTCTGGATACGAGCGGACCACTGATCGGGTCCGATTACGCGCTTGATTTGGAGCATCGAGTGGGGGTGGAGACATCTTAGTAATGAACCAAGAGGTCATGTGACCAGGGGCACGTGATGGGGGCCTCGGTGGGGCCCAGGGCGACTTCGGTGTAGTATGGCCGCCATCTTGGAGAGGTGCGCAAACTCTGGATACATTTGGGAGAGGCGCAGCTTGCCTTGCAGTTACATGAGTGAATAGACCAAGTGAATTAATTGGTGACTATTAACACACGACACAAGTGCTTGTGATGTTAAAAGTATGATTCCTAATGAGAACAATGATGCAGAGGTGCATTGTGGTATTTAAAACCTTATACATAAGACTGAGACAGCAGGGCTAAAGGAAACCCTAGTCTCATGGCTTACAAGTCGGTGCTAAGGGCGTCGCAAGGTGACAGAGTGAGAAGGTGTGAAATTACATTAGAAGCATTACAGATGTTATATTGGCTCTGAGTACTTTTGATCATTGTACTTATCCAGGGGCTAGGTAACACTTTTTACATTAATTCAGAGTAAACAATGTCTTTCAGAGGTGCCCTGCTATAGAAGTGTTGTCCAGTCCTCACTTCTGTTCAGTCCTGTGTGGATGGTGTTGAACTGGATTATGGTCTTCAATTCCTCTCGATTCAGGAGTTGGCCCAAGTTACCTCCTCTTTGTGGCAACTTGACCGCTTTTAGGATTGTCCATTTGATGTCATCAGCGGTATGGTTTAGTTCTGAGAAATGTTCAACAAGTGGAGCATTTGGAGTCCCACATCTGATGCGGCTCCTGTGTTGGCATATGCGAGTCTTCGCTTTTTGAGTGGTTTGGCCCACATACATTTTTGGACAAGGGCAAAGTATTGCGTAAATGACATTACTGCTGTTACAGTTAGTAAAGCTTTTCATTTCAACAGTGATACCATTGTGACAAAAATTGCGTGCCTCAATTGTGAAATCGCACACATTACAACAACCACACTTCACGTGGCCCAAGAGTGGTGGTAGTCCCCAGTTGGATTTAGTGGTTACCTTGGGTGTGGGGACTGGTAGGGCTGCTCTGACCAAGTGGTCCTTCAGGTTCTTGTTTTTCCGGAAAGCAAATAAAGGTCTTTCTAAGTTTATTGGGCCTGCATTTATCGTTGGCCAATGCTTGAGGGTAGATTTTCGGATTTTATTTGAAACGGGGGAAAAGGTAGTTACACAGGCTATCCTCTCTGTTTTATCTCGTGACTTAGGTGTAAGCAGAACCTCGCGTGGGCAGTACCACGCCCTTTTGGATGCAGTTTTTACTAATCTTCTAGGGTAGCCACGTGTTTTTAGTTTGTTGGCCAGGGTGTTGGCTTCCCTGAAGTAGTCTGCCTTGGATGAGCAATTACGCCTTATCCTCAGAAATTGAGAATATGGCAGTGACTCTTTCAAAGCCCTTGGGTGGTTGCTGTTATAGCTTAGAAGAGTGTTTCGTTCTGTCGGCTTTCTATACAAGCGTGTTAACAGTTCGCCTTCATTATGATAGATTGTCAAGTCCAGGAAGGCAATTTGTTTTTGTCATGGGCAAGGGTGAAGTTGAGGTCTGCGCAGTTATTATTGAGCCAGTGGAGGAATAAATTCAGTGTAGCAATTTCAAAGTTCCAGATCAAGAAAATGTTGTTTATATACCGACGCCAAAGTGCTATGTAGCCATGAGTCTAGGGTTTCCTTGAGCCCTGCTGTCTCAGTCTTATGTATAAGGTTTTAAATACCACAATGCACCTCTGCATCATTGTTATCATTAGGAATCATATTTTTAACAGCACAAGCACTTGCGTCGTGTGTTAATAATCACCAATTAATTCACTTGGTCCATTCACTCATGTAACTACGCGGCAAGCGGCACCTCTCCCAAATGTATCCAGAGTTTGCGCACCTCTCCAAGATGGCGGCCATACTACACCGAAGTCGCCCTGGGCCCCACCGAGGCCCCCATCACATGCCCCTGGTCACATGACCGCTTGGTTCATTACCAAGATGTCTCCCTCCCCACTCGATGCTCCAAATCAAGCGCAGAATCGGACCCGATCAGTGGTCCGCTCGTATCCAGACATCGTTCTAACCCTCGGTAAGTCCCCAGCTCATAGGAATGCTGGACAAATGTATATCTATGCTTAATCCTAATCCCCCTTAATCCCTTTTTTATTAGCGGATCTTTGAACTTAATCCACCGCGGTACAACGAGGGTCATCTAGCCCACGTTGCCCCCATAACCATCATACCACGGATACCCCGACATGCCTCTAATGAGCCTACGGTATGTTCCGCTTCTCTAAGCCAATTACTCCAATACCTTTCCCGCACAGAAATTAACCCCTATTCCCTCCACAGCATCTGCGTGACAAACTCTGCGCCCTCAGGAACCGAACCAATCGAGCCATAACAGCACTTAGCACGTATCGATCGTTTACGCCCTACTCCCCACGCCCTCAGCCTCGGCGGAGGTAAGCAACCGTCCGGACTAATGGCACTTTCCCATGCTAGTCCCTAACTGCCACCGAACGCGCTGTGACCAAATGCCACCTCACGCGCTCAACCCCGTAGTTCACTGCTAAGCTGAAATGTCCTAGACCATTGGCACACGCTACACTCCTCAGTACAAATCCCGGTCCATATCCAGCATATGTTCACACTGGTCTCCTCGCCACAATCACGGAGGACCCAGTTTATTTATTTATAATTACATTTGTTAAGCGCGCAGCTACCCGGAGGTTTCCCGGCGCTAAAGCAAACTGAGCGGTGAAAGAGTGAGAGGAATGCCAGACCAGGAGACTAGGTGTTAAAAAGCCAAGTTTTGATTCCTTTACGGAATGTCAGTAAACACAATTCAGAGCGCAAAGATTGAGGTAGGGAGTTCCATAAGGAGGGTGCCAGCAGGGAAAACGACCGTCCTCCCATTTTGGCTCTGTTGACGCGCGGAGTCCTGAACTTATTCTGAGTGGAAGACCTAAGTGTGCGGGGGGGGAATGTACTGCTGAACCAAAGTAGAAAGATAATGAGGGGCTCTTCCAGTCATAATCTTGTGCATGTAGCAAAGTGCTTTGAATTTAATTCTACTCTCGATGCTCAACCAGTGCAGTTTACGCATGTGCTGTGTAACCGAGGATCTGGCAGGCAGGCGACAGATAAGGCGAACTGCCATATTCTGTACCACCTGGTATTTCCTGGTTACCTCCTTGCAGGCACCCAGGAGAAGAATGTTCCCATAGTCCAGGTGTGAGGTAACAAGAGCCTGGACTACAGTCCTCAGGGTGTCAGCAGGTAGCATCCACGTGATTTTCCTCAGCCACCTGATGATGGTGGTACAGGTGGCAGAAACTTTCACCACGTGTTGTTTGAAGGATAGTTGGTTATCGAGGAAAACCCCAAGATTACGAGCAGACATGGCGGTAGTAGGTACCGGGCCCATCTCCGGTGGCCAATATTGTGGGCCCCAGAGCGAGGTGTCTGAGCCAAACAGGAGCAGTTCTGTTTTGTCCCCGTTTAATTTTAATTTGTGCTTCAGCATCCAATCGGATATTTGTTTTAGCCCAGATTGAAGAGAGGAGGAGGGCAGGTTTTTATTGGTGGAAAGTGAGTAGATGACTTGAGTGTCATCAGCATAGGAATAAATTGTGAGACCAGCCTGTTCCGCTAAAAAAGCAAGAGGTCTCACATACAGGTTAAAGAAAAGGGGACTGAGAATAGACCCTTGGGGAACACCGTGAGTGGAGGGGAGTACAGATGAGACAGAAGTGGACGAAAAAACTTGGAACGTGCGATCGGAAAGAAAATTAGCAATCCAGGCCAGGGCGGGACCACCAACACCAATATCCTTCAAGGTGGCCAACAAGATGGAATGGGAGACGGTGTCAAATGCTGCACTCAAGTCAAGCAAGATGAGTGCCACAGTCTCCCCATTGTCCACCTGGCGTCTGATGGTCTCTGACACACCAAGGAGAGTGGTTTCCGTGGAAAAGCCGGCCCTGAACCCGGATTGAGAACCATGAAGAAGATTAGAGGTTTCAACATAAGAATTGAGTAGGGAATTAACATGTTTCTCCAAGATCTTGGAAAAACATGAAAGCAAAGAAATAGGGCGAAAATTAGATGGGTTGTTGGGATCTGCGTTAGCCTTTTTTAATAGTGGGACCACCATTGCGTGCTTCCATTCATTTGGAACAATCGCTTCTGCTAGTGAGGCGTTCAAGACATCCAAAATAATGTGGAGTAGGGTTGGATCCAGTGAACTCAAAATTTGAGGGGGCATTGGGTCAAGGGGGGAACCAGATTTGATGTCTTGGAGATACTTCTTTAGGAGCACGGGGGAAATAGGATCCCAAACGTGGAGTGGAGGAGTAGTAGGCATAGAGCAGGAGATGGTAACAGGGGGGGAGTCGCATAGCACTTGGCTAGAGTGAATAGAGGCAGCGGAAGTAGAATTAAAGATGTCATAAATCCCAGCAATTTTCTTAAGAAAGAAGTTGGCTAAAGCATTGCACTGCGCAGTATCCAGACAGGGATCCTTGGGTACAGAGGACGCACCAGACAGCTCTTTGACTATTTTAAACAGGGCCTTGGGTCTATTTTGAGCTGTAAGTATGGAACTATTAGCAAAGTTGGCTCTGGCGATATCACAAGCAGAGTGATAGGCTTTAAGGGCGGACTTGTATTTAGCTTTATGATCAGGGTTGTAGTTGGAACGCCATATGCGTTCCAACCTTTTATAGTTGGATTTTCTAGGCGAAGGGCATCATTAAACCAGGGTGCCGGTGGATGATGAATTTGAGATTTATTTTTTTGAGTAGGAAGGCAAGAGTCCAAAGCAGTTGTCAGCCACGATCTAACAGCAGGTAGTTCTTTAATGGTCATGCTGGAAACCGTGGGTATTGAATTGGCTAGAAGAGAGTTTAATTTGTCTACATTTAGACGTTTCCAGTTTCTACTGGCTTTGTGAGGGAGATCAGGACTAGAGGAATTGGCCACAGTCGTTTTGATTGAAAAATTAACAATAAAATGGTCAGACCAGAGGACCGGAGTTGAGGATTGATAGGAGATGCTAGTAAGGTTGGAAATGATGGGATCTAGGAGATTACCGGCCTGTAGTAGGGTCGGAATTGTGAAGGTGGAGGTCAAGTGCTTCAAGATCTTGTAGGAAGCGTTTAGAAATGGCACATGACGGAGAGTTGAAATGAATATTCAAGTCACCAACGATCATGAAATTAGTTGATTGTACTAAAAGTGGGGCAATAAGTTCGGGAAGTGAGGCAGACCAGCTGCTCACAGAGCCCGGTGGGCGGTAGATCAAAGTACCAGTTAAAGTAAAATGAGGAGAGAGAGTTAGTTTGAATAAGCCAGCTTCACAGTTTGGAAAATCAAGGTCTTCCCATTTGCAAGAGAATTCTCTCTTGAAAATAATGGCAATCCCCCCGCCATCTTTAAGAACTAATTTACCTTCAGTGCACCGAGCACCAATTGTTTTTATTTTTTTACCACGCCCGTTGGCAACACCTTACCACTGCGTTTCCTAAAAGTGTATATACAGTTTTGAAAATGCGGTTAAGCTGACTTCTCTCATTTTATCTGGAATTGACGCAAATTCTGTTATTTCTTGTTCCTTTTCCCTGTTTCTTCCCCCAACAGGCGTACATATTATTCAAAGCAGGCAAACTAATTTTCAAAGTCCTGAAGATGATCCCTTTATAACTTGAGCACGGGATCGAAACGTCGACTCCTTTGAGTAGACATACGTTTAACCAATGTACATTAATGTGTGTATGTGTTACTCCAGGAAACACTGATAATATTGATTCAAAACAGTGCCCTGATTGCTCACTCTCCTTGCCTGAAGCACTTTTCCCTCTACTACCTTTCCTCCTATCTTTTCACTTACCTTTTCAGTACGGTACAGGACTGTGCCTTACTGCAATGAAATGTTTTGTTGCCAAATGTATTTGAACCTTTAATAATTGACTTGATTAATAAATTCCCTGTCCGGCTGGACAAGGAAGAGAAATATATAGTTGCCTATTGTGGTCTATAGAATATTACTGTATGATTTTGCTTAAGCTTAGGACCTTTGTTTTCCTTAAACTTAACTGATACCCATGATCCATAGCTACCTATTGGGTTCCCCTTGTTTATCTAAAAAATTAGATCTAAGCATAGCAAGAACACCCTGTAGGATTTCAGCACACATTCCTCCCATTTTTTGTGTTGTTGGCTGTCGACCAAAAGTAGGGAAAGCAACCTGGTTGAAGATCAAAAAGCGTAGCCCTCTTAGCCTTGGTGGATTAGGAACGGTCAGAGTCAAGATTCCGAAAGCATCAATTCCAGGAACTATCAACTGAATGTTAATTGTTAGAGTGCTCTCTGTGAGGCTTACTGTGCCGGTTCCCAGCCTCCCAAATTTCTCCAGTTTCTGCACCTGCAGCCAGATATGTCAACTCAGGAGATGCATACTTTCGAGACGGTACTCTCTCCCTTCTGGATCGTCTTAGACTATCCGGTCTTTCTTCTGGTTCACTTTGATCGGATTCAGATGTTTCAGGAATCGGAGTGAGATTTTTCTCAGATGCAAGCCTTATGTTAAGCTGTTCTTTCTTTGTCTGCCACTTTGCTGCTGCAGCATCTGATCTCTCTTCCTCTTGATCTGATCTTTCTGCACCAGGCTGTTCACTCTAATCTGGTTCAAAGTTCACTTCTGAAATGTCGTTTATTTTTGAGTCTGAAATCACTTTGGTAGCTGCTTGATTTATTTTTTCATGCTCAGTAGGTTGTTCCACTTCATCAGGAGTTCTCACACCCTGACCTGTTCTTTCTGTTTCTGTTACACTCTCGATGGCAGTTCTCGGAAACGGAGGAGTCACGTCCTCAACAGGTTCTGGGACTCTGCGAGTATGTGAAGCGTGGATCCAGTTTGGCAATCCCCACACTTCACTTCTGTACTTGTAACCAGAAGCACTTGATATGGACCTCACCAGCGAGCATCAAGGCAGCTCTTCCTCACGTGCTTTTGGACAAGCACCCAGTCACCAGGGTTAAGATCATGCTGCAGGTCTCTCGAGGTGGATGCAGTTGCAGCCTCGACCTGGTGGGACACAGAATTAGGCTATGCTAGACCAATTTCAGTTGCATTGCGAGCTGACAGAGTTCTTTCATAAACTCAAATGTAAGGCTTTTTATGAAAATTCATCACCCCAACTTGCAACCAAAAAGCAGGGAGACACCCACTTCAGAGCAAACTCTACCTTCATGCTACCATCCAGTGCTATACCACCAGAGGTCATCGTCTATGAACAGGTTGTATTCAAAGAAATTGAAGCACTAAAGGAAGATCACACCTTCCAGAACACCAGCAATGCAGAACGCCAAACCCTACAATCACCACGATCACACAACGCCATCGTCCTAAAACCTGCAGAGTAGGGCGGGGGCACTGTCATCCTGAACAAAGAGGATTACCGCCTGGAATGTGAACGGCTGCTCAGTGACACCAAGAACTACGGGAAATGCACCCAGGATCAGAGTGAAATCCTGAGAACACACATCCATGCACTGGTCGAAGAAGCAGAGACCACAGGACAAATCACGTCAAGTGAAGCCAAATTTCTCACAACCACCCCAGGGAAAATACCATACTTTTACATAGTGCCCAAAATACACAAAACCAGGTTACCTCCACCGGGTCGCCCCATTGTATCGGGCATAGGGTCTGTACTCGAACCCTTATCTTGCTATTGCAACTTTTCTCTACAGCCCATGGTCCGGTCCACCAGTACTTATCTTAAAGATACCAAAGACCTTCTAAGACTAATCAACACCCTAGCCTACAACCCGGATACTTCATTCCTGATACGTTGTGACATGGAGAGCCTCTACACCAGTCTCCCGCAAGACAACACCCTGGAAGTATTGAAATCCCCCCTTGATGAGATCAATTGGCAGTACCAGACTTCAAAGAGATTCATCTTGGTATGTGCTATGCTAGCACTGAAAGAAAACTTCTTCGAGTTTGAGGGCCAACTCTACCTACAGAAGTGGTACCTTAATGGGGAGCGTTTTCTCCCCCAGCATGGCCGGTCTTTACCAATACAACTTTGAGACCAGATACTTACTTTACAACAACGTGCCACGGATCCCCAAAATCAGGTTTTACAAACACTACATAGATGATATTCTACTCATTTGGGAAGGGGATACCGAGTTGCTCACAACATTCTGTGACCCAGAACTCCCTCCTACCTTTCTCCAGCTTCCATCCCAGATCACTGTGAGAAACTCTCCCCTGCGGACAGTACCTCCGGCTCCGCAGAAACTGCGGTGACATAGGGGACTACAAAAACCAAGCCAAAGATCTAAGCACCAAGCTACAGCAGCGAGGATATCCTAAACTGATCACAGAGAAAGCCAAGACACTAGCACATAATCAAACCTGCAAAGAGCTCATTGAAACACAGATACGCGAACCAACTCCCACACCGCTAACATGTGTAACCACTTTCAACACCATCTTGTTATGTATCATTTTAGGACCCTATTGTAAGTTTCCAGATTCATGCCCTTATATAGGTATAAATCACCATATCCTTAGATAGGCATAGAAATCATAACCATATTTAGGCATAGCTCATGCAGCCCAAATACGGCAGGGCTACTTCCACTAGTTCCAAAAATCCACAACGATTTCTTGGAAAAACTCAGCTTCAGCAGCTAGGGACTTCCCCTTGCTTGAATATTGATTTGTCTAAGAACTCATGGAGTTTTCAAAGAACTGAGACTCTTTGATGACGTTATTATGTCCAACTGCACGTCAAAGTCGGCACCTTCAAGGTATAAATATGCCCACAATCGCCCAAGCAAACACACAGTGGTTTGGAGCAGTTCGACAATCTACCTGCCCGACGCGCCCTGCTACAGCAAGTGCCGAAGGAAGCCGACCCTCCAGCAGACGCACTGAGAGAGAGGCTGTCTTTTCTCCTGCCAAGAAATCCAGCTCCAGTGTTTCCAAACTACCCTTGTGGGTTGTTGGGAAATCGAGTCCCGAGACTGACCTTCTCCATTCTAAACTAAGGTACGGAGCTGATTAGACCCTTAGAGAAATCTTTAGCAGATTCTTGGCAAAAAAATACTACATTTATGCTACACCTCCCATACTTCCTCCCTCGTACTATGCTTAGGTTAGGTACACCGGGAGAGGCGTATTTTAGAAGCACCAGTTGAGTACTTTTAGCCCCTGTTATTTATGTATGTATTTATATATGGTTTAGAAACCATACACTGCTCTTACAGTATTATTTTATTCTACTATTTATACTGTAAGCATTGTATTTTACAAACAGTTTTACTATTGTAGCAGTTCATTTCTTATGCTTGAGAAAGAAGACTGTTTAATAAATCCTTTTATTGAAAACGCCCGTCTTTCTACTTTCTCTGCACCTCTAGTGAAACGAAGCATGCACGATTGACTGAGTGAAATATCTATCTATTGTTTCCACGACTCTGAAGATACTTTTTATCTTGGGGAAACAAAGTTGTCATGTTTATGCAGTTGTCAGAGACTAATCCCTTCTTGTGAATTCGAAAAAATTTCTAGTGACCTTTGAGCTAGCTGGCACACACAATTAAGTCTAGTATATTCGATAGAGACCTAGTCGACCTCAGTCCTACGTCTAATCTATAGAATATATTATTCCAATGTGCAGAGCCTATTGGGAATATAGGAACTACACTACATGGCACCCAACTTGGGGCCACTGGACTTTCCCTCATTCTCTCATGCCTCATTCTCCATGCAACTGCATTGGCAGAATGAGGTAATCCTCCTCCCCCCCCCAACGTGAACACCGTCATTACACACGGGGTTTAATTATTAATTGTTGATTTCTTTTGCTTTGCAAGTGCCCACTTCATGGTTACTCTCTACCAGGCCACTCCAACATGGCCGCCAAACTCTCGCCCACACTTAGGACAGGCGAGTGCTTCATCGGGTCATGATGCGCATGCGCGCCTATCCTGGGTCGAGGTACGTCTCAGTGGGACGTACTAGGCAATCCTCCCCCACCGGCACGCACCAGGCGATGCTGTCCTACTTAAAAGCTCACTCCCTCGCGGCGGCCCACACCAGCCGGGACTATGGGGGATCAAGCAGGTTACAAGCGGGACACTCACCGAGACCAAGTAAAGTTGCGCGTCATCCCGTCTCCATGTAGATGTACGGGCACACACGGACCTCCGTGCTTATTATGCCGCTATTTTCCCCACTTTATTTTAGATTGGAACATTGGAAGAGCACCCCCTCGAGCCTCGATTAGCTGTCATAAATCTTAATATAGTGTAACTATGACTTTTAACATCACGCTTTCGCTAATCTACATACAATGTTTTTAACAGCGCAATATGTCACATGGCTGCATGTTTGTACCTCACGTGAGGCCATTTTATGAGTGCGCTACCTGACCACATGTTATAATTACTCATGTAGCCAGCACTTGCCACACGGCGCGCCACTTGACAACATGTCAAAACTATACGTGTGGCCACTACTGGCTGCACAGCGTGTCACTTGACCGCATGTTTACACTGGCCATCGTCTGCCCAGTCCAGCACGCCCGAGTTCACCATGGCTTCACATGAAGCGATTGAAACACCTCACTCTAAGGCGCAGCATTCCATGAACCTTTGCACAGCGCACCATTTGACCGCATACTCCTATGCGGCCATCACCTGCCTAGGCGAGTGCGCCCCGAGTTCACCAAGGCTTCACTTGAAGCCAGCACCAATTCATTTGAAGGCGCAGCATGCCACGAACCATTGCACGTAGCTCTCAGCATGCTCCGCCACTTTCTCTTGATGAAGCATAACGATCACTGTGGTAGTCACCAAGACAATGACTACAGCACCTTTTAAGATTGCATTTTATGTTGCTATAATGAATGTGTCTTGTCTTGTCCTTTCTCTCCTTAACAGGTTTTTTGACAAATGTCAGTAAGTATGTCGAAACTCAGACCACACACCTTAGCGCGTGTAGGTATTTCACTTTTTTCAAGTGGCTGTTCTCACCTTTGCCGCTCACTAGTCTCACTAACCCAGTCCTGAAGAAAGCCCTTCCTTACATTCTTTTACGGGCTGAAACATGCAGACCACAACACATACTCAACTATAGGCAATAACCTCCTGATAGTTGCACCACATATATTTCTAACCATATCCAGAGCCGCCAATAATAAATTCTAGAGGCAAGGAGTCTCAGAGCTATTTTTAATTTAAATAATTCATGACACATCACACAGTGGAGAAGTGTGGCTCAGGGGTTAGAGGCGGCAGACCCGGAATCTGAGATCGGTCCTGGACCAGGGTTCAATTCCCCGCCCCGGCGGGTCTTGGGCTAAAATTCCACGGACTCGATAATTCTCGTCCCGGTGCCTCCTCAACTCTCGGGTTCACACTCTGCGACTCTGGGCAATAGCTTGCTTAATCTCCACAACGGCCCCTCGCGGCGGGATGCCTGACTTTCACCTTGTGGACACCCTGTCGGGGCTTCTCACAGGGGAATATCAGGACGGGTTCCCTAGGCAAGCGCCAGGATACCCTTGTGGTGACAGGTTGCGCTATATAAGTATACCTACATTTACATATCCGCACCACACCAGCTTCGCTGTAATCAGGCATTGTAGCACAACCTCTAGGCACTCGGTCACCCGGTCGGGACCCCAATCATGAAGCATGACACCAACCAGGTTGGTGTGTGAGGGGTCTTTTAAGTACTCCTAATAGGTCCATGTACTTACCACACCTAGTGATTGTAATACATACTCTTAGTGGGTTTGTCCACATTATTTAAGTCTGGGACACAGAATTAACCACATCAGCCAGTCCCTTTCAATAATCCATAACCAAATCATCAGTGATGTTTATCAATGCTGTGGCTGGCACCATAGGCAGTCGCATAGCTCTTCCCATCAATATTTCGTGGGGAGAGAGCTCTTTAGAGTTTATTGTATATACTGCATATAAATGTCTGATAACTACCACCCCAGCCTGCTGCTCGATTCCTGATTGCGACTGGGCTGTCTACAGGATCGTGCCTGGCGCTTCGTTTGGCCTGATCTCGCTTTAAGCCGAAATGACCCATCAGCAGAAAGTATCGCCTTTCCTGATTGCGACTGGGCTTTACATAAGAGCGCGCCTGGCGCCTCTATTGCCCTGATCTCACTCTCATTCCGAACCACCCAACAGCGGAAAGTATCTCCTTTTGCCTATGTTAGGTCTATGATTGTCTATAATTGACTGCTCCTGACTGCTAATCGGTGTGAACCTCAAGGAAGGAAGCTGTCCTCCCTTCAACTCTTATACCGAACTCTCTTTCATCCACCATGCACCTGCCTAACCCCACTGGAACTCTGATCTCGTGCGTTACGGACCCAACTCCTGGTCCATTAATTACACAGACAAAATGACCAGTAATGCTAAAAAGAACTTCAAGCACAGTACACTAAAACAACACCCAGAAACACTCATAGTAGATAACTACCACACAGCGACCAACGGCAACACGAAAACTAACTTAATTTTTACACTAATCGCCCGACTAAATGGAAAAACACCTTCTTTCTTCACCTTCAAGTCTCCAAGTCAGTAATCATTCCCTATGGTGAAAAAATCTCTAAAACCACCTCCACTACCTTCAAAGGGGAACTCATCATTTCCATCTACAGAACTGGAACCATTCTCATACTGGCCACCGACCGGCACCTCACCACTTTTGACCGCCACTTCCCCACACTACTCTCCTCATTAACTCAACTGAGCTATCAAACCCCATCTCCCCAATCCCCCTTCACCTTCACTAATATCGTGGAACTGATCCAATCTCTCTGCCCTGAAGACCCACTATTCAACTCATGGACATCAACCATCACTCACTACAATCGCACTACTCCTATCATTACTCTCCGTCGCCAAACATCCACCATTATTTCATCAACTGATCACACCAGAAACAGCAAACTCACAATTAACAAACTCCACATGGCTGATCTCGATCTAGACAGCTCAGACACTAACCACAGCCCTCCTGTGACTGAAATCACCACAGGCACTCCCCACTTGACCCCCGATAATCTGCACCCTACCTCACAAACTACCCCTTCCTCCAACACAGAACCTTTTCCCCCGGCCCTTACTACCCCCATGTCCGTCATCTCCAATCAAGCGGACACTCACCCCCCTACTACCACTGCCCACTCCCCTTCTGCTGTCCCACATCCACATGCACAACCGGTCTCCACCGCTAATCTCACTGACAATCCCTGTGACATCCCCATGTCCAACGTCTTCACCAATCCTCCTTATTATCACTGCCCACTCCCCTTTGCCGTCACACATCCACATACACAACCTGCCTCCACCGCCAATCTCCCTGACATTCCCCGAAACTCTGACTTCCTATCTAAAAATGTTCTCCCTCCTCCCTTGGACATTAGACCCACTCCTCCTCCTCCTCCGAACACCTTGAATGGGAGCATTACTAATCCGGCTGCCCGCGTCCAACCACTCCCCTCTCTTAATCCTACTGATTCCGTCCAATCCCCGACCCCTGTTCTCTCTCCCTCCATAGACCCAAGTCATTCTCGGCCCCTGCCAAAAACATTAAGCTTTTTCAGCTCAATAACACAGCAACTAAACAGAATGGACAGGAAAATTAACTCCCTTTCTGCCGATTTCCTATACTTACAACAAGACCTTCTCAACAGGATCAAGCCACCGTGCTGCCTCTCCCCAGGTAGATTTAATCCTACCCCCCTCAATACCTCTCCCATGGCCCCACAGAGCACTCCTCGACCCTCCATTCCGTCGGCGAGTCATGCACTTCGACCCAACCGGGATCACCACCCCTTTTCAGTTCTGAAACCTGATGAGATCAACAACTCTTACCTCGCTTTGAGCCAGAATACTGCCCCTTTCTCCATCCCTGTTATTGTTGGCACTAACAGAATCCCTAAAACTGTCCACTCGCCTAGACCTCCTGCTCAATACACCTCTATCCACTTAGCTCCCCCCATCATCGAGGCTCCCGCCCTCTCTCTTGCATGCTCCTAAACTGCAGATCAGCAGTACAACACGCCACTGACATTGCTGAAGCTCTTCTCGCTGAAGAAATAGACATCGCTTTCCTCACAGAATCCTGGCGCAATATCCACTCCACCCCCATTCTTGACATTCTCACCCCTCCATGGTACAACATCAACAGACAAGACAGGCAGATCAAAACTAGTGTGGGACTAGCCATCATTCACAAAGCTGGAATACAGATTACCAAACTTAAACCTGCAGAATGCCTATCGTTTGAATACCTGGGTGTCGAACTCACTGCCAAGGGCACCTCACCCATCAAATTTCACACCATTTACCATCGTCCTGGAGAGCGTACCCTCTTCACCGAAGAACTAACAGACCTAATAACACGTTTCTCCCTGACAGACACAAAAACAAAAGACGTGTTCCTGGGTGACCTCAATATCCACTGGAACGACCTAGAAGACTCCACTGTCCAGAACCTATCGAACCTACTTTAAATATACACCTCAAACAACTCTGCAATGAACCAACTCACATCAAAGGTGCAACACTGGGTGTGATCATTACCAAAAATGAACTGGTCTCTCTGAGAGCGATTTCTCCCATTGACTGGTCTGACCACCACCTCATTCTGTTTAAGTTTGACGCACTTGTCAGCAACCAACTTATTTGTGATGACAAACCTAAGCACTGGACCAGAAACATCAAAGAAGTCCCTTTAACCAAACTTGAATCCAGGATTCATGCCCATCTACAAGTCTAACCCACCACCTGGACGGCCAATGACCTCACTAAACACTTTAAATCGACAATGACAGAGGTTTTAGACCAAGTAGCTCCACTCAACCTCAAACAAATGAGGCAAATCAAATCTAAACCCTGGTTCAACGTGGATCTTAATAACGAAAGGGGTCAACTCGGACAAACGGAAAGGTCTTGGAGACTAAACCCTTCGACCTTGCACCTAGCGCAATTTAGATCTGCTCGCCTGGCATACAAAAAACAAATTTTTAATGAATAGGCGTCTTTCTTCCGCACCCAACTAGATCTGGCGAAAAACAGATGAGAGAACTCTTGAACATTGTCAAAAGTCAAACAAACTGCACTCCCTGTCACGAAATCAAAGCCACCAAAGAGTGATGTTAAGAAATTGCCTCCTTCTTCTCTAACAAAGTCTCAAAAATTGATCAATCCTTCATCCAAACCTCAACTCCTCCTTCCCTCTTAACCTGCCCCCTTTAATCTCCCTTGACCAATCAGAAAGAGTTCTTACCAAGGACAATCAGGTCTGCCTCCAGCTAAAAAAACAATGCGCATTGGTCCGATTTCGAGCTAATGTCGGAAAACGAGGTCTTCAGTATAATTGCAAGCCTAAAAGCCTTCTTCCCACACTATGGACCCCATCCCATCCACAATTATAAAAAAACTCAAACACACCATTTCCCCTCTCTGGACAAAAATCATCAACTCCTCTCTCATTTCAGGTGTGTCCCAGACTCCCTTCAACTAGGACAAATCACACCCATACTCAAGAAACCAGAGGCCGACCCTAATGAGCTCAACAACCTCAGACCTATCTCCAACCTCCCTTTCCTTGCAAAAACATTGGAGAAATGTGTTCTCCACCAACTCAACAAACACATTTATGAGTTCAACCTCCTCAACACCTTTCAATCAGGATTCAGGAAGGGCTGTAGCACTGAAACAGCTGTGCTCAACATCTCTGACGATATTCACAGGGCTTTAGATGAAGGTGATGCCTGCCTACTCAACCTTATTGACCTATCTGCGGCATTCAACACAGTAAATCATCCAGCTCTTCTGGAGACCTTGAGGAAGCGCTCCGGCATTAATGGCACAGTATTAAGCACCCCTCGCAACAAATTAAAATCAACTCCTGTCTGTCGAAGCCAACAAAAGTCACACTTGGGGTCCCGCAAGGCTCGATCCTCTCCCCTGCCCTCTTTAATCTCTTCATGGAGCCCCTCACAATCATCTTTAAAAAAGCAGGAGTGAATAACCACCTTTACGCAGATGACACCCAAATCTAATACAAACTCAAATCACCCAGGGACATTCAACACCTCAATGTCACTCTAACCGAGATTCAAACTTGGTTCAACGCTAACCACTTAAATCTCAACACAGATAAAACAGAATCTGAAAGAAACAGGTTAGTATTAGATTCCTTACCTTAGAATATCACCAGGCGTCAGACTGGAACCGAAATCTTTTGCGTAGCAGTACCCTTGCCATTAGGCGTCGTCTGTGGCTCCGCGTCTGTCGTCTGCGTCGTTGGCGCCGGGATGACATCACCGGAGTACTTAGACGCCGCCCTCGCGCGCTGACGTCAGTTCTTCTTTTTTTTGCGCTAGCAAGCGCCGATCCGTAAAAAGTGGTACCCTAAGTCAATTTTTGACAAAACTTTTCGATCATTTTTGATCCTTTTTTGAAGTCTATTGACTCCGACAGTGCCAGTAGGGATGCCCGGGTTCAAACCCTGCGCTGACCGCGACCGACAGTGTCAGTAGGGATGCCCGGGTTCAAACCCTGCGCTGACTGCGACCGACTGATGTCAGTTTCTGACCCCCTTCGCCGGTGCCTTCACTGTCTGGGACACAACCACGACGACAAGGCCTGCTCCGACTGCCGGGCCCTGACGTCCAAAGCTAGACTGGAGCGGTCCCGCAAGCTGCTCGAGCTCCGGCAGTCGTCCCCGCACCGCTCGAGGTCCCGGGCCGAACGGAGGTCGAGGGACCGGTCGCGGGGTCGGAGCCGTCATAGCTCCGGGAGTCGTCACCGGTCTTCGGGCTCGAAGTCCTCAGGTTAGGGGCACAAGAAGTCGAAGAGGCGTAATCGCTCTTCTGACTTCCCCGGACGCTCGTGCGACGCGGCCGGGGGTTCGGGCGACACCGTCCTCGCGGCTCCGCCGGAGCCGCAGGCATCGCGGCCTGCTTTATTCCGGGGGTCCCCGGACAGAACGCGACGCCGGATGAGATCGAGGCCTTCGGGTGCTTCGGTCCCGACGCCGCTGGCAACTTCGGTCCCGGCGCCGCAGGCCCCTGCT
The DNA here is from genome assembly GCF_964263255.1 of Lissotriton vulgaris. Classification (NCBI taxonomy): domain Eukaryota; kingdom Metazoa; phylum Chordata; class Amphibia; order Caudata; family Salamandridae; genus Lissotriton; species Lissotriton vulgaris. The sequence continues at coordinate 1,656,124,402 of NC_141695.1, read as the reverse complement.
GGATCGGGTCGTCGCCAGTCGACCTTACGAACTCGCCGGCCCCGATCCCAACCTCAATTCAGGTCCGGCGCCGCTCTGGACGGCAATGGGAGATTTCTACTTCTATAACCCGGCCCCATCCTTTGGCCCTGAGTTTCAGGAGATTGGTGGCAAGGGGGATTGGGAGGGGTTTGAGGACCCTCTGGCACAGGAGTGACAGTCTTATCAGGACTGGACAGGTGAGCTAAGGGAGGCCAGTGGTCTGGACAACTTGCCAGACACTGGTTTTATCTCTCCTCCTACCGTGGCTACGGAGGCGGGGGCTGCCTATAGTGTGGTGCTGACGCAGGCGGCTGAGACCTTGGGCCTGGAGCTCCCCGTCGCGGCCGTGAGGACTAACCTCCTCACTGAGGTCTTTGAACCGCAGGCAAGCTCGGCTGAGCCTCTGCTGCCGTTTAATGAGGCCTTGTCTGACGTTCTTCTGGGCACTTGGTCCAAGCCCGCTACAGGTCAGCCTGTAGATAGGAACGTGGCCAGACGCCACCGCCCGGCTCCGGGCGACCCTTGCTTCCTGTCCACCCACCCCACTCCCGAGAGCCTGGTCATCCAGGCCTCTAACTCCCAGACCACCTTCCCGACAGCTCCCCCCGATTGGGAATCCAAGAGGTATGAGCAATAAGGAAAAAAGGTATTCTCCTCCCTGAGTTTGGGGTTGCGGTCCGTCAATACTGCGTGCCTCCTGGGCCGTTACTCCCACTCTCTGTGGGACACGGTCGCGGACGTGCTGCCACAATGTCCGGAGGAGGCCGGGACTAAACTCGCCCAAGCCCTTGCGGAGGGTCGAGATGCGGCACAGTATTCCATCCAGTGTGGGCTGGATACCACGGACTCACTGGGCAGAGCGATGGCAACGACGGCGATTCGTCGCCACACCTGGTTGAGGTCCGCCAACTTTTCGGCTGATGTCCAAAACACCCTTATGGACATGCCGTTTGATGGCCGTCGCCTCTTTGGTGACAAGGCAGACCATGCGCTTGAGCGCTTTAAGGACTCCAGGGCTACGGCCAAACCCATGGGCCCCTCGGCCCCGCGCCAGCAAACGGCTGCCTTTCGCTCCTTTCGTGGCCAAGGAAGGGGCGCCTCCACACGTCCTGCCAGCCACGGGCCGCAGACTACCATCCAGCGCGGTGGCGGACGTGGAAACTGCCGTGCCAGCAGTCGGGCACAACGGTGAGGCCAGTCCACACCTGCCCCTGCAGCATCCGCCTCAAAACCCTCCTAGTCCAAGCTTTCCGGCCCATGTGACGCCAGTGGGGGGCAGGGTTCGCCATCACCTCCTCCACTGGTGCACTGTCACATCGGACAGATGGGTGCTGCAAATCGTCAGAAGGGGCTACTCCCTCCCCTTCGAGGCGACCCCTCCAGCCATGCCACCGCAGTACCACCGCATGTCGGGGGATCACTTGAAACTTCTACAAGAGGAAGTTACGGCCCTCTTGGCCAAGGGAGCCATCGAGCGCGTTCCTGGGCCAGAAGTGGGGTGTGGGTGTTACTCCCACTACTTTCTGGTACCCAAGAGGGGCAAAGGGGGCGTACGCCCTATCTTGGACCTGCGGAACGTCAACGGCTTCCTCTGGAAGGAGAAGTTCAAGATGCTGACACTAGTTCAGGTCCTAGCTGCCCTGGACCCAGGAGACTGGATGGTAGCGTTGGACTTGCAGGGCGCTTATCTCCACATCCCCGTCCTGCCGGCCCACCGGCGCTACCTGCGGTCCACGGTAGGCCACGAGCACTTTCAGTTTACCGTGCTCCCCTTCGGCCTTACCAGTGCCCCACTGGTGTTCACGAAGGTGATGGCGGTGGTCGCAGCTCATCTGCGCAGGTTAGGGGTTTCAGTCTTCCCCAACCTCGACGACTGGTTGTTGAAGGCGGGCTCGCCCCAGACAGTCGTCAGCCACCTCCAGACTACGGCCGACCTCCTGCATCAACTGGGGTTTTCCATCAATGTGCCAAAGTCACACCTGTGTCCCGCTCAGAAGCTCCTCTTCATCGGAGCGGTTCTCGACTCGGCTCAGTTTCGGGTTTATCGTCCCGAACAGTGGGTTCGGGATATTCAGGCTCTGATTCCGATCTTTCAGCCTTTATCCCGGGTCTCGGTCAGGTTGATGCTGCGGCTTCTGGGGCTGATGGCCTCCTGCATCCTTCTAGTGCATCACGCCTGGTGGCGGATGCGGGCTCTGCAGTGGGACCTGAAGTTTCAGTGGGCCCAGCATCAGGGCAACCTGTCCGACCATGTCCTGATCTCGGAGGGCACTGCGACACAGCTGCAGTGGTGGCTCACGGACCGCGATTGGGTCGGCGGCAGATCCCTCTCCCTACCCCAACCGGAGCATGTAGTTGTGACGGACGCGTCCCTCCAAGGTTGGGTGGGCCACATGGGAGAGGCGGAGATCAGAGGCCTCTGGTCTCCGGCGGAGTCCCGGCTCCACATCAACCTTCTGGAGCTGCGGGCAATTAGTCTTGCACTGAAGGCATTCCTCCCCTCTGTCCAGGGGAGTGCAGTGCAGGTGTTCACGGACAACACCACCGCCATATGGTACTGCAACAAACAGGGCGGGGTGGGGTCATGGACCCTATGCCAGGAGTCTGCGCCTCTGGCAGTGGCTGGAACATCAGGGCGTGACCCTGGTGGTTCAACACTTGGCAGGTTCTCTGAATGCCAGGGTGGACGAACTCAGCCGATGGTGCATGATGGATCACGAATGGCGTCTGAGCTCGGACGTGACGCAAGGCCTCTTTCAGCGATGGGGAGAGCCTTGGTTAGATCTATTCGCCACCGAAGAGAACGTTCAATGTCATCAGTTCTGCGCGTTGGAATTTCCAAGGCGGCACTCACTCGGAGACGCAAGTGGAGTTGCGGTCTGTTGTACGCCTTTCCGCCTATACCACTTCTGCCCAGAGTGCTGAAGAAGATCAAGCGCGACCGGGCCCAAGTCATCCTTGTGGCTCCGGACTGGGCACGAAGGTACTGGTATCCATAGCTGCTCAGCATGTCAGTTGATCCCCCGATTAGTCTGCCTCTTCAGGAGGACCTTCTGTCACAGCAGCAGGGGACGGTCCTCCACCCGAACCTGTCCAGTCTCCAACTCCATGCTTGGAGATTGAGCGGCGACAGTTGAGGCCATTTGACTTGCCTCCTGAAGTTTCTAATGTGATTCTGGCAGCCAGGCGTCCCTCCACAAAGTTGGTATACGTCTGCAGGTGGAACAGATTTGTGGCATGGTGCACAGCAAAGGCTGTGGACCCACTCTCTGCCTCTCTTTCTGAGGTTCTTCTCTTCCTTCTTTCTCTTGCCCAGCAGGGCTCTGCTCTGGGCACTATCAAGGGCTACCTTTCTGCCCTGTCCGCCTTCTTAAGGCTACCTGATCAGCTTTCTTTGTTCAAGTCCCCGATTGTAAATAGGTTCTTGAAGGGCATCACTCGTATGTTCCCCCCTGTTCCTTTTGTGATGTCTCAGTGAGACTTGAACCATGTACTAACTTATCTGATGTGCGCTCCCTTCGAGCCACTTCATAACTGTCCTCTCCGTCTTCTTACCCTTAAGACTGCTTTCCTGGTTGCCATCACCTCTGCCAGGAGAGTGAGTGAGCTCCAGGCTCTTTCATCCAAGCCTCTTTTCCTTTCTGTCCATCCGGACAAGGCTGTGTTGCGGACAAGACCCTCTTTCCTGCCCAAGGTAGTCACAGCCTACCACATCGGGCAGTCCATCACCTTGCCTACCTTCTTTCCGCCTCCGCATCCCTCTAAAGAGGAAGAGTGGCTCCACCGTCTGGATCCAAAACGGGCGCTCTCATTCTATCTGGATCGCACACGCCAGTTCCGGATGGATGACCAACTCTTTGTTGGTTATGTGGGTGCTAAGAAGGGACGGGCGGTGCACAAACGGACCATCTCTTGGTGGGTCGTCTTGTGTATCAAGGCATTCTACTCTTTGGCTAAGTAGGATCCTCCTGTTGGGCTGAGGGCCCATTCCACTCGGGCCACGGCGGCTACTACTGCCCTGGGCCGGGGAGTCCCCTTGCAGGACATCTGTCAGGCAGCTACATGGGCCTCGCTGCACACGTTCGCAAGACACTACTGCCTAGACAGCCAAGTCCGGAGGGATGGCTTCTTTGGCCGTTCCGTCCTCCAGGACTTTCTGGTGTGATTATTAGTTCGCAGATCCACCACCGGGGTTGGTATTGCTGGGGTATCTATTCTAAGGTAAGGAATCTAATACTAACCTGTTTCTTTCAGATGCACAAGTTACTTACCTTCTGTAACGATCTATCTGTAAGAAACAGTAGTTAGTATTAGATTCCTTACCGCCCCACCCATCCTCCCCGTTCTGCGAACCGATATCTAGGGTTAAGATCATCCCCTTTCAGGGCCCTAGTTTCATGGCACCAGTGTTGGTTTTTATCATGGCTCTGCATTTCTAGTGGGGAAAAGCTGTGTATAAGAACTGATGTCAGCGCGCGAGGGCGGCGTCTAAGTACTCCGGCGACGTCATCCCGGCGCCAACGACGGACGGGGAGCTGCAGATGACTTCTATCTATGCGTAAGGGTACTTACGCCTGGGGATATTCTAAGGTAAGGAATCTAATACTAACTACTGTTTCTTACAGATATATCATTACTGAAGGTAAGTAACTTGTGCATTAATTCTATTCCCTCCAAAAAGTAACCACCGCCCCACATCCCGAGGCGACCAGAGCACCGCCTAGAACCTAGTACTCAGAGGTCCTGGACGAACATGGACTTATCCCTCCATGCCATACAGGTAATTCGATCCCAATACCACGCCACTACAGCCCTGAAGAGTCACAGGCATCGCCCTGATGACGAAACACGTGTCAGCTGGCGTTGTTTTTCCGTTTTGAAGAATACCATCTTTATAAACAACCAATATTGTATACCACCAGTGTCAATTGTTTCACGAGTTATTCTCATTGTATCAGTACTGTCAATTCTCCAAAGTGTGCCCAGTAACTTTTGTACATATCTGACACCTCAATGTCACTCTAAGCAAGATCCAAACTTGGTTCAATGCTAACCACTTAAAGCTCAACCCAGATAAAACAGAATTAATTCTATTCCCTCCAAAAAGTAACCACCGTCCAATCCAAGAGTGGCTCAAGAATCTGGTTGCCCGAAACTGCCCCCTCGTCCTATCCAACTCAGTTAAGTCTCTAGGCATTACCCGTGACAACTTATCAATGGGGGCCCACATCAAAAACTCTGCAAAAGGTGCGCTTTTCTCACTAAAACACCTCAAGAAATTGAAACCTTTTCTTCCCCATGATGACCTCAAGACAATAGTTCAATCCCTAGTTCTCTCTAAAATTAACTACGGGAACGCCATCCTAACAGGGACTCTAAAAGCTCACCTTGCCCCACTAAGGGCAGTGCTGAACATGGCAGCTCGACTCATAGCTGGGGTAAAAAGATTTGAACACATCACTCCAGCTCTCAACTCCCTCAACTGGCTTCCTATGGAAGGGAGATGTATTTACAAGCTGGCCTGCATCACACACAAAACCCTTCAATCTCCGTCCCCCAACTATTTAAACAACAAACTGGTAAGAGCAGGAAAATCCAGAACTCTGAGACGCTCCAACTCACTCCTTCTTATCCCTCCGAAACTGAAAAGAAAACCACTCAGGACCGATAGTTTTCAGGCAACGCTCCCAGGATGTGGAACGCTCTCCCTAGCGTCCACAGATGTAACCCCTCCTTCTCCTGTTTCAAAAGGGACCTGAAACTCCATCTCCTCAACAAATACTTCCTCCATCCAACGTCAACAAACCTAGCCTTCAATATTCGAGTGGACTCTCTTGACGTTCAAGGATAGTTGGCGATTGGACTTGGTTAGTCACCATCGTTTGTTTTCTCTCCCTCCCCTGTTTACCTATTTTTCATGTTGTATTTTTTATCTCTGTTTTGCTTCCTTACCGCCTTCATCCTATGTAATGCAATTTTCTTCTGTCTTTACTGTGTGTATGTAAAGCGCTCTGATACCCACGGGTCAAGCTAGCGCCATATAAAACTCTATTAATACAATAAATAAATAAAATAAACTGTAAAAAGAGTTGCTGAGAGTTAAGGCTGTGTACATTAGGAGTTTTGGTATGTAATGAGGCTTGGGTGTCTGGAGCTGGTGAAGTATGCATGATAAGTTGTGCACAAGGTAAAGAATGACAATACTAGGAGTTTTGCCACATAGTGAAATAACTGTATATAAACATTTGTGACATATTTAACTTCCTAATGGTAGTTGTGTGTATGGTGGGTGTGCTGTTTGAAGACATGTTCACAGAACAAAGCCTGTGTGGAGTAGGAACTTCACCATCCAACTGAAAAAGACAGTATGGTAGTAGTGGGCGGTCACTCATATGTTGAGCACATGGTAACCGGTTTCCTTATAGAGTCCTTGCCACATAATGGAAGTTTAATGTCTGAAGGAAGTAAGGTCTTTATGAAGCCGTGCACATGACAACGAGCGGCCATGCTAGGGCTTTGCTTACCCAGATTGTCTTCAGTTTATGGACCGAGTAGAGTGTTTGGGAAGAGAACTGTGTAGGTTTTTAAGCTAAACGTACTAGCAGTTTAATCTCCAAATGGAGTGCTTAAAGGAGTTTTTCTTCATTAAGAGTTTCACACACAGTGAATGCTGTATATAGTTGAGGTTTTCTCATCTAATGAATTTAGGCAGTCTAGGGGTTGATTACTGTACGTGAAAATGGCTGAACATGTTGAAACATGAGAACAGTAGTAGTTTTGACAACTATTAGGATTACTGAGAGTGGTTTACAGAACATAATTGAATATAAGCACTATTAGTGGTTAACATTTTGCTTTGCTTGATTGTCTGTAATTTTTCAGTTATTAAATTATTTTGAATACAGTAGAATTTTGTGGAGTAAATTGGACAGCACTGGACTGGATGATGGCATTTGAGATGATATCAGTGATGTCATTGACCATATATTTATCATGAGTGATGTGATATGTCATAAGCAGTACATGGTAGTTGCACCAGTTATAGTTAGCTCGGTTAACTGTGTCTGCCAAACGTTTTATTTTTTTTCCAGTTTAAAATTGACACGTAATTATAATGTCCCTTTAACAGTTTTTTCAGTCAATATAAATATAAATATATATAATCTCATAGCGTAATGTCTTTAACCAATTTATCAAAATGCATTGCCTATAAAGCCTGGTTCTGGCAGACTGGATATGAAGTCTTGGCATTGTTTTATTTTAAGATATAGCTAATAGATGTATTTTTAGACAGCCACATTCTGGGAGAAACTCCGTCTAGGACAAATTTAAGGTTCATCATTCCAGGGAAGTGAACCTCTATCATTGACAGACCTCCTAACAAGGTTCATGTCCAGATCTTTAGAGATATGTTACTGTTACTTTGCAGGTCATACATTGGGAGTAATTACATCGCATGAGTTAAATCGGGTGTCATTACATCATGGGAAATTTAACATTTACCCCGCAGGTAAGTTATTTTTCAAAGATTTAATACACCTATGTGTAACTTTATGTATGTATATGTGCATAAATGTATGTTTCAGTGTGTATATACGTGTGAGTGTATATACATATATATGTATACATTCTTAGGAGTTAGTGTTGAGTATGTTTTAGGGGTGGCAAGGAGTTCTTTTTAGGGTTATGGGGTGGGTAGTATTAGGGCTGTAAGGAGTTTTTATTGTTCAAGGGAGGGGTTTGTAGGGTTGTGTAATCTTTAGGGATGGTAAGAAGTTTTTAGGGTTTAGGTTTGGGTAACTTTTAGAGAAAGTAAGAAGTTTGTATTGTTCCAGGATGGGTATTTTTGAATATGGTAAGACACTTTAGGGTTCAAGTAAGTGGGTAGTTTTTAGGTGTGGAAAGGAGTCTTTAGCGTTCAGTACTTGTAATGAATACATTATGTTGCATTCAATTAAAATTTAAATATTATTAAAATACTAATTTATTTTTTTAGATCTAAAATTATTTAAATATAAAATATTAATGACTAAAATATTTTTTAGAAGTAAAATTAATTTAGATATGAATGCTTATGTTCACACCCACACTTACTGACCTTCAAAGGTATAAGGTGAAGGCTGCCTTGATGAAAATGTACTCTTGATGTACTTACTGATATATATGGACTACTGATATATTTGACCATAAAGTAACAACTGATATTCTCTTTTAAGCATGTAGTGAACATGGTCTAGCACTTGGGCCTCCTTGTTTGTTCAAGTAGTGCATTGTTGTCTGTCTGTCTGACAGTGTACGGGCTTCTAATTCAGAGGACGGCCATGCAAGTTAAATGGACTGTTCAGTGTTCCAAGAAATTGATATGGCTCTTTCTTTGACCAATGCCCCTTTCACAGAAAGAGCTCCCATATCAACTCCAAATTGTGAGGTTCTACGATTTCGGATTTCGGCCCATATCTTGCCGCCATTTTGTGGTTCGTCGCCATTTTGTGTTGCCCTCATTCAGGCAGCACGGTGAACGATGTGCTTTTGCTTTTCCAGCTGCTACGTGTCCTTTCAGTTAAAAAGTAACTCCATTGCCCTTGTCTATGAAACCCGATGTCAGGATCTGGCTGAGTTCGTTAATCCATGTCTGGCTCAATTGATCCCTGTCTCAGCCGACTATTTGCCCTCTATTATCCTTCCCTTATACTATCTTATCCGACTGGCCTTCGCTATTCTCTCCTTGTATGCTCCTATTACATAACCATCCTTTGAGACACACAATTGCGTACTGCAACCTGCAAGAAGGGATTGTGGATGCCATCACTGATTAATTTGTTGGAAGGGGTAGCACACGAGGTCTGAGAGGGGGGCGTATTTGAGACACCTGATAGCTTGTTTTCCAACTTTTCTCATTGGTTCGTTTTATATGTGAAAAGAGTGAGTTGCTGTAAATATGTTTCCTATAAAAGACTGTACGCCACGGATTGAATTGGCAGTCTCCTTAGAATCCACCTTGCGTGTAACTTCTAGGACAACTGTGCTTAGCTGCAGCTAATAAACCTGGCTTCCACGCTCAACGGAGTGTCTTGTGTCTCTGTTTTGTACAAGGCAGGTGAACTCAGGGATTAAGGCATGCCCTGCGCCGCCCGGCCCATAAGGCCCGGTTCTCCAAACTGGCGCCCAACGTGGGGCGGTTTCAGTGGTAGCGGTTCAGCGGAGGGTCGTGAGAAGCCCTGCAAGAAAATTCCGGAGGATTCGCGAGCCACGTCAAGCGACCCCTGTATGTCGAAGTGGACCGAAGGTCTTTTACAGCGCGGCTACTCCTTTCCGACGGCTGCTGATGACTGCTGCCCAGACTACCGCCCTGCCTTGGACCCTCTGGTGATGATTGGTATCGCAAGACGATTGACGGACCTCTGTTGGCGTGAGAAGACCATTTAGTTAAGTATTCGTGGGTAGCGCCCACTTCTTTGTTTTGTTTATGATTTTTGTTATTCGTCCGTTGCAATAGTCGAAGCCGAGGGATGAGTACCTTTGTACTGTGTTCTTTGCTTTCACTCCTTGTAGTTAGTAAACGGATCAGTGTGCTTAAGATGCCTGGTCTGAGCGGATTTATGAAATTTTGTTGTTTCTGCTTTACTAGGGATTCCCGGCTTGAGGATTCATGTCCGATTCCTCCGGTTGGAACTCCCACTTATGAGCTCTATTCTAAATATGGTGTTGGTCCCATTGCCTTTAATGAGGCATGGATCCGATACACGAAGAAAGATGGTGTTTTGCGGTGGCCACAAAATGGTAGCTTTGAGCCTGATATATTAGATAATTTGGAAGCAATTCTGTTCAAAAGTACAGCCCGGCCGGCAATGTTTGACTCTTTCCGCCTTTGGCGTAAGGAAGCCAAACAGAAAGAAATTAAACAAGCAAAAAGAGAAACTGAAAGATATGACGGTTATACAGGCTGCCCAGCAATTTAAAGACGATGAGACTGATCGAGCGATTGAGGTCTCAGATAGACAGCATCGGATGGCAATTGATAGGTGCTATCCTGTGTTACCTCCACAGCGCAAAGATCTTGATGAAGATCCTTTCATGTCCCATTTGTTGAAATTACCTCCGCCTTATGCGCCAGGTGCTAATGCACCTGTATTATTGCCACCTGTGCAGTAACCTGTTCAGCCAGGAGCTCCGGCTCCTACGCAATTGCCTCTTCCTGTATTACTACCTGCACCTCCTTTGCCACAAACTTCTGTACCTCAGTCTCCTTCGCCTTTCCCTTGTTATGCCTAGCCCTGCTCTTCCTGTGCTTAAAACTGCGTCTCCGTTTTTACTCCCTACTTCTTCTCCGATTCGCAATCGGTTAGTTGATACTGTCTCTGGTCTTTTCTCCCCCCTCTTTGGACCATTTAATAGGACTCCTGCTTTTTCCCAAAGGCAATCCCATAGTCAAATTCCAGATTCTGAGGAGTTGTATTTGATTCCCTCGCTCATAAATGGATGATAAATGGTCCATTGTATAGTGTTCCCGATATACCTTTCTCCAGTGGAATGCGCCTACGCAGAGATACGATTTTAATGTCATGTGTGACACACTTGTTAAAGGATGGGAGGATATGGAGCTGGATCTAACTCCTCAGGGTCTATTGGATATACAGGACAGGTTTGATAAAGGACTTATTGTAGGTCCTGACATTGAAGGTGCTATAAAGACACTTGTTACTTTTAGGTCCTTATATTCTTCCCAGACTATTCCTGAACCTGATCCTGCAGTTAGACAGAGGACGAAGAATTATCCTATGAGAGAAGTACCTCCAGTATGGAGGGAAGTTGTTGCGCAAGCGGGCATTGTTCCAGGTGTCCCTGCTCATTTCCAGTGTATATGGGTACATGTTCCTTGGAAACGAGCTGAAGTTTTAGTACTTAAGCAGTCTTTGCCGGACCCTCGTAAAAATCCTGCTGGTTATTATAAAGAGCTGTCTCAGACTGTTGATGCATGTATTATGAATTGGGCTGATATTGATATGCTGATGGGGAATGTGGTTCCACAAGCATTATGGGCTTGGATTCGTAGAGAGGATCATGACCAAGGTTTAGGTGGTACTTGGGCTGATCTCGTCGCCGCAAATGCAGCACAAGTGGGTGGTGCTAAGCCAGATGATTTGATTACACAGTTGCCTGGTAGGATCATTACTTTAATGAAGACGAGGATGCCTGCCTTACGCGTTAACTGGGATAAGTTAGCTGCGTGTAAGCAGACGAAAGATGAGTGTGTCTGATTTCTTTACTCTGTTTGAGGAGACATTTATTGATCATAGTGGTCACGAATTGAGTACTGAAGGTGGACAGCGATTATTTGTGGATACATTTGTATTTAATCTGCTTCCCGAATTGTCCCATAAGTTGAAAGATTCGGAAAGCTCTTGGGCTGTTTCTTCGTCTGCCCAAATATTAGCCAATGCTCAGTATTATGAGAATAGGGACCAAGAAGAGAAAGATAAGGCTGAGAAGAAGACTAAGGATTTAAAAACGAAGGTGCTTCTTCAGCAGGCTTATCCCCATCGTTCTGGCCAGCGTCAGTTTCAGCAACCTCCTCAGCCTCAGAGGTTGGTGCAGAAACCTGAGCCTTTTGTTCCGCGACCTTTGCTTGGTCCTAATCAGTGTGCCTATTATAAAGAAGAAGGCCATTTTAAGAATAGCTGTCTGGTTTTATTGCAGCGTAATGGTGGATTCCCAGGGCCGCGAGGCCGTGGTGGTTTTAAATCAGCACCTAGGGGTAGAGGGCGAGGTGCGTTGCCTCAAGGACAGCGTTCCTTTCCCCCTCAGAACTCTTTGAATTATTTCGATCAGCAGAATACACAGTCTGCGCAATATTACAATGATGATTATTGTGTTGAAGGTGAGGTTCAGGATTTTCGTTCTAGTTAGGACAGCCATGGACAAAGTAAGGGAGTCGTATCAGTTCCAGTGGATCAGAATGGGCCTTATATTGAGGTATTTGCTTTGGGTGTTTCAGAGCCATTTCTTTTGGATACTGGTGCAATGAGAAGTTCTATGATTCATTCGAAACTCCCTGGGGCACCTTTGTCTGGCTTAACAAACGTTTCTGTAGGATTTTCTGGCGCCCCAGTTGCTTACCCAATTTCTTGTCCTTTGCCTCTTTCGATTGGTCCTTACGATTTGGAAGCTCCACTTATTTTAAACGACTGGTTGTGGAGAGAATTTGTTGGGTTTGGATCTGTTGAAACGTCTTCATGCAACGTTGTATTGTTCCCCCTCTGGTGTGCGTCTTACTTTGGGTGAGAAATTGGTTTCTCCTATATATCTATAGAAAGATAGCTTTCCGCCTGAGTTGCAATCTCTTCCTGCTACACTTTGGGCTACAGGTCCGAATGATGTTGGTTTGTTGCAGATTCCTCCTTATGTGGTTACTATTAAGCTTGATGTTCAGTTACCACATATTCCACAGTACAAGATTTCTAATGATGGTGAACGAGCTTTGCTGGCTATTATCTATGATCTGGTTCAGAAGGGTTGTGGTTGAAGAAACGAGAGGCAATGTTTATAACAGTCCTGTTCTCCCTGTTCTTAAAAGTAGTGATCCTTCTCAACCACCTGTGTATCGCTTTGTGATTGATCTTCGGGAGGTCAACAAAATTGTTGTCCCCCAGTTTCCTGTTGTCCCAGATCAGATATCACTGCTTTGCTTACTATGATACCCGTCTCAGCGGCATGGTTTTCTGTCATCGATCTAAAGAATGCTTTCTTTAGTATTCCTATTGCTGAGGAAAGTAGAGATATTTTTGGCTTCTCTCTCGGAGGCCGAAGTTTTCGGTTCAAGCGTGCTCCTCAAGGTTATTGTGAAAGTCCCTCCATTTACAGTCAGGCTTTGAAATCTCAGCTTGATGCTTTCATTTTGCCTTCAGGTGCCACTTTGATTCAATACGTTGACGATTTGCTGATTGCTGCTGATTCGGAGGTTGTTTGTAAGGATGTGACAGTTTCTTTGTTGCGTCATTTGTCTGACCTGCATCATAAAGTGTCCCCTTCTAAGTTGCAATATTGCCGCCAAGAGGTTACCTACTTAGGTCATCTCTTGTCGAAGGAGGGAAGACGCTTGACACCAGAACGAATTCAAGCGATTGCCCAAATGTCTGAGCCAACCACACAGAGAGAGGTACGTGCCTTTCTGGGCATTACCTCATATTGTAGACAATGGATTCCGAATTTTTCTTTGTTAGCTAAACCTTTGCTGGCACTTACGTTGAAAGATACGCCACAACCTCTCCCTTGGACTGATGAATGCCAAAAGAGTTTTTCTGATGTACGTACTGCTTTGTGTTCTGCTCCTGTGTTAGGTACTCCAGACTACAGTAAGCCTTTCACACTCTACGTTCATGAAAGAGAAGGTTGCGCATTGTCAGTTTTAACGCAACAATTTGGAGACAAACAACGGCCATGTGCCTATTTTTCGGCTACGTTGGATCCAGTAGCCAAGGCATTGCTTAGTTGTCTCAGAACTACAGCAGTGGCAGCAATTTCTATTCGTCAATATGCTGGATTGGTATTGGACAACACTCTTGTTGTTATGGTACCACATGCAGTAGATACTCTTTTGAATAGGACTAAGACACAGCACCTCACGAGTGCTCGTTTGTCTGGATATGAGCGGACGCTTCTAGCCAGCCATATATACATCAAGCAGTGTAATACTTTGAACCCAGCAACATTGTTGCACATTCCGGATGAGAAAGGCATTCAAGAACAGCATGATTGTTTTCTCCGAACAGAGGAGGAAACGAAAGGCAGAATAGATCTAAAAGATACACCACTTGTGGATCCGGACGGGATCATATGGGTAGATGGATCTTGCTTCAAGCTTCCAAATGGCGAGACAACTGCAGCTTATGCTGTTACTACTTTGCATACGGTAGTAGAGACAGCACGTATTGCACAGAATTCAGCCCAAGCAGCTAAATTAATTGCTTTGACGAGAGCATGTGTGTTGGCGAAAGGAAAGAGAGTGAACATCTACACTGATAACCAATATGCTTTTGGTGTGGCTCATAGTTTCGGTCGCTTGTGGAAGGAAAGAGGATTCTTTACTTCCCATGGGACTAAAATACAGCATGGTCAGTTGGTGACTGACCTTCTTGAATCACTTGCTTTGCCTACACAAATAGCAATAATCAAGTGTAGTGCTCATAAAAAGATTACCGATGATGTGGGTCGTGGGAATGCTTTTGCGGATGAAGTAGCAAAGGAGATGTTACAAGTTGTATGTATGCTGCGGGCCCTGCAAGATGGGTCAGAGAAGGAGGAATGTGTGAGGACACAATAGAAAGTGTGAGAACGATTCAAGAAGAGGCTACTGAGAAAGAACTGAGTAAGTGGAGAGAAAGTACAGGAATGTTGGACGCAACTGGATGTTGGACGGAATTGTCAGAACATCAACAATGGCTGTTACCAGACGCCTATGTACTACCTGTAGTTACTATGGCGCATGGTCCAGCCCACTTTAGTGCAAAAGGCATTTGTAAAATCTTGGCTCCAGTATGGCAGAATGAAGGAATTCCTAAATGTGCAGAAAACGTGGTGAAGCATTGCATTGTTTGTTTAATGCATAATCCAGGAAAGGGAACCCCAACTCCAGCAGGTCATTTTGCTCCCCCTACATATCCTTTTGAGGTATTACAAATCGATTATATTCATATGGATAGCTGTAATAACCTCAAGTATGTTCTGGTGGTGGTCTGTGCCTTTTCCAGATGGATAGAGGCCTACCCCCTAAAGGACAATACTGCTTTGTCTACTGCCAAAGTCCTTTTGAAGGAGTTTTTCCCGAGGTTTGGTTTGCCGCGCATTGTCTGGTCTGATAATGGGAGTGAATTTGTAGGCCAAATTATGCAGAAAGTGTGTACAGGTCTCGGTATTAAGCAGAAATTCAATGCCGCAAACCACCCTCAGTCAGCAGGATTGGTAGAGTGTTATAATGGCACTCTTAAGCTCAAACTGGCAAAAATTCAGGCGAGCACAGGTCTCGCCTGGCCTGATGCCTTACCATTAGCACTTCTGTCTACGAGAACTACTGTGCATTCTCATTTAGGTCTTAGTCCGTATGAAGTCATTTTTGGGCGCCCAGCAAATGTTTGGGGAGTCCCTCGTATTCTGATATTCCATACCCAATGCTGATTGACTATTTGCATGACCTCACCACTAAATTACGTGTTCTTTATCAACAGGTTCAAAACGCTTTGCCAGAGGCCTCCGCAGACCCAGGTCATTCCATCCAACCTGGCGACTGGGTCTGCGTGAAAAACTTTCAGCGGAAAAAGAATTTGGAACCTCATTGGGGCCCACCGCGACAAGTGCTTCTAACGACACGTACAGCAGTGAAAGTCGTTGGAAAAAAGAACTGGATCCATGGCGTGCACTGTAAGAGGATACCTTTGCCTTTACCCTTTGACCAATGGACTCGTGAAGGGATAGGTGATAACGAAAGTGAAAAAGTACCTAGATTTGTACCGTTTAGTAGTGCACGCCTGGAACAAACGAACTCTGAGAAAGAAGACGACGTGTTACAGGAGGCCGTCCCAACACATCTGCATTTAAACACTGTGAATCCAGAAGCCTTGTTTAAGGACCAGACGATCCCTAATAAGTCTTGATATAATTTACGACAGAGAATAACCAAAGACAATGGAACTTTTCTTTTTCCTGATTATACTTTTTCTTGTAAGACATTAATCTGTTTTCTTCCACTATCCATCAAGTTGCAGGGACACGGTAGGAGTCTTAAGCTGTGACCTGAGTAGTGACATAGGTCTGCAGGACTTGCAGTGTCATAGGACGGCTAACAACCACAGCTAAGTGATCTAGGAAGATTATCATGAGCAACGCTTTAGAGTAATGGATATTAAAGTGGAAATTAATGATCAGACTGTAAACATGAAAAGTAGAATGAAGAAATTAAAGGTTAATTCATGTGGAATAACCATATATATTCTGATATGTTTATGTATGTTATTAGCGTGTGGAAGTTGGGTTATTTACGTCACACAGCCATCACCTGTCCCTACCACTGTCCCTTTATCTTTTTCTACTACTGCCTCCCCAAATAGGTTTTATACACTTTCAGAACATGAACAGATTAGGGGAACCGAATATTTCAACAATTCGTTTATTCAGTTATTACACCAACATCAATTAGTGATGAATACTACTGATTGTTGGGTTTGTGGGCTTATGCCTCATAATACAGAGAGAGGTATGCCGTATTTAGTTTTTCCATTCTCCTATGAAGGTTCCGCCTGGGCTTATTTGGCTATGTTCTCTAACATTTATCAGAATCAGCTACGGTATCCTCCTGGTAGCCCATGTGGTGGTGGAGCAGATTTTAGTCACAGTTCCTGGATTAAGGGAATAGTGACTATGGCTAAAATTGCTCAGATTAACAAGATTCCCATAGATGAGAAAAGAGCATAAGATGGATGGAATACAACACGATATGTTACTAGCCTCACAGAGAAGGCTAAAAGAAGAAGCTCTCCGACAATTTGGACTGTACCTCATCGAGGTAATTTCTGTTTACAAATTAATGGCCAGAATGTCAAGAATCAACAGGAGAAAAGTGTCTGTTCTCATACTTATGTTTATACACCTCAGATTCCCTCACCGCTAGTGCCATCACAAGGCACATATTGTATCTGTCACGACAGAGCCTATACATGGCTTCCTACTTATTTCTCAGGAACCTGTTATGTGGCTTTTCTTCTTCCCCCAACGTATACTGCTCCTTCAGGTCATTTCAGGAAAAGACATGGCAGGGGAGTTATTGATCAGAAAGATACAGCAGGACAGGAGGGAGGTGACTTTATTAAAGGGTTGCTTCCTTTCTGGGGTCCAATGGCCAACAGCAGAGACATCAGACACTTAGCTCCTGTTGTTGAGGCTACCATAAATGAAACTTCTGGAGCCTTGAGTGTTCTGACAGCCGAAATTCAGGCGGATCGTCTTATGACGTTGCTAAATCAGACAGTTTTAGACATTATCCTTGCAGATCGTGGAGGAGTCTGTAAATTGATCGGGTCTAGTTGCTGTGTTTACATTCCTGATAATGCCCCTACAGTATACCAAGCTATCTCCAAATTACATATCATCTCCGAGTCTATACATCAGGACACAGGAGATTGGTCTGTGTTGGGATGGTTTTGGAGATTACTGTCCACATGGGGATGGAAGATATTAACTTTCCTTGGAATGATCTTGGCCATCATTTTCTCTTGTTGTCTCTGTGTGCAGTGTGGACCTGCAATATGTGGTCTTTGTGCCACTATGTGTGTCCCGAAGCCCGCGTCACAGAAAACAGAGAATATTAGGATGATGCTACAGCAACAGCTCGATGACCTCATGGCCATTGACATCGACTCAGATTGACTTGAGTCCCTAGTGTTTTGCCTGAGTAATGGCAAAAGGAGGGTTTGAGGTTCTACGATTTCGGATTTCGTCCCCTATCTAGCTGCCATTTTGTGGTTCGTCGCCATTTTGTGTTACCTTCACTCAGGCAGCACGGCGAACGATGTGCTTTTGCTTTTCCAGCTGCTACATGTCCTTTCAGTTAAAAAGTAACTCCATTGCACTTGTCTATGAAACCCGATGTCAGGGTCTGGCTGAGTTCGTTAATCCATGTCTGGCTCAATAGATCCCTGTCTCGGCCGACTATTTGCCCTCTCCTATTCTTCCCTTATACTATCTTATCCGACTGGCCTTCGCTATTCTCTCCTTGTATGCTCCTATTACATAACCATCCTTTGAGACACACAATTGCGTCCTGCCACCTGCAAGAAGGGATTGTGGACGCCATCACTGATTAATTTGTTGGGAGGGGTAGCACACGAGGTCTGAGAGAGGGGCATATTTGAGACACCTGATAGCTTATTTTCCAACTTTTCTCATTGGTTCGTTTTGTATGTGAAAGGAGTGAGATGCTGTAAATATGTTTCCTATAAAAGACTGTACGCCACGGATTGAAGTGGCAGTCTCCTTAGAATCCACCTTGCGTGTAACTTCTAGGACAACTGTGCTTAGCTGCAGCTAATAAACCTGGCTTCCACGCTCAACGGAGTGTCTCTGTTTTGTACAAGGCAGGTGAACTCGGGGATTAAGGCGTGCCCTGCGCCGCCCGGCCCATAAGGCCCGGTTCTCAAAACTGAATATAAGCACTTTTAGTGGTTAACATTTTGCTTTGCTTGATTGTCTGTAATTTTTCAGTTATTAAATTATATGAATACTGTAGAATTTTGTGGAGTAAATTGAACAGCACTGGACTGGATGATGGCATTTGAGATGATATCGGTGATGTCATTGACCATATATTTATCATGAGTGATGTGATATGTCATAAGCAGTACATGGTAGTAGCACCAGTTATAGTTAGCTCGGTTAACTGTGTCTGCCAAACGTTTTATTTTTTTCCAGTTTAAAATTGACACCTAATTATAATGTCCCTTTAACAGTTTTTTTCAGTCAATATAAATATAAATATATATAATCTCATAGCATAATGTCTTTAACCAATTTATCAAAAGGCATTGCCTATAAAGCCTGGTTCTGGCAGACTGGATATGAAGTCTTGGCATTGTTTTATTCTAAGATATAGCTAAGAGATGTATTTTTAGACAGCCACATTCTGGGAAGAACTCCGTCTAGGACAAATTTAAGGTTCATCATTCCAGGGAAGTGAACCTCTATCATTGACAGACCTCCTAAAAAGGTTCATGTCCAGATCTTTAGAGATATGTTACTGTTACTTTGCAGGCCATACATTGGGAGTAATTACATCTCATGAGTTAAATCGGGTGTCATTACATCATGGGAAATTTAACATTTACTGCGCAGGTAAGTTATTTTTCAAAGATTTAATACACCTATGTGTAACTTTATGTATGTATATGTGCATAAATGTATGTTTCAGTGTGTATATACATGTGAGTGTATATACATATATATGTATACATTCTTAGGAGTTAGTGTTCAGTATGTTTTAGGGGTGGCAAGGAGTTTTTTTAAGGGTTATGGGGTGGGTAGTAATAGGGCTGGAAGGAGTTTTTATTGTTCAAGGAAGGGGTTTGTAGGGCTGTGTAATCTTTAGGGATGGTAAGAAGTTTTTAGGGTTTAGGTTTGGGTGACTTTTAGAGGAAGTAAGGAGTTTGTATTGTTCCAGGAGGGGTATTTTTTAATATGGTAAGACACTTTAGGGTTCAAGTAAGTGGGTAGTTTTTAGGTGTGGAAAGGAGTCTTTAGGGTTCAGTACTTGTAATGAATACATTATGTTGCATTCAATTAAAATTTAAATATTATTAAAGACTCATTTCTTTTTTTAGATCTAAAATTATCTAAATATAAAATATTAATGACTCAAATATTTTTTAGAAGTAAAATTAATTTAGATATGAATGCTTATGTCCACACCCACACTTACTGACCTTCAAATGTATACGGTGAAGGCTGCCTTGATGTAAATGTACTCTTGATGTACTTACTGATATATATGGACTACTGATATATTTGACCATAAAGTAACAAGGTCTAGCACTTGGGCCTCCTTGTTTGTTCAAGTAGTGCGTTGTTGTCTGTCTGTCTGTCTGTCTGACAGTGTACGGGCTTCTAATTCAGAGGACGGCCATGCAAGTTAAATGGACTGTTCTGTGTTCCAAGAAATTGATATGGCTCTTTCTTTGACCAATGCCCCTTTCACAGAAAGAGCTCCTATATCAACTCCAACTTCGGGCATCTCTCACTACTGTATCTTTCAACGTAAGTGCCAGCAAAGGTTTAGCTAACAAAGAAAAATTCGGAATCCATTGTCTACAATATGAACTGCATGCTAAAAAGGTGCACTTTGCAACAGACTGGCACCCCTGCACCACCAGCAAAGCACCTTCTATTATGATGAGGCGATTGCCTTCGAAGTTTCTCCTTTTTAGACAGCTGATGTTTTTGCCATTGCCAGAGGGGTCCCATGTGTAGACTTGCATCATGAACAATTGAAATGCAAGAGGCTATGGACCAAGTAAGGAGAAGATTTGGAGGAGTGTAGAAATGGCTGCCTTCTTCCAAACTGATTACACGATCTCCTCCAAAGGAAACCCTTCCCGTCCCCTTCTCTGAGAGACAGAAAAATCTGATGCTGTGCTAGCATACAGAATTTTGCCCCGTTATCCCACTTGTTGGCCTTCCGCATATATAAGATTAGCTTGAATCCTCTCTTTGTTTTTTTTCAGAAATAGAATAGATTTTCAGAAAATGCCTCTCTCCCTGGGTAAGGAAAGAACTGGTTCTGCCCCTGCCATGTGCTTTCCTCACTCAATGTTTGCTACTTTTTGTTCATTTATCATATTCTCTCTGCCACATTCCTCATTCTTTCTCACTCATTCTTTGCTGCCTTTTGAGCCCTTCACAACTCATTCTCTGTTGCTTTTAGGGACATCTTTCACTCTTTCTCATTTGTTGAGCTCTAGTATGCTTTTGAACTTTATTCTTTAATGCTTCTCCCTTTTTCACTCAATCCTTACTGCCTTTTTGCCTCTTTTAGTCTCAGCCCTTTTTACGAGTTTTTCACTCACAAGTGGTCGCTTACATCCTCTTCTCCTTCCCTTTTCTTGCTCTTGTGCTCTTCGTACAGTTCTCTCCCTGTAGTGGCCATTCTCACCTCCTCTCTCATGCCGTGCTCGTTTTCGCCACAAGTTTAGCCCTGCCCAAAGCTCCTCCCACTCTTAATGACAGCGGCAGTGGACCAGCCATTAAGTGGGCTTCATCTGACTGTGCCTTGTACCTGCACCCTTATCTGTGTCCGATCCTCCAACCATGGTTAGTCCTTTCGGGCTCAGCTCCAGCACTCTCCTGGGGATCCTCACATCGACGTCTTCTCTCTTCTCGACCTTCCTCTTCTCCTTTTCTCTCTCTCTTCTCCAGTTCTCTCTTCCTCTTCACCACTTTCTCTGGCTCTTTACCCTATGACCTCCTTCACCTGTTCCTAGGCTTTGTTTCTTTCCATTCTCTAATGTCGCTTTTTTGTTCATTACTTACCCTTTCCTTCCAGTATACTGTGCATCTCTCATTTATTCCTATTCATTCCTGGACGCTTTTTTGAGCATATCTCAGTCTTTCTTTGATGCTTCTCTCTTCATGTCTAATGCTTTCTCGTTCATTCTATGCGTTTTTTAAAAATATTTCTCATTCTCTTTCTCACTTTTCTGTGCTTTCCTCATTCTTTCTCACTCATTCTTTGCTGCTTTTCTAGGCATCTATCACTCTTTCTCATTCATTCTTTGTTCTCCTTTTCTTTTGCCTTTCATTCTTTAATGCTTTAACCTTTTTCACTCACTCCTTGCTGCCTTTGGACCTCTTTAAATATCACATTTTTTGCCCTTTTTTTCAAGTTTCTAACTTTCAAGTGCTATCTTACCTATTCGTCTCCTTCCTTTTTCCTGCTCTGTTGCTGTCCTCTGCACCCATCTCATTTCACAGGCTTCCTTCGCACTGCTCACTTAACACGTACCCCTACTACTTAAAGGTGGCAACATTGCCGACGCTCATGCTACCGGCGTGCCAAAGTCAAGCCCCTCTGTTTCTAACCTGAACTGAGCACCAGTACCCTGGTCATCCTCCCACCCACTGATGCTACTCCTAATCTTCCTTCCTAGCCCTGAACACACCTCCCAGTGCTGCTGCAGAGCCTTGCCTGCTGATGCCGAAGTTTCATGCTCCACCTGTCACTACCCTCACGGCACTCCACACTCTGCATACAACACACACTCCCCCACCGTCACCTAACAGCCCATCTTACCCCAGCGCTCCCTATCCTGCTCCTGAGAACGCCCAAATCACCCAAAGGTAGGTGACGCCAAACAAGCTAGGCCAGCGGGGATATGAAAAACAAATGACAATATGTGTTTGGTTAGAGCTGACATTAATTGTGTGCTTATGTGTTAAAGCTCACTAATTCTTTAATTTACACCAGCTCACTCAGTGTGACTTAGAATGGGCAACAGCACAGTAGTTGCAGTCATTTAATTCTACATCCCTTGCACAAGTCGTTATCACCCGGATATACAACTTAAGTCCTCCAGCAACATGTACAAAGCTGTACGCTCAGGAAAAACATGAACCGGCATAAATTAAACAAAGTAATATTGCAGACAGTATCCTTTTCTATGTTAGATCACTATCAGAAGCAGTTGTATAATGCTGCATAGAAGTTGTGAGCTAGAATTTTTGTTGAAAACAATGCCTTTTTCCACAAAGGCCTGTTAGTCACACACACTTTTGTAATGGCCACCTGACTCAGTCTTGTAGTATGTCTAAAGTAGAGTATAGCACATAGTAGTTTGGTAAATTATTGCATAAGGTTAAATGTATCCCACAATTTATTTTATGGTGTTTAATACAATGTTGCTAATTTGCTTGTCCGTCATGTCAGACAACTAGCTTACTGTTAGTCTAGTGGGTTTATGCCACTGTTATGACACGCTCCATGCATTTGCATGCCTGGTGAATGCAGAAGAACGTGTTTCAGCGTCAGTCTATTTGTCCTGCTTATATATTAATGCACATTAATGAAGTGCCACAGTAAAAATACAGACACTGAGACCTGCTTAAAATTAATTGCTTGCTCCTATGCCCTATCATTTCCAAGTGCCACACGTTTTAGTTTACTTTTGCTAACTTTAAGTCTGTGACACACCCATTCTGAATTGCCTTCTTAAGCTTTAGATTTTATGTAAATTCTTTACCAAAATTAGTCGTAGAGAGGACCACTTACAACCCCTGTTGGGCCTGTCGGGCTTGGTGGCACTTTGAAAGCCTGAAACAACTTTTAAGCCCCATCACTTTAAAAAGTCAACAAAGATCACCGCTGAGGGCTCTAACACTATGTAAGAAAATAAAAAACAAATTACATTGCACAAATTTTGTAACAAAACATTTTAATAGATATACAGTGCCTTTTTCTGTTATTAAAAAAAATCACCAAAAGCAATATCTCAAGTGTTTTGTACAATAAATAATAATTCTAAATGTACAAAGATCATGCTGGCAGATAGGAAACAGATATAAGTACTGTGTATTGGAAGAGAAAGATATATATATAACTATAATAATTTACTCATGAAATATATCTCTATATAATAAACATATTTTTGGTGGGAGTCTCAAGATTTCTCCATCAGTTTATTTGCTTTACAATACAAGTGGTTCTCCAGTATTGGTTTCTTTCATAGATTCACTTTTTGAATCAATCCTGTCAGGAGTCTCATAGAATTCTATTAAATAAGCACCACAAAAAGCTAGCTAAGCTTTAATGGCATAAAATTACCACTTTGTTAGCCTGTCCACATCATTAGAAAAGAACCAAACTTCAGCCAACCAGTACACACAAAGGCTAACACCTCTCCCCTAAAGAGCACCTATACTTTAGATTTCTTAGCCCGGGAGTATGTTTTAGGTCCTGATTGAGGGGAGCCTGCATCTGAAAGGAGGGTGTGTTGCATGTTAATCTATGAAAGATACTAATACTGGGGAATCATAATATACCTGTAGGTAACTTGTTTTTTCTTCTGCATTGTATCTTTCAAAGATTCACACGCATGGATCAGTATGGTGAGCAGTAAATTTGACCTATATATACACATGTAAGTATTGTGTAAAGGGAGCAAAAATAAAAATACATTTTGCATGAACAACAAAATTGGCAGAGAATGGAGGGTAGTGGATAACAAAAGTATGTTTTTAATCAGCTCTATGTACAAGAAGAGAAGACGGAGAACTGCCTGTCCCACTGCAGAATCAGTAGTGTCCAGTAAATGTGTGACTGTTGCTCTGTATATCAAATCTGCGACAGACGGACACCCTTAATGCAGTAGAAGTTGCTACGGTCTTTGGCGATTGAGACCATACAGTTTCTTGCAAACGATGACCTGCCTTTAGGTGGCAGAAGACTATGGGCGCTGAAACCCATTGTGCTACTGTTTATTCGGAGATGGCATACCCTTTTCTCAGAAGACTGTAAGCAATCATGCAGCATGGTTCTGGTTTTATTTTTCTTATGACTCTTGGTACCGTTAGGATCGGGGGAAAAGCATAGGTGAACATTCTTGTCCATGCTATATGGATAGGAATTTTCCTTTTGTGGGAACCTGCGTGCATGGAAACAGCACTTATGGTTCTTGTTGCACACAGATCCAAGTTTGGAGCTCCCCATTTCTGGAATATGGTCCTCAGTTGGTGACTGTCCAGTTCCCATTCATTACACTCCCTTGAAGTTCAGTGCAGGGTGTTGGCCAATTGGTTGCTGGTACCAGAGATGTGTTCAACTTTCACTGTAATTCGGTGGTTGATTGTCCACGTCCAAATCTTCTGTACTACTCTGGAAAGTAGTCAAGGCCTTGTTCCTCCTGGTTTGTTTATTAATACAAGGTCTTTGTTGATATGCATCTGTGACTCTTGAAATTACCACTTTTTGTTGACCTCTAAGTCCTGGAGGTGAGCTCCCCAAGCTTCGAGGGAGGCTTCTCTGGTCATTATGAGCATGGAGTGTGGGGGGGGGGGGGAATAAAGGAAAGTTAATTGTATTTCTCTTTTTTCCACCAGTGTATTGCAACCTTTATTTTCTTTATGAGCTTGACAATGTTGTCAAAAGAACCTTGGTCTTGAGACCATTGATTGTCTAACTCTTCCTAGAATTGTCTTATTCATACACTGCATTCAAAGGGATGCAGGATGGCATCATCCTGAGGAAAGATATAGTAATGCATACTGAAGTTTACTCTCTTCTTCATAGTTTGGGGGCAAAAGCGGAAATTCTTTTTCTCTCTCCTTTTTAGGATAATCATTGCCCTGTTCTGGGTTAAAATTTGCTCTCAGAAAGGATATTCTTTGCAGTTTTGAGTAGGATTTGATCCTGTTGAGGATTAATCCTGGGGTGGCGAAGAGTTGAAGACAAACCTTCGTAGAGTAGTTTGAATTTCAATAGGACGGTGCCTTTAAGAGTCAATCGTCCAGGTAAAGGTACATTTGGTGGCTCAGTCTACTGATAATAGCTGCCGCTGGGACCATACATTTGACAGAAAATTTTGAGCAAATTTGAGGCCAACTGGGAATACTCTGAACTGGTAATGGTGACTGGCACGTAAGTACTTTATCTGGGCAGGGTGCATTAGGATGCAAAAGTGAGCATGTTGGAGGTCTCTGGCTGTCATGTAATCTGTTGCAGCTGGGGGGCTTCATGATGAGGAAATGATTGCTTTATTAAGAATTTGTTTAGCTGTCCTAAATCTAGTTTTGTCTCCATTCAACTGATTTCTCTTTTTCCTGAGAAAAAAATGTGAGTCGATACCTAAGTTTCGTTGGGAGTCGGGAATGATCTCTAGTACACCCTTCTGAAGTAATTCTATCTCCTGTTGCAATTGTTGAAAGTGTTAAGTCGATCTCGTTTGAGACAGGTTTGCAGTTGGCATGGTGACCAATTAAGGGTGTGCCAATTAAGAACTAATTTGAGGATCATATGGTCTGTTGTAACAGAGCTCCAATTTTTGTAAAAGATGGAAAATATTTCCCCTTTGAGAATTAAAGGGACTTGTCGATGGTGCCAACATAATGACAGTGCCTAAAACAGGGCTGAGATCACTGTTGGGTTGCTGTCTTTCTCCGAGGTGCCTGTCTGGAATAGACAAAAAAGGTTGGTGGTTCTTTGTATTTTTGATTATAGCCTTGAAGAACTGATAGTGTTGGGAGTGGTATGACTGGTACCCCTGTCATAAAGGAAATGTACCGCTCCCTCTAGCCTCTCGAAAGGGCTGGGATCTTCTTTGCTGCAGGGCACCTAAGGATCTTATGTCTGTATCTGCTTTGATGGACTATAAAGCCTCATCATCATGATTCCCAAATAATGCCTACCATCATAGGCCAAGTCAAGCCTCTGAACCGAAAGATGTTGCATCAAGCCAAACTTTCACTCCCAAGAATGATGCTCCTGCTAGTCTTCGGAATCCTTTAAAGACTATAACATCACTGCATTAATAATCTGGGAAGATGTCGTCCCTCTCTACTAGAAATGGCATTTGCCTCACTTCTCTTATCCTCAGGAAGGTGTTCTAGGTTAGAGCTCAAGTCTGACCAGATCTGCCTATCATATCTTCCAAGTATAA
Source organism: Lissotriton vulgaris (assembly GCF_964263255.1). Taxonomy (NCBI): domain Eukaryota; kingdom Metazoa; phylum Chordata; class Amphibia; order Caudata; family Salamandridae; genus Lissotriton; species Lissotriton vulgaris. The sequence continues at coordinate 1,656,098,198 of NC_141695.1, read as the reverse complement.
CTAGAGCACTGGAAGCTCCCACAAGAAGTACTGAAAGTAGACGTTATAGCTGAGCAACATTTCCCCAAGTTGTCCAATGTGCTTCCCTACTTATCAGAAGATGTAGAGCAAGGAATAGAAGGGTTCTTTGGCCTTTTTGAGCTGCCAGCATAATTACAGAGTCTGGTTTTGGGTGACCTATGAGGCATGCTAGAGATCTTTCAGGGGCCTTGTTCTTTTTATGAAGGTGGGGGAATGAAAGCTGCAACTGTTGCTGGGTTTTTCATGATCTTCAAACCCTCAGCCCAGACATTAATGATGATAGAGATAGATCATACGTATTTCCTTGAAGTCATATAGGAAAGGTTTAGCAGGTTTGACAGGCAAATCATTTTGAGGCTCTCTCGAGCAGTGGGGGAAAAATGCCCATGTCATCTGCTGTAGGAGGTAAGCAGAGCAGATGGAAGGCGAAATAGTCCTCCTATTCGGATCCCACATCGGCTGGTTGATCATCTGGAATTTCATTTTCCTCCTCGTCATCATCTGAGTACATTTCTTTGTGTGGGAGATTCAATAGGTGTGGGCTCTACCTCTGTAATAGATAATCTGGGATTAGTTGTGTTGTAAATAGAAGCTGGAGCCTGGTATCATGTAAGTTACTTTATTCAAGTCTTCAAGATGTTAAGTTAAGTTACAGAGAAGACCCACCAGGAGTGACTAGCTTGCCACTCCGCCTGCCTGGTTCCAACTGCCAGTTGTCACCAGGCTAAGCCCCAAACACTCCATGATGTCACCCAAGGTTCTAGTGGTGACATCATGTGAGTGACTATGAAATTCCAGAGGTAGAAAAGAGACAGGCTAAATACAACAAGTTGTTCATGGGATAGTCCTTAGTGTGCAAGGTTTTGATGGTCAAGTATGGGTCTGTATCCCTGGCAATGTTGTTTGCTCTGGGAATAATTTGTAAACACTTCTAGCATTAACTACACATTTTTAACCAACGCTCTGTGCACCTGCATCTTATATTCATCTTGGTAATAACATTCTCCTTCTAAAGGGTTGTACTCATAGTCTTCCTGGAAGGATTCTATGTCACTTGTCTTCTGTGTGCCTGGTTGAGATGGCAGTTGTTCGGCAAAGGAGTATTCGCCTTCCATGCATTATTTGTATTTGCCATGAACCAGATATTTGACTAAGTTCTGTGTGGCTGCAAGCCGCTCCATAGGGGCTGCAGTCATCTGAAAATTCAGAGTCTAGTAAGTGTGTAGGTAGAAAAGATGAAAATGTATTTGGTGAGGTGTGTTCCAGGAAAATTTGCATTGGTAGTCCCTTGTCTGAAATGAAAATGACCTTAGAAGGTCTCATCTACGAATCTGTCATTGACAGTGAGTCATCAAAGACCTGTGTGTCATCTGGGTCATTGTTAAAACATGTTGGGCTTCTGAATTGTCTCTGATATGTTGATGTTTTTTTCATTAATAGTGCGTCTATCTACGGCACTTTGGTCTTTGGTTTGTTTCAAGAGAGTACCTTCAAAAATGGAGTAGAAGGTACCAATTGTGCTCTCAGGAGACTTGATGAGGTCTCTTTGTTCTTATGACTCTCTGAGATGTAAGATGTAGAGGTTTGAGGTCTAGGAGGTGACACGTCAGCACTCTCGTACCTTTTTTCTCCTTGTCACTAAAATGTTCTCCATGAGAGGAACATATAGGAGAATATCCTTCTAAATGCCCTCTTTTATGGGCTTTCTTGGTCATCCTTATAGTTTCCTGCTCTTCTTCTGAAGATGGGATGTTTTTGCTTTGATCTTCTGAAGCCATAGAAGCAGCCTACCTCCTCCTCTGTCATTAAGTGTCTTGGCAGAAAACGTGTGACAAATCTTGCTCTCCTTGGTGTTGTGTGAGGGATGCACACTGCACTTCTTGTGGGGATCTTCAGAGTGTAGGCTTAGCTTCCCACAGAAGCCACAAGGCCTGAAAAGACCTTTTTAGGAACGTTTGCCATAATTAATATCAGGAAAGTTCACCTAGCAGTGAAGGAGGGTGTTCTAGATTGACAAATGTTAAAATTGGGTTAAATGCTGAAAAAGTCTTTCTGAACAGAAAACTGAGCAGAGCTCAGGGAGATACAATCTGAAGTAATGCGGCCCGTGAGGGGGGGGGGAGAAGTGTTGGTTCTCCTAACGACAAGTAGTCGGCGTGAGATACAAACGCATACCGAGCACCCATGCAACAGATTTTTGGAGCATCTAATGTATCCACATGGAATAAATAATTATATTGGAATTAGAATTGGAGGACAATTAATTGAGGAAGGATTTTGAAACTTACGAATCTGGAATATGGAGAATAATACATGAATGAGGATTCACGCGCAGCATTTCCAGGATGGAAGTATAACCAACATTAATGTTTAAAACGGGCCTTCGATGAGAAGGCAGCCCTGAAGAAGTTGTTGGGAACACCCAATACGACGAAACACGTGTTGGCTGGGCACCAAGAAAGAAAATAAAGAAAAAGAATTTCACATATGTTGATTAGAAAATTTTGTGTATGATTGTAATAAGAGTTTGCTCAGGATTTGAACTGTTCACATGTATAGAGATCATTTTGGTCTCAATTAAGGAGGTTGGGTGATTCCTCCTTCCTTTGGAGTACTACTGCATAGATATTGGTCACTCCTGTGAATAGAGAGCGCCAACTGAGGAACCAGAGAAATCATCACCTATGTGTACATTCTCCTGCGTCCTGACTGGCTGACGTTTGATTCCTTTCTCATGATGTGGGCAGGCTAACAAACGAATCACTTTAAGCCATAAGAGCTTAGCTAGTTTTTTGTACTGCTTATTTAATATGATAAGCAGAGTCCTGCATACACTGAGATGATTCAAGCATGTGAATCTATGAAAAATCCAATACTGAAGAAACCTATTTCTTTGTCAATGAAACTTTGTTAAATCTGTCATTGCTTTACCTCAACATATGCTATCTGCTCAAATAGAACTTCAGTGTAACTAACGCACAGTTTTAATTTATTTGTTCAAAGGGAAGGAAAAAGATGGGGCAGATATAGTGCCAAACATCCATCCCATGCCATGCAGCTGCTCTGAGTGTTAGTCCCTTGATCATAGCGAGGTACACTGTACAGTCCTCCTTGACAGTGGCAGAAACCGACTTGTATTACTGAATCAGCTGGAAATTCACCAGACTTATATGGTTGTTGCCGGAGTTCCTGCAGAGAAAAATGTGTGTTTTCATGTTGGGCAGAAGAGTATAGCTAGTGACTGAGCTAAGTCAGTGGTTGCTGGTGAGGCCCACCTGCACTCTTTTTTTGGTGCCCAGGACTTAATTGAAATCATTAGACTTTAACCCAGAACAAGTGAGAGAAAGGCAGCAAACAGATGAAAGAAGGAGGAAGATAAATATGGAAGAACAGTGAAAAAGAGAGAAAGCAAAGATGACAAAGAACCTGCAAGAGTGAGAGACAGGGAGAGTAGGTGATTGCAAGAAGGAGGCATGAATTGAAAGCAGTGACACCTAGGACTTCTGAAAACCAAAAATGGATCCCGGTACTTGTTCTTTTATAAATTAAGCACTGGAAATAGCTTTGTTGCCTACCAATGCTGAGGGAAAACAGGGAACACTCGCAAACCAGTATTTTAGTACAGATTTTTCTGTCGATCCAGAGAGAGCATCTTCCTAATAAGGTCCTTTTTGAACGCCTTGGCCCTTTAACAACAAACCCCTGACACTGGTGTGTCCACTTTGCTTATGGTAATAAGCAAAACGAATGGCTTCTGAACAGGGTAGCAGAGGGTGTTTCGGGCCACAGCAATGTATTATTGTGATCCCCAGTTGAAATAGATAACTGGGGACAGGAGTTTAAGGTATGGATCTAAACATGATGTGCTGAGAAGTCTGGAGCCACAACATTAGAAAGCTGTTGCTGGGTTTATGGACAGGCCAAACAACACTGAAAAGTAGTTCCTTGAGTTTAGTGATTTGAGAGTTGAGCTATGGCTATCAACCATCAAATTCTATGTCGGGACCGGAGGCGAGGATTATGCTTGATCTTCCTTCCCTGAACATCAGGAAAAACAAACAAATCGTTCCGGAGTCCTTCTTTAATGTCCACAACATGGAACCCCATATAGTCCTTCATCGCTGCCTGGACCCCCCTTTCTCCGCTGCTCAGCAGCTAGCTCTCTTCCTGTTTTCTCTGGGGTTTTCCTCAGATACTTTTATGTGGTTTTTGTAAGGGTTAATGCTTTTGGTGTACTTTGCCATTGATTAGAGGTGCCACGTCTGGGCAGTATTGTATTTGTATCAGATCCCTGGTTGGGTCGTGGGACCGCTTTTGCGCTCCTCACACGACCGGACCCCTTCTTATTATTGGCTAGCACGGTGCGGCTATCGCCCGCTAGAGGACACTGCTGTGACATGTCTCACTGGCTCCGCACAGTACGTCTTGCTCTCTCATTCACAAGAGACAAGAGCGCATTGCCTTGTCCTGCTGTTCAGGGTTACGACTGGTCCGTATTTTCCCTGCATTTCCATTGTTTATACCCCCGCCAAGGGGTCTATATTGCGAGCCCGTAGGGCCAGATCAGCACAGGAAGCTTCAGATCTTCTGTGGCACAGCAAAGCACAGTAACTACAAGGACGTGCACGTGTCCCTGGGAGTGGTGCATCTCGATCATGAGCCTTTGGCCCACTCACATGTCATAATATTGGGACATGCTGCTCCCTCTAATCTAGATGCTTGGTGGCCAAGTTGCCTAGGCCCCCCTCCGTTACCATAGAAACAGATCAAGAGTCTTGGGGTATGGCTAGATTCCAACCTTAGCTTCTCTGCACAAGCACGTAAAGTGGCTGCCACCTGCTATGGTCTCATTAGACTGATGAGGAAGATCCTCCCTCTCCTCCCTTTTGGCGCTAGGCGTCTGCCGGTGCAAGCCATTATTTTATCACGTCTTGATTATTCTAACTCATTATATCTAGGGGCCCCACAGGGGACTATTAAGATCTTGCAAGTTGTTCAGAACTGTGCGGCACGACTTCTATTGAATGTTCCGAGGCGTACATCAGCTAAGTCAGCACTCTGTCAACTGCACTGGCTTCCGGTCCAACAAAGAATATGGTTTAAAGCGATGTGCACAGTGCACAAATCCATTACCGGCAATGGTCCATCGGTGATTCTCCCTATGATTTAATTATTTCAGGCCCCCCGGACATTGAGATCCAATAATAAAAAGCTTCTGGTAGTCCCCAGGATCCGACGTGCACGCATGGGCGGTCGGAGATTTATGCTCCGTGCAGCAAAAATGTGGAATCAACTTCCAGATTCAGTTCGTCTGGAGCCCAATTATCTTCACTTTAGGAAACTTTTAAAGACTTTCTTTTTTCCATGAGTAGCGGTTAAGTTCTAGTTGTCCTAAAGTGCGCTGGGATGCCCTAGGGTAGCCATGCGCCCCCCAAAGAGGAAATACCAGGAAGGTGTAGAGACGTGTTTGTGCACCTTTAGCATGCCTTCTTAGCCAAGACCACCCCTCAAGAGGGCCCCCTTGCCATAATACCCCTGACCTGCAGGACGGAGCTTCCCCTGGGGACTCAGAGGATAAGGCTAGTTTCTTGAGGCATTGGCGCCCAACCACATTTCCCCTCAAGTAGGTGATTCGGTTATGTTAGATCCGAATGACATCACCCCCTCGAGATCAGCCATGTGGGCCCCGGGGCACAAAGTCGGCAACTTTGTTGCGGGCTCCTCTGCAAACCACTACAGAAGGAGGCCCTGAATTGCCTGAGGGCAGAATGTCCATGGTCTACCTACAGATAAAATTGGCCCTCACCCCCGATATTAATTCGAAAATAGCCACCTTCTTGGAGAAGTACATGAAAGACCTTAAGAAATGGATAGATTGGTTGTGGCGCTCATGCCAGGAAAAGTTTTAGACGCCATGGGTCCCATGACCAGGATCCTGGACATAGCAGAAGAGGCCTAAGCGTCAGGCTTCTTCATTTCCTTGGAGGTCATATCAAATTGGGCGCAGTGTGCAATACTTTTTATGGGAATGCTAACTGCACCCTCTCGACAGAGCGGCGCCACTCTTTGCTTATCAAACTTGGCCCTAAGCTGGGGGACCCTCCCTCCTCCGAGACGTGGGCAGTGGCACATATCGGACTGTTTTGTGACCCCTTTGTTAAAGAATTTGGAAACTCTGTAGCAACTTTCACTATGTTGGATAAAGTGCAGGCCAACATCAAGTGCATATTCACCCCACAGGTTTTCCAGGGGGCGGGTCGAGGCAGGGGCTGCTCGAATGGGCATCCCACCGACCAAATCCCTTCCCAGGGACAAAACTCCAGGCACGGCCAGTACCAGAATAATGCACAATACAACAACCTCTACCAGACAAGAGGGCAACGCTTCCATGGTCAGGGTGGATACAGAAGACAGGCTGGTGGCACCAGCACAAATAGTGTCCTTCCCTCCGCTCAGATCAAGGTGGAAAGGCGTTGGGTGGGGTTTCTCTTGAACTAGGCTTCTATCACCTCAGACGCTTAGGTGTTGCAAACCGTACAGGGTTTCCACATAGATTTTTACATCCACCCTTCCCAGGTTATCCATCCAAGACCCATATGTTTCTCTGCCCGAAACGCAGCACTTATTGACGAAGAAGTCTTGGCTCTCCACCACAAAGGCACTGTCATTCAGGCCAGCATCTCAATGGTTTTTAAGCAACATCTAGTCAAGTCCAACCGGCTGTAATCAACCTCCGAGACTTCAACGAGTGCCAGGTGTTCCACCACTTCAAGATAGAAGGCATCCATCTACTCAGGGACATCTTACTTCCGTCAGACTGGATGGTGCGTCTGAACCTGAATGACGCTTACCTTTCCATCCTGGTTTTTCCCCCACATCGCAGATTTCTCCAATTCAAGTGGCGGTCTCAGGTTTTCAAATTCATTACGCTCCCATGTGGCCTCTCATCCGCGCCTTGGTGTTTCACCAAGGTCCTCAAGCCAGTGATGGAGTTCCTGAGAGCACAGGGCATCCAGTTAATTGTTTACCTGGATGACATGTTGCTCATGGCCCAACGTCCTCGTAAACGTAGCGCTAACCAGGTCTTGCACGTCATTTCGACAGAATGCCCGCCTGGTAGGCCTCCTCTCCCTCCCGATACAGGCAATCTTCCTGTGTCCCCTGCAATAATAGGCTCTACAGCACCTGAAGGCACATCATCTGAGTAGAGATTGACATTTGCCCAATTGGTGCCCCTAACGGACGAAGCCAGAGAGGAAATCAGATGGTGGCATGGAATGCGATCTTCGATTCCACTCCCTACCTGATCATCGAATCACGTGCCAGCAGGTCTGGCTGGGGTGCCCGTTGTGGGAATTTCTCTACAGGAGGAAGTTGGTCATTAGAAGAACAGAGCTTACACATAAACTGTCTAGAGCTCCTGGCAGGATCATCTACACTCTAGTGTTGGACCAAAGATCAAAACCAGTCCTGCATCTTGTTGAAGATGGACAGCGTCTCCACAGTCAGATATATCAATCTCAGATATATCAATCATGTGGGGGGGAACCAGATCCCAGGTCCTGGCAGACATGGTGAAGGATTTCTGGAGCATCACATCTTTGTCACAGTGGAGTACCTTTTGGGCCAGACCAACCAAGTGATGTATTGGAACTCCAGACATCTACAAAACTCAAGTTAATGAAAGCTGGATCCTCCGGTCTTCTGGTGGATTGCCGACTCCTGGGGCCCTCTCTCAGTCAATCTCTTTGCATCCAGTCTCGATCATTGCTGTCCCGGTTCTTCAGTTGAAGGCTGGACCCTCAGTCTGCAGCGATGGACGAGTTTCTCCAAGATTGGAGTCAGGAGTGGGGCTACGCTTTCCTCCCTATTCGATGATCACTCAGTCATCGGCACAGGTCAGCCGGTGAGTGGCAGAGGTAGTCAACATAACCCCAATTTGGAGGTCACAAGTATGGTTTCCGGTACTTCTGGAACTTTCTTGGGATTCTCCAATTCGACTCCCCCTGTTTCCACACATTCTGCTAAATCTGGAGCAGATGCCACATTGGCCGATATCAGAGGGTTCCCTCCAGTTGATGGCAAGGTGGATTACAGGCAACGCTGGATGCTCCCAGGCCTTTCGCAACATGCTGAGTTCCTCCTGTCCAAGGCATGAGCAGACAGTACTACAAACGATACAGTTCTTCCTGGACGAGATGGGTTCGTCGGTGTTTGTGACGGGGTCAGGAATCCGTGTTGCCAGATATAGTGCAGGTATTACATTTTCGGTCCAGCCTGGCAGAGGATGGGCTAGCATACCATTCAACGCAGACAGGTTTGCAGTATCAGCGAGGCATGCCCCTGTCGACAGGGCTCCGGTAGGAGAACCCTTTGTTTGCCAGATGCTTGGAAGTATCCGCCTTTACCTCCCTCAGGAACCGTTTTACTTAGTACTGTGAGATGTGAAATTAGTCCTGAGCCTTTTTCTGCCCTCCCAGCTGAACATGTTTTTATCCAGATAGAACCTTTCGGCTAACTTAGTGATGCTAATATCCGAAACCCGTCTGCATCAAATGAGGCATGAGTGTGCTTTGGATATTTCAGCCTGGGTATTTTCCCCGGAAGGGGAAGTCTTCACTGGAAGTAGACGTACCAAGTCAAATGCTTGCACAATCTCCTACCCAGCATTCCATGACTCCCCCAAATTGTGTGTTGTGCACTGCCTCATGGTATATGAGGAAATGACTCAAGGGGTCCACCTTTTGGGCGAAAAGCAGCTTCTCATAGCATTGAGAAAACCATATAATGCAGAATACTCCCTTACATTAGCCAGGTGGGTCCGTTGGGAGAGGCAAGAAGCAGGTATAGATACCAAAGTGTTTGGAGCACACTCCACAAGGGGAGCAATAGCCTCCAAAGCTATCTGTCTGGGGGCACGTCTGGAGGACTTATTTCTCAGACTCTACCCTCTAGTTTTTCCTTTAAGCCGGTGGTGGAAGTGGCCCATTTGGAGGTGAATAAGCTTTGAACTAGCATAATCCTCGCCTCCAGTCCTGACATAGAAGGAAAATTTTCCTGTCAAAGTGAAGGTAAGTTTCAATTCTACTAAGGACATAGAGGAGAGTGTTATCTCAACCGGTGATCATTACGTTGCAGAACCATCGCCATACAGTAGTTAGTAAATTTGCTTGTCATTGGGGGCATTTCAATTGAACCTTCTGGTTGTTAATCTTTTGAAGTTTCTCTGTCTTTTTACAGAACAAGTTTTTAAGATGTGACCTGTTGAGACAAAATATGGTCAGAAACGATTACTGATGTAGCGTGTCGTTGCAGGAAACAACAGATTGAAACAGGACTTGTGAAACTGAACTGATGGCATGATTGACTTGGAGAGGTGGGGGTGAGGGGGTGGCTCCAGGCAGTGATGAAGGACTATATGGAGTTCCATGTTGTGGGCTTTAAAGAAGGACTCATGGGCCGTTTATTTGTTTTCCCTGATGTTCATGGGAAAAGGAGTTTTTGAAAATCTTAAAATGGCTGCCGTTTGAAGATATGTTATTAAAACGATGGAAGATAAAGCATAATCCTCGCTTCCGTGTCCTTAATAGAATTGAAACTTACATTCTACTTGTATATTCCAAGAACACTTCAGTAGCCTATGATGCACGACTTGCTGTTTGTGTGTATTCTGTGGGTTGTTGACCTTATCATGGCCAACTGTGAAATAAGAGTAAGAAATTGTTTTACACTTTAAATTTCACTAACATAGTGTAATTGAGCACATCTCATCTCATCTTCTCTAACCCTTGTACTCAATTTCTCAAGTAATGTTTTTGTGTTCCTTAAAATCTTAATATTTGATACATGTTGCAGTGTTTAATTTCTACAAGTACTTTGCTAGAAAGCTGACTTAGGGTTGCAAAGTTTTAGATAATAAATGGAGGGAAATGTGGGCTGCAAAACAAAGCTCTGCACACAGTTAAGAACACACAACACATAAATCCAAATCAATCTGAAAATTTGGCATACGTTTAAGCTGAATGATAAAACTGCTAATGCCCCCAAGTCATCGTTCACACTTTTAATTTGTTTGGGAAAATGAGACAAGTGGTTAATTTGACTTACAGGAGTTTTACATTGCCTTAACTTCACTAACAGACACAAAATATTCTCTGAATAGGTCAGTGTTTATGGGCAGAGGTCAAATTCACAAAGGAACAGGAAGACGGGGAAGCATGTGTGTTCTTTCATTTTACTAAATTGATGAAGAGGGTGTGCACAGATTATTTTTTTGTTATCCTATCTAATTAGTTTGATTGCAGGAGTCCAGCTTTTACTCAGCGTTCAATTTAATTTTTTCTTTTTAATGGTTTATTGCCAAATAAGTGATCCGTGCTCATTCCTTTCTTACAGATACATTTCACATCACCTTTGAGCAAAAAAGGCTAACTGTGGGAGTCCTGGTTACTGAGAACAGCTTCTTGCCTCACAATAAGGCTCCAGATGGCTCCCCGCCGACACCAGAAAAACAGTCACTCAAGCCCTAGTCACCAGCCGGTTGGACTACGGCAATGCACTCTACGCAGGGACCATCATCCAACTCCTGAAGAGACTCCAGACGATACAGAACTCCGTGGCCAGACTAATCCTAGACCTCCCCAGATGGATCCACATCCCCCCATCTCAGGAACCTCCACTCGCTCCCCCATCCAGAAAATATGCTGATTCAAGAAGCCTAGGACCAGCATACATGAACCATCACCTGAACATTCAGAAACCCTCCAGACACCTACACTCCACCTCCCTCTCACACACTCCCCTCATCTACCAAAGCCGCAGTGGAGGACAATCATTCTCCTTCCTCACGGCATGTCCTGGAACGACCTTGCCCTCCGCCTTCATACAGCATCCTCGATTCCGGAATTCAGAAAGGTACTCAAGACCAGACTCTGACTGATCCCAGCAAGAACCCAGCACCTGGATACTCTTGTAGGTGATGAGCTGCGCTCAACAAATCCAAAGTGACTGACTGAATAAGTACAGATACTTTAGCCAACCCCCATACTCACTATAAAGGGCATGAGGGCTCGCACCTTGGGACACCAGCAAATTCCTGTCTGTGATAAAAATGCCATGTTTTAAAAAAAAAACTAGAGCCTTTGTAATACTAATGCCTGTGAACTCCCATCTCCAGGGGGTTATTATTGAAAGAATTTTCCAAACTCCACACTTTTAACAGTCCTCTCCTGAGGTAACTTCCGAATATCCAATCTAAGCATGTTAGTATGTGATATTACTCCATCAAAAGAAGCATAGCAATATAATAGGCAGTTAGGCTTGCCTCTGGTTGTCAACTGGGAGGTCTCCAGTGAGACTAAGCCACGACAATTGTATCAGTAATTGCTAATCTGGCCCTCACCCTTCATGCACTTCACTTTATCATAGAGCAATTATTATATCTTGCACCATCTGTTAGCATGCTGTTCTATTTCGTGTGTATACTATCATAGATTTAATCAAAACTCTGGCAGAGGCATAACACAAAGTGACCGGGGCTTCCTGCAGAACGTGGAAATGGGCAATTAAGAATCCCTTCACCATGACTGGCTACAGTTTGGCTAAGTGCCAACAAACCAATTTCTATTTGTAGCCCCACCCACCCACTCAAGCAACTCTGGCTCCAACACACTCTTCTATTTGCTTGCTCCACACTAGGCACTCGGTCCACCTTGCAGTCTTACCACAAGCCCATTCAACCCTTACGGCACAAGTGGGCCCCCAGCCGTCCAGAGGGACCCCATTCAGCCTAAGACCAGTGAATATCTGTGAGATATGGGGGACTCAGGTGAGGTAACCTTGTCACATTCTGCAGGGAATCCACATCATTTTGGTTAAGCTGCTGCCACAGGCATGCACTGCAGAGGTCCACGTTCTGTATCTCTGGCATGTCTGTGCGTTATGATAAGCGCTTGCCAGTCAGAGTTTGTAATTTTTCAGCTAATGACCACCTTCTTAAGTTTCCCAGTAACATTTTATAAGATGTAGATTTTTTGGGCCTTTTGACATCATTCCCTTTTAAGCTTCCGCAAATACACCAAGTTCAATATGTTGAGCTCCTTGGAAAGCCTCGCACTCTCATTGTTCTCAAGATGGCTCATTGTAGAGGTATTCGATGTTCAGAGCCACCGCGGGCAAGCCTGATGGGCCATGGAGGTGCCTTGTAGAAAACGTGCAGTGCTCCTCTATTCTAACTTTTATTCAAGCATACTGAGATAAACAGGCTTTCAGAGGAGAGCTCTGGAGTGTATAGACTTATATCTTTGTTCAACTATATCAACCAACACTTGGGGGTCCAACAAACAAAATGCAGTCTAGTTGTTAGAAAAGCACAGATTCAGTTATTTGGCTTGCGACTATTTGGTGTTCATCGCTGCAGAAAATTCTGGGCTCTTAACCATCCCATTGGTGCAGCAATGTTTCCTTTTTTTCCCAAACCAACATGGAAAACGTCATCGTCCGGTTTGTATACAAATACTGCATGATATTTCAAGGTGAGGCCATCTTGATGGCATGCGACGTCCCTCCAACAGCTCCATCTGCCTTTCCGACAGGCTCTAGGCATGAGCAGGCTTAGCAGAGGCTGCATTGTTCATGGATACAACAGCTGGCTGATGCTTCGCTTTCTGTTTCTCTCTCTTGATGGTCTGTTTTACTCAATTCTTGGCTGCAACAACTTGAGTACTTCAAACCTAAAAGAAAAATAAAGTGTGTAAGTTTCTATCACCGATAATGACCGTCAGAAATGTGAAATGGCAAACGGGGGTTGAGTTAGGTGGACCTTTGACACCTGGTTGCCTCTCTAGTGTGTGAGAAGGTATAGGAATCCTGGACAATCATCCACTTAACGGAGGGGCAGTTCACAGCAGCTGGGCCTAGCTATTCTCACTCTGCTCTGCCTCACTCGACACGGTCAATCACCCACTGCTGTGGATAAAACTCACTTGTTACCCTCTCTGCTAAGTCTAAACTGATCTTCCTTCTACTTCTCTTGCCAGCCACACACCCCCTAGCCGCTCCAAAGCTTCATCCAGGAACCCTATCTCTTTACCCATCTTACTTTTGCCCCTTGTGTGCTGGTCCTCATTCAGCTTTCAATACTATTTTTATACTGACAACATATACATCTTTTTCTCTATTTTCCGTGCTTTCTCTTGTAGAGCAGCGCACGTTCGCAGTTTGTTTATGTTGTGAACCTCCGTCTTGGGCCGAGCCAGCCTAACTTTCCGAGAGGAAGCCCGACGACAGGGGCGGCCTTAGGCATGTGCAAGCTGTGCACCTGCACAGGGCCACCAAACCCCAGGGGCTACCACGCCAATATATATCCTTAATATAATAATCCTCTAAGGATGGATACATATTTGCGTGGCGGCCCCTGGCAGGGATTTGGCGGCCTCCGGCTCTGTTCCACTTCCAAACACCCCTCCCCCCCCCCTCCCCCCCAATCTTCACTGGCCTACGTGCTCTGCCCTGCCCAGACCCCCTCTTCCGGGGCCCCCTACCTACGCTCCCTGCCCAGGGCCGCCATGAGCCTAGAGCCGCCCCTGCCGACGGTTTGTAACAACAACTGACACGAGTGTTGTGATGCTCTACAGTGTACAGTGCTCATTGGCTGGGAGTTATGACGTGCTGGTCAATATGCGTCAGACATATGCAGAGGAGCGCCAACGACTAGCGCGCTAGTGGAGATTACCTTGAAACATGTAGGATGTTGGTATATCGAGGTGCAGCAATAATAATCCATGCGTGAAGTAGGGGATACGTCTAATATAGAATGTTTATACTGCAAACACCTCAGGATTATCCAACAGTTAAACCATGGTATACATTGCTGGTCTAAGCTGTACCATAATACAAGCAAACTACAACGTGCCTAGTTAAATGATCAGCTGAATATCTCGCCACAATTTTAATGCACTAGAAAGCCGCAGTAGAGCCGTGTGATTCAATACGTACACAAACAAATTTAAAGGGAATTTTAGATAAAAAGATGAACATCATTTTATTCAAAATATTCAATATTGGATATAGAATATTCAAAGTAAGCACAACACATAAATATAGCAATGTCTCTTATGCTCAAACACAACAATTACAGAACTACTAAAGATACACACTCGCGAGTAACTAAATTAATTAAAAAATATGTTTATCTTTTTATGTAAAATTATCTAAGAATTGTTTTTTTGAATGTGTTGAATCCCTCAGTTCTGTTGCGACTTTCTTGCGCTTTAAAATTCTGGCGAGATATTCCACTTATAATCATTTAACTAAGCAGGTTGTGTTTTGCCTGTATTAGGATCCCTATACCATTTTCCCTGCCTTTGTATCCTTATTTCCAGGGGGCCTTCTTTTTCTTTGAAGCTGGTCTAAGGTATAAACTAGGAGTGTCATTGAGCACAGCACATTTCATTCGGGATAAGAGCCATGTGTTTGCAGTGAGTACTAAGGACACAAGTGGTTATAACAAACAACAACGTGACAAAAGGGGCATTGTTTAATGTGCATATCTTAGATGTTTTTCATAACATTTGCCATACTAAGCTGAATAATGAATATATTAAGTATTCAATCGTTGCATATAACATACCAGCTACCAACATGAGTTGACAGGAAACAGAAATGCATGTTTTAGCTTTTGTTGAAACATACAATGTATAGCTTTGTTATGTATACATATCGCAAAGTGTTGTTTTATTTTCTTTGGATCACAGATTTTAAATGTTAGCCCCCCCGAAGAAGGACTTGGGGATGGATATAAGCCTAAAATGCATTGGGGAGTTAAACTATTATTAACGAGGACAAATTATTCTTTTCTGATTGTATCCCTGTAGCCATTGATTATTACCACAAAGATCAAGAATATAATTTTGAGAACCAATAAATAGTGGACAGTGAAATTAGTTATGTGAAACAAGATGTAAAACACTGAAGCATCCGGGCAAAATAAAGAAGTCAATAGACACTGAAAAGTAGTGCAACCAGGGGGTGCACATATCCTCGGTCAGAGAAAGTGCACAGTGGATTCAGACATATATCTCAGACTGCGTAGCTGAACCATGCTGTCAGATGTCTCTCCATTCACCTATGCTGAACACATCATAAAGCAGAATCATTTTGTGTCCTTCCTGCCCCAGCCAAATCCGCTGTTTTACCAAGTACTGACTGCTGGCCTTTTCTGAACCCCCTTTGCCAGAAACCTCAGAGTACTACTCAACCCAGAATGTGCCGGGAAATCTCTACCCAGCTAAAAACCTAATACATTCTATAGAAATGAGTAATATTGACATATGTAATAGTGAAATGGTCAGCTTACCTCAGAGTAAGACATGGTTATTAACTTTCTTATGCAAACTCGTTTTAACATACCCAAACAAAACCCCCTTCTTATTTAAGACATCGGGACAGACGGATGTGAGCAACAAGCATTGGCAAAGCAATAGGTCTCGCTTATACAAGTGCTATTGGCTTTGCCAACATGTTTAATCCATGGTGTACACCAGCATGTCTGCTGTTCAGCATGGCTAAAAATTAGTGGGGTAAAGGAGAGTGGAGTGTCATAAAGTGGAGTACAGTGGAGTGTTATGGAGTGTCATAGAGTGGAGTGGATGGGAATGGAGTACATTTAAGTGGCATGGGGTAGAGTGGCAGAGTAGAGTATAGTGTCATGGAGTGGCATAGAATGTCGAGTCGAAGTGGTGTAGATTGGAGTGGCATTGAGGGTGTTGCGTAGATTTGAGGACAGTGTTGTAGAGTGACGTAAAGCAGAGAAGATTGTTGTAAAGTGGAGTGACAGAGTGGAGTAGTGTAGGAGAGTGTTGTAGATTAGAGTGGAGTAGAGTGTCTGGGAACAGAGTGGAGTAAAGAAGCAAGGAGTGGTGTAGAGGGAGTTGCGCAGAGCATCGTAGAGTGGAGTAGTGTTGTATAGTTGCATATAGTGGAGGAGAAATTAATGGAGTAGAGAGTCAAAGTGGAATGAAGTGTTGTGGAGTGGGGTAAAGTACAGTGGTGCAGAGTAGAATGGCATAGAGTGCATTGGTCGTGAGTAAAGTGGCTTAGAGTCCATAGGAGTAGGTTGCAGTTGCATAGAGTGCAATGCTGTAAAGTGCAGTGACGTAGAGTGAACTGTTTTGAGTGGAGTGGTGCAGGGTAGAGTGAAGCGGAGTGGAGTGGTGTGGAATGCAGTGGCATGGAGAGCAGAGTAGATTAGAATAGCACAAAGTGAAGTGACCATTAGAGTTAATGGGGTGACCCTGTGTCTCTCAGAACATGGGTATTAGTGATATAGAAAAGAGTTGGTTCCGTTGGGTAATACAATTGCTGTGATGTTTGTATTAAATACAAAAGCAACGATGCATCTCAATTTGTTATCAACAAATCAAAAAACAATTTTTAGATAAGAACACACTAGGAGAAGAAGAATTGACAAAACAAGTTGATTTACTCGTTTGTTATTTCAAAAAGATAACAAATATAAAAAAGGCTGTTACAAACAGAGATGTATTGCAGCGATACAAAGGTGACTGTTGTGAAGAAGTGACATGTGGTGACAAGTGAAATCAGTGGTGCACTATTACATGACATACATTGGTGGCATAGATAAATACAATTCAGAAATCCTGTCCTGTACTCTGATTATGAACATGAATGCAAGAACCAATGGTGATTTTAGGTTAAGGTCAAGCACACTGTATGGACATGTATGACAATAACGTCGACGTTTCAACCCCAGAAACAGCGCAGAGTGATGTGCGTCAAAAACGGGTCTACTTCAGGACTTTAAAGAGGCGGGGTGGACAGTTACTAGGCCGATAATCCAATGAATGCTATTAAAGGAAAGCTGTGATCCAATCAGTGAAGTTAACGCAAAGCTATGATCGTAATAAGAGATCAAGAAGTCAGGACGTTGTGGGGATCCAGTGAAGGTATCCAAGGTAATAAAGCTGATCTATTAAAAAAGAAGAAGACATTCGCCATCCAGTCAAATTCTTATTGTGAAAACAACACACTCATAGGGTTGGAGATCTTCACCAGCAGGTTAGAGTCTTAAATGTGGGCAGTGGCTCAGATATTTGACTGCCACCAGCCAGTTGGAGTCCTATGCGGTCGAATTAGCTTGTTAAATAATGCTGCCAAAAAAGGTCGGGTACTTTAGGGGCCACGCAGTCATCTGTCGTCTAACTATTCCTCCCTCTACTTATACCTAATCTTATACCTAAATACTATTTTGCCTACTCCTCCTCCTCTTATTCTTAGTCCTACACTTACTCCTCCTTAAACCTCATCTTACTCCTTTGTATACCTACTCTTACTAATTTTCTACAAAATATTCCTACTAAGGCCCATACTTACTCCTATATTTTACTTTCTTAATCTTACTTAAGTGTACTCCCTCTTAGATTCATCTATCCAGCTCTATGTATTCATCATCCACCTTCACTCAAGCACATATCCACCTGCCCTCGCCAAGTATTTCAGCCCTTAACCAAGCATTCACCCACAATGGCATTCATCCAGCTATGGATTCCCCGACCCACCATCCTAGTCATTTACATTCATCTAACCCTATATTTAAGCTTGCATGCAACCAAACAGTGGTGAATTCGTCTATGCTTCATACCACCATCCACCTGTGCATGCAGGTGCCTGTATGCATGTAATTACCACTGTACACACGTTTTTTTGTATTGTTTATGTGCACATGGATGTTGTCTATTGTTACATTCAAGCCTATCACACATACCAACATGCGACCATCCCAACACAACATGGAACCTGTGCATCTAAAACAAGCCACAAGCCAGACCTATTGGTTCTTCCAATTCTTGTTTATTGCAGAGTGCAGTTTTTTTTTACTTTTCAGCAGTTGTGTTTTCCAGGCTGCCATGACTGTTAAAGCAAAGCTGAGCCAACTACTTGTTATTAACTACATTTGGCAGTGTATTTAGGGAAGCCTTCCACCAATGGGCTGTGTACTTCAGTTCTGCTTCCAATTCCTCATGCTTTTCCCCCTCAGTTCAAATCTACAAACCTCTCCTGCAACGATCATGCGTCAGTTAGAAAGAATTCTTTTAAACAGCTTCTGGACTTCAAATGGACAAATTAAAATAACTTCAAATGCTAGCTTCAAACCCATATTTTGGCATTCAGTTCGTTCGGCAAGTAGATTTTGCAGCGAAAGGTTGGGAAATCTATTTGCCCATTGACTCGGGTTGGATATTTAAGGAGGGGGTAAAAAAAGAAAAGGTATGTGTTTATTGGAATGTAAGATTTGCACGCCGTTCGCAGAAAACGCTGCCTTTTGAATGTGTGCAGACAGTTTGCACAAACTTAACACTGCACCGTTTGAATATAGAAGATGTTCGAGAAAATGCTTTCTCGATGATCTTTAGAGCACTTTATCTAGAATGTAATATATTGGCCATTCTCTGAAGGGGCAATGGATTGCTATACTGGCATTAGAGGGCCAGTAACATGACTATTAAATACGAAGCATCAGTGCTCTGTTTCATAAAACAACATACAATCTTTTTCATTATGCATGACTCGGAACAACCAAATTGGAGTTGAGTAAATATGTAAACAGAGCAGTAAAAGACAGATTTTGGTCAGATGTGAGTCTCGAGCAGGGGTGGGTGATAAACTCCGCTTGGTTGGTGGAGTTTTGGCCACTCTGCATTACTCATGTAATGCGGAGTTCTGGGCAAATTCCGCCCACTGCTGCGTGGCAGAGTTTTTTTCTTGCGAGCGGTTCGACAACGGTAAGATGGCAAGCGAGATTTAGCGTCCCATAGCATGATTTTCAGTTGCTAGGATGGCACTTGGCGAAATTTCCCAATGTGGGCGGTCGCAACTGTTCGCGTATCAGAAAGCTGCCCCTTGACTAGAATATCTACTCGAGCAGCAGCAAAATCGACTCGAGAAGCAACGCGGGTGCACCGTGTGGTGGTATTCGCTCATATTTTTCAGCGCAGAACAAGCTACCGGAGCTAAAAATCAGCACAACGTGCTTAATTCCGCCAGTTCATGGAACGCTGCGGAATCTCGCAGGGGTTTCATGGAACTCCACCCACCCCTAGTCTGGAGTTGAACCCTTATTATGGTGCAAATACTGGATTTACATAAGTTTTGGAGTGTTCAAAAAGGGAGCCAGAGCAGCCCTCTCAGTATTGGTGTACGATAACCAAACATAGTATGTCTTGCATTTAGTTACCCAGACCGCTCCATGGAACAAGACTTTTCGGGGGGGACCAAAGTGGTGTCAAATATTCTTCTTGTGCAGATGTATATAGTAAAATATGTTATTTAGTGTCAAGATTCCCTTACATGTTAGCATATGCTTTATAAATCCACGTTATATTACGTATGATGGTTTAACTGGGGGGCCATAGGACAGGGTGAAACGAAAGGATGTGTGTAAGCAAGCCTTCACTGGAAGGCTTGACTGTACAAAGCGCTAAAGCTCCTACCGAAGAATATTTGGCGGTGCTTCTTTCAAGAATTACAACTGCTTCACAAGAGCGACCACTACAGTGCAAAAAAAATGTGGTTACATTATAAATGTTACATTGTCCTTTTTGGGTTCCAGAGTAGATTGCTACTCGCTGAAAAGCCCTTCAACACCTCATCAGGGGTAGTAAGCGCTATGTAAATGCAACCCGTCCCTCTTCTATCCCTCCACCATCCTTTTTAATACAAATACACTTACATGTTCATCGCTCAAATTAATTTTATATTCCCCTTTACTAAATTCCCCACTAAACCTGTTTGGGTTCCGGAGTAGCATGCTACCTGCCGAAAAGCGCTTCAATAACTCATCAGGGGTAGCAAACGCTATATAAATGCAAACCCTTCCCTCTTCTATCCTTCCACTATCCTTTTCAATCCAAATAACAAACTAACATGTCCTCCGCTGAAATTAATTTCAAATTACCCTAAACTAATTTACCACTAATCCTTTTTGGGTTTCGGAGTAGCGTGCTACTCGCTGAAAAAAAGTACTTTGACGCCTCGTCAGGGGTAGTAAGTGTGATATAAATGCAATTACAATTGGCAACTAAAAGAATGTTAACATTAAGGTTGCTTTTACTTTTTTTTTTAAATAAACAAACAATTGTTTGAAATTTTCTTTTAGGAGCAAAATCAATTTTAGTAATGCAGCATACCGCCAATAAGGAACCTGATCATTGTAGTGTCAGGGGAGGTCTCAAAGTTCAAACCATGGATACGTCATTTGCTAATATAAATTAAAAATTCAATATCTGTTACTATAAGAAACAGGTATGCTTCGTGTCGCCATTTTTGGAAATATGAGTTGAACTAGGCAACAAGATCTGTTTTTTTCTGTCTTGATAGATGTATGGCAGTTCTCCAGGATGGAGTGAAGATCTGATTTTCTAATGTAGATTCATTGATGAAATTTTTTTAATTTCGCAAACCACAGAAGCAAAACTGATAGAAAACATCACTTGGAACAACAGGATTCAATTTACTCATACCTAAAGTAATGCAAGTTTTGCGTTACGGGTTGAAAAAGCCAATACAGGTTTAAAAAAAAAAACCACTGATCTGAACAATTTTTCACATTACAGAAGTTTCCATTCACCCAAACTGCTTGAGAATCTCCCATATTCTCAAACAATGAGAGTCAAAAGGATTTTTTCAAACACAGAAACTTGTACGTTGGCTATATCAGACATTCGACAAAGTTACTTGAACCGTAGTTACCCTATGCCAACAGTGGCACAATCTGAAGAATGGATCAAACAGTGTAAACGAAAAGATCTATTAAGTAAGCGAATGAAACCTGAAAAAAATCATGGTGTTTCATCCAAATTTTCCACTAAGTCTAGAATCATAAAAACAATGATACTCAAACAGTAGGAATTATTACAGAATGAGCTAGACTTCAGAGGCATATTTAAACACAGACCCTCATTTGTTTCCACAAGAAACATCAAATAATTATTATCGAAAACCAGGCCACAGAATCCTACGAGATAAGATACCAAAAAATGCCACAATTGTATTCACCGCAATAATGTAATCACTGGAAAAAGCAACCCCCAGGACAGGGGAGTTAGTTGAGATGAAACATTTAGCAAACTGCCAAACGGCCAATGTCATATAGTGCATAAAAATGTACATGTGGAATGTCCAGCCGCTACCCCCATACAGTTAGCCAGTGGCTACTGGACTAGTGGGACTCTAGTAAACTATGCCAAGACATCAGGCACCTGTGATCAGATCCCTAACTCCACTAGAGCAGTGTCCTCACTCAGGACAGGAGGGCACTTTTGTTGCTTTGGGTGGGGGTTATGGGGCTGAAAAAGAACCTTTGACTTCACAACATATGCTGAAACTATAGCCTTACAATCCAAAGATTGATATCATGGCTCTAGTGAATGAGAGCAACCCGGTGCAACATGGTGTGTAATATGCAATGGTAATTGTGTGTTTACAGGTTAACTGTGTTTTTATAGTGCTTGGTACTGTGGAAAAGGGGGTCTATTATCTTGCCATTCACTCCGCCATTTTGTGATTCACTTCACCATTTTGTGCTGTGCCTTTGTAACTGATCTTCTCTCTGTATCACGAACACTCTGGAGCTCCACTTTTGACCTGCCACATTCCTGAACGGACACTCACACCCTGTTCGTGCTTTGGCCTGCTACAAACTGACCAGCCCGTGCTCAACCAGTCGGACCGGGAGTTTCTCAGATGTTTATCGTCCTCATTCTGTACATTACGCCCTGCAGGCGTTCATCAACAGGCCTATCCCTGCTTGCTGTGTAATCATACCTCTCACCTGTGCCCTGCAGTGGTCTAAACAACTAATATTTGTGGACTTATTGTATAAACATGCTTTTCGCCTACACCCTGCAGGGGCCTCACCGTTATCTGTGCTTATCAGGTTAACCTTTGTTTAACATGTAATCATGCTATGCCCTGCAGCACCACCTAATCAGATTGACCTCTATGTACTATGTAATTATAATGTTTTGCCCATATCCTGCGAAAAAACCCAAAGGCTACTCACCTGCTGATTCTCCAGATTGACTATTTGTTTAGGAATGCAATAAAGTATTATTGGTACAACTCCCTTCCATGCCTGGGGCAGGATAAAAGGTTATATAACATGTAAAGTAAGACCATTCTGGAGACTGCCTCCTCAGACAGCTATGGGTGTCTGTTGTGGAGACACCTCTCCATCTCATGAGATTGTAATAAATATCCTTTCTCTCTGGCTCCAGCGTTCGTCTCAGTTTGTATTCCGGACACGTGGACTATAGGGTGACCCTGACACCTTTGGTGGTCTGCCAAAAGACCCCCAAATCCACAATTGCCGCCCAAACGTGGGGCCGATCAGAGACGTGGTTACCCGGTCGTGGGGTCCCGACGAGGAAGTTGAACGGACGGTGGTGGGCCGGCCTACGTGAAAAAGACCCTTCACTACATCCGAAAAGACCCCCGCAAATGGCTTCGGTCCTGACTCGGGCCCTCGATAGACTTGGACGATCTTTGCAGTAAAGAGACCACCTGGAGAATGAGACAAAGGATTCTGGTAGGGTCACTGATTTGCGACACCTTTTTGTTTATACTTGGTTTTGGTTGTCTGATTTGTTTAATTTCACTCTTTGCAAAGATTGAAGATAAAATGGGTAGTGTGGACTTTTTTGTCCGACCTTTGAAATTTGTAGAAATATTATTTAAGATAACATAGAAAAGCATGCCCGTACTTGGTAAATCCGCTTGATAAGGTTGTTGATGACACCTTTATTTTTGGTATTCTAGTTATCCAGACTTGGTATTTCGATATTTGCAAATAACGAAAGTTAAGCGGGTAAAGTGGACTATTTGTCCAATTTTCTGAAATTTGTAGAGACGTTTTCAAGAAACTAGAAAAACATGCCCTCGTTTAGTAAATTTGCACGATGGTTTGGTTGTTGTATATCTCGATCGAGGTTGCTAGAAGATAGTCCGCTCCCCCGGAAGGTACCTTAAGTAAGGATATGTACAACAGGAAAAAGTTGCATCCAACCTTGCGTGTACAGATGGAGAACACAGGTTGAATTTGTCAGGTCAGTATCCTGTGTGTCATACACCACTAGCTTGAGCAGACCCCCATGAAGAGGAGCTTCTCCATCTATTACCACCACCGTACCATGTCCCTCCCCATCCTATCCCACGGCCGGCCGATGGAAACATACCCTCCGAAAATGCCCAAAACCTACCTCCCGATCCCATTGCCCCTCCCGCTCAATCTGACCCCGAGACCACATCTTCTGCTCAATCCCACACATCCCACATCACATCTGCACAGAAACAGGCCTTGGATGGTCTAGTTTGCACCTACCTGAAGGATCTTTTTACCTCTAGCCAGATCCGTGCTATCTATGAGGCTTATGCACCACCTCAAAAGGGCTACTTCCTACAACAATTTGCTTATGAAATATTTTCTCTTTATGAGAAGCGCCACAAAGTGACACCAGCAGACCATGTTAGAGGATTGTATCGTAAGTTGACAGAAGGGAGAGAAAGTGCTGAGGAAAGCAACAGTTCACGCTACAAAAGATGGAAGGTCTAAGGAGAGACCAGGAGGAAGAGGAAAAACCACTAGTAAAGAAGGGTGCGACTGGAGGTCATATGGCACCAATAAGGGAATCAGCTCCAGTTTTTGTCATCGCTTGGGGGGCAGGTACTGCTGAGGGACTGGATAGTCCAGACGCCAAAAGTAGGACATTATATCATTGGGTGTACACTCCGTGGCTTCGAGCTGACATTTTAGCTTTCAAAAAGGACTTGCCTGACCCCCGGACGAATCCTACGGGATTCTACGAAGGG
Source organism: Lissotriton vulgaris (assembly GCF_964263255.1). Taxonomy (NCBI): domain Eukaryota; kingdom Metazoa; phylum Chordata; class Amphibia; order Caudata; family Salamandridae; genus Lissotriton; species Lissotriton vulgaris. The sequence continues at coordinate 1,656,074,294 of NC_141695.1, read as the reverse complement.
TTGGACACGGTTATTACTACTTATACAATGACACTGACTGACATAGATCAGTTCTTTGGGTTAATTCTGCCCCCAGATATTTGGAGACCTATAAGGAAAGTTGACGATGAGGCCTTGTTCAAGCATAAGTGGGAAGATTTGACGACAATGGATCGGGATAGAAAACCAGTTGAAAGGCCTGCAGAAGCTATTTTAGAGTAAAAAAATTGAAGGCCACAATTCCAGCTAGGAAGGTAGATTGGACAGCTATCACTGCTTGTAAACAAAAATCTGAGGAAACTACATCTGACTACTTCTCCCGCCTCAGCCAGGTGTTTATTGACTATAGTGGACAGGACGCAACGACTGAGACAGGTCGACACTTACTAGTTCAGACTTTTGTTGAAGGATTGTTGCCACCCATCTCCACAAAGTTACAGAGTAGCGAAAGCACGTGGCCTGCTGCAACACCCACACAGATCTTGACTATGGCCCAATATTATGAACATCTGCAGAATAAGATAGAGGAGGAAAACGATAAGAAATGGGAAGAACTCAAGGAAAAAGTAATGCTCTCCCAAATAAGCATTAGAGGGGGAGGAAACGGTAGAGGTCCACAGTATAATTATATGCCCGCAACTACTGGAACACATCCACCCCCACATCAACTGTCCCAGGACCAATGCGCGTATTGTAAGGAAACAGGCCACTGGCGTGCAGATTGTCCTCTTTCACAGCGAAATACAATGGGTAGGGGAAGGGGATTGAGTAGTGGTAGAGGAAGAGTCCCACCCTCCAATGAACAACGCTCCAATGTCTTCGATAACAATAGACAGTCTTTCGCACAAGATTTTTCAGGTGGCCACTTCCCCGACAATGAATTTGCATGAGACAGCCAGGGACAGGGAAAGGAACCAGTGGAACTTCCAGTTGATCAATCAGGCCCCTATGTCACAGCTTCAGTGGTTGGAACTCAATGAAAATTCTTGGTCGACACAGGGGCCTCTAGAAGTGCCCTCTCACATAAGTTGATTCCTAGGGCGCCCTGTCTGGCTTATCGGTCATATCTGTAGGATTTGACGGCACGCCCTCCACCAACCCCCTTTCTACTGAGGTGCCCCTGGACATACAGGGGAATGCAGTGATGGCCTCTTTTCTGCTCTCCCCAAACTGCACAGACAATTTAATGGGCATTGATCTCTTAAAGCATTTCAGAGCCACCATTCGCTGTTCTCCTCAGAATGTCCGAGTCATACTGTTTGATAATGATTGCCCCCTTAGTTAGGAATCGCGCCTTTATTGTCTCACCGATTCCGAACAGCAGGATTTGTCCCAGCTACCTGACACCCTGTGGGCCATCACGGACACCAACATGGGGGAGATTTTGATTGATCTTGTCCACATAACAGTAAAACAGTATGCACCTCTTCCCCGCCTTCCTCAGTATAAAATTTCTGCAGACCGCGAAAAGGCTCTCATGACTATAGTACAGGATATGATTGCAGCTGGGGTAGTTGAGGAAGTTCAGTCTAACGTTTGCCATAGTCCCATCCTTCCAGTTTTGAAACGTACGTCCCCTTCTGAGAAAATATACCATTTTGTCATTGACCTCCACGCAATTAACAAAATAGTGGTCCCACAATATCCTGTGGTATCTGACATAACAACTATATTGACAATGATCCCCTCAACTGCTACCACCTTCACAGTAATAGACCTCAAGAATGCCTTCTTCTCCATACCAATACATCCTGATTCACGCTATCTTTTTTGTTTCACCATAAAAAACAGATCGTACAGATTCTGTCAAATTCCTCAAGGGTATACTGAAAGCCCTAGTATCTACAGCCAGGCCCTTAATCAACAGCTTCACCAACGCTGTTCTCATCCAATATGTCGATGACATTCTGTTGGCTGCAGACACTCCGGCCCTGGCTCGCACTGCCTCTCTTACTACACTACACTTTTTGCCATCACAGGGCCATAAGGTATCCAAGAATAAGCTACAGTATTGTAGACAGCAGGTGACCTACCTCGGCCATCTGCTGTCTAAGGAGGGACATACTCTCACACCTGAACGCATCCAAATAATACTACACCTTTCCTCTCCCACCACCCAAAGAGATGTTCGTGCACTAATTGGTCTCACTTCCTTTTGTCGCCAATGGATACCAAATGTTTCCCTCATAGTTAATCCACTCCTTGCTTTGCTCACAAAAGATACACCCACACCTCTTCCTTGGACACATGAACGCGACCAAGCCTTTCAAGACTTATACCGCGCTCTTTGCTCTGCACCAGTATTGGGCACACCTGACTACTCTAAACCCTTCTGCCTCTACATCCATGAGCGCTCAGGATGTGCTCTCTCAGTCTTGACCCAAATTCACTGCACCAAACAACGCCCATGCACTTACTTTTCTGCCACCCTAGAACAGTTTAGGAGTAGTAAAGTTAGGACGCCTAACTTTAGGACTCCTAAATGCCTTCTGTGAATACCAAAAGTCTTAAAGTTAGGATTTCTCTCAGTTTAGGAGTCCTAAAGTTAGGAGTCCTAAATTTACTACTCCTAAACTGAGGAAAATCCTAACTTTAAGACTTTCTGTATTCACAGAAGGCATTTAGGAGTCCTAAAGTTAGGAGTCCTAACTTCTGTGAATACCGAAATGAGTAAGTGTCTTGTGTGAATACAAAAATGGTACTAAATTTAGGATTTTGTCTTAAGTTAGTTCTGTGAATCGGGCCCTGAGTTATTAATGTGATTTATGTACATACACTACAGAAGGGACGTATTTAGACACTATAAGATGGCGCACATCATCTTAGATGACTTGTTCATCACCGAAAAGTCAGTTGTTGGTATTCTTTATAGATGACGCCGTGTCCATGTGGCTTTTAAGGTGTGAGCAAAGGGATGTACATTGCGAGCCAAATGGAGTGGTGGAAGAAGTACGATTACGGAAATACGCTGTGAAGAGTGGTGAGTGGCTGCTGTATCATGGATGGAAGTTTGAGAGCTGTGGGCCCGCAGTTTCAGGTGACTAACGGTATTACGGTATTTCAGATGGGAATATCTGTTTAAGGAGCACAGACTACCCGGGCTGTTTAAACCACTGAAACCATCACCCAAGGTATGTTTTATCACCTCAAAAGTAATAAGGTGTTTAGATTATCAGTGTGACATCATTAATGGTGTTGTGTAATACTCAGGATTATATGACTGCTTCTATACTTAGAGGAGCGGGATCGGTCTATCCACTTGTTTGTAAGTATGAGAATGGAGCAAGGGACTGTGTGCACCGGGGGTGACGTGAGTAGATGGTTGTTTAAATAGGCAGTAAACAAGTGCTAGTTGGTAACCTAGTGATATTGTTGGTGTTGGCTTACAAACACGGGGTGATACGCACAACACGGTTCCATAACAGTGCTACACAATGGGGGTGGCATGGGCATGGTTAGTGCATGCTGTTTCACATAAGTTTGACTAACATCATTGAGCAGCATGATTCTCATAGAACATAGGAAAGACATGCCTCTGGGACAGGGGGTGTCTATTCATGATAGTATTGTGTGAACACAGAGGCCCCTGCAGAAGGGACAGTGTCCTGAAATTCATAGCGCGGCGAAAAAGTGGAACCCGCATAACAAGAATTGTTGAATTGTGAAATATGCGACACAATATATTGACAATGTTAAAAAATATGTAATGTGATTTATAAGTGTTGTGGTGATGTACATTTATTGAACATTTGATGGTGGATTAAATAGAAATATAAAAAAACACAAGTGTATTGGTGGACATTGAGAAAATGGAATGTTAAATACTCTAGCTGTGCGTATGAGTTTCAGGTAAATGTATACTTGAAAATATTTGTTAGTTCTCCAGTTCTGCCATTCTTCAATATTGTATAAAAGGGATGAGTGCTGCGTGCAACACTAGTAATTCTTTTGTTTGCTTGTTTAAATAAATCAACCACTCTACCTTATTTTGCCAGGGGGCCTATAAAATGCCCGTCGCTTGACCACTTCTGCTCGCTCGAGTTTGGGGTTGCTTGGCTTGGCTGCTCATCTGTGCCCTTTCCTGTGAAACCTTTTTCCTGCAAAGAGAGAAGACCACTTCAGATTCTGTAAGGCAGAGATTTGACTCTCTGATTGTATTATCACTACTAGAACCTCACCGGGCAGCCTCCTAACAGTAGCCAACCAATAGAATGTCCCTCTACTGGATGCTAGAAGTGGAAGAGTCAACACATTAATGGAGAGATAAGAGCTATAAACATATTTGGGATGAGCTGTAGGTTAACCAGTTTCTCCAGAATTTTCCCCACTGCAGGACGCAGGGAAATAGGTCTATAATTGCTTAAGCAGAGTGGATCTGTGTTAGATTTTTTTTTATATAGAGGGAGCACACAACCTTTTTTCTAAACTGTAAGAGCAACACCTTGATCCAGAGAGAGATTAAATTGTTTGTTAATCTGAACATTAACAGATGATCAGGCCTTGTCAATATATGGGGAACATGGGTCCGGGGGATGCTGACCTGGCATTCAATGGTGGATTCTGAATCTGCTTCTCGAAACCTTCTAGATAGATACCAATGCTCTGAGTCTGATCATCCAGGACTGACCTCGAGCACAACTCGCCACAACACACAAAACACTACAATACATAGAATGTGTATTATGCCATATGACAAGAAAGCACTAATAATGCTGTGATGTAATGTGCTTTAGTAAATTGATCTTCTCAAATTCACAACATTTTAAATTAGAAGAGGCCTTTGAATCTATGGATGATTGCAAATAAAGGAACTCAGCTTGGTTGCAATGGGTTTATTAGAGTATAAAATCTATACATCACGAAATATAAACTTAAAGGTTTAGAGACACAGAGTTCTTCGTAAAATTAAGACCTTATCGTGGGTGGGGTCTTTTAAGCTACAGACCATTGCTAAAGCCGGTATATTTTTTCCAGGTCAAATTAAACCAAGTTCATACATTTTACTAACTTTATTATGAACAAGATCTCTGTGCTATTAAAACTGCAGAATACTGCTTCATAGAAGGTTAGGTTTGTGTTCCCCATTTTTTTAAATGTTGAAATTTAAAGGACTGCGCTGAGTGGCGAATGTTGAACAAACAATATAGGATATGCTTTCTTTATAATCGTTACAGAACCGGTTTGCTATGTTGGTTCTCATTTGTTTCCATACTTGCTTCATTTCTCCTTCATCAAAGAGACCAAAACATAATTGCAGATATTTGATTCTTAACAGTTACGAAATAAAAGAAGTGAAGTAAATAGAAAAGTGGTTAGTTGCCTTTGACCGAGTAGGAATGGCCACAGGAACGGAATACCCTAAGATACCTAGCACGGGCATGTAGGAGGATTTATTTCTTCAGGAATCATTTTAAACTAGAGCTTGAGATCTCTTGTTTCCATGGGTTGACCATTTCCAACTCTTTTAAAAACAAAAATCGGTATTGTCTTTTGCCATGGTGTTTTCGATCGGACTGCTAGTGTCACATTCTTGACACAGAATGCCTCTGAAGGGTATTGGATCTGCCCTTTTCATGTTGAACCAAAACCTTACCACAGCACCATTTATCCGAGATGCATTGACATAGGCTCACCTGTACCTAACAGCTGGAAGGGCGCCGAGATCATTCCGATCTGTAAGAAGGGGGAGGGCTCAGACCCAGGAAATTACAGGCCTATCAGTTTAATCGACTGTATCCAAAAGGTGGTAGCTAGGCTTGTACTACAGAGAATCCAAGGGTGGATTGAGGAGGAAGAATTGCTGTCTCCTCTCCAGGCCGGGTTCCGTAGCCATAGTAGCACGATTGATCAAGTGTTTAAATTTGTTTTAATTTATTGGCGGGTGGTAGTGCTGGGGGGGGGGGTACACTCTACGCGGCTTTCGACGATCTTAAATCCGCATTCGACTTGGTGCCACGAGCAACAATGTGGGCTGCCTTTGTTGATCAGGGCATGCCTTTGGATATCTTGTCCTTTTTAATTAAACTACATGAGGACAATTTTGCTCAAGTTCGATGGAACCAGCAGGGGAGTGTAACTGATAAGTTCCCAATTGCTAGGGGTGTACGCCAAGGGTGTGTACTGGCACCAACCGTCTTCTCATTATACATCAACAGGGTGATCAACTACTATGAGCAACATCCAACTGAAGTTGGATGGTAAGTTGATCCCCCTGTTGATGTTTGCAGATGATACCTTATTAATCTCTAAGACCCAACAAGGCCTGCAAAAGGCCATAGCGGTTTTTGAGGTATTCTGCAAAGACCATGGACTTACTGTAAATGGAAGTAAGACCAAGTTCATCGTCCTTCACAAGTCCAAGCAGGTTAGAGGGAAGGTAGCTATGAATGGGGTGCAATTAGATCAGACCCAGGTTTTCTCCTATCTGGGGATTACCCTAGCATCTAAACTTGACTGGAAACCCCACACTAACCAGCTGCCCAACTAGCAGGGGCACTAACCAAAGAGTTTTTTCTATCCCCTCCTAGGCCAATCACCCCAGTTCTTAAAATTTACGATGCTAAGATAGCTTCAGCTGTACTCTACTGGGCAGAATTATGGGGTTTTAACAATCTTACCCGTTTGACTGGTGCTCAGAACAAATTCCTGCGTGGTATTACAGGTCTTCCTGTGTCAACCCCCCTGACTCCCCTCCTATATGACCTGGGATGCCAACGGTTGGAGGATGTGGCCCGATACCGACCAGTTGCATACTGGAGGAGATTGTGGGTTACTCCGGAACTCTCCCAGTATGCCCGGGCATTCCTCAAAGTTAGAGATGCTGATAGGGCTCATAAAATGTCATGGATGAGGGAGGCAAGGGCAACATATTTTGCTATGGGCTTATCGTTTTTGTGGGAAGACCAGACAGCTAATTCATTCCCTTCAAGGAAAACCTTTAGAGAACTATACTGGAACATGGTTTTATTGAAGCGTTTTGGCGGTTGCTCCAGTTCATCTCTAACCATGGAGTTTCTGGAAACAAAACATTCTCCTGCTCTTGAGGGTAATTGGGACTGGATCACCGTCCCTGTTGATCGGAAGAAATACTACCAGTTTAGGGTTGGTACACTACCTATTAATACTTTCACGGCTAAATGGAACGGTGGATGTAATACAAGTTGTCCGTTCTGTCCCACCCAACGAGAAAGCATTGGTCATATATTTTTTATCTGCCCCGAATATAAAGTTCCTAGGCATACTTGGTTAAAACCTATCTGTTTGCACCTGGGTCTTAAAACCGGTTGTGAGTCTTTAAGGATTCTTCGCTCTAATAACTCTCAACCGGTGGTTATAGCTGTTGCAAAGTTTCTCCACTGGATGTGGATAATTCGAGCTCGTAAAATGTGTTTATATTGATAAATTGTCAGTCATTTTAAAATATTTAAATGTGATCATGCCACCTATATATATCTTTATAGATATAAGTTGTATGTGCAAATTCTAGAAATCTTTTTGTCTGATTTTAAAATATAAATTTTTACAATTGGATATTGAATTTTATATATTTTAAAATTGATGTAATAACATATGAAATTCCCAGATTAATTTACTTAATTTATTGTTTTAATTAGTTACTGGACGGTTGTGATTGGTTTTAACCTTGCACTGCTTTGTGGTATTATGATAATCTGTTGAATGAAATGCCAATGTATAGGTTCAATTCTGTAAAATGCTTAGTATTTTTTTATGTCGTCTTTTATGATTCCTAAATCGAAATCAAGACTAATGAAATGAAATGAAATGATCAAGTTTGTACTGGGCTTGAAGAATGAAGGGGATTAAAGATTTCTTTGAAAAGTTGGCTTTGTACCAAATTCAACCATGAACTAGGCTTATCTGGAAACGTATCTGTGTCATAGGCAAGAAGAGACCGTATAGATTTCACTTTTATTACATTTAGCAGGGGCATAATTGATAAACCATATATTTTTTTATATAATTTTAATAGATGCAGGATGACGCCAAGATAAGTGTATGAATCCACTTACTCTAGCGACTGCCCGCATACGTTCTAGGTAGTAGCCTTACCTTTTTGTGAACCAAAGGATAACATTTTTGTTTTTTTGTAGTTGATATCCAATTTATGTTGTTCACAGTATTACAACAGATTATTTAAAGTATGTTGTAAGTCAATTCTTGTGTAATCGAGGAATACCAAATCATCCACAAATTGGATAATAATTGCTCACTGGTCATTTAGCTTGAGAGAGCAAGATCTTGGGGTTTTCAAGGTCATCTCAATGTCTGATGTGTACAGATTGAAAGCAATGCTGCAAGGACACATCCATGATTTAGTCCTTAATTTATCAAGATTTTTCGGGTGAGGCTGAAATTGTTGCCTTGTTTGACTTTGTTCCAGTTAGATGAATTGAGACTTCTAATAGCATTCGCAATTTCTGTGAGTCCCAATTTTGCAAGTTTTGGATAAAGTAAATCACAATTGATGGAATCAAATGCTTTCTTGAAGTCTATGAGGTAAGCATGTACTTAACTAATGGCCTGGTTGGCTTTATGAATTAATTAGTAGACTTAGTGCTATAATATCATTGACTGTGCTACAATTTGATTGGAAGCCAGTCTGGAACCACGGGATTAGGTTTTTTCTTCAACCTACTTTTTCACATCTTCTAGGAGGACTATTGCATAATATTTACATTCAATATCCAATAACGCAATTACTCTATAATTGGCGGGATCTTGTTTATTGGCTTTTTTTATGACTGGATAAAAGTAGGCCCCTTGCCACATTGCAGTGAAGAGTCCAGTGTTACAGCAATTCCCTAAAATGTCTTTAATTGCTACAGCACAATATTCCAGGTTTGATTAAAAAACTGCAGATGACATCACTTCTGGCCCAGGAACAGAATTGTTGTTGTTTCTTATTTTTAATATCAGTTCCTCTGTCAGCAATTCAATTGACTGGACATGCTTTGTTACAGGTAGCTACACTAGTTGTACGTGGTGGATGAAGTTAGCTCTCTTATACGTTCAAGATTTTTTGCTAGTTCTTCTTTCTGTTCTCCTTGAGAGTATAAGGTGATTACAAAATTATTTCAGATCATTATATCAAACAATATAGAACAAGCAACAAAAGCAGATAAAATGTGATTATCATAAAAGTCATCCATCATAATAGCATAGGTAAAGTCAACAGATACAGTTCATTAATCCGTACACACAGAGGAAATAAGAATCAGTCAGAAATACATTAGCCAAATTCTCTCCTAATTAAAAGCCGCCTCCAGGTCCAATATCAAGAAAACCTTGCCTGACTGGTTCCCTCATTCTACGCAGTTTATGTCAGGGTGATTCTGAATCACTGCCTGCTCCAACCCCAAAGGGATACAAACTGCTACTAACAGGAAAAGGGTCTGGGGTTGCCTTATGAAGCCAAGTGCGGGCAATCACGAGCCTAGCAGATGTTATTGCAAAGAAGAATGCCTTCCCACATCATGCAAAATACAACAGGAGTGACAAAGAAGTCTCATTGTTGGCTCAAATCTAACATTAGTCTTCAGAAGTTGATTAATAAATTTAAGACGGTGTGCCAATATTCAGTGATTATGCCACAGGTTGCAAAAATATGCACTTTTTCGGCCTCTGGCGCATTCCAACTGAAGCATTCTGACGTTGCCCTTAAACCCCACTTAAACAATTTGCTTGGATTGCAATATAAATCGTACAGATTTTTAAAGGCAATGGTCTTAAGCCTAGATACATTAGGGTTCTCTGAGCAAGCTTTCTCTTGTATAGATGATCAGCTATGGAACTATTACAATGCAATTTATGTGCCGACCTGACCGACAAGGCACCCAATGTATTAATCACATTTCGCTGGCCCCAAAGAAACTGGTAGAAAATTTGAATATACCCACCCCTCCTCTGGATAAGTTTACAATGCTTTGTAGGACTGCATTATGACTCATGCTTGTTTTGTTGGGGAGGGGGGAGATGTGATGGAAATTCCCTTAGCTGTAAATAGCAAAAAAAGCTTATTTTAGGATGGAGATTTTTACCGCCGATATCCGAAAAAGAGCAAAAATTAACATCCCTGAAAAGTTGGCAGAGGGACAACAGATCCCACTCATGCCAGCACATAAAATAGGTATCTTGCCGTAACCGAGGGAGGCAAAGATTACTTCCCAAGGTGGTGAAGCAATGAAACCGTGGGTTTGGCATATTGACTGTATATCCTGCCACACATTATGATAAACTAAGAGTGTTGAACCATGTTTGCTTAAAGTAAGCAGTGTCAACAAGCCCTTTGCGGGGTATTACCATATGAGAAGATGTCAAATACTCTGGAAATAACATGGCACGTTTCCCGTGCCTATCCCAATTACCTCAAACAGTAAAATGTAAAAGCTGCTAAGACATAGCTCCCTAATGATGGAAGTGAAACCCACCCTCATTATGTGGTAGTTGAAGATACCTTAAAGCACATCTGAGTTTCTTGTATTTGCCATATAAATTTCTGCCAACGACTTTCAACTCTTTTGAAAAAGTTTTTGCAAAGGTACAGGAGAATAGACCTAATAAGCAGAGGTAACGCGGCAAAATGATCATCTTGATTATGTTGCATCTACCTATTAAGCCTACCTGCATTCTATCCCACTTTCTAAGCAAGGCGTAGGATTCCACAAACAGTGCTGCGTAATTGAGAAACACAATAGTTTCCATATTGAGAAATGTTGATCCCCAGATACAGAGTTGATGTGACCTATTGAGAGTAAGGTTGGTCAGGATCTCTATGTGCAATGATCTCGGTTTTGTCCGAAATCAATTTATACCCTGAAACGTGTCCAAAAGTACTAGCAGCATCCTCAGTTGCCCCCAATGCCCTAGTAGGGGAAGAGATGAGGATGGCAATGTCCTCTGCATATGCCAACCGCTGGGCTTCCCATGTATGCAGTAGCATACGTGGCATAGTAGGAGATAGTTTAAACGCCTGGATATATGGATCAAGATACAAAGCAAACAATAAAAGAGACAGTGGGCATCCTAGTCTTGTGCCCGCCCTGGTAGATGCAGATGGTCGCAGACAGCATTCCCATACATGTGAACCTTGCTGTTAAGAAGTAGAGTGTTTTGCTCCTGGAGAGAAACCCCGGGCCAAAACTAAGCGATCAGCTGTAACACAATTGCTGATTGAGAATTAATTCTAGCTCAGATTTAGTTTACATATCCCCAACATTCTCTGGTATTTCTGGAAGTACAAGCCGTGTTCAAAACAATCCCTTGCTGTCCTTTATCCTGGCATCCCAAATGCATTCTAGTACTGCTGTCTGAGAACTCTTGATTCCGTGCCCAGAGCCTACCTTCTTTTTATACGAGCCCATGTTATTTTATATAATTAGCAGTTTATCCGCATGAATGTTTCCCTGCCATAAGACAACTAACTGTTGACAGCACTCATCTTTAACTAAATGTTTACATGTTTTCTTTGTGCTCAGCACTTTAAACTTCACCTGTTAACACAACCTTGGGATTTTACAGTCATGAATTGAAGCAAGTCATTGATGTAAATAGCAAATTTCCTGCTGCTGTAAATGTACTGCTGGTGGATTCCTTAAGCACTTTCGACATTGATATATGTCAGCTTCAGCACATTGCATGACAGAAAAGCCTGTTAATGTCTTAAAGTAATTATTGTTTGGTTTTCAAGAATTAACAACACAGACTCCCAGGAATACTGGGAAGACACAGAATAGAGTTCATCTATAAACAGCAACATATTAAAACTTAATTATTTAATTGTTGATATATATATATATATATATATATATACACATATATATACACACAAACACACACATACATACACACACACACACACAGATACATACCATGTATCTCCAGTCTTGAAGAAAACAAGCAGGGCACTAAGTAGTTGCAATCAGCCGGTCAATTTGTCATGATCAGTGAAGGAAAATCTAATTATTAACCCTTTCCATGCTGATGACGAGCTCAGCTCGTCATGATGCACGGTTGAGCTGTGCTGATGACGAGCTGAGCTCGTCATGAACAGTGGGGAATCTGAGATCCCAGCACCGGGGGGGAAAATGCACAGCAGCGATGTGGTTAAATACTATATATATATATAAATATATCATGGTTCTTATAAAGTGCGGCTAATCACCTGTTAGGGTCTCAAGGTGCTTGAAATCTCAAGACAATTCCCTTTCAAGCTTAGAGTGCTGCATCAATTATGCACAAAAGGAACCAAGGAGCTCTGGGTAGTTCAGAAGTTTAGGTGGAAAGCAGCTCCAACACTACCAACACCCTGAACCTACTCACCTCAAATTTCGGTTTCTCTAGCAGAGTTATTAACCATAGGATTAGCACAGTGCCATCCACGCTGAGCTAGAGAATGACAAAGCTGTTTGCCATTTTTGCATCAAAGGCTTTAAACATAGAATTAGCATGTGGCAGCTACAATGAAATGAAAAATGACAAACGCCTTTTACCACTTCGGACACAGTATACCAACTTTGAATTCGTAAAATACCATCCAAGCCAACGTGGAACGAATAAAAGCAAACCCGGACATGTGTTTCACTCTACTTAGGGCATTTTAGAGAGGTATTGCTTTGACCAGATACAAAGGAGCACCCAGTATAAGTCAAGACAATACCCTTTCAGGCTTAGAGTGCTGCATAAAGTATGCAAAAGAAGAAGTAGGGAAGTGGAGAACACCTCCTTTATATCGAACAGCCTATAATGCCACCAATACTCAGAATGTTCTCACATCAAATGTCTGTTTCTCTAGTAGAGTTTTTAAGCATACGATTAGCACAGTGCGATCCATGCAGAGCTATAGAATGACAAAGCCTTTGTCACTCTCTAGCATATATATATTTTAAATGTTGAAAATTAAAGGACTCTGCACTGAGTGGCGAATGTTGGACAGCAACAAACAATATGGGATAGGTTTTCTTTATAATCGTGACAGAACCTGTTTGCTAGGTTGGTTCTCTTTTGTTTTCATGCTTTATCTCTCCTTCATCAAAGAGACTGAAATATATTTACAGATATTTGATCCTTAACAACTACGAAATGAAAAAGGGAGGTGCCGAATAGCTGCAAATAATTAGACAAAATCCACAGCCCATCAGTGTCTGTGACTGGAGGCATTGGGAATGCCCACTTTGGGACGATGGATATCTGAATGAATAATTGCATGACAAGAAAACCTACATAAGGAATAATTGTTTAAGTAAAGGCCTACCATTACCAGCATGCATCTTAACTCACCTGAGGCCCACTGAGGGCTGGACTTGTAGTTAAATGTGGTAATTGATGCACTGCCTTTTTATTATGCAGTCACCTGTGACCAAGGGCTGGGGGCCCAAAACGCGTTAGGCTGAAGGAACAACGTTGCCCTCATGTAAACTACCGACTTTGTTGCCATTCGAAATAAACCACATATCAGCCTGTTTGGAGAGTGCGTCTTTGTTTGGGACAAGGTCTTTGATGTGTATATATAGAAGCGGGAGTGTCATAAAACTGTCAAATATGTAGCAGGCTCAGGAGAAGTACGATGACCATTTCCAGTGCATAAGTAGGGCATCCATGTGCACGCAACGCACAAACACAATGGCCACACCCCTAAGGCTGGAGAGAGAAGACCTAGACACTGAAGTGAGGGGAATGGAGACAGGGATTCTTTAGGTATTCTGTGAGGCCTTTTGGCTAGCAAGGAGATGCAGAGTAGCCTTCCTGAGCACTACCACTGGGAATCTGAGATCCTCAGGCAACTGAACGATGGGGTAAGCTACAAACTACTCAGATCAGATCCTTCATTACCATTGGCTCTTGAAATTTTGGAACTCACCAGAGAAGGCCTTGACCAAGGTTTCCTTTCAGAGAATGAGTTCAACTATCTTAATCAAAAGAATCCAAGGCTAGCCACAATCTATACCATACCCAAAATCCACAAGAGCATGGTGGACCCCCCGGGACGTCCCATCGTCTTGGGCTGTGGTTCCATGCTCGAACCACTCGGAAGATACGTGGATTTCTTTCTGAAACCACTTGCAGATTCAACCCAGACATACTTACGCAACACAATGCATACCATCAATATTGTGGAGGGATTGCCATTTGATTCGAATAGGCAGATTCTGGCTACATGTGACATTGTCTCCTTGTATACCTGTATCCCCCATGAGGAGGCTTTAGCTGTAGTAACCAGATCCCTTCAACAGCGACCAGCACCTGTGGCAGTTCCCACGGAATTCATTGTAGCCTTATTAAGGATAGCAATGACGAAAAACTTTTTCATATTCAAGAATCAGTTCTTCCTCCAGACCAAGGGCGTAGCAATGGGGGCTCCATTCGCTCCTGATGTGGCTATCATCTATATGTCAACATTTAAGGATGATGTCGTCCTGAACACCTTCAATCCATTCAGAGACTGTCTCGGTCTCTGGATGAGATATATTGATGACATCCTACTGATCTGGAATGGAGATTCGAATGAACTCATGTCTTTTCATTCTTGGCTGAACCAACAATCCTCTCATCGGAAATTCACGATTCATTCAGACAACAAAAAAGTGGACTTTCTGGAAATTACCATCTACGAGAATTCTGGTACCCTTCAAACTACACTATATCGTAAGCCGACTGAGAGGAACTCACTACTGCAATATAACAGCCACCATCCTCGAGCCCTACGAGACAACTTGCCGCAGTTCCTACGTATCCGTAGGAACTGTTCCAACAAGGAACACTACTTTGAGGAGTCCGAAGATCTCTCTAACCGTCTCCAACAACGTGGGTACCCGAGAAGACTTGTCAAAAGAGCTAGGAAACGAGCCTGGTTTTATCCCCGTGAGCATCTACTGACTCCCAAGGACAGAACAGACCAACAACAAGAAAGAATGGTGTGCGTTACCACATTTTCAACCAAAAGCAACAAAATAAAGCAGATTGTCAACCACCACTGGAAACTGATTGCAGATGATGTGGGACAAGAGAATACACCACTACATGCTTTCAGAAAAGCTAAGAGTGTCAGAGACCACGTTGTGAGATCCCTTTTACAACCAAAGGAGGAACCAACTGTCACAACTATGTGGAATCTTCCACCCATTGTGGACCATTCTAGATGTGGACAATGCAAGGCCTGTAGCACCACGGTACAAACCAAAGAATTTGAACACAATCAACGCAAAGTGCAATTAAAATCATACACTAACTGCAATACATCTAATATAATCTATGCGATAGTTTGTCCTTGTAATCAGATCTACATTGGCCAGACTCAACAGAAGGCTAAAGCAAGGATCCATCAGCAGACAAGTCGTATTCGATGCGAAGTACAGGGTGCACCACTTGTTGAACATTTCAAATCTGCCCCACATCCTCCTGACAGCTTCAAATGGGTAATTCTAGAGAAAGCAACCCTTGGACCACGTGGTGGTAACTTTATCAACATCTTAAACACACAGGAGTTGAAGTGGATGTTTTATTTTGATTCCATCCAGAATGGCCTGAATGAGAATGATAGCTCCTTTTCCCAATTAGCTACTCTGACTTAATGTGCATATTGGCGAACAATATATCCATCTCAGTCATACCTTGACCCCTGGTCAACAACATCTATGAATTATGGTAATGCTGGTTCTGTTTGACATGGCCTTTACCGTCATACGACAGGTACGCTGTGATGTGATATCTCTAATGACACTCATTATATATGGACATATTTGTATTTATATTCATGTCTGATTTCTTGCCCAATTCACGTAACAACACTCTGTTGCCCTATTAACATCTAGAAGCTTTAACCATTTTTGTTTGACATGGCCTTTACCATCGTACGACAGGTACTCCACAATGTGTTGTCTCTAGATGACATTCATTATATTTCTATATTCATATTATCTTTATACAATGACACATTGTTTTCATGTATCTCTGTATTTATCACCGACCTATGAAATGCTCAGGTTTAATTAGCTATTCAATAAACCACAATCAATAGGCCCATATTAAGAATTTATAACACGGACCGATATTTCACTGTCCTTTCACTAACGTGAACGACAGTGATTTTGTGATCGTATCCCCCACTCCAATCAGGCGGTTTGGCATTGACCCACCACTATCAATTCCACAGCCACGACATTAGTCTTTCTTTCATTGCTACACGTACCGTCAGAGGTCACGTGTTCAGGTTGCCTTAGCTACCCGCCTAACAGGAAACAGCCGACCGCCATTACTGAACGCGAGTCGTTATTCAGACGGATTTACTCTGCTCCCGGTAGGTCCTGTTTAACAATGTCAATGCCCTCTCTGTTATCGATGCCCTCCTTTGACAATTTTGCGATTGCCTAAATTCCCGTCTTACTCCTCTAGATGTGAATTTCCCCACGACGCGAGTACGCGCAGCGGGACCACCGCACTCTGCCTGACCCTGTGGCGGACTTGAGTGTCTTCAACTGCTCTAACTCCTGTAAGTTATTCGTCGTATTTCTGTTTTGTAGTCGAATAACTCTCCCATTCTGGTAGCTTCCCTTGAATAACGATGTGTCACCTTTCCTTTATTCCCAGATTTGAGGGCTGCCTTACATCACAAATTTATGTAAGTGCATCTTTGTATTACTTTCCAATGTTGGACGCATTTTCACTGTCAGGGTCCTAATTAATATCCTCTCCACTCGCAGGACCTGAAGTAATTTTTCTGTTGAAAGTGTTCTCACTCCCATTATCCATCTTGGAGACGAGCACCCTTCGGTATGTCTTGTCTACCATTTTAGTGTGCTAAATCATTCTTAAAAATTTTGACTTATGCCCTTTACTTAATTTAAATGCAAATTCATTGCTCATCAAATAGGTTGCCTGCCCCGTCCCCGTCCTGATGAAGACCCCGAAGCAAGGACACAACTAACGCCTGCAATTACTAGAGGGTCGAAACGTCGACAGCTTTTATGTTCATTCAGCTTCACCACAGGATTTAGTCATTTATTGTGAGATGTGGAGTATGACCTTTACCGAATGATTTATTGAACCAATGGTCTTTTTCTTTGTCTATGTTTGGATTTTGATACATAGCACAGTGAGGCCGTTTGGCCGGTTTTTATAGTGTCACTATCCTATACCCACACCACCTTGCACTATATCACTTCCCTCCCTCCCAGGGGAACTATGAATAATTTGTGATTGTGTATTTAAACTGATGATGATCACCATATACCTACATTGTGAATAAATAACAATGCAGGTTAATTGAGTTTTTCTATTGTTATTCAGGTGTTTGAATCTGTTGCTCATTGCTGGGACCACCCTTTTCTCAGTACTGGGTGAATGGAAGGCATAAGCGGTGGATTGAAGAATTTGTTGTACAATTTGAGGAACCCTTTAGGAGATGTCTCCTTTTAGCCTTCCTTGATTACTACTTCATGCAGCTGTAGCATCGCTGACGGTGCCTGTGTGGGTTAAAATACGCAGCAGTTTGTCCAAATACTTTCATAAGCGGGAATAGCTTCATCGCATACTGCACCACAGTTTACATACAACTGGAATTGTATAATGTTATGGCCAACTATCGAATGACTGTCTAGGCAACAACAAGGATTACTTCGTTTTTTTACCCAGCGAGAGTGGGACTACTCTACCTCTGGGCAACTACTTGGCCGATCTAACTTGCGAACTAACTGCAGATGAGCAGGCGAGACAGGCTATAGTTTGAAGCAGCAGGCTGCAAGACTACTTGTCAAGGCGTAAAGTTTCAATGAAGGTCAGTTTAAATAATGTGAAGATAACTTTGAAAGTTCACAACACGTAGTAGACAGAATAAAGAATCCACAACCTTATTCAGCAAGAATACCAACTGAGCATCACAAGCGTTACGACGCAGTGGAATACTCGGACAAGACCCTTCGTTCTCACAAGAAGCAGTCTTTAGTTTACTGAATAGTCTTGTTAAAATTACTTGGCTCTTACTTCCTGCCAACGGAGCCTTTGGTTTTCATCATCCATTCTCATGGGACCCTCCAAATGAGGAAAAACATTTTAGAATATGCTTCCAGCACTGTCCCTGGCTTTTCAAATTGCATTGTTTGGTTTTATTCATGCTGGCATAAAATGTATCTGACAATAGAAACCACAATACTGATGATTACACTAATAGAGGGCATGCTTAACAATAAACGTTTGCCCATTATTATGTCATATCCCTCCAACCCCACCCTTACCCCAAGACAGGATAAACATGGGTATATTGTTTACTGAGTGTACTGGGTACTTTTATAACAGACTTCTTACATACAACTATTGGCAATATCCTGAATGAAATGATGTTTGCTTTAGAACTGGGGTTCGCCAATGAATTAGTGGTTCCCCCTGTTCCATTTTCTGCTACCTTTAGTGGCAGGGGGGCTTCTAGCACTATTGATTACATTTTTGTTTCACGTAATTTGGCGTCTAGTATCCATGAATTTAGAACGCTTGACAATGCCACTAGTGATCATTTTCCGAACAGTCCATCATTATCATTACCTATTAGGCTAGAAAGGTCTTACCCTATGAGTATTCTAGGGCATCAAAGTTTAACTTTGGACAGACTAAATGGGTTTTCCCTTAAGTGGACCAAAATGGATCCAGTTGAAATTACCTCTAAAGTAGTAAAGAAGGTGATGCCGTCAATCAATAATTGTTTAAATCCGGCCACCTCTAATGAAGAAATCTTGGCTACCTTTTCAATTATAACAAGAACAGTGGAAGAGGTTCTCCGTCCCAAATCGACATCTAGAAAGGAAACTACTAAAGGGTGGTTTAACAAAGCGAGCACAAAAGCACATTCTAATTTGAAAATAGCCCTCCATAAACCAGAAAGGGATAAAGAGGAAATTGTGAGGCTCAGAAAAGATTATAATAAGGCTATAAAGCTCCTCAAAGTAGAATTAAAAAACGAACTATGGGAACAACTTCATGCAAGCTCTACATTGAAGGATAGCGCTAATTTTTGGAAAGTTGTTAAGTCTCCTTTCCTCTCAGGTGAGAAGGATCATTCCAAAATTGTCATAGCAGTCGACGAATCCACGTGGCTTCAACATTATACGCAGATATTTAGCCTGCAATTGCAGGAATACCCTACTCAAACAGTAAATGAGAGCTTGGGTCTCAATTGTACACAAACCATGTATCCCACCCCTCTTGCATTCACACATTTGGAAGTGAAAAATGCCTTATTAACTAGCAAGGGGGGGGGGAGCACCTGGCCCTGATGGGGTCCCAGTTGATCTTTTTAAATATAACTTGGAACTATGGTCTCCTATATTGACCAAAGTCCTTGAAGCCTCATGTGCTGTTGGGCTTGTTCAATCATGGTCAACATCTATCCTCGTGCCCATTTTCTTGTTCAATCATGGTCAACATCTATCCTCGTGCCCATTTTTAAGAAGGGAGATCGCCATTGTCCATCGTGTTATCGTCTCATCTCCCTCTTAGACTCTCTTGGTAAGGTAGCCGGACGCATAATTCTGGAACGCCTTCAGAATTGGGCGGATGATTTTAACATAGTATCTGACCTCCAGTATGGGTTTGAAGCAGGATTAGGTACAGTAGAGCAAGCCCTCAATTTGTCTCTCCTAGTGGGCAAATATGTTAGCGCAAAGGGTGGCCATTTACATATGGCTTATGTTGATTTATCAGCAGCCTTTGACTGCGTAAGCCATTCCAAATTATGGTCAATCCTTTTAGAAATGGGAGTGGAATTACCTCTTGTTACTTTTCTACGAGAACTTTATTTCGGAGCTACGGCAAGAGTAAGGTACGGTTTGATGGGGGAACTCACCACGCCATTTGGCGTAGAGAGGGGGGTAAGGCTGTGCCTGTGCCCTGGCTCCCTTCCTTTTCACCCTTTACACCAAAGGTTTGGAACTAGCTAAGCTAGAAGGGAGCCAGGACCTGCCCTATAGTGGAACACACCCTATACCGGCCCTTCTCTACGCCGATGACGCAGTGATCGTAGCTAGGACTCCTTTGGAACTCCACCGTGGAGAGGTATCAAAGTTTTATGGCTGGGTTGGACATTTGAATCAATTTCAAAAAAACATTTGTTATGCACTCGGGACCTAGACCCAAAAAAGTGAGGGATATTTTTTATTGAAAATACAAAACTGGAGAAAACACACACATACCCCTATTTAGGGATTTTAATAGATGATATGTCCTCCTGGAAACAGGCCATTGAGGCTGGAAAATTACTTTTTTTGAGGGCTACTACTGCACTTGTAGCATTTGCACAGAGGCTAGGAAAAAGGCCACCAACCGAAATTATTATAATTTACCAAGCGAAATGTATTATATTACCTATTTATGGTGCTGGTGCTGGGGATACGGAAAGGTGGATGTTCTCCAAAAAGTTGAGAATAGTTTTCTACGATTTCTTCTTGCAGTCTCACAGAGTGCTTCGACTTATTCATGCCACTTGGAACTGGGATTGGTGTATCTTTCTGACACTGTTAAAACCCAACCAATTCTATTGTGGCATTGTGTTTGGTCGTCTACAAAAACTGAACTATGTCGAAGCCTTTTGCGTGACTGTCTCTCGCTTGAAAATGGGTACAGGATCGGTTGGCTCGCTTATGTTAAAAAGTTGTTATATGATTTGCGTCTGCAAAAATACTATCACTCCCCTTCAACGATTTCAGAGTTATCGAGAAAGGAGTTGAAAAAGTTATGTTTGTCACATTTGGACCAATTATGATTAACCATTGAGGTTGGCAAACATTCGGTTCAGCATTTAGATCCCTTTTGATATGCAACCTTATTTAACATACAAATGGAATGGTTATGAAAGATTTTTATTGACTGGTTTTAGGTTCAATATCTTATATCGCATAGTTACTTTTTCCCAAATAAATGATTGCCCCTGCGACGATGTATCTTCTCAATCCCTGATTCATACACCCTTATTTTGTAAATTTTATAAAGAACCCAGGAAGAATTGGTTATTACCAATTTTAAAAAACGTTGGGTCTTCGTAGATGTCGCCCCAGTTTTCTTGTCCTGCAATTCTTGGAGGCAGAATGTCACGCTAAAAAAATTGCCTGCTATCTCAAGTTTTGTATTAAGCATAGATCAAACCTCGGCTAAAATTTGGTACTGTTCAAAATTGCACTAACAAACTTTGCACAATTTTTTATACTGTACATTCTTGTTGATTGGATTTTTTAATGTGCGTCTTTTTTCTCTTTGTATTTTATCTCTTGGTGAGCTCGTCATTTCCTTTGTGAAATCTTGTAATTTTAAATGTGATGAATTTATGTAATATATTGTTTTATGTACTTTTATGGTTTTCCACCAATTTATGAAAACCGAATAAAGGAATTTGACTTGACTTGACAGACTTCTGTGGCAATCTGTTGAACTTACTTTCAAAGAAAATGGTCCATTTTTTAAATCTCAAATTATATATTCTTTACACCCAATTTTTACCTAGGTTTATAACGCCAATTACAAAGCTGTATTCAAGAACCAATGGGCTACATCAAAAGTGACTATTGTTACTAGAGACAGCTGTGTCCTGCCTCTTGACAGTACTTACTAGTAAAACATTTGTAGAGGCCACCTAAGAATCTTGTGGTTCTCTCTTACAGGATTGAAATGGTTCCATGCCTGGAGATGAGACTGGAAACTGTATTTTACCTTCCCTAGCCAACTTGGGTGTAAGCTCTTAAATATCAATCGTTTTTTGACAGGGCGAGATGAGGCCCTAAAGATGGCCATCATTCTTCAGAGTGTATACTAAGTTCAGTTTTTCGGACTGGATTGATAAGTCATTGCTGTTGGTGGGAAGCAGTTATGGCTAGTAGGCATGAGAGGGTGAGGTTCTGCTACCTACGAAGAGTCAGGACAGCCTTTTCTCCTACTCTCACCTTTGGCAAGTTCTGTGGATGCACCCAAGCAAGTGCTGAGCCTAGCACTACATTCTGGTATGCAGGATCTTGGAAACCAGAGGCAGTAAGGCGGCAGCAGTGGGGGTGTTGAACATAAGAAAGGTATCTACAGCGTAGTAGAGCTAGATGCTGTTGCTTCCCTGGGAGGAGTGGAATTGGAGTGGGCCTTTCAGCCATATACTACAGGTATCGTGGGACATATGGAAAGTTGGCAACCACATGAGGGAAGACCTTACCCACCAATTGACGGCATGCTTTATCATGGGGGCACCCCCTAGTGGGGAAGCTCTTATACTACCAATGTTGTGAAGTGGGTGATGCTGCTATGTGTTGAAGTCATCCAAGCACTTATGAATATTTGAGAAAGGATGGGAAGAAGCACAAGGGCGTGGGGGTAAAAGCTAACAGCAAAAGCTACCTACTAGCCGACTAGCTTATTTGGTCACTCGTTGGTAGGATTAAAAGTCACGAAAGCACAGGAATACTTTGACTCTGCTATGAGGTCGATATGTTTCAGCCTGCAATTTTAACCCCATGGATGGGTCTGGAACTTCCTTCAGGACCCAGTGTGTACACTACCCCGAAAGACTACTAATTACTAAGGAGGTGTCAGAGATTATAAGTGAAGCCCACTTTGGGAGAAAAAAGATCTTGTATACTGATACTGAACCAGAATGTCTTCATCTGAGAGAAGTCTATTGCACCACTCTCTCTGATAGCCAGCAAAGATATTATCAAAAGAGACAACTGTTAAGGCAAAAGATCTGACAATATGTGTATTAATGCAGCGGGTCCTTATACATGGTTCCACAAATTGTATTTATATGTACAAAAAGTATGAGTGGAAAAGCTATACTATGCCAATTAGATAAAACACTGCACACACAAGCAAGGGCAAAACACACATCCCCATGCATATGAAATAAAATGTCTAGGTCCTTAATTCAGGGTGTTATCCCCCATTCTAGTGGGTATTGCTTGTTCCGCAGGGTGGCGGGAGAAATACTGAATCGTGTTCCGCTGGGTGAAGGATGGACAGAGAGAGTGTCTGAATGGGCATCCAGATTTCAGGATTCTAAGAGTGCTAACTTTAGGGCTGGGCGTACTTCGCGAAGTAGCGCTACGTGTAGCTACGCGAAGTGCACTTTGCACTACGCGAACTGCGTAGTGCCCTGTTCACACTGTGCAAGATGCCGTTTTCAATGACTGCACAGTGCGAACAAGCATCCGGCACTGTGCAATCATTGAAAACGGCATCTTGCACAGTGCGAGCTGTAGTTTTCTGCCGCTCGAGTAGATTTTTACTCGAGCGGCAGCTTTCTCAACGCGGACTGGTAGTTTCTCATCGCGAGCGATCGCAATGAGAAACCTGACCTCCCCGCGTTGAGAATCTCGCCTGGAGGTTTATTTTCCACACTCGCGATCGGCAACTTGATGTTGTTGATCACGAACAAGGAAAAAGTCTCGCCGGGATGTCATTTTGCTTGCTCGCGGTCGCCAACTTGACGTTGAGGACCACGAGCAAGCAAAAAATTACCGCTGCACTACGCTTCGCGTGTTTTCACTGTGCTATGTGCAGTTCGGGTAGTACGAAGTAGCGCAAACTTCGCAAACTATGCGAGAGTAGCGTAGGGCTTTACCCAGGTTTAGCTAACTTACCTAAAACTACTGCAGCCCTGCCCATGTACTCACATCGGGCTGCAGTGTCCAAGGGCAGCCCAGAAGAGGTTCTAAGTATGCAGTGTGAACCAGCGCAAAGGAGCGTCTCCTGACGCAGCACATAATGTGACAATCATCGGCCTGCTAACGTGCTACGTTCAGGGAATCTCATCAGCAATCCCCAAATCAAATAACATATTAATGTGTTTACTGGTCATAATAAAAGGTGAAAAGGGCACTATACCTGGGAGTACCGGTGCATAAAAAGTACACCTGTGCAATGGACTCTTGCATATATATTGGTAAACTACAGGCGCCTTTTGGAAGGCGGCTAATACAGTAAGATTTCAGAAAAATCCACTGCCAAGCTTGGCAGTTAATTTTGAACCTGAATGGTGGGAGGAACATTTCAAAAAGCAGAATAGACCCAGGGACAGAAGGAAGGACGTATCAGTGTTGACACCACATTGTATCTGCTTTCTCTCGAGTTTACGGCAGTTTAAGTAATTTCTGTAATTTTAAGAAGACCTTACGTTAACGCCCTATGTTCTTATGTAAATACTCAGTCGAACTGTGGGGACCCTTAATGACTAACATCTTTAACTTGGCTTCTAAAACTGAGCACACAGTCTTGGCGAACAGCATAGTGCCCATTTCCAAAAAAAGGCAGTCAAGATAAACCTTGCTGCTATAGACCAATTTCGCTGTTGGATTCCCCGGTGAAAATCATAGGAACAGTTGTGCTTGATAGGCTATTGGTTTGGACCTCAGGACTGTCTATATTGTCGGGTGTGCAATACTGGTTCAGGAAAGGAGTTGTGACATTAGAACAGCGTCTAAATCTTCATCTGATAATCAGTAAGTACACCATAACTAAATCTTGTCCCATCTACCTGTCTTTATGGACTTGTCTTGCACCTTCAACAGCATAAATAGATCAAAATGATGATCCATTCAGCTTGACAAATGCTTAGATAAAGCTCGGGTTGATTTTCTCTGAGCCTTACAGTATGATCTTTCAGTCACAGATTGCGTTCTCTCAGTGATCCATTTCGAGTCACAACTTATTGAGAATGGACAGGATATGCCTATGGACAAATAGAGCCCCTGCCAGGAATCCTTTATGCTATTTGTGCTGTTCTGATAGTCAGAACTCCCAACGGCATCGAAAAATTTCCTTTGTCAATTTTATGGCTGAGCTGGCTGCAAAAATGTGAAAACTCTGGCTTTCAGGCTCAAGGATCATCAGTTAGGAAGGTCATACCAGTTCCTGTACCTGGGAGTAACCTTTTATAAGGCTGGTACATGGGGTCCCCTGCTTGTTGAACTGGAAACAACATCTTTCTCAATCCCTAGGCTTTCTCTTCAACCTGGCAACGAATACAGGCCGCAAACCGAGTAGCTCACTTGATCTATCATCTGAAATGTCTGCCTGTGCTGTTGTGGGTCTGGCATCTGGGGTTTTAAGGCTGACGAAAATCATGTCTTACAACGTCTTTAAGGGATTCCTCCAAGCACCTCAAATCACGCTCTACATGGGAAATCGGGTGCAGCCTATGTAGAGGATGAAATCATGCTAGCTCCCTTGCTGTTGTGGTTTTCAGTGCAGTGTAACCAGAATGCCACACTGAGCAAGGCTGTTCTACAGGAATGTCTTTCCTGTAAATCATGCGTGAAGATTCCTTGAGTCTCTCACATCACGTCAGGGCTGGATAGCCTGGGTGGGGTATCCTTATTCAACCACCACAAATGAACGTGGAGCAATGACACAATATTGGTAAAACAGTCCTTTATGGTCACACAGAGTTGGCGGCGGCTCGTCCGCAATGGTGGAGGAGCATCGCCCCACTGGCTCAGAGCCAGCAAATGAAAAATAAAATGATGCTCTAGCATTGTTTTATTTTTCATCTGCAGTTTGTGCAGGGAGGGCTGGGACGGGGCATGGGAGGGAGTATGAGGAGTGCTATGTGCACTCCCTAAGTGCGCACGTGTGTTTGGCCAGCCATCTCATACCAGCCAAACACACATGTACACATAGGTTTCTTCAGCCCAGCTGCATTGAACAGCCAGGCTGGAGAAACCCGACAGACTCCCAGACCTGAGCGGAGTTATTGTTATTCTTATTTTTGATTTGTATCGCGCCCAATCACCTGCAGGTCTCTAGGCGCTCGGAAATCGATGGTAAAAACAATAACTTAGCAATCACAAAAGAAGACATCCACTAGCCTATATAGCACTCATGGATCTTCTGAACAGCAGTGTTTTTAGCACCTTTCTAAACCGTAGGAGATTCCCTTCCCTGCGCAGCGTCTCAGGAAGTGTGTTCCATAACTGAGGAACTAACACAGAGAAGGCTCTCCCTCCCTTGGTTACAAGTTTGTACCGGGGACAGACCAATAACTGAGAATCTGAAGATCTAAGAGTTCTCAATGGACTGTACACCACCAAGCGATCTTTAATGTAGGCGGGTGCCAGACCGTAGATTGCCTTATGAGCTGTACACAGATTCTTGAATTCCACTCGCTCTTTGATAGGGAGCCAGTGCAGGCTCTGTAGCAGGGGAGAAGCTTTAGTTCGTCTTGGGAGCCTGAAGATGAGACGTGCAGCATCGTTCATGACGACCTGTAACCTATTTGTCAGGGTTTTCGGCAGGCCGAGATAGAGGGCATTCCCGTAATCTATCCTCGAGATCACAGTGGCTGCTACGATTGAGCGCATCATGGATTGAGAGAGAACGGGGGCTAGCTTCCGTAGCTGTCTGATGATGTTGGTACAGCTTCCCACCACAGAAGAGATCTGACTGACCATTGATAGATCGCAGTCCAGTTTGATCCCCAGGCTCTTTACATTCAGGCTAGGTTTTGGAGCCGGGCCTAACTCCGCAGGCCAATAGAGGTCACACCATGGTGAGATGGCAGATGGAATCACCAATACCTCGGTCTTATCTGGGTTGATTTTCAAAAGATTTTCCGTCATCCATTGTACAGTGTACCTCAAGATGTTCTGGGCTTGGAGTTGTGCGGCGCTTGTGTTATCGACACTCAGCAACAGCTGCGTGTCGTCCGCATAGTTAAATACTGTACAGCCCATGCACGCCAAGGAAGCAATCAGAGGTTGCAGGTAGAGATTAAATAGAAGTGGGGATAGGGCCGAGCCCTGAGGCACCCCACATTCTAGAGTCCCCACCTCGGAGATTTCGTCCCCAAGTTGTATCCTTTGGGTCCTTCCCAAGAGGAAGGATTACAACCATCTGAGGGCCAGGCCTTTGATCCCGAAATCACTCAATCTCTCCAGAAGCAAGGCATGGCTGACGGTGTCGAACGCCGCTGAAAGATCTAGCAAAATCAGGGCGCTCGGTTTCTTACCGTCAGCCAAGCCTCTCAATTCATCCAGCACCGAGAGCATCACCATCTCGGTGCTGGGATGGGCTCGGAACCCTGCCTGTCGTTCATGAAGTAGGTGGTGAGACTCGAGGTACATGGACAAGGATTTTAATACATGCTGTTCCAGTATTTTTGAGAGGAATGGCAACTGAGAGATAGGCCTGTAGTTCTTTAGCACTGCGGGGTCTGCGCCTGGTTTCTTCAAAAGGGGTCTTAAACGTGCTTCCTTAAGTTCAGCTGGTATATACCCTGTAGGAGAGTAGGGTCTGCAATCCTATGATCACCCAGATTTTTTGCTTTTGTTTCACTGGTTTACGACTTTCTCTGGCTGTGGGCCTGCCAATCAGTCCACAGCCTGGCTGTTCTCTTTCTAAATTACGATATGTACCCTAGGTGCATTTACCAATTGGTGCTGGGCCACCTTATCAGACCCCGTAACGCAGGGCATAGGTGTACCCAGGGCCGCCAGGGGCTGCAGCATGTATTATGCCACCCCTGGCTGGCCTCCTAAATTTGACACAACTGGCTGCATGACAGCTGGGGCAAAGTCGTGTAATCACCCTTTGCTTTAGGTATAGTAGCTCTATATCTAACCATACAATGGACACCCGAGTCCCTGTCAGTCACTCCTATGGCAGGCCTTGACAATCCTGAAGGCAGAGTGCGTGGGCTCGTGTGAACTAGGTTCTGGCCCGAGCCGAGCCCGGTTGCAGCTTGCGGAATCAAGACCCAATGGCTGTTCCATGATAACGCGTACCACATCGGTAACTTCGGTGTCGCGTTATCACGGCATGTCGAGTAAGGTGTCATACGAATCGGGATGCTGCCCCCTCACCAATTCTGGCGACGAGGTTAGCATTCCGCCCTTCTAGAGGGACCCGACATGAACGTAACTGTGAACCCCGGTTAAAGTTAACTAAAGCCTCAGCTCCACAAAATGGATGCTGCCACCACAGACACGAGTCTGACCTCCTGCTGCTGGGAGACCTTCCAGCGAGGAGAGCTTGGACAAAGGGTTTCCTGTCGAGGGCGGTGTTCGCGCCGTCCCAGACAGGGTTTGTGTATTCTGGGCAGGTAGAGCTTTTGCGAGAAGGTGACTGCGGAGTGGCACCCCGGTGCTCACTACGCATCTGCCGGTCAGAACCAGTTCCAGGGGCGCCAGCCCTGGCCTGGGGAAAGTCCGGCAGGGGAGAGGGGTGTAACTGCCCCCCTTCCTGGTCCCACCCTTAGGGCAGGACCTAGTCATGTACCCACCCCTTTCTTTAGGATAAAGACCGGAGCGGGGACCCTTCCAAATTAGATCATCTTTGAATCAAGAACTACTTTCTACGAAAGGACCTTCGAGACTCTTCTCAAGATTTCTCCCTTGTGACTAAGGAGTAGTCACCCTGCATCAGCAGGCACCATCTAAGAACTCTGCGGTTTGCTGTAAGTCCTTCCTCAAGGAATCCGACGGCCCAGCTCGACGAGAACCGACTTCCCTGGCACCTCTGACCTCTACCCACGTCATCAGCTCAGCTGTGATCGGTGGGTGCGACGAGACCTCGAGGGACCGGCCATCATCAAAACCTGCACGCTTTCTTAACCAGCACGACCATCGAAGTAATTCTCTGGTGAGTGCCCTGGGGTCCGAGAAGCCCCGACCCTGAGCCGCTCCAGCACCGAAGTGCAGTCTCCCAGCATCTCCACGATCTGCGTGGGGCCCTTCTGCTCGCTGCTCAGCACGTTGTCTGGTCACTAGCCGCTGGCTTGTGCCCTTCTGCGACGACATCCGACAATCAACACTGCTGGTCTGGTTGCTCCAGACTGGCCCTTGCTTCCATCTTTGCGAGAAGCACCCCGGGCCCTCCTGGTCCACTCAAGACGCCATCTTAGGCCCACCACGTGGCCCTGAGATCTGCCAAGGGTTGTTGCCCCATCCTGGGCCCAGCGACACCGACAGCATCATCCTTCGTGGGACAGCTCGCACCTCCACCGTGGTCGCCGACAACGCCTCCTGGTCCGTGAGACTGCAGAGCCTAGCGTCGCCCACTCACCTGGTCGAGGTGACGGCCAACCGGTGCCCCCTGGTACCCTCTGACTACTGGCTAGTAGTACGAACTTGGTCCCCTCTGCTTTCAGGTATCATCAATCTCTGATCCAGGCTTGGATCTCTACGAACTATTCATCACTGGTCGCCGGCCAGCAACTCCTTTTCTTCCGGCTCCTGGCTCGTCAGCGAAGACCCCGACGCCTGTAAGACTTGTGCAGCCGCAGCCCTCGTGGCTAGGTAACTCGGCATTTCGGTGCCTGCATAGCCTCTTTACTCTAGGGTCCCGAGTCCCTCGCTTCCGACTTGCCTTATCGGGTCCGCCCGAGACCTTAAACTTTCCGTGTCCTCGGACACTTGTTTTAATTGTGCACTTGAAGTATTTTCCTAAGAGATTTGGTTTGTGCTTAGTACCCTGTCCTCATAAAGAGTCCAGGGCTGTTGTGAATCTTAATAAATATCCTGTTTATTTTCATAACACTTGTGTGGTGTCCTTTCACTAGGTGTTCAAGGGGTACATGTGTGGTAAACAGCTGGCTTAACGCGCCCTCTCGAGTTTTTAGCCGTAGACTGCTCGTATCCACGCTACTAGGATAGCTGGTCTATAGGTTGACTTACAACCAAACACCATAAGGGTCGTTGGAACGATACATAGCGGTCGCTAGAATAGCGAACGTTGCATATCGGGCCAACTTCTCACATACCCTGTCTCCAAGGATCTATTAAGGAGGGAGATGATACATTCCTCCAATAGGGGGCGGGCTACCTGGAAGACCCTGGGTGGACACGGGTCTGCTGGAGATCCGGATTTGATTCTGCCCATCAACTGCTCCAGACTCAGTGTATCAATCTCTGGGAACAGTGCAATAGTGCAGTCAACCGGTTTATGAGGGGCTTTGGGCATAGCTATCCCATTTGCCATGCCACTTTTTATTTCCTGGATAATGGTTCTCACTTTCTCCAAGAAGTATCCCTGAAAGGCATTGCAGCTTATGGGAGACTGAGAGCTTTCGGATTTTTTGCTCAGCTCCGACAAGATCTTAAAGGTTTCTTTCTGGACATTAACTGCCTTACTTAGGCGGGCCTCATAGTATTCAGCTTTAGCTAGAGCAATAGATTTTTTGTATAGGTTAAGAGAGTTTCGGTAGAGGTTCCTAGCTGTGTCCTGTTTGGTTTTCCTCCATCCTCTTTCCAACGCTCTAAGCTTCCTTTTATGGTCCCTCAATGATGGCGTAAACCATGGAGCCCCTTTACCAGGTCCTTTTATTAGCTTCGTTCTCATAGGTGCTATCTGATCAATAGCCTGAATCAAGCTCCGCGTTAGATCTGCGTATTCCCGGTCCAGACTACAACCTGGACTCGGAGACTGATCCATTGGCGAGAACACCTTGGTCAGGGTTATCAGATCAACCTCTGCCAATTTACGGATTCTCCTAGCTTCCGGTGGCAAGTTATTTATGTGGCCATTAATGCGTACCTCGCAGGAGTGTCTTATCAACCCTTCAAACCAATCCCTATGAGGGCAGCACGGGGATGAGAGAAGCACAGGGATTGGATGAGATTCTACCTGGGGCTGCTGGGACCAGAAAGAGGACAGGAGAGGTGTGATGCAGGAGGCGGCCGGCAGCTTCAGGTAAGTTCTTTTTAAAAATATATTATGACTAACACCCCCCACTCGCTCCCCTGCCCCGTGCTCCCCCTCCCGCGTTCCCTCCACCCACCCTACCACTCTTTGTTTGTGGAGGCCGCCACTGCACAGAGTTTTGAGAGAAGTGTCCGGGAGCTCAGTAACCCCAGCAACAGGGATTATGAAGGAATCAAGACTTCTACTGGACTAAAACCATATACACCTGGTTACTAATCGTTCGGAGCCTTCGCTCCTTACCATGTTCAGAATGGGTTGTATTCCTTGGCAATGAAGCTTCCCTTTAAATCAATTTGTCGCAGCGTCCATTTGCATATGTCCTTGCGGCGAAGGTTTGCCACAGAGTTTACTCCATTTTATTCTTTTTGGTAAGTTTGATAGAGTTCTCTCAAGAAGATTCTTATTGTCAATTATAAAGGATATGGGCAGTGCTTTAAGGGGGATAGAAAAGGTGGAGGGGCTCAAAAGGAGAGTGGTCTGGGACAAAGGGTTTGACCTTATATACGGGAATTCAACCCTGCACAAATTCATAAACCGTTTTTCACAAAACCATAACTGAAAACCGTAAGCAACAACATATTTAAGTTTATACCGAAACGTTCTTCTGTGCCATTAGAAATAGTAAGTCTGAAAAGGAAATTTTCGAAACTCACTGGTATTTTTAAACAGCTGCCTAATTTTCTAGACTAGTTAATACAGACTATCCATTTTCATAGTGCATACAAACAAACGCCTGAGACTGTTTGGGTTACTTTTATTTATGAGCAAATGTTCACTTTCCATGAAAATATTATGCAGAAACATGATTCCCCGCAGCTATCCTGCTGCTTTTGTTTTATCCTGAAAGTCTTGGCAGCTATGGACAAGTGAGAAAACAGTAATATGGGATGAAGTGCAAAACACTCCACCACAAGAGACAAGCAGCAATGACAACAAGTACCCAGCGTGCAGGGCTCATTCAGAGTGTGAGAGGCTAGGAATGTCTATGCATGTGTAAGCAGGATGTTAGAGCAAAGAGTTTATCACAGTGAGCGGGCCACTGAGGAGAAATAAAACATGCACACACTTAACAGAACTTTCCGTCGGGGTTGGAGTGAATCAGGGGCGCAACTAGACCTGAACTTCAGGGGGGTGGGGGTGACCAACACTCCCAGGCAGGGCTCGCCCTAGCACTGGTCACACATGGTGCAACAGTCTTTGGGACCCCATTTTCTCCTTCATGAATTTCCTCACTACCACTCACCAACAATGCACCTCTCTCTCTATAGCATCTTTCTGACAAAAAATTCATTATTTTATAGCGCTACTCATAGTTTACTCAGACTCAGTTCTGTGATCTGCATGGTACATGTTCCTTGTAGCAAGCACATTAACCTTCTGCACTGTGTGGGTGACAGGAGTGCCCATGTGAGTGCACTCTGAGTGATGTGAGAGTAGGGTAAGAGGAGAAACTGTAGGGTGAGTGAAGTAATCATGAATTTGGGTGCGGTTGTAAGTGCAGAGTGGGACAATTGAATGCATGTATAGTGATGGGCTTGTGAGATTTCAGATTGAGCAGTGAGGGGGACAGGTGAGTGAAGTGTCACAGGAGTGCAGGGTGAGTAGTATGCTTGTGTGACTGCAGAGTGAGGTACAGGGTGAACAGCACAAGTCCTCTGTGAGTGCAGGGTGAGAAGGTGAATCGTGTGAGTGCATGGTGATCAGTGTGAGTGCATTGTGATCACTGTGAGTGCAGGGTGAGGATGAACGTGAAGGGCGAGAATGAGGAGTGAGTTGTCTGAATGCAGGGTGCATTCCCAGACACTTGAAGTGACTCAGCATGTTATTGACGGCAACATAGGGTTTCAGATATAAGTTACACTATTGCTAATATGGCATTAATCAGAGATCGAGTGTGGAGGAAATAAATAATGTGCTAATCCTTCAGCAATCTTTCAGTCTTATGATTAGGGTTGCCAGCTCATTATTTTGATGTCCCAGACGGTACAGAAATAAGCAGTCACCTAAAGCCATATTTCCAGGACTTATCTGTGCAAACTTCGAACAGCAAATATAAACAGAAAGCACTTCTAATTGTGTTCTAGGGCTGCCTAAATGATCCATGAATGATCATTAAAGGGAACAAAGACAGAAAAGTCACATTAGAAAAGGAATAAAACTTTTTTATTTATAACCCTATTTAGTGTCAAGAGGAGGTCTTTGCAGGCTCTTTAAACATTCATGGCTAGCATTTTTCTTTTGGAAACCCTACTTTATATTCCTTTTCATGAAATTCATTCTCACACTACCACAGTAAATGTAAAATACAAATGTAAGGAATAGGCGGAGTGGGGACCCAGCGGGGGTACTGGAACCAGAAAAAAAACGATGTCTCGGTAACCAGTTTACAAAGGTATGTAAATTTTCAAATGGTCTTAAAAAACCTGTGAAAAATGTGGGCGTGCCGGAGATACGACTCCAGACACTACCCAGCCGTGCCCATAGCAGCACGAGATGCAGCAGCCTGGGCTGAGACACACAACAGGGCGGAGGGGAGGGGGGCTGAAGCCCTTTTAGCCCTACTCCTGGAGAGAATGCTGTATCCCAGTACCGCGGAGAAGGAAGGGTTTTAAAAGAATGCTTTATTCTGCGTTTTAATACCTCTCCTTTCGCCTCATCAGCTGAAAATGTTCTATTCCGTGCATCCTCTCTCTTCCTGGACAAAGTTGGTGTTTATGATGATAAGGCTTCATTAGAAATTTTAAATTAAATCCTTGGAAAGTATGTACTTTTATTTCTTTTGGGCTTGAAAAATATCTAGAAGCTTCTAATGCTGGGCTGCAGAAGCCCATGCTTCAGCTTTATCACCGGAGGTCTGCCCACCACGCCCACCCTTTTTGCCCCCTGTGGATTCCATGGTGCTCACTTTCAGATCACTATTAGGTGATCATACCTTACAGTCTTTTCGAATTTACATCAAACCCCGAAAATGGGGGATACCATTATGGAAGCCAGATTTTTTTCGCATGGATGTTGAGGGGAAAAACAGAGGGCCTGATACAGACTTGTCTCAGCACCTGGTTTTTAAAACTGCCTGTGCTGAGCACCAACATGACCAGGCCCACTTAAAGCCCTTAGTATAGGTTTTAGAAAATTCCATCCTGCCTTAATTTGCTTGAAGCTGCTCTCATCATCAGTCGTGTATAGCAGTTGGTCATATTTACGTCAAGCATAGAAGCGCGCACGCTGTATTCACTTCTATGGGCTTTGGCCACGCCCTCGCTGCCGATTAAGTGTGTGTGGTTCTGAAAAGCTTTCTGTATGGTTCAATGGCCTTATCCGTCCCTCTAGAATCACTGCAGTTTGGGCTGCTAACCCCTGGTCATTCTCCATCTTGACTTGTCCATGTGATTCTACTCAAGGCTGATCCTCTGCAGGCTACATTTTCTGAGCCTTCAGCCGCACCATTGCAGCGTGAAGCCAGTAAGTATGCTATTCTCTTTGCTTCACTCAAAAGACTATTGGCGTCCCTTCCTCAAAGTCCTTTACCACAGCAGCTTATCCATCATCCCTCAAGCGCCTATGGGCTGCCTTACAAGGGGTTTGCCTATGCCCCCCTCCCGAACCAGCCTCACCCACCCCCGGCGCCACTGAAGCCAATCGCTTAGCCCTATCCAGAGCAGGCCAGGCACCAGGCGGATGACTATAGCCCCCCACCCTCCACAGTCACGAGCATGCTGGCTCACCTCTGTAGCTGAATGAGCAGGAATTTGTCCCCATTTCTTTGGTGGCTTTTGGCCACGCATCGCTGCCCCTCTCCTGGGGCAACCGCTTCTTTGAGTAATCTTTACCAACATATTCTGGGGGCTTCAGGCTGCACACTCCAGGCCCCTTCAGTCCCTCCACCATGCTGCGCTGCTTTTGCAGCCGGCCCAGATGAGGCCGCAGCAGCCACTGCCATCTTAGCCCCCACAGAGGCTCAAGGTGCCATGCAGCAGCCTGGGCTCAGCTGCACCTCATGTTGCTCTGTCAGGCCAGGGGAACCTCCTCAGGGACTTGTAGCCCCTACATTGATAGTCAGCCCTTGGTCATTGGCCTGGGGCTGCAGGGGGAAGGTCTCCAAAGGTCCGGCGCCGGGGCTTCAAGCTTGTGCGACCAGCTTTATTCACAGCTGCCTATGCATGTGATGTGGTGAGGTGAGGTGAGGTGAGGTGGGCAAAATGTGAATCACTTCTTCAGGCCTGTGATATGCTCGATCTTGTCTTCATATGAAGCTAAAGTAGAATTTTAGGTACATATTTCTGACATTCAGTCTTGAATTACAACAGTAGCTTTGAGACAGGTTGATGAATTATTTTAGGGATGATGTAACTCTTTGGCAAAAAATCAGCCATCATAGATGACGCAACGTTGTCAAAATATAGGAGTCTTACTGAGTTTTAACATGTGATAAAACACAGCATTCGCTAAAAGCTCATGACCTGGTTCACCAGAATTTTATCTAAAAGTGTTCCTGAAATGTACCAGCCAGGTGGCCTTCACACTGTTAATCCCTCAGTTAATGAGCTACGTGTCATCTACATTACTTGTTTTCTGCACTACATTTGCCCCAAGGCAAGACCAATATTAGGAGCAGCAGTGGATCATATGCCTCAAAGTTAAAGAGGGCATGGAGAGGTTTACGTCAAGAAAGAAACATAGAAAGAAAGAAAGAAAATGTCACATATATATCAGTAACTGAGCCTCCAAGTAGGAGTCGCAACATTTAGTTCCTAAGATCACCCCCTTCTCAGGTCCAAGCGTAGTCGTTGGCTTTCCATCCGCCAACGCCTTTCAGTTGTAGAAAACTCAGTTGCGGTGTGAGCCATAACACTCCGCTAACAGATATCAAGGCGAATAAAGATTTGATGTCCCCTTAACAAGGGGAAGGACAGAATTCATTTGGGCTTTCACTACCAGTACCCTGGAAAATAGCTCCATCACTTAATATGTGCAAAAGTCAGAGTTCGAGCTATGATCCAGTGTACCATATAGTCCTACACAACACGTGCCACACAACACGTGCCACACACAGCGGTCATACTGGTAGGGACGGAAACTTAATGAATCTTAATTGCTATGTTACTGCCACCTATAATATTCACAATCCTAAACTTCCAAGGAGCCCTCTTTGTAACGCAGTAACGAGCTCCCGTGTGCCAGTCTATGATGTTGTCTTCTGTGGAGCTTTCACTGCTAAAACTTTGCAGCCCATGGTAGCAGCCACTGAAACCCTTGGGGTTTACCTTGTCCAGAGTAATGTTTTTTACACCTCTGTCCTACTGCAGTAGCCCAGTGCTGGATAAACCCTGTGGCGGACCCTAGGCAGTCAAAATTTCCATTTTTAATTTTACCAACCAACAATATTAATAAACCACTACATCACATTAATACAGTATTTTCTCTATAGGGTTTTTAATGTAAAACTTATTTTTTTTTTTAGGTGATTCGATTTTTTAAAAATCTTTTGGCAGTGGCACATGAATCGCAGTGGGGGGCGAGCAGACGGGATTGCAAATGTGGGAGGGAGTGGGCATAATAAAAAAAAGAATAAAGAAAAGAATTACCTTGCTGCTCGGTCCCGCATCTCTGCTCCTGCTCTCCTGGAACTCGAGGAACAGAAAGCAGGCTCCACTAACCAATCTCAACGCTGCATTGCAACGTTGTGGTTGGACTGAGCATCCTGGTTGGACGCTCAGCCAGGGAATGGGGGGGTCTGGGCATGTTCTCATTGCAGGCTGTGATGCAGCCTGCATGGAGAAAGGGGACAGTGCGCATGACTGGTTTGGGTGGCAAGATAGGGCCGACCAAACAGTCATTGAGCACTTAGGAGTGGGCAAACCACTCCTCCCCTGCCCTGCTCCGAGAGCAGAGCAGGAACGCCCACCCACCCACAAAGCAGCACAAACATAAAATGATAATAACTGAAAGTTATTATTATTTTATCTTTCTGCTTCTCGTACTGCTTGAAAGCAGTCGGGCGACGCTCCTCCGCCATAGCGGAGTATGTGCCACTGTCTTTGGGAAACAATTTAAGAAGGCTTGATTTTAATTTTTTTCCAAAATCAAATCAATATCATTTTGATCCGTTGTCCCAAGGCCCCTAAAAGGAGAGGGGCCCCCAGGCCCGTGCCTGTTTGTCTATTTGGTAATCCGGAACTGCAGTAGCTGCAAAACCATAACTCACTCGCAGAGCGCCTGCGGCTGCCTGAACAGGTCCCTTTTATAATTTCGGGTAGAAATGCATGGAAAATCATGGCGGTTCCGTTCAGTTAAGTATTCCTCTTTTAAATAGAGACAGACTTCCTGTGGACTCTCAACACTCACTATCTGTGGCTGGCTGGAAAGGGAAGAAAGAGCATGTGCTGTTTCTCAGCTTCTGTTCGTTCTGGTGTGCTTTTACAAAGTTTTGTGAAAGCAAAGTCAATACAGAATCTTCCTCACCACAGGGACATTTTGGGATGTTCTCCGACGATGAAAAGAAAGGCAATATCTAAGCACTGTAAAATATTCACTTTGCACAGAAAGACGTTCTGGGAGTATAGGAGAAAGCATACTGTGCGCCTTAACAGAACTAAGATTAGAGTCCAAAAAGGATCAACCTTTTGGGGATTCACTTAAAATATTGCATCTGATTACTCCAGGAGCAGTTTACATGGCAAAGCCCTTCTAATCACCTAGTTGATCACAGTAGTGTGTTTCACACACTTGTAGAACCCTGGTAGTAATTAAACAAAGCGCTGAAGGCCATTTAGGAATGGGCAGTATCTGTGCCTCTTGCTATAAGTGCATACACATGGTGGCCATTAACAAGTGCCCAGTGGCGCTTTCTTTCCTCTTATGTTCAATTTTCTATGGGAACCCTCTTTCTGCGTGAGCTGACGAGGGCAGGCGGGATAAAAGTGAAAGTGACCTCATGAATAAGGAGGCCGATACTCATGTTGGCTTTGACATATGACACGCAGGGTCAGTGTCGGTCTGGCCTACAGGGCAATCATACAGTGACCGATGGGCTGAGTCTGCCACATCAGTCTTTGGGCCGATTTTTTAGCTGTTTGTGAGCCTGCTTTATGGCTAGGAAGGCAGTTTTTTTTACTGTTGACTTCCCTATTACCATAAGCATTGCCTGCAGCAAACACAAATCAATGCAATCTCCCATACCTTGCAAAATACCCTCAGAGCCTGTCTTTACAAGGTCAAAACTGGGATGATTGGCAATTGTGGGCCACTTTTTTAGCTGTCTGGTTCACTAATTGTGGGCCACTTTTTTTTTGGTGTCCGGATCTGAGTATTAAAGCCCTGTGAGTTTGTGGTACGTATTGATTTAATCTGGTTATCTTCCTGACATCCATTGCCTTTTTGTAGCACGTCTTTCCATCTAAAGCTCTTCCTCTGTCTCTCAAACCACAAAGCAAAGTCTACGTGAAACCAGGAGTGACTGAATGGGGCTAACCTAAAAACCCTCTCTGGATACTGTGTATTACATTTGTCTTCATTATATAAGCTAAGGCTGACAGCTAAACACTGCCTTTACGTCAGACCTAAAAATAACTGGGCTAATTCAAAACAAGACCTGATTGGTCCATTCCCTTGAAATGCAGAATATGAAAAACCGCAGAGGCGTCTGTCCCCACAAAGTTTTTATCTCAACGGGCCCCCCTCTTCAACCACACATATAGTACGTATAAGCCATCAGTAAAGATGAACAGCAAGAACGGGCAGGCCTATGAGCAACGCTCTCGCGGGGCCTAGTCAGATGTATGTGCAGGGCTAGTTCTATGGCAAAACGATATCAGGGAATAAGCAAGGCGGCAAGCATTACGTGAGTATCATGCGGATC
Organism: Lissotriton vulgaris; assembly: GCF_964263255.1. Taxonomy (NCBI): domain Eukaryota; kingdom Metazoa; phylum Chordata; class Amphibia; order Caudata; family Salamandridae; genus Lissotriton; species Lissotriton vulgaris. The sequence goes on along the minus strand of NC_141695.1, from coordinate 1,656,035,788 downwards.
CAGCAGTTAATAAATAAAAAAAAAACGAGATAACGGATAAAGAACCTAGCTGTAAAGGTAGATCGGCATCAATATGTTTGATGTAATCTAGAAAGAAAAAAATTTCCTTTCTTGAGTCCCCTCACTCACCATGGTTTCCCCACGGTGACATGCTTCATCATAGGGGCCATCTCAACCCGCTGCGGGTTGATGCGTATCTAACTAGTGGGCGGAATTACTTTTATTCTTGCTCCTAGTTGAAAAATGGGGTGGGTCTCTAGGTCAGCCTGGTTTGCAATGAGTCAGGAGTCCTAGTAGAGTGCCAACATGTTTCCAGCTTACCCCTAAGCTCTTCCTCTGGACGCCACAGGGACCAGCCCTGTGTGTACCACTCTAAAAGTGCAATATAAATAGTGATTACAAATGCTGATTAGTAAGCATTAGTTGAAAAACATACATACGACATTTAATAATGTTAATAATGTTCAGTAGGTACCTGTAATAAATAAAAACAAAGTTAAGAAACAACATCCTGCCTATAGCAGGTCCCTTAGGAAGTATTCCGGTTTCTTAATTGTGGTGCCTACGACGGACGTGTCATGCGCTAGACTTTACACAAATAGTAAAGGTGCCTGTTCAAAAACAAGTTGTCGTGCGCCTATGAACCTAAATAGGAAAGAAAGGCGTTGTGTAGCAGTGCGCGGTGTCCCAGTCGTGGTTTTATAAAAATGGGGGCGTATTTAACAAAAAGACCGATCCACGTGGTGGTGCCACATAGTAATACAAGACATATACGAACATATAAACAAACATACTTTTCAAAAGGCTGTATTGTGCCTCATGGTCAATGCGAGGGGGCTAGGGAGTTCCACTGATATTCTGAAAACAGAAGAGAAATGCCTGTTACTTTTTCGTAGGTAGTGGACTCCTCTCGAGTGTAGCCCGGGCTGTTCTGTGTTTGAGAATCACAGTTTAGCTCCGGTTTGCCTGAAAAGGAACAAACTTACTTCAATGGACTCTCCCCTGGCTGGTTCCCTCGAGACCGCTTACAGGCGAGTCTCTGACGGGAGCCGGTATGTGAGGAAGTGACGCCGCCTAGTCATGTTCGAATGATTAGAGCGTCGACTTCTCAAAATGGCCGCCGCTGCCGTGCTTACGGTGTGTCCCTCTTGTAATTCTCGCTTCGAAAAACGAACAAACAAACGATAATACATAAACTTTGTCATGCTGTGGTGAAGTGAAAAACGCTGTAAAACAAAGCAACTTAGGCAGAGTCTCCGAGTTCGCATATATCAGTCTGGAGATGAATGTGGTGGTTATGAAAGCTGTTGCTATGTAAGGCTATATACATTGCAGATGTAATAGCGGTCACTGTTTTGAGGCTATTTTATGGTGACCTAGAGGTAAGCCAAATAGGCGTGATTTTTAACAAGAAATAGTTAATGCTGGTGTCAGATCGAAGGCTCATATCGGACACCAAATATGGCACCATCCCTACTTGATATTATTGGTAAGGAAAAATATTCCAAATGAATGGAAAAAAATTGACAAAACATATTTGTCCTCAGGTTGTAATGAAACAAGTTCGGTCCCATGAGATCTTAGTTGGTATCAAACAGAAAAGTAAAATATGATTTGTTTTTACTTGGTGAACTGTCCCCATGGAATGGTATCATTCAAACCCTGGCTGTCAGTGCGCAATTTGAACACACAACGTTGCTCCTTTTCCAGGAGAAGTTGTTCAGGGTTGTCAATGTTCTTCAACTGTTTCAGGTTGACCCATTTCATCAGGTTGTGGACGCAGGCTGCTGTGCGTTACTTTTTATATCTCGGGCTCCACTTGTCCCATGGATTCCGGGAGGGTCTTCTCAATTTAGTGAGTAGACATTCCGGTTGCAGCACCACTTGGGTTCGGGTATCAAAGCTCCAGATTAATAGACGGATTTGCTGGGAAGGCTCCCTCGGTCACAGAGCTCTTTCAGGCCGCGGCCATATTGCTCGGCTGCTAGCCACGCCCCCTGTTCACCTCCCTTTTGATTGGGTGACTTGTACACTCTCTCCTCTTCTGTTTGTCCCTCTCCTGGAGCACTGCTTCTTCACTACCCTTTTGATTGGATGACTTGTACCCTCCTTCCTCTTCTACATTTGTCCCTCCCCTCATGCACCGCTTCTTCACCGCCCTTTTGATTGGATGACTTGTACCCTCCTCCTCTTCTATGTTAGGCCCTCGCCTGGTACACAGCTTCTTCCCTACCCTTTTGATTGGATGACTTGTATCCTCCTTCCTCTTCTATGTAAGGCCCTCACCTGGAACACAGCTTCTTCCCTACTCTTTTGGATTGGATGACTTGTACCCTCATCCACTTCTATGTTAAGCCCTGGCCTGGTGTACAGCTTCTTCACCGCCCTTTTGATTGGATGACTTGTACCCTCTTTCCTCTTCTGTTTGTCCCTCGCCTGATGTACAACTTCTTCACCGCCCTTTTGATTGGATGACTTGTACCCTCCCCCTGCCAGATTCATGGAGCCAACTATTCTTTTTCCTTCAGCAGTCTATAGGCATGCATCTATTTTCGCAGTTGCCAAGATGATACTTGTCCCGAGGCTACTACACTACTTTGCCAATCTCCCAGTAGTCCCCCGGGCTCCTTTTTCCGGTGGCTAGACACACTTCTCGGGACCCTTATCTGGGGTTCGGGGCTTCGACGGATTGCCCTTGCTAAACTGCAGCTGCCTCTGGATCAGGGAGGACTAGCTGCCCCCTCCTTTGAGGCGTATTTCCTCGCTGCCCAGCTGAAATGGGTATCTCGTTGGACAGCGGGTCGGGCTGTGGTGGAGTTGACTACAGTCACTGGACGGATCCAGACACCGACCATATGACGCATGCTGTTGCCAGAAGCGGCGCCGGTGCTGAACAAGCCTTTCCAGTGGCGCGCGCTTGTTAGACTCATGTGCATCGCCTGAATCACACGGCGCCCATGTACTCTCCTGCCCTGCTGCTGGTGGGATTCCATAGAGGTCGGGCACACTATACAGAACATGGACGGACCATGCACTGACGGAGGTAAGCTCACTCTATCTCAATGGGCAACTGCAGACATTCGAGGAATTGGCGGCAGAGATGGAACTCCCTAGAGGGCAATTCCTCCTGCATCGGCAGCTCCTTGAAGACTGCTGCAGGGTATGGCACACGATAGACACTGAACCTCCCACATACCCTGGGATTCATACACTGCTACAGATGGGCCTGGGACGACATCTTGTGACCTGGATATACAAAGCACTACGAGCCCTCAACCCACTTACCCTGGCGCCCCTTCGGTGAAAATGGGAAACTGAATTCCACAGACCGCTCCATGACAAAGAATGAGCCCGCGCCCTAGAGTTCCCTAAAAAAGTTCTTCGCAATTACAGCTTCAAAAACATACAACTGCACATACTGCATCGTGCATATCTTGCCCCCGAGAAGCTCCAGCGATACTACCAAGATGGGTCTTTCACATGCCCCAGATGCCCAGAACCTAGTGCCTCCTTTCAACACATGTTTTGGGACTGCCCAACACTACACACTTACTGGGTCATGATCCATGCCACTCTTCGCATAGTCACAGGGCTCCAAGATATTCATACGTGGGAGGCCTGTGCGCTAAGCAAACGGCACAAGAACAGGTAAGTGGAAATGCGCTTCGTGTCCCTGGCACTCCTCCTAGCTAAAAGATGCATAGCAATGCACTGGAAGGCACCAGAGGACCCCCATTAGCGGCATGGGTGGGAGCAGTCAAAAAATGGTGCGCAGCAAAGGAGGAGGTACTTCGGTCCGAGGAAGCTAAGGGGACTCACAAACACCCTATCTCCATGTTGTGGGCTATTTTACTTCACTCCTTTGTGCAAGAAATCTCGGATGAGCCAGGGTCCCAGGCAATCTGCTCCCCCGCCACACAACCACGCCCCGTGGTCTCTGGAAGGTCCCTCTGTGGAATAGGTGCTAAGTGGGTCCGGACTAGGGACCAGAGCCGTACGGCGAACGCAGCATTCTTTCGATGAAGTTCCAGGTGTTCCCCCACCCGCGCAGGTGCAACTCAAGACCTAGCCAGAAAGTGGAACTAGGCGACCTTCTTCAGGTGACTAGGAATATGATACGGTGTACCCCCAGTTATATTTCCCCAGTTCTCTAGTTTAAATCATTGGCTGGCATATAGAACCCTTTACAGCACAGGGCTGAACTTGAGAGCGATCGCCGTACTATAGATACAGCCTATCGACTACCATGCATGGACTCCGATCTAGCCCTACCTATCAATCTATAATAATGATATCCTGCTTACCAATGTTTGTTGTGGCATATATTCAGATGCTACTCTACTCCGTGACAAGATGTATAACTAATGGATATTACGCCACATTCGCAATAGCTACTACTGTACTGTTATTTTGGAAATGGCAAAAAAATGACTTTATAAAAAAAAAATGCATTGATAATCATTGAGAATGGGAGGTCTCACCTTCTGCTGTCTCGGGCACTTGAGCAGAACCTCGTGCACTGTTTATCATCTCTGTCTGAACAGGAGCACCTTGGTGGATGCCAGGACGGCGAGGGACTCTGGTCCTTCTCAATGGATCGCTTGCCTCTGTAGCTGCCCCTGTAGCTGGACAGCCCATATGGCACTGTTCGCCTGTGGAAGCAAAGACAACGGTTCAGGGCTGGAGACAGATTGCAGGCCTTAGAATGCACTGCTGGTGCCTTAATCACCTAGCGCACTCTACTTTGGATTTAGGTATTAAAAAAAATCTTAATTTGCTACACTGATCTTTTACAGGCCCTGTGAAAAAAATACAATGGCTAGTCAAATATCTTTACAGACGTTGTATAGTTCAATTATCTGCGCAGCTTGTGTCTACCTTGGAAGAAAAGCATCAGTCCCTCTAGGCTGGGTTGTGGCATCAGTCCTTCAAGGCTGGGTTGTGGTTCACTTACTGTATGTACACTTGAGTTAGCTCCAGAGCTGGAGAGCTTCCTAGTTAATTTCATAAACCACAGGTGAGGAGAGGAGCCTGACCATCAATTTATACATTTGTTTAAAAAATGACCTCAAAGAAATTGGCAACAGTGATAATCTGTTTTGACTCTGTCTTGACTTACTTGTTACCGACCTACTGCACTTTAATATAGCTTTTGGGCTTAAGGCACTTGAGGCAGAGATCTTTGTGCACCACACAATGTCCAAGGTATATATAAAGGTGTGATAACTTTGGTGATTAATCCACTTGCCAATGAGATTTGTGTGCAGCCTAGGCATTGGTTTAAATCATCATATAATATCAGAGGGTTAAAGTGACTGCTGCAAAGTATAACGCAACATGCAGTTCCCAGATTTGTATATTATGTAGATAGTTCTGTGGGTTGCTGCTTTCGTCGCAGATATCCTTATGTTACCTGCAAATCACAAGTACAATTCTTGTCATAAAGCACAATGAGTTATGAACCGGCCTCAAGGAGCTGCAAGCAAACTGCAAGAACCTTATTGGTTTTCTCTCAATCTTTCAGTTAGCTAGGGTTGCTTCAAAAGGGTTCCTTAGGGTACTGATAAAGACGTATTAGTACAGACTACCCCAACTACTGCATTATATAGACCCCACACGCGTCGTAAACACTGATTGCATTCTTCCACAACAAACGCTCTTAATGCCTCTTCAGCAACAGTATTATTTTGTTTCATGTACCTCACTTTTTGTTTCTATAATATCTACCTCTCATTATAATTGTAAAGCACTCTGTCATCCGTAAGGGTCTTGTTCGCGCTATATAAAACACCGAAAATAAATAATGATTTACAAACTTGTATGATTCATTTAATTAGTATAGCTGTATGATGTAAAGGGCTCTGGCACCCTACACTGCCCCGTCAACAAAACAATGAGGATAGAGAGGTCCTGTGCACAGGGTTAGCTACCCAGAGGCAAAGGGAGCGAATAGGGGAAACACCTCTTTTGACGCTATTCTATCTGCACACTCCAGAGAAGGGTCAAAAGAACCCAGGGGAGCCACACAAGTACATTACTCACTAAATACCCCAAGAGGGCAATTGTCCTGACTTGTGCTAAAGGAGGGTACTTTGTGCTCAGTTTTGGCTCTATAGAGGTAAAGCCCTAGGACCCCATTGGTAAAAAGGCTCTGATTCTTACAATCTGAGCCCAGCGATCCCGTTCTGCTCTGGGGATCCTCAAAACGTTCCAACAGTGAGAGTCTCTGAGCAATTGATACATGTTTACAAGAACACACTATGGGCCAGATGTAGGTGAGGGACATTTACAGATTCTAAAATACCGAATTTTACCGATTCAGTATTTTAGAATCGGTAAATGCTATGTAGGGAAAAATTCGGTAAGTATTACCGAATCGTTATTCGGTATTTACCGAATCGGTAAAAGGGGGAAAACATTAAAGGGTGGCAGGGTGTCACTTCGACACCCTGTTGCACCCCTCAATTGTGTGTGGGTGCATATGTGGCACACATACATGCCCTAGAGGCATGTATGTCTGCCACATGGCACTGAAATCATTTGCATGAAATTGCTTTTTGTTTTTTTTTCGTTATTTACCACCAACTTGTAGTTGGTGGTAAATAACGAATCCTAACATGGGAAAAGCACTCATTTAAGTGCTCCCTACATTAGGAATTCGGTAATTTACCGAATCGGTATTTAAGAATTCGGTAATTTACAGATTCGGTATTTAAGAATTCGGTAATTTACCGATTCCTTAAATTACCGATTCGGTAAATTACTGAATCCTTAGATTAGGCCCCTACATCAGAAAAGCCTAATACTGGTCGGTAACGGCCGAAATTCGGTAATTTCGGCCGTTACCGACCGGTATTAGGATTCCTACATCTGGCCCTATATACCTTATTTGCCTAATACAGATATCCTAATGTTACTCCTAAACCTGGTTTATTTTATGAAGTGTTAAGTCTCCACAGTTTACTTAAATGTCTATGATCCATACAAGGGGCATCATCTAAGGAATTTTCATTTGATGGACCAGTGTGACACATTTTACTTTTGAAATCAGGAGTGAGTGCCACAACGCCAATGACGTGTAGAGTTTGGACAGGCATACAATTTCCTATGGGGGTGGATGGAGCACATGATGCTCCAAAAGAAATTACAGGGCATCCAGAACTCCTCTGCCAGACTTATCCTGGACATTTTCTGCCGAACTCACATCCCTGGTCACCAGGTGTTATATAACTGCAGTCCATTACATACAAATCACTGGTGATTGCAGGTATCAGCGATTGCAGGTATCAGCGATTGCAGGTATCTCATTATGGTAGATATCCCCTGCTGGTGCACGGGCAAGCACAGTTCGTCTCACTTAGATGGTTCCACCTGCTATCATAGTGAGTACTGTTTTTGCAGGGAATCTGCCCCAGAACCATGCTTGGGATCATCAGTGTGTAAGGATTAAGTCACTATACCACCTCAGTACCTATGAGCCAGAGTCTGATTTACTATAGTGCCTCACTTGCTCTCCTAACCTTAACAAAGAAGCAAGTGAATTGGCACCTCGGAACACAACACTTCTGACCCTCTCAGGGGTTGCGGTAACATGACACACCCTTTGGGTCTATCACTCGTACTCGTCCACAAGATAAACAGGAGATATGAAGGAAGTTTAGAATATTTATTTAAACTATCGTCCTCTGAAATGCAGTATTTGTGTCACAATTGGAAAACAAATCCATACTAAAAATACTGTTAACATGGTTAATAAACCGTATACCATGAAAAGCCCTGTCATCATATAGTTTGGAGTAGCCTAAACCCCTCTCTCCTGCTACTGAAGCTAAATGATTATATATATATATCTCACAAAAGTAATCTCACATCACTGTTCTTGGTAAGTTCAAAGTTGTTTTGGTTGACCATGTCTATGATGTTCAGACCAAATCCCGGGAAAAGAACAGAACACAAAAGCATATGCAGGTTCTGCGTGAAAGTACAATGTGGCACAAAAGCCAGCGAGTTTATATGGTAACTTGTGCAAAAGAAAATGAGGCCTATAATGTGCAGAGTTAGACTCACATAGGGAAAAGTACAATGGGCCATGCAGGAAACACCCAACACTGTAACATTGTTTTTATTACTGTGCCAGTGGTCAAAACTCATACACCACCCAAAATTAGACCATCATTTTACCAGTTCAATTTTGTGAGGTATGTGCCTGTGGCATTGGCAGATATCTCTAGGACCTTCCCTGTGATGGTTGATGAAAGTGTAGCACCCAGGATGTAGAGGAGACCATGTGGTCGGCTTTTGCGGAGCTGAACAATTTCCAGATTCTCCTTTAGGGAACGCTAGGCTGGGAGGATACTGCGAAGAGCTTTTTTAAGAGAGTGGGCAAGAGAGACGTTAGTGTAATCCCTCCTTATCGCCTGTATGTCAGCACCTCGGGCATATCTGACCAGGCAGAAAATACTATGCACGGAGGCTCCACATTTCAAGTACCAGAGCACATTCCAGCGATAAACTTTCCATTATTACGTGCAGTCGCATCAGTTCAGACGATTCACCAAAATGATCACTCATTCCCAAGAGATTTAATTTCATTTGCATCAGTTCAGACGACTCACCAAAATGATCACCCATTCCAAGAGATTTAATTTCATTTCCTAATTATTAAAACTATAAAACAAAGCTCAGAGTGATGGATGCTAATGGCTTCAAGCTAAAATTCGGTCATAACTATCCTTGGTTCCTCTCACACTAAATGCAACTGAACACAATGGAAAAAGTCAGTAGCAATATAAATCCCTGGATCTCACAAGGAACAGTGAAGTATTGATTGTGGTATGGACCAGTTACAAAGGAATGCTCAATTAACTATTTCCGAATTGATGAACTAAGTGATATCTCTTAACGCTAGCATCCAGTCCATTATAATGTTTTTTTTCCCATGCAGCTTCTAATCTGCATCTTCTATTTCTTACTCTGTTCTGACATTTTTATTGGTTTGCGACTCGGCATTGAGTAGTCATAATGGTGCTGTAATATTACTAAACCAGAATGCCTCTTAAAAAAAATCCGACAAAGCTATTATCAAGTCTTATATAGTGCAGGCACAAAATATAACAGACCAGCGCAGAAACAGCAATTCAACTACAATCACACACAACAACACTCAGAGGCCATGTACATTTTTTCTCCTATTAAGGCAGCAAGTCCCTACGTTTTGTGTTGCAGCGGTGGCTTCCAGACACTTTCAAGCCATTTGTCTGCTATTTGGTTCACATTCTAGACAGAAATGTATGTGTGAGGAATTTAAAGTGTTTTAAATAATTGAAAAATCACTACAAATCATCTTGTCTGGTGTTCGATGAGGAAAATCCAGCGTAAATAAATGCTTTCATTGTGAGACAACATGGGCCTCCTCTGATGGAGACATTTTTTATTCAAGTTTGGAAACGTAAAAGATATACTTTTAAGTAAATAAAGGTGTTTTGAACAACATGCAGATTACAGCTGTAACCGTCCTACACAACTAGAGCGCGGGCAGGGAGGGCTTTGACATGTAATACTAGCCCAAACAATGGGTGCCTTATTACTATGGCACAGTGCTTAGCAACACATTGAATGGATGGGCAACTGTTTTCTTCAAGGCAACACTGGCAAATCTGAAAAATCTTCTAAAACCCCTGGATCTGTTTTCCATAAGGATTACGCGATTTTTGCGTAAAATGGAGCAAACATTGCTTTCTTCTGACCTATACATAAGGCGCCATTATAGTGATTTCAAATAGAAGAGTGATGTATACTAGTGAGGATTATGTAAATACTAGTTAGAGACTACGACTTCTTTCTTTTTGGCCTTCCCTCCCTCCAGAGGAGAAGGATTTTCTGGGGCAGATGTATCATCTTTGCAGTTTGCGAGTCCTTAATAGCGAATTTTAGCGATTCACTATTAATGATAGGTAGGTTTCGTAATAATAATTGCGATTCCTATATATTTTTTAATTGTGAATCGCAAATTGCGATTCACAATTAAGGAATACCTTCCCATTCATTCCTATGGGCCTTGCAAGTTCCCAATAGGTACTCGCAAATTGCAAATGCAATTTCAAGGGTGCAAAAGTGCCAAAAGGACACCCTGTTGCACCCCTGAAATAGGCATGTGTGCACATGTGCTGCACATACATGTCCTAAGGCATTCAATGTATTCAAAGGAAACATCTAAGATCTTTGTCAGCTCCAGAATAGGTGCCATGATACAAATTCAGTAATAGTGACCATATCAGTGTGTCCAAAAGAGATGTCCTAGAAGGATCTCAGTGACCAGGATAACCAACAACCATGCACCCTAGTAGAATAAAATAAACATAAAAGACCTTTGGCTTAGAAATGTACGCACATAATACTCCACACAAGTCCACAACAAGATCCACCTGCTTTAAGTGCAGTATAATCCATCACAAAACAATACCAGAGTCTATTATGAACTTCCCCGACCCCTGTCCAACTTGACTTATCTCTAAACCATACAAAACACAATCAAATGCAGTGTCAACAAAATCCAGCCAATCAGTGCTCCGGAACCATAAACGGCACTCCGATTCCAAAAGAGCTACAGAATAGAGGGGCCGTGAGTGAACTCTCACAATGTCAGAAGAACAAGTCCATTTTTTTTCTTCGGACATAGTTTAGCACTCGTACTCGGTACCAAAAAGAGACAAGAAAAAGTGAATAAATTGTGTGTGAAACAGGCAAAAATGCCCATTCTCCGTAGGGCTGCGAAGGAACTATTTCATCCAAAAATGTGGTCTTCTACAGCACACTTAATCCTGCAGATTATCGGCCTGTATTTGTCAGAAGGGTGAGTAGCAGACGAAGAGAACTCCAGGAATCTACAACTGGCCTAGCTTTCCATGACTGCTTTTCTCGGTTTTTGTGGACCGCAAAATAAATCTTCTAGTATCACAACCCTGTCGTGAGAAGGAGGGGTTTATCTGTCCTTTCCAACACTTACAGTACCACTGGCCTAGTTCCTTTATGTGTCAGATTTCAAGTGGCAGGTATGTGTGTGAAAGCTGTATTAGAACATTGGAATGTTGGGAACTCCCTTGAAAACAATGGAATGCTCTGGGCTTCTAATGGCCGGCAGAAGCCCAGCGCATTAAATTTCCAATATTTGCATTCGTTCACAGCTATTGCAATGAACAAAGGCCTCACGAATCCCAAGAGGATATGAGGCTCCGTATGACCTTTGTTTTACTATTTAGAACATTCTGCCATCTGGGGGGGGGGCTATTTTTCTAATAGACTTATAGCCCTCTGTAGCGGGCTGACCCGGCCATTAAAGGCCTGCTCCCTTGATAAAAGCCATTGCCGTGGGTCTTTTACACTGGAGGGGGCCTTTAGTGGCCAGTATAACCCTCTACAAAGGGTCATAAGTTTGTGATTTAAATGGCTTAGTGCTAAGTAGTATCCATCCATGGCATCACAAATCAGGATTCTGTATGGACTTGTGACGCAGTGGATGGATACTACTTGGCACTAGGCCATTTAATGAAAGATATTGCTAAACCTTTGGCCCTGAAGAAGGAACATGGTAGTCGTGAAACACAAGTTGGTCTTTCATGGGCTAATAGAAATACATGTCCTCAAAACTGGATACAGCGTTGTGAACCTTCATTTTGGTTCCTGTTGTACCGAAACACAAGCTTGGGTATACCTAGCAGAGGTAGTATTGGTCTTTCTGAATAGTGGGATGGTGGTTGCTGTGCATGCCTGTCGGTGTGTGTCTGCATACGGGTCTCGGTAAGAAGTGCTGCAACAGTAATTATATTTGTGACCTTGTCTTTGAACGTGCGCGCTGTATGCCTGTGTTAGTGCTTGTTTGAGCGAGGTAGCAATTTTGCAGTACTTTTTCATTCAGTCCCAGCCTTCCTGCTATTGACTTTATTGATAAGTTGTAGTTGCATTTATATAGCACTTGCTACCCCAGACGAGGCGTCTAAGTGCTTTTTCAGCGTGTAGCACGCTACTCCAGAACCCAAAAAGGATGGATGGAAGGATGGTGGAGGGATGGAAGAGGGAAGGGTTTGCATTTATATAGCGCTTGCTACCCCGGATGAGGTGTTGAAGTGCTTTTCACCGAGTAGCACGCTCCTCTGGAACCCAGAAAAGATCAGTGGTGAATTAGTATTGGGAAATATGAAATTAATTTGAGGTGTGGACATGTTAGTCTGTTATTTGGATTGAAAAGGATAGTGGAGGGATAGAAGAGGAAAGGGCTTGCATTTATAATGCTCTGCTACCCCTGATGAGGTGTTGAAGCACTTTTCGGAGAGTAGCACGCTACTCCGTAACATACCGTGAATAACAAGTCAAAAGACCGAATCCAGGAAGGACTACTCACCCTTCCATCCTTCTAAAGGTAGTAAAGCGAGTATCTATTAATTCGCTAATTGTGATAATTCTCATTATATACAACAGGCAGAAGGACAATACGAAACCCTAAATAATAAAAGTTATTATTAAGAACTACTTTGTTTTAACAGTGACTCCAATTGACGTTTTTGCAGGTAACTGCTGTCTTCTCTTTACTGCATCATATGCGTCTTCTTCAGTCCGCTGAGAAATGTAGTTCTTGTGGAAAGCGCATTGAATGAATGTTACACTTGTCAATACCTTTTGGCAGAAGCAAGCTGGAGCTGTCGAAAGACTGGAAGAGACGTAAAACCGTCTTGACAAGTTGAGCAGGTGTGGACATGTTAGTCTGTTATTTGGATTGAAAAGGATAGTGGAGGGATGGAAGAGGGAAGGGTTTGCATTTATATAGCGCTTGCTACCCCGGATGAGGTGTTGAAGTGCTTTTCACCGAGTAGGACGCTACTCTGGAACCCAGAAAAAATCAGTGGTGAATTAGTATTGGGAAATATGAAATTAATTTGAGCGGTGGACATGTTAGTCTGTTATTTGGACTGAAAAAGATAGTGGAGGGATAGAAGAGGAAAGGGCTTGCATTCATATTGCTCTACTACCCCTGATGAGGTGTTGAAGCACTTTTCGGAGAGTAGCACGCTACTCCGTAACATACCGTGAATGACAAGTCAAAAGACCGAATCCAGCAAGGACTACTCACCCTTCCATCCTTATAAAGGTGGTAAAGCGAGTATCTATTAATGAGCTAATTGTGATAATTCTCATTATATACAACTGGCAGAAGGACAATACGAAACCCTAAATAATAAAAGTTATTATTAAGAACTACTTTGTTTTGACAGTGACTCCAATTGACGTTTTTGCAGGAAACTGTGGTCTTCTCTTTACTGCATCATATGAGTCTTCTTCAGTCCGCTGAGAAATTTAGTTCTTGTGGAAAGCGCACTGAATGAATGTTACACTTGTCAATACCTTTTGGCAGAAGCAGGCTGGAGCTGTCGAAAGACTGGAAAAGACGTAAAACCGTCTTGACAAGTTGAGCAGCTTCCCAATGAGTTATATAACACACCTTGAAGCCTGCAATAATTTTTATGGATGCCAAATCCTGAAAAAGGGAGGTCAGCACATGGCCTGCAGAAGGAACGGCAGCAGAGCGACTGCATCAGAGATGAAAAGCCCTTAATGAGGCCTTGTTAAAAAGAACAGCAATTTGTCAGCGGGAGGAATGCACGAAAAGATTACTGAAGATCTGGATAATTTAACTCCCAAATGCGATGTGCGCGAGTGCTTGTTGTCTCTTCAGTCTGCGAAGTGAAAGCGCTGCCTTCCTCCTAAAAGGAGGATGATTGGGGAGAGGATGTGGCCTAACGGCTAGAGAGGCCGACCTCGAAACTGAGGAACTTTTTTTCGAGGCTCGGCAGGGACGCTGAACATCCCGTGATTCTGGGCAAATCACTTAAAATCCCCCTGCCTAGAAAAATGAATGTGTCCGTCTGTAACACAACTGGTGCTCATGTAAAGCGCCCTGATACCCTGCGGGTCGAGTTCGCGCTTTATAAAACTGCAACAACAACAACAAAAAATTAAATTTGCATCCGTTATGGCTGCTGTATAATCCATTGTAGAAAAAATAAAACGGTGCTATGTGTATTTTTATTCTAATGCCTGCAGGGCACCGAAGTTAAAGACAAAATACACTTTAGAGGAGGAGAATTTAAGAGTCCAATTGGTAGGGCGAATAAGCGTGACTGGAGTTCTTTCGCGGTGACCTCTGATTTCCAATCAGACAGGACGAATAACTGGGTCAGTGCTCTTCAGTACGATGTTTTTCAGGTACAACCTCTAATCTCAGACCAATCTCTAATCTCAAACCAGATTAGGTGAATAACTGTGTCTGATGTTCTTCAGTCACAACTCTAATCTCCAACCAGATTGGGTGAATAACTGTGTCTGGTGTTCTTCAGGTACATCTCTAAGCTCCAACCAGATTGGGTGAATAACTGTGTCTGGTGTTCTTCAGGCACAACTCTAATCTCTAACCAGATTGGGTGAATAACTGAGTCTGATATTCTTCAGGCACAACCTCTAATCTCAGACTGGATTGGCTGAATAACTGTGTCAATCTCAGACCGGATTGGCTAAATAACTTTGTCTGATGTTCTTCAGGCACAGCCTCTAATCTCAGACCAATCTCTAATCTCAAACCAGATTGGGTGAATAACTGTGTCGGATGTTCTTCAGTCACAACTCTAATCTCCAACCAGATTGTGTGAATAACTCCCTGCTCGCCCCGCATTGCTGCTCACACTGCCTGCCTGATTACTGACTGCCTCTGGTATCGTAGCGCTCCCCCATTGCCTGCTTTGTGCCTAGATATTATAGCGCTTTGCACGGTATTCCGAGATCGCGCTGCACAACTTGCATGTTTATTACTGTTACTGCCTCTGATATCGTAGCGCTCCCCCCATTGCCTGCTTTGTGACTTGATATTGTAGCGCTTTGCACTGTATTCCGAGAGCGCTTTGCACAACTTGCACGTCTAGGGTGTGTCTGCTTTTGGGAACGCAACTTATTTAATTTGGCCTGATTGCACCGAGACGTTAGCACATTCCACCTCTGTGCCCCAATCTTGGCCAGTTTCACTAGGGGTATCGTAGCCATTTTGTTTGTTGTGCCTGCAGCCAGCCTCCCCACCCCGCCCCCGCCTCCCAGATTGATCCTCCCTCGCCCCCGCCCCCTCCACCATCCTTATATGACAGAGGCTTTCCCGCGCAGCGTTAACGCGCAGCGTTCGCGCAGAAGGTGCGCCAAAGGTAAGCCCGTCTGCGCCCGTCCGCGCCTGGACTGCGCCCAGCGCCAGACCCCCTGGCCCTCGTGCCACCCACCCCACCCGCATTACATACGACGCCACCACCCTCTTAGCCCTAAACCCCGGCCGTCTCCCCAACTGCGTCCAAGCCGCTCCTGGACACACCCATGGACCCTTCTCCTGCAACTCCTGCAAGTTCGACGGCACCAAGAACAACTCCTCATCCACGAACACACAACAGATATCTGACTCCAACCACCTAAAATACATCCTGCTCAACACCCGCTCGGTCCACAGACACGCCATCGACCTCTGGAACCCACTAGACACCATTTCTCCCGACGTCGCCTTCCTAACAGAAACATGGATGAACGCCTCATCAGCCCCAGACATCCTTATTGCCATCCCGGAAGGAGACAAGATCATCCGTAAGGACCGCACCGACCAAACAGGAGGAGGCATCGCTATCGTCCATAAGAACTCCATCCGCATCTCAACCAGCTCAGACGTCAACCTTGCCAGCGCCGAACACCTTCACTTCCAGATCCACACCGATCCCAAGACCACACTCAGAGGCACCCTCCTCTACCGACCTCCAGGACCCCGTGCACAATTCAGCGACGACATCACTGACTTTATCACCCCACACGCCCTCCCCTCCGAGGAATACATTCTACTGGGAGACCTCAACTTTCACCTGGAAAAGAGCAATGACAGCAACGCCACCACCCTTCTGGACAATCTCGCCAACCTCAGACTCAAACAACTTGTCACTACCCCCACCCACATCGCAGGTCACACACTCGACCCTATCTTCACCTCCAGCAAACATGTCTCCTTCAGTCACACCACAACTCTCCATTGGACGGACGACAGCTGCGTTCACTTTATCTACAATAAGACCACAACTCACAACCATCCTCAACCTACTCTGCGAAGAAACTGGAACAAAATCGCCATCGCCCAGATCTCCTCATCGCTTCTTCAAAACCCCCCTGCCCACTCCTCAAACCCCGACCAAGCAGCCATTAACCTCACCCAATGGCTATCCAACAGCGCAGACATCCTAGCACCGTTGAAAAAACGTCAAATCAAACTAGGCAGCAAAAACGCCTCCTGGTTCAACGATGATCTTAAGAAATCGAAGAAATTCTGTCGCTCCCTCGAAGGCCTGGAAAAAAGACCCAAACACCAGCACCAGGGACGCCTTGAAAAACGCCACCCGCATACACCACCAACTAATCCGATCTGCCAAGAAAGCCGCATTCAAAGACCGACTAGATAACAACGCCCACAACAGCAAGGAATTATTCAACATCGTCAAAGAATTTACCAACCCCTCAGCCAACTCCAACGACATCACCCCCTCTCAAGCCCTCTGCGACTCCCTAGCTTCGTTCTTCCACAACAAAATCGCAGACATCCGCAACAGCTTCGACAACCGACCCGGAGACCAACCCACCCAACATTCTGCAGGACCTTCACCCCCCTTGAACATCCTTAATGACTGGAACCCAATCTCCACTGAGGACACCATCCACCTGATGAACTCCATCCACTCAGGATCCCCCACAGACCCATGCCCTCACCACATCTTCAACAAAGCAGACTCCATCATAGCACCACACCTCCGAGACGTCATCAACTGCTCCCTCAACTCCGCCACCTTCCCGGAAAGCTGGAAACACGCCGAACTTAGCGCCCTTCTGAAAAAACCCACAGCTGACCCCACCGAACTCAAAAACTACCGCACCATCTCGCTACTTCCATTCCCAGCCAAAGTCATCGAGAAAGCTGTCAACAACCAGCTCGCCGCCTTCCTCGAAACCAACAAATCCCTCGACCCCTCACAGTCCAGCTTCCGAGCCAAACACAGCACGGAGACCGCCCTCATCGCAGCAACAGACGACATTCGAACTCTACTGGACAATGGAGACACAGTCGCCCTCATCCCCCTCGACCTCTCCGGAACATTCGACACAGTCTGCCATAGCACCCTTCTACAGCGCCTCAGAAACATCGGAATCCAAGGAAAAGCACTGGAATGGATCACCTCGTTCCTCACCGGAAGAACCCAGAGAGTCCGCCTCCCACCATTCAAGTCAGAGGCCACTGAAGTCATCTGCGGCGTACCACAAGGATCCTCACTCAGCCCCACCCTCTTCAACGTATACATGAGCCCCCTCGCGGCCATCGCACGCCAACACAACCTCAACATCATCTCCTACGCTGACGACACTCAACCGATCCTCTCACTCACCAAAGACCCTATCACCGCCAAAACCAACCTACATGAAGGAATGAAAGAAGTAGCCGAGTGGATGAAGCACAGCTGTCTGAAACTGAACTCAGAAAAAACAGAAGTCCTTATCTTAGGTACCTCCCCCTCCGCCTGGGATGACTCTTGGTGGCCAGAGGCCCTTGGAAAAGCACCCATCCCGACGAACCACGCACGGAACCTGGGCGTCATCCTGGACTCCTCACTCTCTATGAACAGACAGGTCAGCGCCGTCTCATCATCTTGCTTCAACATTCTTCGCATGCTCAAAAAAACATTTCGCTGGATCCCCACCGAAACCAGAAAAACGGTCACCCATGCACTGGTTACAAGCCGCCTGGACTACGGAAACACCCTATACGCCGGTACCACCGCAAAACTCCAGAAAAAACTCCAACGCATCCAGAACGCATCAGCCAGACTCATACTAGACATCCCGCGTAAAGACCACATCTCTAGTCACCTGAAAAACCTCCACTGGCTCCCCGTCAATAAGAGGATTACTTTCCGCCTCCTAACCCACGCACACAAAGCACTTTACGAACTTGGACCCGACTGCCTCAACACACGACTTTCCTTCTACACCCCCTCCCGCCAGCTACGATCCTCCAACCAAGCCCTTGCTACCGTACCTCGCATCAACAAAACCACCATGGGAGGTAGATCCTTCTCCTACCTGGCAGCTAAAACCTGGAACTCACTCCCCACTCACCTTCGTCTCACTCAAAACCACCTAGCATTCAGAAAGCAACTTAAAACTTGGATATTCGACAAGTAATTCCCCACCCTTCTTCAAGCGCCTTGAGACCCTCTGGGTATGTAGCGCGCTATATAAATCTTTTGACTTGACTTGACTTGAATAACTGTGTCTGATGTTCTTCAGTCACAACTCTAATCTCCAACCAGATTGGGTGAATAACCGTGTCTGATGTTCTTCAGTCACAACTCTAATCTCCAACCAGATTGTGTGAATGACTGTGTCTGGTGTTCTTCAATCATGACCTCTAATCTCCGACTGGATAGGGTGAATAACTGTGTCTGGTGTTCTTCAATCATGACCTCTAATCTCCGACTGGATTGTGTGAATAACTGTGTCTGGTGTTCTTCAATCATGACCTCTAATCTCCGACTGGATTGGGTGAATAACTGTGTCTGGTGTTCTTCAATCATGACCTCTAATCTCCGACTGGATTGTGTGAATAACTGTGTCAGGTGTTCTTCAATCATGACCTCTAATCTCCGAATGGATTGTGTGAATAACTGTGTCTGGTGTTCTTCAATCATGACCTCTAATCTCCGATTGGATAGGGTAAATAACTGTGTCTGGTGTTCTTCAATCATGACCTCTAATCTCCTACTGGATTGTGTGAATAACTGTGTCTGGTGTTCTTCAATCATGACCTCTAATCTCCGACTGGATTGGGTGAATAACTGTGTCTGGTGTTCTTCAATCATAACCTCTAATTTCCGACTGGATTGGGTGAATAACTGTGTCTGGTGTTCTTCAATCATGACCTCTAATCTCCGACTGGATTGTGTGAATAACTGTGTCTGGTGTTCTTCAATCATGACCTCTAATCTCCGACTGGATTGGGAGAATAACTGTGTCTGGTGTTCTTCAATCATGACCTCTAATCTCCGACTGGATTGTGTGAATAACTGTGTCTGGTGTTCTTCAATCATGACCTCTAATCTCCGACTGGATTGGGTGAATAACTGTGTCTGGTGTTCTTCAATCATGACCTCTAATCTCCGACTGGATAGGGTGAATAACTGTGTCTGATGTTCTTCAGTCACAACTCTAATCTCCAACCAGATTGTGTGAATAACTGTGTCAGGTGTTCTTCAATCATGACCTCTAATCTCCGACTGGATTGGGTGAATAACTGTGTCTGGTGTTCTTCAATCATGACCTCTAATCTCCGACTGGATTGTGTGAATAACTGTGTCTGGTGTTCTTCAATCATGACCTCTAATCTCCGACTGGATTGTGTGAATAACTGTGTCTGGTGTTCTTCAATCATGACCTCTAATCTCCGACAGGATTGTGTGAATAACTGTGTCTGGTGTTCTTCAATCATGACCTCTAATCTCCGACTGGATTGGGTGAATAACTGTGTCTGGTGTTCTTCAATCATGACCTCTAATCTCCGACTGGATTGTGTGAATAACTGTGTCTGGTGTTCTTCAATCATGACCTCTAATCTCCGACTGGATTGGGAGAATAACTGTGTCTGGTGTTCTTCAATCATGACCTCTAATCTCCGACTGGATAGGGTGAATAATGGTGTCCAATGTTCTTCAATCACAACCTTTAATCTATTATTCGATAGAGAGTACATGCCTTGTCCATTGTTCGTCAGGTGCATACTCCGAACTGGAGGAGATAAGGGGAGGGTTTATTTCAGTTGAAAGTAAGACCAAATAATTCAGATCTCAGATTTTGACAGGGATTAGATGTCAAATTAGGATTAAGGGGATTCAACAGGTTGGGACCTTGCATACCCAATGATCTGCCGGAGTGTTTCATCCTCGTTATCATCACGTGGGTAGACTGAATCAAGGTTTCTGGTTGGTGTTTAAAGTTGTGCCCGTTTCTGCGGATTCTTTGAGCCTTTGCCACAGTAGGTAGATGCATAGGTCCTTTAATTTGATATATACATCGCATTGAAGCAAGTGGAGTGATTTCATGTGGTTACACGTTTGGAGTTTTAAATACATTCTGGCTGCATGGTTCTGTAGCATTTGCAGCTTGGCATTCAGATTCTGTGGGAGATCAGTGTAAATTAAATTGCAGTAGTTCAGGCGTTCCATAACAAAGAATCTCGACACAGGGGCAGACCGATTTGGAATAAGGGTATTCTTTTACCCTTGAACACTGTGTTGATTTGGGAACTGAATGAAAGTTTTTTTTTAAGTATCCCCAGGTTCCTTACTCTCAGAGAGATTGTTGGAGGGATACCCAAGCCTGGGGGGCCAGTCGAAGGATCGTGAAATGGGCTCAGTTTCACCCATCACCAGGATTTATTTGTTTTCTCTTTCATTCAATGGGGCACATAATCTGAAATAAAGTTAATTTCGGTTTAATTTTCTGGTCTTATGTCTAACCAGAAGTGCTTTTGTGCATCTTCTGCACAACTATAAAAGTTTACCGGGTCAGGCCAGGTAACTATAAGCAAGAACGCACATAGGTGTAAAATAGAAGACAATCGAGGGTAGATCTCTGGGGAATGCCAGAAAAGCAAAGACAACTGAATGACCCGAATGACCGGAGGCTGATTTTATGACTGTACTTTGCAATAAAAGTGTGCTTCCATGTCCAGCTATGCATGTCCATTTTATAAAAACTTTCCAGCAGATGAAAGCAATTGAAAGCCAGGCATAATCTGGTGTAAAAGAGAAAGTTCAGCAGTAGTTCCAGGTTGGCAACATGAAGGTTGTCTGTTGCTCTGATACAGCTAGTATAATTTGTGTAGCTCTTACATTACATACCTTACTTAGTGCAATGGATGGTCCAACACAGTTGTCAAATGAAGTCAAAGGAAGCCTTGTAAATAAAATAATTCCACATACGATTTTTTAAGCACTGTATATTTGGAAAGGAAAACTGCACTGTAGCTTCCTACATGTGTCTAGAAAATTTCTATTGTGTAAATATATTCTCTCTAAGGCAGTCCTGTTGCCAGAGAACGTAGGCCTCTGGACTTATTATAGGGGCTTTAAGGTGGCATGAGAGGTTTTAGTCAATTATCTACCACATCTGCTATCAATGTAATGTTTCTCTAACTTACTTTTTAGTTTACGGCTACTGTCTGGTTGCAAAAGAAATATTGTGGGCCTACCAAGAACATAGAGGTGCTTTCACACCGTTCACTGCTTACCATTGGTTGTCTTTACCGTCACTGTTATTTACCTGCTTTCTATGGCATGGCTTTTCTTGTGTCAGCCTGTTCATCTTGTGTTTGATCCTCTCATGAAGCATAGGGGCACATGAATCAAGCATTTTTTCCTTCACAAACGAATCGGCCTGTTTGCGAACGCCAACAATGCTTTTCAGATACAGCAAACCCTATTTTGCGATTCGGTAACCTGTTACCGAATTGCAAAATGGGTTTGCGATTCGCTATTAGGAAGGTGTGTGTTTAGGGCGTCCCTTCCTAATTCCGAATCGCATCAGTATGTAGGAATGTTTTGTGACCGAAATGGGGTCGCAAAACATTCGCATTTTACCACCTACTTTAAGTAGGTAGTAACCCATTCACAAATAGGAAGGGGTCCCCAAGGGACCCCTTCCCCTTTGTGAATGTTTATTACAGCGTTTTTTAAGAGCAAGCAGTGGTCCCACGGACCACTTCCTACTCGTAAAAAATAAAAAGAAAACTTTTCATTTTTATTTTTGTAAAGCATCTCGTTTTCCTTTAAGGAAAATGGGCTACTTTACAAAATAAAAAGATTGCTTTATTTGAAAGCAATCACAGACATGGTGGTCTGCTGATCTCAGCAGGCCCCATCCCTGTGATGTTTGCGATTCCTAATGGGTCCCAAATTGCGACCTACTTCATTAATATTCATGAGATAGGTCATTTGTGACCCATTAGGAATCGCTGAAACTGTTCAAAATACTTTCATACGTGCCATTTTGCGATTTCCTAATTGCGAATTACAAGGATTCGCAATTAGGAAATCAAAAAATTTGAACTTCATACATCTGGCCCATAGACTCTTTACCATCTCCTTTTGATTGGCTGTTTTCTAAGCTTTCTATCCTCTACTTTTTTTTCTTTTTGTTTAAGCACTCTATGAAAGTGCATCTGTTTTCCAGTTGTCTCTCTCATGTGCTTTTCTCCTCCTGCTCGTCGCTCTCTATCGCGCGTGGTCTCTACCTCGTGTTGCTTCTCCCCATGCCTGCCCGCTGTGTTGCTTCTCCCAGGGCCGGCGCTGGGCATGGGCAGCGTGGGCGGCTGCACAGGGCCTCGCACTCAGCCCACCAGCATGGGGCCACGCACTGGTGATGTGTCCTGTTGTTTCCCTGGCGATCTATTACAAAGAAAGGTGTCACCTGCAATTAAGGCCCATTGGAGGGGGCCCCCTACCTGGGCTTCTCATGGATGGTGTCAGGAGGCATAGGGGAGGGAGACAGAGACGCTCCCTCAATTGCAAGGAGACCATTCACAGACACTGTGGGGGGCCCATTGTCAAGCATTTTGGCGCCCCCGCAGTTTTAACTTTTAGACCACAATCAATTCTCACACCTATGAAGGTGTGAGAAATGCTTGTGGAGTAAAAGTTAAAACTGTGGGGGCCCAAAATGCTGGACAATGGGCCCCCACAGTGTCTGTGAATGGTCTCCTTGCAAGGGGCCACTTATCTAAATTAGAGGGGGCCTCGCACGTTCCCTTTTAGCCCAGGGCCTCGCAAATACTAGAACCGGCCCTGGCTTCTCCCACACCCACTTCTACAAAAGGGGCTCATCTGTTTAATTTTTTATTTATAAATATCCTTTTGCACTCCGTTTTAAAAGAGAGCTTTCACGCTACTTTTTAAAAATGTACCGCTACATCTCGGATCAGTGAGAACAAAAAAAAAGCATGTGTTCTTTTATGTTGTTAAGCATTGCATGTTTTTATTGTTTTGATTTTGTCATGGATGTTGGTGAATTGGAAAAACTAAGGATGACAATTGCATATTCAGGAGGATTCGGAAAACTATCAAAGAAGCAAAGAGGAAACCAGATTTAAGGAGTGCGGCTAGAGCACAGGGAAGGAGAGAGGATCGAGAAGCTACTCAGGTTTCCAAGAACAGGAAAGATAGTTTTGCGGAGTCGAATGTGGCACATAGTTACATTCAAAACAGACTGACAAGACATCTTCTGCAAAACCAGACTTCAAAGTCTAGACCGCCAAAATCTTGATCTTCCATAAATATTTCCCCACACAATTTTAGACCTGTATTTGTTTTCTCAATGCAGCCAAACGCACGTGCCCCATATTTTAGGTCTAAGTTAATTAACCAGCACCAGCATTTTAGAACATTTAAGTAATAATGGAATTTGGTGCAGGTTGACTTTTTTTGTAGAAAGATACATAGTTCAGTTCTAGATTTTGGTAGTGTCAGTTTTGGGGTTTCATTTGTGTTACAAGTTAAGTTTTCACATGCTTCTGTGGCAAACAACCTAAAATTGTCAAGAGAGTTTCCGGGCTTTGCAGAGTGAAAAAAGTGAGAAGGAAGGAGGTCTGGACGGGGGAGGATCGCAGGACCATTCCAAAAAATGTTTTTCTTCAATCTGAGGAGTCCCCTGGGTTTAGTGTTAAAAAACAGACAAGTTATGGATGGTCCATCACCAGTCACAACCTGAGGTGAGTTATCATCCTGATAGGAAGCCAAAGGAAGCTATTATTTTGATAAATGTTTACTGGTGTGGTATGTAGTCTGCTGCAGTGTTTCAATGTGTCAGTATTATTTTTGGACCGCATGTGTTGGAAGCAGAGTGGTTTGCGCATGGTACACATTATTTGGACATCTTGTTTCTGTTGAAGGAAAGGGATGGAGGAATGCACTCAGTCATTCAAAACATTCCAGAGCTTGTTTTGTTCAATGGGCATTGCACTGGCGCCTGAGAAGGGTGAGGGCTTTTTCATCCCACTTTCCGTTTTGGGGATTGAAACTGACAGGGTTAAACATGAGTTAAGGCTGCAATAGATAAGATGTCAACATCCCAATAAGAGCTGAAATCTATCAGCCCTTCCACTGATGATATTCAGTCACGCAGGTGAGTCCAGTTTGACTATAATGTTGATCACAGAGCCAGGAGGATCTGTGGCACAGTTCCCATATCACACATACCGCCAAAGGCACTAAGCAAGACCTACAGGCGTTGGCAGAGCAGAGCGGCCAAGATTCCCAGGTCCATGCATGATGTGCTGTGCCACTCTAGGTTTTTTCTTTGAATTTTGGTACTTGTAGTCCGTGGCGGCTCCTCCGTTAAGACGGAGGAGCGTCGCCCCACTGCTCTCACAGCAGTGCAAAAAGGAATACAAAATTATAATAACACATTGTTATTATAATTTTATTTTTCTGCACGGAGACAGGTTGGTGCTGGGCTGGTTCACAGTAGGAGGAGTGGTATGGGCACTACTAAGTGCGCATGACAGTTTGGCCAGCCAAACCGTCATGCGCAATAGGCATTTCTCCACCCGGCTGTGTTGCAGAAGAAGTCGCTCTCAAATGGAGGTCTAAAGCTTGATGAGGACAAAGAATAAGAATGAATGCCTGCTGATCTTAGCAAGGCAGGCAGAATGACAGTGTCAGCAGGGCTGGATTAGGCACAAAAAGCAGCCCTGACAAAAACTGTCAACAAGCTTCATACTGCTGTACTCAGCGTCTTCAATGAAGTAAGAGCCTAGGTTAAGTAATGGCAGTCCATCAAGCCCTGAACGTAGTCACCTAGCCACCAGCCTACCGGGGAAATGCTGTCGTGACCGAATGACCAGTCTGGTTCTGATGACAAAGTAATATTTAAAATAGCAAGACATTATTTCCCCACTCACAGTGAGAGACTGTTACAAACACAGTAGTTGTTGCACTGTTAGATGTTGTCATGCATGCCGACACTTCTCACGAGGCTCTATATGTGCAAATTAACACTACTTCCCTATTCATTTTGGCTGCAGTTAGCAAAGTATAAGCATGGCCACCGGAACAATGCATTACATTTTTACCAAAATGATGTGGCTGTGTTGACAAACTTAGGCGGCAAGAAAGGGCAAAGTATGAAGCATGGTGCTGTATATTCTGATACAGTGTTAGCTTGCAATTTTGTCATTTTAACATGTTGCTACTGTTTGGGCAAAGTTTTCGCCTCATTCGTATCAGTTTAGCACCTGGATATAGCAATCTCAAAGGTGACAGGTAACCTTTGCCTTCCACAACTAGGCAACACAGATGGCTTTTTTAAATTGGATTCTTTTGATCCATTTGAGCAAGTGACTAATTTTTTTAATTAAATCTGCAATTGTGCAGCATATGGTGGATGATGTTGCAAATGTGTATATCCATAAACCTGTGTCATAGAATAGCATAATGCCAGTAGTTCTGGGTATAACATAAGCCCTGTCTGTACATTATGGTTGTTTTCATGTCCTGTCAACTTGAGCAGGGAGAAGTTTGTGGCTCAGGAAAGCAACGCCCCAGCTCACCCAATTCCAGCATTACAAGCATTAAAAAACAAAATCCACTTTTGTAAAGCACAAACTTATCACCTCTAAGGGTATACAGGCGCCTGGGGGGTGGGAATCAGGGAGATTAAGTGAGCTATTGCCCAGAGTCACATGATGCTGAGATGAGCTACCCCTGGCAGCGGGGATCAAACCGTGAGCCCCGTGCTCAGGAGTCAACCACTCTGGCTGCTGCTCCACACCTCTCCCTTGAAGAGAAGAGAGTGTACTCTTATCACCGCTTCTTGCTTTAAAGTAATCCCTGTGCTTTGTGTTATACTACTAATCTGCTTTTTGAACTTTAAAGTAATGAGTTAAGTTACAGCCACTTTTGCAAACCAGCACTGTCAAAGCTACTAGATCTGGCTGGTATTTTAGTGTCTGAATGAAAACTTTCAAACTCTTGCTGCAGTGATAAAAAGAGATTGTATTCCTTATCTAATGCATCCATGAGACAAAAAAAATGTAAAATGTGGTGACTGAGTGTACCTGTTCTATGTAATACGGTCCCTAAAGCACCGAAGTGGAAGTACTCCATAGGGCACAGAATTCTCAATTCTCCGAACATTCAATACTCCTCTGGATTGAACCTAAACCCACTCTATGTATATTTTACAGCATTAGGAACAATAGGTCATGCATACAACTGCTGCACCCTCAGGCTAGATCCAATAAATGGCAGTTTATATTCTGCTGTGTCTGGTGGCTTAGTGACCAATGCGTCCACTGTAGGGGCTGTGTTGGACCTTATGGTCACGGGTTCAATTCCCAGCGGGTCCACTCAGCCTTTCATCCTTCTGAGGTTGATAAAATGAGTACCATTGAGTTAGGTAACAAACATCTGTTATTCAGTGCCAAGATGCCCACTGGTGAACCTGCGCTTTACAAATACACGTTATGTTAAATACACGTTATGTTGACAGACCTTAATTTGTGTCATCGCTGACTATTGAGAACTTCTGCTGTATGTATCTACGGGGCTTCAGGAGCGCTTGCTGGCTCTGTTACTAGATTCTGGTTTGTAAAGTATTTATACCCTGTGTGCTCTATGCGAGATCAAAGTAAACAGGAAATACTCAAGAGCTTGGAACTGAGAAACACTTAAGTCGTACCAAAGGACGAAGGGAAATACAGAATCATGTTCCAGGGAGAGACTTCAAACCACGTGCTGGCAGGGGCAGCCACACTGCAGGGAGCCTATAGCAGCTCAAAATCATGAATAGCAAATGAGTGCATACCAGGCGCATCCAGAGAAAGAGGAGCTCTGACACAGGAGAGTTCAAATCAGAACTCAGCACATCCAGCCACTCAACTAGACACCAAGTCAGGTGCGCAGTGAATTCGAAGGAGCACTGCCCTCCAACAACTGCATGGGTTCTTTTCTTTGTACTCTATTTCGTGCCGGGCACCCTTCTGGGGCCAGCCGCTGCGCATGGACAAGAAGCCGTACGCATTCCTGCTGGTAACTCCGAGCGTCTGGAGGCAGTTCATTTCACACTGTGCAGCATAAATGCCTACTATACTTGGTATCTATGTTGTGGACATTTACTCTTGTGAAACGCTCGGACTCAGATGCTGTGTATAGACGTATCTTTGATGTGAACATTTACTGTTGTAAAGCCTCTGATACCTTCGGGTCTAGCTAGCATATGTAAAACCCTCAAGTAAATAAGTACATAGTGCACTCAGAGAAAGAATAAGTGAGAACAAATGAAGTGCACTCAAAGAAATCGTTAATATTAGTGCACCTGAAGAACGTGAGTGTTCCACAATGCATTGCAAGTGAGCGGCCTTGGTGATGTGCACTCGCAGAATGCTTGCCCCGCAATACAATGCATTAAAAAACAAGCATTGACATAGCCAATAGGTCTCGCCTTTGGGACCTTATACGTGTTTAGCCGTGCAGCACATTATCCTGGGTGCTGTGCCACTAAGGATTGAAGAACTATACAACTGCTACACACTGGGTTGTGCAGTTTGATTCAGGAATACATCCTTGGCTCAGGGAACATTTATGGGACGGGCAAGTCTGATAGACAGAGGTGTGCGAGAAAGGTGGGACAGTGAGATGGAGTGAGTTTGAGAAGACCAAAAGGTGAAAGGAGGCCGCAGTGGTGCAACCGAGGAGCCTACTACACTTGTACGGGGGAGAGGAGGGGTGCACATCCTTCTGTCACTAAAACAGTTTAGCCTATGGCCTAATAAATCTCCAAGATACAGAGTCTCGGGGGCACTCGCCACACTCTGCAGGTAGCCCATCATATTGCATGTCGCCATTGCAGAGGGCTTGTGGGGGAGGTGAGTCAGAAAGCTGGGGGAGGTAAGTGGGAGAAGTTTATGATGGAGACAGGCAGTTGAGTGAGCCAGAAGAGAGAGAGAGGACATCACAGTGAAAGAGATGTGTGGGAGAGCAGAAAAGAAAAAAGTAACATGCATTCTCCGGGGAGGGAGGTGGTGTTGGGGGAAGCCACGGGGAGGCAGTGTAGTAATAAGAAGTGTATGGTCTGGAGCTGCCTGGAGTGTCCCGACTGACAGCAAGGCAGTGGACAAGTAATTTTGCAAGGTATGATTAGGAAAGACAAAAATGTGTCCAATTCACAGTTTTAATATTTATTTCATGGTATGCTGTTTTGATTTGAGTCAACTTGAACAACAGCACTTATCTGATGTCCTGCGCTGTCATCATCGGGTGGATCGGTTGCAGTGATGTTATCATTATGCTTTTTAATAGTATTAAAATTTGAAAAAAAATCCTACCTCTTTTTGGTCACAGTGCTTGTCAAAACATATAACCAAAATACCAACTATCATCACGTTAGTGCACAATGGTGTATTTCGATTGAAACATCAGATTTTTTTTTTGTTTAAGCAATTTGTGTAACCGCTTAAACAAAAAATTCACAAATGAAAGAAATTCAACAAAAGGATCCATCTTTTCGGCTTCCTGGGAGGTATGAATTTAAATCCTTCTAGAGGCTTCAGGATTGAGAACATGGGTAAAAGTTCAGGCTG
Source organism: Lissotriton vulgaris (assembly GCF_964263255.1). NCBI lineage: Eukaryota > Metazoa > Chordata > Amphibia > Caudata > Salamandridae > Lissotriton > Lissotriton vulgaris. The sequence goes on along the minus strand of NC_141695.1, from coordinate 1,656,007,053 downwards.
TTGCTGCCATTGACACTGAGAGCCATGGCTGCTAGAGTCTGCCGTATCAGCCGCCTCTTCAGAACCGCACATGTTTTGGCCATGAGCACCTCGGTGGCAGAGGTGACTCGCAGGCTGCTGTGGACTTGTACCCGCAGCTCTTCCTGGGGTCCATCAGCAAGATGATCTGCGGCTCAGAGTTTTCTGTGATGAGTATAGTCGGACTGGACAGATCAGAATGAAACTGGAACTTCAGAGGTGACAGCGCTCGCAGCAGAGGCTCCAAATGTTGCAGACTCAGGGATGGCACAGTGATATCCTCGCTGTCTGGTATAAACAGAGAGGTAGCTCTAAAAGCAGGAACATGCGCAGTAGGGGTTTCTCACCCAAAACAGATGCCCACTGCTGTGCCGAGCAGAGACTCAACTGAAAACATTTGAAAATCCAAATGTATTCATATATTTAAATAGTTTCCTGTACCGCGAACATGGCCGAGGAGTTTGGACCACTTTACAGGAAACAGTTGGTGACAGCATTTGCAGCAAACGATTACGTGAAAAACATGCAGAAAGGCAGTGCTCTTAAAATGTGGTCGGACATATGGACAGTCCGGTGTGAGAAGTGTTGTGGGGAGAATAAGTGAAGTGGAAACAGCACTGTGCGCTGCACCTATGATCGGGCGGAAAGGAAAACAAACATGCTAAAAAGCAGCACCCTTAAAATGTGGTCAGGGAAATCCATAGCTATCATGCCTGCAACAGCATGTACGAACGAGCACGGCCGCTAAAGTGAAAGCGAACGCGCTGTGTTTAATTAGTAACCTGATCCACAAGGCAACGAGGAATGCAGATGCACCGCTTGCTCCCGAGAACAAAACGCCATGGGAGTGAACATTTGAAGAAGAGGTGGGCCCCTACTTTGGCCATTTGCGTGCTTGCATTATTGAAAGACACGTGCAAAGGCCAATAGAATGTATGGGAGTAGTTAGACCCACATGAAGAAGTTTTGAGCGCTCACAAGAAGCCTCCCATAGAGCAGCTCATGCGCGCTGCGCTAGGCTCGACCTATTGACTGCCCTAAAACCATATAGTGTCCTGATAGAATGAGACCTCTAAAAGGGAGTTGCACTCAAAGAATGTATTCTGCAGAATAGGGTTTACCAGAAGAATGACAGCCCTGCAAAGCAGTGCACTTGGAGAATAAGAGCCCTCACCAAGAAGTTAATTCAAAGAATGAGTACCTTATAGTGGTGTTCATTAGAGGCGCGAGTGCCCTAAGGGACAATGCACTCAAACAATGACTGTCCTATAACGAAGAATCCTTGAAGAACGAGTTCCATATTACAAAAAATGAGCATTCTACAGTGGAGAGCACTTGAATGAGTGTTCTGTAACAGTGTGTGCTCAAAATATTAGGACTCAACAATGTAGTGCGAGCGGAGAACGAAATCCCTGCAATGCCAGGAACTCCATGAATAAGAACCCTACAAGGCAGAACACTCAGAGAAGTCCCCTATTGTGGTGGGTGTTTGGAAAATTAGTCCCCTACTCCTGGGACGGAGAAAGAGCCCTTGCATTGCTCTGGAACGCACTCACTATGCATGTGCACTATGTATGACCAAGCAATGGACCCTCATGTCCAGGGGTACCCGGCAAATCCAGCCTATCCGAGTTCCCCTGCAACATCTGATCACCTTGACGCACTGGCAGAAATCAGCATATGTGGTCCAAATAACAGGCAAAGAAAAGTCCCAGAGGACAGTCCCATTAAAGAAACAGCAGATGAGGATCCTCCGTTATTGCATAGGAGCCTTGCTCCACTGCTGGAACCAGTAGAAGCATGTCAATTAAAATGATAATAAAGTAATTAATAAAACTGCTCTATTATTATAATTTTTTTTTACTATGGAGCCACAGCCGAGTATTGAGGACGGGCTATCAGCATCAGGAGGAGTGGTGGGTACAGTGCACTGTAAGTGCGCATGTCGGTTTGGCCGGCCATCTTAGGATAGCCATCGACAAGCGCATTTGGATATCTCCAGGCTGTTATTTGGAGATATCAGCAGGGCTCAGAAGCACAAGCCCCTAGTCCCTGCTGGAGCTTGGAACCAGCCTGCTGCGCCCAATCCCGATGCTTCTTTCATGCTGGGTAATACCAGCATGAGAGTAGCATCTAGATCGGCACATGGGAGTCTTGAAGCCTGTGTTAGCATCATCAGAGCTGAAGAGGCAGCAAGGAGTCAGGCTTCAGATTGCAGGGAAGTTTTTTTTTGCCCCCTGCGCTGCCTCTCCACTTTCCACTGAGTAGCGGCCTATACACGTATCCGAGCTATGGGCAGGCACCAAATTGTTTGGGTGCTGGATCTTGTATCTGGGGCGAGGAAGATGCACAAGCTGCAAAATTTAGGAAGCGCAAGCACAGCAACTTCACAGTCTTCTCTTTGACTGGTGCCGACACTGCCTCCGCTCACCTATGACTTGTGCTGGCATTGTGACTCGCACTAATTATGCCATGCCGAGGTCCTTGCTCACTGAATGATGGTGGCCCACAGATGGGGAGGAGCCCGGTCCCACTGAGACATCTGACACTCATTGGTGCAGTAACAACTCAACAACAAAAAGGTGACGTTCACAATAAGGGAGCTAAGAAGCAGTGGCTTAAATCGGTATACAAGGGTGACTAGCTGAAGCAGGACCCAAAATAGCCAGTCTCTATCCCAGGACTTCTGAATCCCAAACGAACCCCCGCAGGGAGCCCCTGAAACTAGAGGCTTGATAGTTGCACAAAAGTATCATGTGAGGTTTTCCATAGGAGAAGCCTAGGACACGTGGTAATCGGTGAAGAGTAATTTTACTGCTACCTTTTGATCTATTACTTCAAAACCATTTATGTATAGTATTATGGCATGTGTGATTTAAGTAAAATACCTTTTCTTTACAAAGGCCAGATATTCTGTTATTGTTTCTATGTTAATTGGTATATTGAGTTCGGAGTCTCTCACCCCAGACTACCTCCCTGAGTAAGCCTTGGACTGCTCAACTTCACTCCCCTGAGGGTCAAGTGCTAAAGGTGTGTTCTTTGGTGCTCAGCTTTGGGTTGAGTAGTATGTCTCCGCCCCAGGTAAGCAGTTGTAGCCGGCTTTGATTGACACAATCTTCAGACTAGTAAATCTTGAAACTGGTCCCACACCAGCAGTCCAGTGCAATCAAAGGAGTGTGCCCCCTATAATACAACTGAATACTGAAATCCATGCAAGGTATCTGAAGAATGAGTGCACAACAGAGCAGTAAATTCGAAGAATGAGTGTCCAAGAAGGAATTTTCTAAAATGATGTGCAATCAATGAGTGACCTGCAACACACCGAAAGAGAGCCCTACAACGTAGTGCACTCAAAGAATGAACATTAGTCTGTATTGTGCACTCTGAGAATCAGTGTACAACACATCAGTAGACACAAAGAATGAGTGTTGGATAATGAAGGACTCACAATCACTCAGTGCACGCATCGAATACAAGTCCAACCGTGAGTGCACTAAAAGAGTGAGTGCCATATGATGCAGTGGTCTAGGAAAGCTGCAGGAATACACACTTGTGGATTTTATCGGGGATCCTGGGGAAAGGGGCTAGGGATCTGTACTTAAATTGCTCCCACTAGCGCTGCCAATGACAGTACTATCACTACTAGCCATTACACTCATACAAGTGTGACAATTCAGACTTTAAATATACATTACTATACATTAAAAGGACTAATATATGCTGCCCAGGGTTCAGGTATTAGTGATTTTTATGTATATTTAAACAACAGCTGTTGTGCTCCTCAAAAAATAAGACAAACAGCGCCACCATGTGACAGGTTGTCATAACAGCTGATGCTGACAATAAAGTGCTGGTGCTGAGCACCGGAAACTACCAGCTCAAATTAAGTACTGCCAGGGAAACATACCTAGGAGGTGTGCAGATTAGGCACTTATTCTGGTCGTGTTGCCTCAGCGCGGTCCACTGGCTTAAAGCCAAGATGAGTCCATCCATCTTATAGTATTAGTGGGCCACATGTGTGCAGTACGTGTAGTGTTGCTGGAGCAAAGTGTGTGGACACAGTGCTGAGAAGCTCATGGATTATACCTTCCTGCAAGACACTCGGGGTAAGTACCATTTTTTATGCTCACTTGTTGCGCCTATGGTATTGGGGGGCTCCTGCAATATTCGGGAAACATTATTGGGGGCCATAGGAAATTACGTTTTGATGAGGGCACGTGCATCGTTGAAGGTGCAAAAGTGCCGCGCACAATCATGCAAGTGCTGTGGCAGTGATAGAACAAATGCCCCAGGGGGTGTAGACAGCGGGCGGTATAATACCCTGACTTGTTCCCAGTTAATACCTCGGAGTGTTTCAAAGTTTTCAACAGATAAGTGCAGGCGTCTGGGAAAAAGGAGGAGCAGGGCAGTAGGTGGACAGAATTCCGAGTTATCTCCGATGTCGCGGAGGATGTCGTGGAGAGATGTGCCAAATCAATCTTTCTGAAATATCTATCTATCTATCTATGTTTCTGTATATATATATATATATATATATATATATATATATATATATATATATATATATATATATATATATATATATATAAATAAAACGAGTAAGTGGAAGGGAGACAACATTCCTTCCTGACCTGTTCCATTTATGCTCCTGTGCTTCTAGGTTTCTTTTGTATTGTAAATAATAAAAAAATTCTATTGCTTGGTATTTTGTACTTTTTGGGTGAATGAGCAGTACTTGGCAAGGGTGCACAACATGCTACAATTCTTTGAATCCTTCACATGTGATGCCTTTGATAATATATTTCACTTTATTTGTAACTCTGCAGTTGGCCTCACTGCTGGGAGTTGCTTGTGTCAGGCTCAGAGAGGCTCCTATACCTTGCCTCAAGCACACAATTATTAACAAGCTCAGCAGAGGGGGGCTGGCTTTCGTTCCCCAGACACTCCTTGGAGAGAAAAAAACAATTCTCTTCGGTATACTGCATCCAGATACTTTATTTGAGTGCTTTGTACTTGGCAGTTGACACCGGCGACAGTTTAAAGAGGCCTCTGATGACTGCCAAGAACAGAATCTGATCAACAGAAACTAATAAAAAGCATTGGGTTGGCCAACAGCTTTGTCCAAAAAAAGTTGGCGACGGCCTTTCCAAACTACCTTCCATGGATAACCAGGAGAGGAGTTACAGGGAGCTCTGTGCTGACTGACCTATGCAATATTCACTGGTACTTCTTTCATTGAGCTCAGTGCCATGTCAAACCGGAGGGTGCTATGATCTGTCCCCTCACTGTCCTGTGTTCATATATTCAGAGGAACCGAAAGTTAGCTTTCCTCTTCACAGATGACCCTTGCAAGCAAGCTTTGGCAGTATGGGGAACGCAACTCTGTTCTATTCTTGCATACACACCTTTGGTTGGTCCGAAGGGTCGATGAAGGAATACTGCCCACCTTCCGATGGTCACTCTCTGTATATCTTGTTTTGCGATGGGTGCTGCGGCCTGCATCACACACGCCCAAGTCGCTTTCTGCCCGACTTTTCATGGCGGATTAACCGCCATGAAACGGCTGGTGGAAAGGGACATTGTAATCCCTACAGCGGTGTCTGAGCGGGCGGGGCACCGCCACAGTTGTAGGGATTGCAGTCCCTCCGACGCACCGACAGGCTCCTTGAGCCCATTGGATGCATGGCGGTCTGGCTGCCCTCCATCTGCCTGCCATCATAATGCAGCAGGCGGTCATGCAGGGTCCGATAGCGGTGGGACCGCCACCGATCGATGGCCTGGCGGTGGCAGTCCCACCGCCATAGCAATGAGGCCCTATGTTCCCAGACAGGTTGACTGCCAGCGTGAGATATGAAAGCCTTTCCAGGTTGTCCTTCTCTTTCTCTCATTGGTTCAGCGCCCGCTGTGCTGCAGTCCGAACAAAATAACAATTTTACATTTGGTTTAGGATAAATTAATTGGATAATACTAAATATCGGTACTAATAGTGAATGATAGCTCTGGATGTGCCTAGGAAACATGTGTGCAGGTGTTTTCAAGCGGCGTTTCTCCGCACTAAAGTGACATAGCTGCAGATTAAAATACACGCATCAGTAAACTAGAACGAATATTAAAACCGTCCGAGAGCTTTCAGATGCTGCAGAGGAACAGACACAATGGCCAGAGAGTTGCTAATGTGTATCTCTACTATAAATCTATACTACTATTATAAAGAGAGAACTGTGTCCTTTGAGCCAGGTAAACTCGAAAAGTACACCACCAATCCAAACACCCAAGACATCTTTGGAAACCTCAGAGCAAGCAGAAGGACATAGGCTATATAAAAATAAAAAATATACGTTCTTTAAAAAATTTAGGAATAAAAAAAAAGTAGTACCTTGCAAGTAGCGCCGGCCGCGACGTGTGTGATGACATCGGGAGCGCGGGGAGGAGCGGCGTTCAGGAGCAAGAGGAGCTGCGGACAGGCAGGGAGGAGCGGCGAGCTGCGGACAAGCGGTGAGGAGCGGCGGAGCAGTGGAGCGGTAAACTCAGCAGCGCGGGGAGGAGCGGCGGCTGAGGTAAGTGAAGCAGCCACGGGTGCGCACCGAGGGACGGGCGTGGGCCAGGAGTGCTCGCAAGCCTTTTACTCAAAGTCGGGACGTCGGGGGAAACAGCGGACAAGAGCCGCGGGTGCGCACCGAGGGACGGGCGGGGGCCATGAGTGCTCGGAAGCCTTTTCCTCAAAGTCGGGACGTCGGGGGGAACAGCGGACACGAGCGTGGGCAGAAGCGGCCAGGACCAACAAAACCGGAGCAAGGAAACACTGTAAGTACGCTCTGCTGCTCCCGGCCACTCTGCTGCGCCTCTCCTGCTGCGATGCTGCCCCCCAGCCACCTTCTGCCCCGGGCAACGCCGGGGCGGGCTGCTAGTTCTTTATAAATAGGGTCTGTGGGCTGAGACTGTGTATACGTGGATGCAAAAATTGAAAATGTGTGCATATATAGTAGTGCCTACATAGTAGAGTATGGATTAATTGCTTAATAAAAGCTACAGATATGTCATTGACAACAAAGAAAATAATAAAAACTACGGTTCATAATACAGCAAAGGTATAGCGAAGATTGGGCATAGATTTCACGGCTATAAGGATCCTATGTATACTGATATTGTGTACTGACATATAGAGGTAGTCGTATGAATGCTATAATTATATGGATGATGTATATCAGAGACTGAACAGACGTGGTATATATGACAGATAGACAAGAGACACGATTGATTGATAAACTCAACAAATTCTCCAATAAATTATATGACTGGTCATTTAAATTGGATATGGGAAATGGAGATCCACAGAAGAAGAATGCATACGTAGAATGGAAGTCTATGTGCTGAAGCTTGACTTATAATGTGGTTAAGGAGCCGAGACACCTCATCAATGAATGCTGTACAGAGAACTGATTAAAAGACACTATTGGTCAATATAATCCGTAGAATGCTGAAGAATGACCAATGGGGGCATCAAATTAATCAATAAATGGAATTGTGGTACAAAAGGGAAAAAGGAGACAACACCTTGTGCTATCCATGACCAAGAGATGTAACCTGTGATACACCTACGCAAGATGCACACTATTGGTAAACGGTGCACTGGATACATTTGCGTTGATGTGTTTTGAATTTATGAATTTTCCCAAACTGCTATCCAAGGGAGGAGATTAGTTGGCTTCATGTTGGGCTGCCTCATCCTCTCCACCTGTAACCATTTCATGAGTTTACAGCTAGACCTTGCGTAGCTGAGGGATGCGCTTTTGGCTGCAGTGCTCTAGTGGATCATTGTCACCCCCGCTGACAGATTGCTCGTGATGATTAATGGCCTCCACTCTTTGGAAGTTGCCTGCAGCTCAGCAAGCTCTACTGACTCTGCAGGGTCCTCTACTGCCAGCCGGGTTCCCCGGGGGCATCATTGAGGGCGCAGGCTTTAAATAGCTGGGAATTTTAAATATGGCTCCAGCAGCAGCACTTCAATGTAATGTGTCGATGCAGGGAGCTGAAGTGACTGTTTCTTGTGCTCACATGCCTACGCCTGGAAGAGATGTTACTGATACCATTCGCATTTTTTTTGACTGACAGGTTGAGACCAAGTGCACATACACTGAAAATAACGAGTTTCGCTCCTTTGCTTTCAGTCTTGGTATGTCCACCTTTAAAGGTGAAACATCTTAGTGGAAAAGCTGCGTGTGGGCTGCTGATCAGGATTGGCTGCAGAAGGGGCCGGGAGCTCCAGGCGACACTCTAGGGTATGACATGTCTTTCACCTCGATTGGCAAACAGCCACTTATCTCCTATGAGCAAAAGACCGACCTTACATAACTATACAACACTAACAAGGCGGGATGGGAAGTTTGATTTCACTCCAGTATATGTCTTTGCAAGGATGTCTGCATAGTTCCTAAATGCCAATAAAGTTAGTTAAAAAAAAACTATACAACACTAACAGACGAAACAAACATTGCCCTTTACATAAGACAGACCTGCAGAGATGTCTGTCTGACCAGGAGAGTGTGTGAAAAGTTAATGGGGTTCGTAAAGGACAAAACGTATTGCATGTGCAAACATTTTGATTCCTCCGCAGGTTTTCTCTGTCTGTGAATATAACAACCGTAGTGCTTTAAATGGGCAGGTACAGAGTACCAGCCATTTTTTATTTTGAAAGGGAGAGTAATACTTTTAATTGGAGAGTACCAGTACTGTTTAGAAACAAGCAGGTACTCTGCTACAGGGTGCCTGCACTTCTATTTTTCCATTTCAAGCACCGATCAACCGCCATGTCCTTATTTTATTGTAGCCCTCTTTAAACTCTTGAGGTGCCTGGTGGGTTAGGAAACTCTATATTTGGTCCCTACCATACCAATTTCCATGTACATTATATCAGAGCTTCCATTACCCCTTTACCGTCACTCAGATGTTCTGTATAGACTTGTTATCTTTGATATGAACGTTTACTGTTGTAAAGAGCTCTGATACCTCAGGGTCTAACTAGCACTATATGAAACTCTCAAATAAATAACTAACTAAATAGTGCAATTAAAGAATCAGATCTTAATAAAAAATAGTGCACATGAAGAATAAGTGAGCTCAAACGAAGTGCACTCAAAGAATAAGTTAATATTAGTGCACCTGAGGAACCTTTACTGTGATGTGCCGGCTTCCCTTAACAACCAAAGGGCCTTAATGAGGATGTCTTGGTGCAATCCTTATTTTCCATGGATCAGCTTGAATGAGTCATCCTCTGGTTTCCAGAGAGAAAAAGAAACAAGCGTTTGCAATGCAATCGGTCTCGCATTTACGAGACTTTGAGCTATTGGCACTTTAAATGTCAACAGCTTAAGTTCTCGCAAATGCAAGACCTATTGAATTGCAAATACTGTTTGTTTCCAAGGGCCCTATGGTGTGCTTGCACTTAAGGCTATGCCCCTTTCTTTAGATGAGGCATGTCTAAAGAAAGGGGAGTAGCCTCTATAAAGTGCAAGCAACCCACAAAAACATATTTGTAAAGCATTAAGTGAAGTATTTGGGAGAGTTTAAGCTATCGTCATTTACAATCCCAATAGCTCAGACTCTCCTAAATGCGAGACCTATGGCATTCCAAAATGCTGCAGCCATTGCTCGTGCTGCTTGGAAATGATAGCGCGCATGGCACACCGAATGTTGCTGCAAAGCACATTGTGCCTGCAGTAAGACAAAACTCACTAAAGAAATAGTGCTGACAGACTACATAACACAGACAGTGTAACAACAGAAGGAAAAGGGACAGTCCTCATGGAGGTTACAAATGAAGACAAGGCGGTACTAAGGAGAGAGTAACAAGCTGATTACCAAATCAGAAGCCAGCATTTACAAAGGACAAAGACACCAGCCAATGAAAAATATGGGTGGGGAGTTGGTGGAGCTTCAAGTGCATACTCTAATACAACATGCCTCGCAGAGCAGCGCATGCGCTGCCCAGATTCGACCTAAAAACCTGGGCGATGCATTCACCCCTGATTGGAGGAGTTTTTAGACTTTCAAATAAAGCTGCCCTTCAGATTGGCCCTGGCATCATACCACTAGGCATAACTTTGAATACATGTGTTGACTTTCAGGCAAAAAACTTCTAACAAAGCCTCCAAGTTTTCTATTTGTATTGATTTTCACATATAGAGACAAAAACAACGCGTGCCACTTTTTTAAAAATGGAAGAATTTTAAAAATATGCCTTCCCTTGAGTAACGCTCCATACTGTCAATCATGGCTACCAGGGCAATATCTGCAGATTGACAGCAAAATGAGTTAAAACAAAAAGGAATGCGATTTTCTTAAATAACTCCAGAGGCAGTATTAGAAAATGTTCCTGCGGGGAGTGTGTGAGCCTGTTGTTTGTGCCTCTGTAATTCTTAGCTATTAAAAATGGGACCATAGACACTTACGTGGTCCTTTCTGTGATAAAGGCTATTGCCTGCACACAATCATGCTAGCAAGATCCCAAGCAGGTGTGTCCTCATGAATAAATGAAGAACCACTTTCCCATTGCACGAGTGCCATATTACAGGCGTGGTAGCAATAGTAGAGAAGTTGTGCCACCTTATGTGTAGCGCAGTTGTGCACTACCTTCTATATGGTGCACAGTCAGTGTGCGCATCCCAAGGGTACGGTGCTTGGGAGAAGATCCTGGGGTCCCAGTGACTCCCCAGGCGTCACCTACCGGCAGGCGCAACAACACTTGGCACCGGTCTACATTGGCTTAATTTTGAGGTACGAGAAAAAAGTTTGACACTTCTAGCGAACATTACTATGGATGTTTTTTGTTAGCATTCAGGCCCATTGCAGTTACTTGACATGAATTGAGCCTCTAACTGCCTGACTGCTCCCCATCAATGTGCTTGTTGCACCATGGTCTCTTCACGCCTGCTCAGATAACCTGTTATTAAACTCTAAATCTTTGGATGAATTTGGCTATAGCACCCAAATTACTCTTTTGACTTATGTGAGATCTTATTCCAGAAACGCCTATTTCTTTTAGCGGTAATAGCTCTGAGAGGACATTAAGGTTATTGTGTGTTACTTATTGTCATAAGGTACCCAAGAATCTTACCTACTGCTACTTCTCGAACAGGCCTGCACTGCTCAACAGTGATATCCCTGGAGAGTCAGGAAACTAAGGGATTAACTTGTTTATCCAGTTGAAGTAAAACTGCACCCTAGGCTCTGGGACATACACACCAGAGAGACAACAAAAGTTGCCACCACTTATATTGCTCAATAACCACTGACTGCACCACGGTTTACATGGGCAGGCTCTGAGACCCGCACACCAAGAAAGATGACAAAATGGGAAATAAGCGCTTTATAAAATACCATATCAAAGACCACAGAGTCATACCAAAGCACGAGCAAGTAAGCACCTCAATCACTCATTTATTGACAGCACTTGTGGATGTCACCCCAAGGACTGATCACTTTCAGATCTTGCAATCAAAAAGAACAATTTTTGCAAAATGTTATCACCAAGCATCAGAGCATCTCTGGGGCCAGACGTGGCCCGTGTCATCATTTCTCTGATACATAGCGCTTTGAAAACAGCTATGGGAAAAGCGCAACAAAACCGGGACAGGTATGCTACCTCTGGGCACGGCTAGGGAAAGCCAGAAGCTGGTGGAAGATAATTTTCTTGATATCTGTTGTGGGAACAGCGATAACTTCTCTTGCATGTCATCACAGCTATCGTCTCTCTTATGATAACGAGAGATAATTACTGCTGAAAATAAAGGTGACGAATTAATCATTTGAACTCAAGTCCACTTATCTGAATAAAATCAAAGTACAGTGATGTTCGTACTTGCTCCCTGTTAAGATAAATTCTCTGCATCCCTCTTTTGCAAAGAATACCCTTGCATGTGGCACTATTATTTTATGAGAATACGTTTGCGAATGTAGAATTGTTAGGCATTGTGAGAATGTCGAAGGTTGCTGCCTTGATTACAAAGATTCCAACTTCTGTTTACTATTCTGCTATACACTAGCAGAACAGCTTAATTACAACTACCCCACTTTGGGAACTGTAGATAAGCAGCATACATTTGCTATAGAGATTCTCTCTTACTTTCTGGCTTTTAACCCGTTGCATGCTTGTGACGGAACCGCTCCGCCACAAGCCACGGGTGAGCTGTGCTTGTGACGGAACAGTTCCGTCACGGCCCGCTCGCCGCGCCTGCGCTGACTAATTAATGGGCGGGCGGGTTCGTGACGGAACCGTTCCGTCACAAGCACAGCTCACCCGCGAGCCGTGACGGAGCGGTTCCGTCACAAGCACGGGACCGCCGCGCAACTGCTCTAACCAGGCTTCATTTAACCGTGGTTCACCACCATCATTAAGTATCAAAGAGTCAAGGAGCCAGGTTGCTGTTGATCTAGTTCATCCGTCCTAACAACTGTAATTCGATCTATATACCGCTTACTACCCCTAAGTACGCATTGAAATGACACCCATTCTACCCCAGAGGCTCTTAAAATGCAAGTCTACACTTAACACTGTCCTCCAGATTTAGCTGCATCAAATCAATTCAACTTACCTCTGCATAAATATAATAAAGGCACCATCTTGGGAACATTTGTCTGACAAGGCTATCAGTATATATCTATGCAAATACGTAAAGCTCACACTCATCTAGACCCCCCATGCCTAAGAATTAACACAATCTACATGATCGGAGCACCTCCCAGAACTACATTCACAACTGAAATCTCGCGATGCATGTAAACTACGGTTCTTATCCAATCACGGACAAGGTAGGAATGCCGGGCAAGCAGCCAACTGGACAAGGCCAGAGCTTGTGGTAGATGCATGCTAAACAAATAACAAGTAACAATACCAATGTTGCCACTGGTATTTCAATGATGCTACATGCAAAAACAAAGAATACATGTCTGAATGCACAGTATGCTGCAGGTCCTTAGGCGCTGGTGGCTTCTACAGCCTTAATGATCATTTCAAGTATCCCCTCCCTGAATTCCAGTGGATATCTACTGTTAAGAAATGGAGGGTGCTGTTGGAACCTTCTGGCGAAGTTCTGCAGGTGAGACACTGCAAACATGTAACTTAAAGAATTCAGAAAAATACCATGCCACGCAAGCAGCGCTTTGGAGGTAGATAAGGGACCTCATTCTGAACTCACAACGGTATGCTCATTCCAAGAAGTAATATATTTCGGTCTATTAGGATAATATTTTACTAATTTTTCTGTCACATGCCAAAAAAAGAATGGTTCTGTGACAAATAGACCAGCAAAGCAATGCGTCTCTTTTACTGTAAATAATCACATTCTCGGCTCACACTTTTTTTTTTTACCGAACTTGACTCACTAAGGCATGTCTATGCATTCCAAAAATGATCAATTAATATCTGTTCCAAAATGATATATTCAAGTGACTATGCTTTTTATTTAACCCAATCACTTTGCCATGGCGGGTGCCGTTTGTAGACAAAGTGAGAGAATTTGCAAATATTATTTTTACTTATTTGTTTTTGTAAATCGTTCTAAGTTTTGACAAAACTAAAAATATACACATGCCACGATCACTACCTCGCCGAACAAAATGTACCAGGCAGAACATCCAAAGGAGGGTTTGCAGTGAGATTAGTAATTTAATGTGATTATAGGGTTTAAATCTATCCATTTCGGATCTGGCTTTCTGAATCTCTTAACTCTGGAATGTTTAGAGTAGCGAGTCATAAACATTTGTCCTGTGGACTCCCAGTGAATCATTATTGGTATCCAAAGACCCACATGTAAGTCAGTCAGTCAATAACTTTATTTCGGCCATAAAAGTATCATAAATAGACAATACAATACGCACATACTAAAACAATCAAATATTAAAATGACAATCCTTAGCAGCATATACATTTCCCTTCTGGTGTCAAGACTTCCTAATGTTCCGGGGAAAAAAGAGAGTCCACAGGGATGCATTTCATTAAGTGTATAGGATTGGTACCTTCATACAAGAGCCTATGCCTCTGATTAATACAATTAGCTTGACCGCCCTTTATCAGACCGATACCTTTAAACCCTTCGCTGTGGGGGTTATTCCCCCGCTGTGCTGGGGGGCGCACACAGCGCCCGCATGCTCATGACGAGCTCAGCTCGTCATGAGGCATGGCGCTCCTGTGCTCATGACGAGCTGAGCTCGTCACAGGTGCACTGGCTCCCGTAGAACGCTCAGCACAGCAGGGGAATTCTCCCTGCACCGGAGCGTTCCACGGGCCATGACGAGCTGAGCTCGTCATGAGCACCGGAGCGCCATGGCTCATGATGAGCTTAGCTCGTCCTGAGCATGGGAGGGGTTAAAGTGCCAGTGCCTAAAGGGCATAGAACTCTGAAGATTGATTACTAATTCCCAGTAGCTGGTTCAGCTCAGACCATCTATTACAGATAATAAAACAAAATTAAAAGACGCCAAGAACAGGTAAAAACTGCATCCCAGGACTGTAACTGAAAACATCTATGACGTAGAGAACAAAGGCATATCCCCTCATGTAGATGCAGTTCTGAGGTTAGTTCAGAATAAGACTTTTAAATACATACAAGAATAAAATCATTTAGAAAATATTAAAATAAAAAATAAAAAGATACATCAATTACATGGTTCATGTACACCTCCTACTAATCCATATTTTGCCCGAAAAGTTAGCAATAGCACAGTCAATTAGCATGCTAGAATCAGATTTTAGGATGCGTAACGCATCGCTGTGACAACGCGTACCTAGTTGTCTACAGACATGTGCTATCCACCTAGATCTCAGAAGATGGTATCTAGGGCATGCAAAAATATGTGACTGATGGACTCGATAGCAAATGAGCAGCCAGGGCAAAGCTGTGATGTGGACGTGGACGGGCGCCGGGAGGCAACTAAGGTATTAACGGGTAGGGAACAAAATCTGAATAGCATATAGAGTTTCCTATACTGGGGATTAGTAATAACCTTCAAATATTGTTCTAAGGCGCCTTCCAGTTTGAACTCCATGAAGTCAAGTGTCAAACGTCCCGAGAAGGATTGAAGATAAGGGACTGCGCCACCCAGTCCCAGTAGCAATTCTTAACCTGGGCTTTGGTAGTAAGTGATTCAGGAATAACGGAGTCCCATATGCCTTCCATTCCTAGGGTGGACAACAATGTTTTCACCCTAGTCAATATTAAAAGCTGGGGACCCATGGCATAGCAATCTCTATGATTTGAACCTCAAAACAATACAAGAAACATGTATATATTAACCAAGCGAACGGATGTTGAAATATTTGTATTAATTCTCAATCAAATTTTATATAACATTTTTTATTGTAATGGTAATGTTGAGCTTTTCTAAATTTGTTTTTTAATTCTAAAAGATGAAGAGATATGCTAAACTCTAGCATATTACGTTCTTTTTTGCTCCTAATATGTGTTCTCATTTGTTCGTGCTTCAATTGAGACCGCCCATTATCTATGCTATATTCTGTTTGTTGCACTTGTGCTGTTCCAACGAATCCAGCTAATTGTACCAATTTAATTATTAGCCTGAAATTCCAAATTCCTTTACATTTATTGATTTTTTTAAACTTTTCAATGTTGCTTTTGTCTCTTCATTTACTTTATTAATCTTAGTATTATTTAATTTTCTAAGCAGTCGCGTATCCCCTGTGTAGGCATCGCGGACAGGCCATATTAAAAAAACACTTGTCCAGAGATTTCACCTTTACAGTGTGTTTTATTAAAAAAAGAAACATCAGCATTCCATGGTCTTTGGCAATAGTCTTTAAATTTGTTAATGCAAATCCTCCCGCAGAGTAAAAATAAAAAATCATTGGGCCCTCCCAGACTTTTTCACAATTATTCTATTAAATTGGCAAACTGTCTATATGTCTAGACTTATTTAAACATTGCAGTTAAGTTATGTTAACCCTTTTAAAAATGCAATCAAAAACATGATAGCCAAACATACTATTCTGGTTAGCTAGGCCTTACTGACGTGTAAAAGTATTCACAGTGTGATTATCAGAAATGGGAGCAGGAGGTTTGAAGAATATTTGGATATCCTGCTGTTAACACTGCTGAGGCTACATAATTGGAGTAAAAGGTTGTGAAGAAAAATAAACGAATGGTTTTGTTTTCCCAACACATTTTATCATTTTCAAAACAGTTAAGTAGCATCTCTTACTAAGCCGTGTCTGACTCTTCTCGGGCTCAGCAAATGGATGACCCTTGAATGCAATACAGAGTAACGTCAAGAAAAACGGTTTATAAACTTAAAGTACAACGAAATTGTTCATTTCCATCCAGTTTTGTTGTGCATTAAAACATTATGTTTAGCACCAAAAAAAAAACGCAAGATTGCGAAGAAAAAAAACCAGCCTGTAACATATATAAGAAATAAAAGGAGGGGGCTTGCCGGTTGTGCTATACACAGCACAACAAATGGATGAAAAGCAGGAAGGAGTGTGGCTAAACTTTTAAAAATCTCAGGCCTCGGCCATCCAACTAATGCCTTTCCTATGTTTTTTTTTTTAAAGTACAGGAAACCCTATGGTGGTGGGAGGGAGGGGCCTTAATGCGTTCGTCGGCTAACAGCCATCGCGAGCACTACCTTGGTAGTGCTGCGCATGTCTATTGGCCGACGCTGCCCAGCCTGCGCAATCGAACGTCCGCACCGCGGCAGAATTGCCGCCGCGGTTAACGGGTTAAGAAAAACATGACTCCAAGGAAACATAACAAAATTGAGCATAAGGAGTGAAACTGTTAAATATTTCAGAGAATTTCGCGAACGGGCATTTAAAAATGTCTGATTCCTGCATGGGAGCAAACGAGGGATGCCAGATCTAAGCCCAACCTGGCTGCGCTTTAAATCCTTCGATTCAAAACGTATTTTGGCTCTTTTCTTCTGTCCCAGCGTCATGAGTTGGATTAGGTGATGTAGCCCTAAATAAAACTTCCAATGAAACCAACTAGTACATGTTTTTACTACTGATTTTAGGGCATGCGTGGATACCTGAAGCATGTGCAAGAACATATGTTTCTTCATAGAACGATGAAGGCCCCAGCCAGACCCAGGGGCAGGAGTTGGTCGTTGGCTAAGATTAAAAAAAAGCTTCCACCCGCTTTTAATTTAGACGCTCCCTGCAGTCTTTTATATACTTGGCCTGTCACACGTGTTAACCTAAGTGTGAAAGGAATGCATTCTGGAATCGTGGATGCCTCCAGCAACTGCAGGGGTCCACACCAATCTTCACAGAATCTTAGTAAGGGTAATGATTAGACACGCAACCTGACGACCTCGCCATGTCAAGACATTGTTGTGTTTTTGAGGGACAGGGCTTTCCAAGAAAAATACACCTCTCTGTGAGCAGCAGGCAAATGTCAAAATGAGAGCTGAGGTTTAGAAACGCATGATGGCTTCCTGAGTGCCAGCAGGAAGGGGTGGGATTTACAGAGTGGTTATCTTTAATGAGAGGAGAGATGAGAGACACTGTGGGTCTAATTACGAGTTTGGCGTTTCGGGAGCGGGACCCATATGCGCACCGCCTGCCGTAGCATAACATTTTACGTCACTAGCGGGCGGTTCTTTGGCGTTCCAACGGCAGTTCTTAAGAAATAGGCACTGAAATGGGAACGTCAAAGGCAGTACCCGCATGGCATGGACTGGTGCAGTTCCTGCCGTGCAGACACACAGAGGAGCACAACATGTGCCTCCCTGCATGCACCCGATGGCCCTGAGGCAACAGGGGGCCCTGTAGGGCTCCCTCCGTTTCCTCTACGCCACGGATTTCATGGAGGAGGAATTGCTATGAAAACTGTGGTGCAGGGGAAACTCGTAATATGCTTGGCATGACTGCAGTGGTCCCACTAAGCATATTGCAGCATCAAGACCGCCACTGGCGGTTGATGCAGTACAAGGCCGGTCCGACCACCCTGGTCGCACCCTTAGAGAGTCTGGCAGTCACAAGACCGCCAGATTCGTAATCGGGCCCTGTGCCTGGTGTTTCAAAAGGCGCTCAGAAACTATTTCCTCGACCCTCGGTCACTGCAGGAACTGGTGGTTGTGGGGAGTGAGGTGGAAAAGGAAATATATGAAGGCAATTTTCTTTCAAAATAATTTTTGTTTTAAGCTGGAGTCAATGACCCTAAAGCCATAGCACAATTACTCCATGAACCTACATTTTTTCATCAAGTCTGTAAAAAAGTCTCAATAAGGTCTGTCAAGCACGAACTATCACAGTGAAGCAGCGCTTCCTAGTGTTACGATTAACAGGGACTATATCAGAGATTCGACCCACCCCATTAAATGTTTATTTTAGAAATGTTATATAGCACACACATTAGCCAAAGGTGTTAGAGCATTTTACTATAAAACAGGTTTCATTATAAACAGGGCCACTGGAATTATGTGGCAGAGAAGGGCCAAATTACGCTGCAGGGGCGACTAAATTATGTGGCAAGAAAAGCCAAATTATGCAGCATAATGCAGCGCATTTTGTGATAGTATTACTTCATTATTTTTTACACTTGTTAACATGGCCCGGACACAGGCTGCACCTCATTAGTACCTGTTCAACACCCAAATATAGCAATAAGCAACAGAAAGGTGACTTGTCAATCTTGCAAAGGGACTTCTACTGCACAGCAACACATGTTCCTACATTTTTAGTAACTTTTGAACGGTTTGACTAGAAGCCATTTTTTTGTTAATATCTGCAGATTATGCAGCAGATGAAAGATTATGCAGCAAAATGTGGCAAATATATAATTATTGTTTTTTAAAACAGCAGCCACACATTCATATAATTCCAGTGGTCCAGATTATAAGGGATACAGAGTTGCAAACAGTTGCTAGTTACGATCATTACGAAAGGCACAAGGTGGCGGGTCGAAATGTAGGGATATGTGCTTGTTTTGATCATTACAAAGGCACGGAATTACAGATTTTAAGAGGAGGTAGACAGGGTAATGCAGTTAGTCTGAGTGTTTGGAAGGGTACATAATCTTTGAGCAGTGGTATGACTCTTTGCCAACAGGCCCAGGTTACAAAGATGTGATGGAAGACCTTATTTAGAGTTTGGTTGACGGGATACTCAGTCCCAAATGCATTAAAGCCAATGGCACTTGTAATATATAGGATAGGATATTCACCACTTTTTGACTGAGCAGCCGGTCTGTCAAACTGTAAATATGCACTTCGTCCTTACTCTTGAGTTTCCAGAGTAAGTCATATTTACTCATGCTGTGATGGTAGGATAACCTGCCTCTACAAAATAAAGTCCTGTATCACCATCAGGGAATGCCACATAAATAACAGGAAAAACTAATGGGAAGGAAAAGTCCCTTGTATGGTGATGGACATCCAGCCCCTGCTCCGAGTCCCCCGCTGCAGCAATATCTGGATCTCTGGAGTTCATTTTTAGTCATGTGTGAACGGGGATCATGTGTGTGCTCTGGCACCTCAGCCTGCTTCATGGATTGTGGTCTTGTTGGACCTGGATGTTCGCCTAAAGTACTTCCCCCCCATATGCCGTAAAGGCCCTCTGCATTACGAAAGAGTTAAGTAGCACAAGCACAGTGGTGACAGCATAGCGTATTTTACTTAGGACGACCAGTAGTGTGCACAGGCCATTTGGTGTGTGTAACTTGCCCACTCATGCAACTTTACGCACCTGTGTGCTTAACGCCCCCGTCTACATGGTGTTAACATGTAACGCTATGCAGGGCGTATGTGTGCGTGCTGTGATGTATGTCTGTGAGTGGTACAATACATGGAGGCTTGTGGGTTCCATGTTGGGTCCGCATTGTTGCACCAAACAGGCCGTTTGACTCAGTGCTGTTATTTGTGACCCCCATGTGCAAGGTGGAGTCTGAGGTGAAATTCATTGAAACATCAAGTTAGGGACTCATGGAATAATCAGTGCTTTATGTATTACATAAGTGCAACAGTTGCCTAAGATACGAGTGAAAAAAGGTTTAAAGCCTGTGTTTAATGAACACTGCAGGGTTTTTAAGGTAGATTTTGAAATTCATACTCTCTAACATTTATGATTAAAGTACATGCATAGGTTCTGACTGCCACTTTTAGAGGATGCGGGCAGGGGCTGGGGATGCTGGCTGACAAACCTTTTGTAGGGACCTGATGGCCATTTATACATGAGCATTACTCTAGTTCATTGCTGGTTCTACAAGATGCTCCTGAATAGCGGTTTATTCTCTACTGCATTGATGTTTATGGCCAATAATTGCCAGCCCTCTGCCGTGCCAGCCTGGGTAGGCCAGTGCTCTGTGATAATTCCTTCCCTAGCCTTTGTGCTCCTTCTCTCTTATTCCATTTTTTTAGTATAGGCCCCTCCTTCCTGGGCCTGCAATGACCCCGTGACCCACTTTCCCTCTCAGTTCTACTCACAATCCTTCACCTGGTATAGTCTGCTGGTTTTTGTCCTGCCCCCTTCTCATCAGTCAAATGACCTATGATTTCTGAAGCAACCTTACCCCTCAGGCTTCCTTTACTCAGACAATTGTTTCTACTACTTAACGTCTCTTCGCAGGTAGTCTAACCCTGGCATTCCCTTAAGAGCAGAGAGGTTAAGGACGTATTCCTATGGAACTTTCACTGTTTGCACCCAGGGCCAGGAGCACTGTCCAGGTCTCTCCTACCCTTCACATTGTTCTTCTAGTTTAACTACATTATTTAACAGGATTAGTTGTCAATGCATTCTTAGTATGTCCCCTAGAGGTCGAAGTGGGGAGGGGGACCTGAGGGTCACGATATGGCCATACTTTTTTAATCTAAGAAAAAACAGTCTCCCCTAATTTTTGTGAAAGACAACTGTTCCGGGATGGTTAATTCCGACAGTTGAAATGCTTTAGCTGAAGTGTAAGGCAGGGAGTCACCTGGGCTGTGAAGCTGAGGGAGGGACAGACAGCTAAACAAGAAACACGCCTTCCTGCCAGGATGCCTGCTTGACCTGAAAATGATCTAAATGTGTTCATCTGTAATCGTGAAGGGTGAAGGGTGCTTGGAAGCTGGTATTAGCTTTATATTCAAAACTGTAGGACGTTCCGATGAATATTACTAAAATCTATATTTTGGAAGCAATTTTTTTTATCATAAACTTTTTTGCACATTTTGTAGCAGCCTATCTTATACTGTGTGTAATGCAAGTTTAAAATAATGGCTTACATATTCACAGTAAAATATTCAAACAATGTTATGCGACAAGCACTCCTGTTTTATCACCTTGATCTGAATTTTATCAAAATATAATATATGGTGCTAACCCATATCTTGACTAGCCCCTAGCCAAGTTGGTACAAATTACAAAAAATTCACAGAAACCTGTGGTATGGGGAGCACTGTTCACACATTCACAATTACGTGTTAAGTTTTTCTTTTTCCTATCTATGTATCTTTCATCAATTTAAAGCATTATGTTCAAAAGCAATTGATAAACATGTAGTATTCACTAGCTATATCAACAGTCATACAGGTCGGACTGAGAACATGAAAAACATGAAAAAACAACAAAATAAATTCTCTTCAAACAATGCTCTGTGTTTCCTTTCTTCAAAATAGTTTTATTCTTCTTTTTCATCAATGAAAATTTGGATTCCTCAAACATCTTATGAAGCCATGTCCCAATGCATTTCGGTATGCACCTTCTTCAGGGGAATGTGCTACAAATAACATAAAGGTCTATCACATATGTATCAAAGAAAATATTTGCAGTTTCATACAACACTTAGTTTTCATGAACAGAAACCAGAAGATCTTTATAAAATGTGCCTACGTTCCTTGTGCAATAAAACCATGCTCAACAAAGTTCACCTGCCACCTGTTAATCCAAAACACGGTGTACAACCAATACTGCCACCACCTCCTACTCACTACATGCAAATGTGAACAAACGTGTGCGACAAATAAAACCACGTGTGCTGCCTAGTAATCCAAAATTCAAGAAGTGCCACAAACGTGCACTCTTACCTTAACTTACAGCTACATGAAATGAAATACCGAACTCTCCTTGTTCTAAAAAGTAACAACAACACTGAGAACCTTATTATACTGTCCCCAATCTTAAAAGTGTAATCAGCCTAGTGCAAATCGACCAGTACTTACTCGGTCCTTTTTCGACCCCACGTCTTAATGTTTACATAAGTTTCCTAGTGAGCTCGCGTTTTTCCTCTGAAATATAAAGGCAGGAGGACTCCTTAATGTTTCATTCAATTTTACAAGAGAGTTGCTCGAGTAAAACCTACGAAATATATCTCACCTCTTGCTTCAAATGTACTGCATGGTTCTGGGGTTCTCCCGTGTAACTCTCCCTGCTCGATCAGAACTGTGTTGGAAACGCCGGTACACGGCGTCTGGCATCATAGCGTATTTAACATAGAAAACGGACTGCGCGTTGCCTCGTCCTTATCCAAAATGGCGGTTGCATTAATATTACTCGGCATAACTTAAACAGGAGATTCTCTTCCTGAATGTATAAACTGGTGCTATATCTACCTAAAAAACGTAAAAAACGTGAATGGTGCCTATTGTGACCATAGTCTAGTATTGTTGGTGAGATTTATTGAGCATAGGTAACACATGATATATATAAACAGGTACGTAAAAAATGCATAAAAAATTGCAAATTACAAATAACAGCACTCACATTGCAATACTAAATTTACAAAAAGTGAATCATTTCAATCTTATCATTTAGCCCATAGGGGGTCAGCGTCCTCAGGGACTTAATCCAGTATGTCTCTCTTTGCGCCAACAATTTCATTGTGTCAACATGTGTTTGTACCACCAACCTCTCTAGTACAGTGTATTTCAATTGAGGTATCGTATGTCCCCTCTCATGCCAGTGTACTGCCAAACATGATTTCATGTTTTTTGTACGTATCATACTCTTATGCTCGGTCATCCGAACCTTCACCTTCCTTGCAGTGCGTCCAACATAAACAAGTCCACATGGACACTTGATCGCATATATTAGACCACTTGAATTGCAATCTGATGTGTGTCTCAAGGTTATCTTTTTACCTGTGTGCGGGTGCGCAAAAGTATTTCCTACCAATACATTGCCACAATGACCACAGTTCTGGCACTTCATCATACCTTTCTGCCCTAGATCCGCTTTTTCCACCTTGCCTCTTTTCAAAATTTCTTTGATATTCCTTGATCTGGAATGAGCGAACAGAGGTTTATCTGGAAATATCTGCCTGAAATCAGGTTCTTGCTCAATAATTTCCCATCTCTTCATGATGCACTTCTTTATTGCCTCTGAGGCTGTGGAAAATTTTAATACATAGACTTCTCTCCTGTTTTTGCTTCTTTCTCTCTTCTCTAACATAGTGGATCTTGGCATGGTTTTAACTTTGTTTTCAGCTTGGTCAAGGACAATGTCCGGGTACCCCCTTGCTGCATATTCTGTGCGCATTCTCTTAATTGTTTCTATCCCTTGGTCCTCATCTGAGCAAATTCTTCTTGCCCTAATGAATTGCGACAATGGAAGGTGTCTCTTTAGAGATTGTGAATGAAAACTCTCAAAATGTAAGGCATTGTTTCTGTCTGTCGCCTTCTTAAATACACTTGTTTCGAGTATGTTCCCTTTTCTTGTGATCATAATGTCAAGATAGTTAATCTGTTCTTTATTGATGGTATATGTAAACTTGATACAGGCATGGCAATTATTAAGCACTTGGAGTTGTGTTCTTAAGTCATCTTCCGAACCTTTCCACACTATCAGTATATCATCGATATACCTAAGGTATAGTGCCAGATGCTCTCTCCACTTCTCTTGCTTTAATATATGCTCGTCTTCGAACTTGGACATGAACATATTAGCGTAGGTGGGTGCCCCAGTAAACCCCATGGAGGTCCCTGTCTTTTGTAGAAAAAAAGTGTCCTGCCACTGAAAATATCCATGGTATAGACAGAATTGCAATAATTCAAGAAGAAAAATATTGTGACTTTCCTCGTATTCATGTTGCAGAAGCATCCACTCTGCTGCCTCTATGCCTTCTATATGCGGGATTGAGGTGTACAGGGCTGAAACGTCAACCGTGCACAACCATACTTCCTCATTATCAGAAATGGGCACAGTCTTCAATTTACGCAGACAATCGGTGGTATCTTGCACAAAAGTTGACCATTGTTGCACCAGAGGTTGCATGAAATGATCTAAATATTTTCCTAGTGGTTCGTGCAATGACCCACATCCTGCCACAATCGGTCGGAATGGTGGGTCAACCGGGTCTTTATGCATCTTAGGCAGCATATATATATGCGGCCTGCTAGGATACTCCGTGGTTAGATATCTTTTGGTTTGTTCATCAATCCTTCCTAGCTCTATACCTTTTTTCAAAATCTCGGATAGAATCATCTGGAACTCGATGGTGGGATCTGCCTCTAACTGTATATAGGTGTTGGTGTCTTTCACATGTTGATTTACCTTCAGATGGTAATAGGTAGAATTGAGCACTATGTTAGAGAAGAGAGAAAGAAGCAAAAACAGGAGAGAAGTCTATGTATTAAAATTTTCCACAGCCTCAGAGGCAATAAAGAAGTGCATCATGAAGAGATGGGAAATTATTGAGCAAGAACCTGATTTCAGGCAGATATTTCCAGATAAACCTCTGTTCGCTCATTCCAGATCAAGGAATATCAAAGAAATTTTGAAAAGAGGCAAGGTGGAAAAAGCGGATCTAGGGCAGAAAGGTATGATGAAGTGCCAGAACTGTGGTCATTGTGGCAATGTATTGGTAGGAAATACTTTTGCGCACCCGCACACAGGTAAAAAGATAACCTTGAGACACACATCAGATTGCAATTCAAGTGGTCTAATATATGCGATCAAGTGTCCATGTGGACTTGTTTATGTTGGACGCACTGCAAGGAAGGTGAAGGTTCGGATGACCGAGCATAAGAGTATGATACGTACAAAAAACATGAAATCATGTTTGGCAGTACACTGGCATGAGAGGGGACATACGATACCTCAATTGAAATACACTGTACTAGAGAGGTTGGTGGTACAAACACATGTTGACACAATGAAATTGTTGGCGCAAAGAGAGACATACTGGATCAAGTCCCTGAGGACGCTGACCCCCTATGGGCTAAATGATAAGATTGAAATGATTCACTTTTTGTAAATTTAGTATTGCAATGCGAGTGCTGTTATTTGTAATTTGCAATTTTTTATGCATTTTTTACGTACCTGTTTATATATATCATGCTCAATAAATCTCACCAACAATACTAGACTATGGTCACAATAGGCACCATTCACGTTTTTTACGTTTTTTAGGTAGATATAGCACCAGTTTATACATTCAGGAAGAGAATCTCCTGTTTAAGTTATGCCGAGTAATATTAATGCAACCGCCATTTTGGATAAGGACGAGGCAACACGCAGTCCGTTTTCTATGTCAAATACGCTATGATGCCAGACGCCGTGTACCGGCGTTTCCAACACAGTTCTGATCGGGCAGGGAGAGTTACACGGGAGAACCCCAGAACCATGCAGTACATTTGAAGCAAGAGGTGAGATATATTTCGTAGGTTTTACTCGAGCAACTCTCTTGTAAAATTGAATGAAACATTAAGGAGTCCTCCTGCCTTTATATTTCAGAGGAAAAACGCGAGCTCACTAGGAAACTTATGTAAACATTAAGACGTGGGGTCGAAAAAGGACCGAGTAAGTACTGGTCGATTTGCACTAGGCTGATTACACTTTTAAGATTGGGGACAGTATACTAAGGTTCTCAGTGTTGTTGTTACTTTTTAGAACAAGGAGAGTTCGGTATTTCATTTCATGTAGCTGTAAGTGAAGGTAAGAGTGCACGTTCGTGGCACTTCTTGAATTTTGGATTACTAGGCAGCACACGTGGTTTTATTTGTCGCACACGTTTGTTCACATTTGCATGTAGTGAGTAGGAGGTGGTGGCAGTATTGGTTGTACACCGTGTTTTGGATTAACAGGTGGCAGGTGAACTTTGTTGAGCATGGTTTTATTGCACAAGGAACGTAGGCACATTTTATAAAGATCTTCTGGTTTCTGTTCATGAAAACTAAGTGTTGTATGAAACTGCAAATATTTTCTTTGATACATATGTGATAGACCTTTATGTTATTTGTAGCACATTCCCCTGAAGAAGGTGCATACCGAAATGCATTGGGACATGGCTTCATAAGATGTTTGAGGAATCCAAATTTTCATTGATGAAAAAGAAGAATAAAACTATTTTGAAGAAAGGAAACACAGAGCATTGTTTGAAGAGAATTTATTTTGTTGTTTTTTCATGTTTTTCATGTTCTCAGTCCGACCTGTATGACTGTTGATATAGCTAGTGAATACTACATGTTTATCAATTGCTTTTGAACATAATGCTTTAAATTGATGAAAGATACATAGATAGGAAAAAGAAAAACTTAACACGTAATTGTGAATGTGTGAACAGTGCTCCCCATACCACAGGTTTCTGTGAATTTTTTGTAATTTGTACCAACTTGGCTAGGGGCTAGTCAAGATATGGGTTAGCACCATATATTATATTTTGATAAAATTCAGATCAAGGTGATAAAACAGGAGTGCTTGTCGCATAACATTGTTTGAATATTTTACTGTCTTAGCTCCATGCGTGACTAGCACCCACATACAAAGATGGATTTTGATGAAATAGCTCAGTTAACTAAGAATCAGGCAGATGTAAAAGGGTATACAGCTGAGGAAGCCGAGAATATTTACACCCTTATTAAAGAAACCAGGGACCTGAAAACCAAGCCAGGTACCACAGCACAACTTATCAAACAACTGCAATACACGTTACGTAAAGAAATTAATCAGAGGCTTCATGCCACTACTCTGATACAGTACCATAGGGTTAAGCGCATCCCCAGGGGACTGCGCATCTCATTACGACCAATGTTGTTCAAATTTAATAAACCGTTTCTCGCAAGATGGTTTGCGATATTGAACAAATGTTCACTTGATTTAGTACTTCTTATAGTCGAAGAATGGTCTAATGTTTTGAAGGAGCTAGAGGTAGAGATTGAGGATATGAAGACTGAATTGTCCACTCGTATGTCTGCTGAGGACATGGATAAGACTTTGAAAGAAATTAATGACAAATTAGATGAGCACACGAAGGAAGTCCATGAAAGAAAATTGAAAAAATTTCAGCGCGACACCTTAGATTATAAGTTGGATGAAGTGTACAGCTGGGCTGACAAATATGCACAGAGAAGAGTATTTAGAAAACCAACTGAAAATACTTCAGAAGAGAGCTTGGCCACTGAACAAGATATCTTACCGACACGTCCCTCAGTGGAGACAGCAGGTGGAGGAGCATGTGCAGAAGGCACATCTAGCAATCAAAGTAGGCAGCCTTTTTTAGAAGGGGGCCACAGTTCCAACCATCCACCGGACGAACAAACACAACACACACAAAACAAAGCAAACGAACAAGGAGGGGACAAGGCAAAAAAACAAGATGCAGTAAGACGCAACCCGAAGAGGAATTAATTATGAACATTTCAGACACTGTACTAACTTCCACACAAATAGCGGTACTGAATAAGGGCATGTCCTTTGTGCCCACATATCAAAGCAATGACCTTGAGACTGAAGTCTCGTTTTTTAAATTCATGAGGAAATTGAGACTCAGGTGGTTCTTCAACCAAATAACCACAGATGATCCTGAACACACCGCAGACACTTCAGGGATTAGAACATTCAAACCGAAAAGTACATTCATGTCACCAATGACGCATAAAGCTCTAGATTTGTTTGAGACTTTGGTAAAAAAAGATCTTGTTGAGCTAAATTACTATCGCAAAACAAAAAGAAATTTGACTAGACAAGAAACCATGGCATTGAACGAACTTGCAACAAATGAGTCACTCACTATAGTCTCTGCAGATAAAGGCGGAGCACTAGTGGTGCTCAATTCTACCTATTACCATCTGAAGGTAAATCAACATGTGAAAGACACCAACACCTATATACAGTTAGAGGCAGATCCCACCATCGAGTTCCAGATGATTCTATCCGAGATTTTGAAAAAAGGTATAGAGCTAGGGAGGATTGATGAACAAACCAAAAGATATCTAACCACGGAGTATCCTAGCAGGCCGCATATATATATGCTGCCTAAGATGCATAAAGACCCGGTTGACCCACCATTCCGACCGATTGTGGCAGGATGTGGGTCATTGCATGAACCACTAGGAAAATATTTAGATCATTTCATGCAACCTCTGGTGCAACAATGGTCAACTTTTGTGCAAGATACCACCGATTGTCTGCGTAAATTGAAGACTGTGCCCATTTCTGATAATGAGGAAGTATGGTTGTGCACGGTTGACGTTTCAGCCCTGTACACCTCAATCCCGCATATAGAAGGCATAGAGGCAGCAGAGTGGATGCTTCTGCAACATGAATACGAGGAAAGTCACAATATTTTTCTTCTTGAATTATTGCAATTCTGTCTATACCATGGATATTTTCAGTGGCAGGACACTTTTTTTCTACAAAAGACAGGGACCTCCATGGGTTTTACTGGGGCACCCACCTACGCTAATATGTTCATGTCCAAGTTCGAAGACGAGCATATATTAAAGCAAGAGAAGTGGAGAGAGCATCTGGCACTATACCTTAGGTATATCGATGATATACTGATAGTGTGGAAAGGTTCGGAAGATGACTTAAGAACACAACTCCAAGTGCTTAATAATTGCCATGCCTGTATCAAGTTTACATATACCATCAATAAAGAACAGATTAACTATCTTGACATTATGATCACAAGAAAAGGGAACATACTCGAAACAAGTGTATTTAAGAAGGCGACAGACAGAAACAATGCCTTACATTTTGAGAGTTTTCATTCACAATCTCTAAAGAGACACCTTCCATTGTCACAATTCATTAGGGCAAGAAGAATTTGCTCAGATGAGGACCAAGGGATAGAAACAATTAAGAGAATGCGCACAGAATATGCAGCAAGGGGGTACCCGGACATTGTCCTTGACCAAGCTGAAAACAAAGTTAAAACCATGCCAAGATCCACTATGTTAGAGAAGAGAGAAAGAAGCAAAAACAGGAGAGAAGTCTATGTATTAAAATTTTCCACAGCCTCAGAGGCAATAAAGAAGTGCATCATGAAGAGATGGGAAATTATTGAGCAAGAACCTGATTTCAGGCAGATATTTCCAGATAAACCTCTGTTCGCTCATTCCAGATCAAGGAATATCAAAGAAATTTTGAAAAGAGGCAAGGTGGAAAAAGCGGATCTAGGGCAGAAAGGTATGATGAAGTGCCAGAACTGTGGTCATTGTGGCAATGTATTGGTAGGAAATACTTTTGCGCACCCGCACACAGGTAAAAAGATAACCTTGAGACACACATCAGATTGCAATTCAAGTGGTCTAATATATGCGATCAAGTGTCCATGTGGACTTGTTTATGTTGGACGCACTGCAAGGAAGGTGAAGGTTCGGATGACCGAGCATAAGAGTATGATACGTACAAAAAACATGAAATCATGTTTGGCAGTACACTGGCATGAGAGGGGACATACGATACCTCAATTGAAATACACTGTACTAGAGAGGTTGGTGGTACAAACACATGTTGACACAATGAAATTGTTGGCGCAAAGAGAGACATACTGGATTAAGTCCCTGAGGACGCTGACCCCCTATGGGCTAAATGATAAGATTGAAATGATTCACTTTTTGTAAATTTAGTATTGCAATGTGAGTGCTGTTATTTGTAATTTGCAATTTTTTATGCATTTTTTACGTACCTGTTGATATATATCATGTGTTACCTATGCTCAATAAATCTCACCAACAATACTAGACTATGGTCACAATAGGCACCATTCACGTTTTTTACGTTTTTTAGGTAGATATAGCACCAGTTTATACATTCAGGAAGAGAATCTCCTGTTTAAGTTATGCCGAGTAATATTAATGCAACCGCCATTTTGGATAAGGACGAGGCAACGCGCAGTCCGTTTTCTATGTCAAATACGCTATGATGCCAGACGCCGTGTACCGGCGTTTCCAACACAGTTCTGATCGAGCAGGGAGAGTTACACGGGAGAACCCCAGAACCATGCAGTACATTTGAAGCAAGAGGTGAGATATATTTCGTAGGTTTTACTCGAGCAACTCTCTTGTAAAATTGAATGAAACATTAAGGAGTCCTCCTGCCTTTATATTTCAGAGGAAAAACGCGAGCTCACTAGGAAACTTATGTAAACATTAAGACGTGGGGTCGAAAAAGGACCGAGTAAGTACTGGTCGATTTGCACTAGGCTGATTACACTTTTAAGATTGGGGACAGTATAATAAGGTTCTCAGTGTTGTTGTTACTTTTTAGAACAAGGAGAGTTCGGTATTTCATTTCATGTAGCTGTAAGTGAAGGTAAGAGTGCACGTTCGTGGCACTTCTTGAATTTTGGATTACTAGGCAGCACACGTGGTTTTATTTGTCGCACACGTTTGCTCACATTTGCATGTAGTGAGTAGGAGGTGGTGGCAGTATTGGTTGTACACCGTGTTTTGGATTAACAGGTGGCAGGTGAACTTTATTGAGCATGGTTTTATTGCACAAGGAACGTAGGCACATTTTATAAAGATCTTCTGGTTTCTGTTCATGAAAACTAAGTGTTGTATGAAACTGCAAATATTTTCTTTGATACATATGTGATAGACTTTTATGTTATTTGTAGCACATTCCCCTGAAGACGGTGCATACCGAAATGCATTGGGACATGGCTTCATAAGATGTTTGAGGAATCCAAATTTTCATTGATGAAAAAGAAGAATAAAACTATTTTGAAGAAAGGAAACACAGAGCATTGTTTGAAGAGAATTTATTTTGTTGTTTTTTCATGTTTTTCATGTTCTCAGTCCGACCCGTATGACTGTTGATATAGCTAGTGAATACTACATGTTTATCAATTGCTTTTGAACATAATGCTTTAAATTGATGAAAGATACATAGATAGGAAAAAGAAAAACTTAACACGTAATTGTGAATGTGTGAACAGTGCTCCCCATACCACAGGTTTCTGTGAATTTTTTGTTACATATTCACAGTGCCATCAGTTACAACCTGGAACCTCGTAGCACTAAACATGCACAAGTCACTATTCTACACTGGACCAACCAAGATTAATTTCCTAATAATCATCTTACCTTGTATTTATTTTTCATTTAAGCTGTGCGTTATTGTATATGTAGTTACTTTAAGGTGAAAGACCGAAAAAAGTTAGAGAATATTTAGTTTTTTTTTAGCCTTGGCTTTCACTCCGCCCTCAAGTTCACTCACCCTGCCCCTATTGCACATAGCATCACAGGTCCCATACTTTTTTTCATGCACAAACGACCGCTGCCCTGTAGGATGTATCGTGTTGAGACTTCTCAGACATACACTGTGGCTGATAGTTTAATACCCATTTAATGGGTTGCCAACTGCAGTTCTTGGATGGACTCTTCAGAACATTCACACCTTTATGTGGATATTCAAACTGCTACAAAATGCAACTACAATACTAACATTTAAGTAAGTGCTGTAATTTGAGAGGGTAATCTTCATCCTCACATTGTATATGCCACCGTTTGTCAACCAAAATATTTTCTGCGATCTTTCCAATTATAACTTATGGGTTTTAAAACTGAAAGAAAATACAGTGTTTGTATGGGATAAGCCCAAAGGAATCATGGGCTAACTTAATGGGAGAAAGCTTTTTCAAATAAATGTAATGTTTCCCAAACCCAGTTTCAAAACAATTTTAAGATCTTATTTATTTAAAAGTTGGAAGCATTTTAACCCCTTCCATGCTCATGACGAGCTCAGCTCGTCATGCAGTACAGTGCTCCTGTGCTCAAGATGAGCTGAGCTTGTCATGACCACACCCGTTTTTATTGCTGTCCAGCACAGCAGAGGAATCTCTCAAGCAGCGATGTGGTTAAAACGCTGAAAATATTTGAACGTTGAATTGCATAACTGCACTGAGTGACAGTAATGAGTGTTTTCGAAACAGACACAAAAAATGTCAAGAAATGATTCACTTGCACTCTGAATACCCTAGCCACAGGGCCATAAGTAAGTAAAGATACATTTAACTTTTAATTTGAAGTATATACATGAGAGCCGTATTATTAATATTCGGAGGAGCTTTATTGCCCATTGCATCACATACAAGTGAGATTTTAGAACGCTATATTCAATAAATATGACTTTAAATAGTATCAATAAAATAGTAATAGTAATCACATGATAATCAGTCTTACACTATATGAGAGATCCTTCTGAAAAAGAGTTTCACAAATTAAAAAGTATGATTCAGCATAAGAGCACAAATAGGAAAGAATAGGAGGCTAACAAAAGCTGAGGCAATGCAGAAAAGTGCAATGACTAAATGTATATGTTTGTTAATACTGCAAGTACAAAAAAGTTTCAGAAGAACCCGAACAGAGGGAATAAAATAAATGTGGATTCGGTGAGGCCACTGACGTGCAGTGGCACTTGCTGTCAGGTTGCAATCTTTCGTAAGTCAATAACAAATACTTAATGAAAGCTAACTGCCAGCATTATTAATATCTTGCTAGTGTTTTCATTCATATCTCACATATGCACAAATCTGGTCCCACGTCATTCTATCTGGAGGTGAACATAATAAGGGTGCCCTGTGTGGGTTAGCAGTATTTCCCAAAATCCCACCTCGTTATATGTGCACCAACTCGACTTGCCAAAACAAAAAAATATTTTTAACTTTTGATTGTTGTACCAAGTACATTTTATTCTTTGCTGCTCCGTAGGTATCGAGCAACCCACTCCATCATGGTTTGATATTTTATTTTCATTGTTTTTTATTACGCTAACTTGACCCATGAGGGTATCTGAGTGCTTTACAAATTTATAGAGAGCAGCACAGGTATAAAAATAAAGTCATACATGAAGAAGAAAAATACAGGATATAATTAGCACCCAGAGATGGAGAGTACGATTTACGATGTTCAAGAGCAGAAGGGATAACTCACTGAAAGCCAACGAATCATAATCAATAAAACTGTATACTCAGGCAGTGTCAAGAACTGGGAGGGTAGAGTGAGAACAGCGCCAAGAAACCGTCCGGTGTATGCCGCGCTTTATAAGTAATTTTTACATTACATTACAGAACTGCTAAGTTTAAAACACTGAAGTCGATGGTGATAGTAGTAATAAATGTGATAGAGGGAAGAAAGGTATCTTAGTATCTAGGGTAGACATTTATTCATAAGGAGTACTTTGATTTCTTTCTTGAAGGACATAGTTGATGAATTCCTTTTGACTTCAAGGGGCCCAAAATTTTTGAGGCCATCTCAGAGAAAGATCGGTTGTAAGTTTTCATCTTGTAGAATCTCTGTGGTTTCAGAAGAAAGGTGTTGGAGCTTATTGATGATCTGGAGCTGCCGGAAAGTTCGAGCATCTGAGCAAGATACCTAGGGGTTCTGAAGTTGGGGGCTTTGTGTGTCATGCAGGCAATTTTTAGGTGGATTCTAGCTTCGTATGAGAACCAGTTGAGGGATTTCAGATCAGGGTTGATGTTGTTGTTTCTTTTTTGAGTCGGTGATAAGCCTTGCACCAGCACTGAGCGAAGCCCTTAGAGGAGCCAGTTTGGATCTGGGCAATCTAGCTAGGGTTGCACTTCCATAGTCCAACCTGGGAATCACTAAAGCCTTGCACTGCATGCTTGAAATTGTTGGGGGGAGGAAGGGTTTTAGTTTTCTTAGAATGTTCATTTAGTGATTTGCCCCTTTGGTAATGTCACTGATGTGCTTCTGCATGTTGAGGTTTTTGTCAAAAATTAATCGCAGTGATCTCACTGTGTTAATGACCTGTGGAATGCAATTGAGGGCTGTTAGATGTTTCAACCATTCTTCAACGACAGGTGACTGATTGGGGCGATTAGGAGGAATTCAGTTTCAAGAGTATTTAGTTTAGGCTGATTGGATGCTAGCCAATTTTGAGTTTTCTGAAGAGTTGCGTTGAAGAAGCTGATGTCTTCTGGTGAGGCAACTTTTAAGTAAAGTTGCGCATTGTCAGCTTACATGTGGTAGTGGATATTGGATGAGGTCAGAATTTCCATTAGTGGCTCCATGAACAGGTTGAAGAAAGTGGATGAAAGTGAAGAGCCCTGAGGAACACCTAATGTGACCTGAGTTGTCTGCGATAGCGAGTGATTAATCTTGACATCGTGCAATAGCCCAGTGCAATATACAAAATAGAAAGCAGGTCGAGCGCTCCATTAGGCATAGGTGTCAACACAGTAGATTAACATGAAGAGAATGTCACAACTCCATCACATCAAGGACCCTCCCTCATCGGAAAACACAGATTGAGCGTTGTCAGCAATGAAGGGCTAAGGAGAAGGGGGCGGAAGCACACAAATCAGGGGGGAGAGGCAGTCACTGACCAGCACCGGCGGCCGCCGGCGGACCCAGGGCTGGCGTAGAGCGCGGGAGAGGTAGCGCCACTAGGGTGAGACGGGAAAGGAGGTAGGCAATCAAAGGGCCCCAGATGTTAACAGGTCGGGACCTAGCAGGCATCAAATCCCAGAACTCTGACAGGAGAGTCTGACACAGAGAGGCATTAATCTTGACTCTTGTTTGGGAGATATGAGGTGAACCAGTTAAGGACTGTTCCTGTTAGCCTCATGTGGTGTTCCAAGAGGTCTAGTATGAATGAATGAATGAATGAAGCTTTATTTGTGTGGTTACTGAAAACCATTACAATAGAAAAAGAAGAACACTGCATTTAAAAACAATGGAATTAAAATCTAGAGTTCTAAAATCCAAAATCTAAAAGGAGATGAATCTATGTACATAACAATTCTTAAGATTTTTACATGCTTAGATAAAAACAATCAGGTGATAAAAGGTAGTGGGCAGCCACCAGACGAGTACCTGCCTGATCTCTTATGGGGACTTGTCCATCAATTTTGTGCGGGTATGTTGGACAAATTTGCCAAAGGTAGCCATGTGCTTCACTATGTCCAGCGTGTAGAGTCGATAGACTGCCTCCTTTGCAGTGTGAGTGCCCAGTTGAAGTAGGATGGGCCTGAGGTGGATTCTGCGGGCTAGACGCAGAGCCGGGCAGCAGAGTAAAATATGGGCCAAAGACTCACGTTTGTATTTGCAGAGCCGGCACTCCATGGTCACTGGCCTTGCTGTCCCAGTGGGGTATAATTCTTTAAGAGGAGGGGATGTAGTCTGGCTGCTAAGATCTTATATAGGGTTTGTTTCCCCACTGCCTGCGTTAGATGAGGTTTGAGGTTATGTACTGTGTGCGGGAGGCTTTGTGACTCGTGAAATCCTCTTGATACCAGGGATTCCATGTCCAAGGTACGGGAGCGTAGACGTACTTGCTTTTTTATTGTACTTTTAATAGTGGCATACTTGACTATCCTGGGGTCCCAGTTCTCTGTTGCAAGTTGCAAGAGGTCTTTGGCGGAAGCGAGACCGGCGGACCAAGGATTGCCGGATTCTTGGAAAATACTTTTTATCGCGGCCTTCATTGTGTTCACTGGTGATCAAAGTGTTTGCTCAGAGTCGCCATCTCTTTCAGTTTTTGTTGGTTGAGGTTAAATTCCAGCCAAATCAAATTGTTTCTGGTACAGGCTGGTAGGTGAAATAGCTTTTTGTAGGCTGTGCAGTGAATTTTTTCTTGGTCTTTCGCAAATTTCCCTGGGAATGCCTGTTGGGTATAATTGAGAGATGGTATTCATTTCGCTCTCAGTAGTCTTTGGATAGCCGTTGTTGTGGGACTATGTAAGGTGGCGTGTAATTTACAGAGGGCATAGGTAATGTTTTTCCCTTTCGTCTGCAGTTTGTGGAGATGGACCCCTGGGCGGCCCGTTTCGCTAAACCAAACCCCTGGTAGTTACAATGTTGCATGCAATCCAAAGTCAGCTGACCCAGCCTCCATTGTGCCAGATTTTTTTTGGGGTAGTGCCCAAAAATCACTATTTTGGACTTCGTTGGATTGGCAACCAACTTGTTTTTAGCGTTGAAAACTGCAAGACCTGCAAGTGCTTTTTGGAAGCCAATTTTGGTATGGTATAAAAGTACCAGGTTGTCAGCATATTGCATCAGTTGGATCTTGGTGCACCCACTCCTGGCTGTGGCTAGTCTAGCTCCGTTGAGGGCTTGGCCCATGTCTGCTGCGTATAAATTAAAAAGCATCGGGCCAGGACACAGCCTTGCTTTAGCCCCCGGTCCGTGGCAATTTTCTCTGTGGCAAACTCACTTGAGAGTTTGATTCTTACCCAGGTTCGTGAGTACAGCGATCTAATGGCTTGCAGTAGAGATGGATTGATGTTCCAACTTCTGCCAGAGGATGGTGCGATCTACCCCGTCGAAGGCTGCCGAGTAATCAATAAAGCAAGCAAAAAGCGACAGGCTTTGGTGAGCCACGGCTTGTTGGGCTAAGTATGACAGGGCGATTATGTTGTCCACCGTCGAGCCCCCAGGTCTCAACCCAGTTTGAAAGAAGGGCAGAAGGCCTTCAGTGCCGGCCCAGTCTGCTAGTTCCGCCAGAAGAGTGCTTGCATAAGCCTTGCCCTCAATGTCCAACAGGGCGATCATGCAGTAGTTTTTAGGGTCGGTTTTTGGCCCTTTCTTATTTATTGGATGCAATAACGATCCCCTCCAGGAATCTGGAATGTCCCTCAAGAGCCTGCATTCGGCATATAACTGAGCCAGGTTTCCCAACCAGAAGTCTGTGTCTGCCCTAAAAAGGTAACCAGGCAGGCCATTGGGACCCGTTGCCCCATTGTGTTGAATCTTTTTTTAGAGTTTTACGGACTAAGGTTTTGCCTGGCGGGACTGGGTCATCCAACGTTATGGGGGTACAGCTGTGGTATTGCCTGTTCCATCCCCTGGTATTGAGGGTTTCTTTGGAGATCGTCCGTATACAGTGTTTTCACGTGGGCTACCCAGGTGTCTGCGTCAAGTGGATTCTCTCTGTTAGTGGCCCGTGGGTTAAATTATTTAGGTATCGCCAGAACTCTTGGGATTTACATGGCCCCAGCAGCTCGAATATCTTCGGCCATTTTGCCTCCATGCATTCGCTCCTTGCAGCCCAAACCTGCTTCGAATGGCTTTTTGCGGCTTCTTTGAGTTGCCTTTTGGCAAATTCTGACCCGGTTTTCTGATGAGCCCTGCGTTTGGCATTTAATTGTTTGGCACGTTCTTTGATCGCTGGGATAAGACCTAGAGTATATGATGAGTCTGTGGGGGTTCTGCCTGTAGTACTCCCCCGAAGCAATGAGGCTGATTTATCCCATTCATCTATGATGCCCCTATTATTTAAGCTGGTTTGCCAGCCTACCCACATTTTTTTCTAGGAGTCGAACTTGTTAATTGACATTGGCACCCATTTAATTCTTCTGAGGAGTTTATGCTGTTCTTCTCCGTTGGGTGCCCCAAATGCAGCGTAGAAAGTGGCGAATATCTGCTGTGAGGTTTAACTGAACCATTTAGGCGGCATGGTCGCTTTCGCTCCATGTGTACCCTGTATAATTTGACATGAGTTTTTGTAGTCTCTCGCCTATTTAGATATAGGGCCAGATGTAGGTGGGCAAATACCGGTCGGTAGCGGTGAAATTCGTTCAATTTCACCGTTACCGACCGGTATTTAGCCATGTGGGATGTAGGGAAGGAATCAGTAATAAGGAATCGGTAAATACTGATTCCTTAATACCGATTCCTTATTGGCCTTGCATTTAAGGAATCGGTAATAGCGATTCCTTAAATGCAATGTAGGTAGCACTTAAAACAGTGCACCTCAGCCTTAAGGAATCGCTATTTACCACCAACTTCAAGTTGGTGGTAAATAGCGATTTCCTTTCAAAAAGCACTTTTTTGCTTTTTTAATGTGCCATGTGGCACACATCCATGCCCTTAGGGCATACATGTGTGCCACATGTGCACACATGCACATTTCAGGGGGGCAACAGGGTGTCCTTTGGACACCCTGGCACCCTTGAAATGCCTCCCGGTATTACTGAATCTCAATTACCGATTCGGTAATAACGAATATTAAGAATTCAGTATTTTTTAGCGAATTCTTACCTACATCTGAAATACCGATTTCTAAAAACCGAATCGGTAAAATTCGGTATTTAGGAATCAGTATTTCCATATTACCTACATCGGGCCCATAGTCTATTGTGGTTTGATTGTTGTATGTAGGTGCAAAAGGTGCCCCTGGCTTGTTCCTTATAGCTAGGGATTGCGCTGTTGCCAAGTTGCATTAGGGCGTTAAAAATCCCTGTGGGCCCAGAGTGGTGGTTTTGTAATGCAATGTCCCCTATTTTATGCGTATTGAAATCACCAAGGAAGATGGATTCCATAGGTGCAAACTGTAGAAGCAAAGTTTCTATCTGACTTATCAGCTGAATAAGCTTGTCCTTGGAGCCCGGCCTGTGGGGGTAGTAGGTTCTCATGCTTAACCGTATCAAATGCCGATGATAGGTCAAGGAGGGTTAAGAGATGGGATTGGTTCTGATCCAGCATTTTCTGTGCATCATCCCCTATGTGTGCCATAGCCGATTCAATGCCGTGCCCTGGCTAAAAACCAGATTGAAATTGGTCTAGTAGTCGGAATTGTTTGATGTGGTTACAAAGTTCGATGCAAACACATTTATCAAGGAGCTTCGCCAGGGTAGGAATATTGGAGATAGTTCAGAAGTTGTTTAACTAAGTTTGATCTGCTTTTGTTTTTTTAAGGATAGGGGAAACCTGACCAGAATCTAGGCAGTCCGGGATAGTGCCATAAAGGAATGAGGCATTAGCAATCTTGGTCCAAAGTGTGAGTATCAAGGGTAAGATCTCCTTGAAGAAATTGGGAGGAAGAGGGTCATTGAAGTGGTTTGAGGATTTCAGCAATGTTAGAATCTTGTAGAGGGCACTTTCC
Organism: Lissotriton vulgaris; assembly: GCF_964263255.1. Lineage (NCBI taxonomy): Eukaryota > Metazoa > Chordata > Amphibia > Caudata > Salamandridae > Lissotriton > Lissotriton vulgaris. The sequence continues at coordinate 1,655,968,031 of NC_141695.1, read as the reverse complement.
TCAAAGGTTTTGAAAGAGTTCCATGATCCGTTGTTTTTGGGGAAATGCCCGGTGGGACATGAGAGAACAACAGTCCAGGAGGTGGAGAGGATGGGTTGAGGGCCCTGTTCCAAGGCAGTCTGCAGATCCTTTCTCATGCTTTCTGTCTTCTGAAGAAAGAAAGAGGTGAATTCCTCACAGTTTTTTTAGCGAACTAAATCCAGTGAGGGTCGGATTGGGTGTTCAATCATACTTTTATAAGCTCAAAACGTTTTTAGGGACGGTTACTGGATTGATCAAGCTGGTTTCTGAAGTAATTTGCTTTGGAATTTCTGATGCTTTTGTAGTATCTGTTCCTCAATGATCTCAGGTGCTTGAGGTGTTCAAGGGACAGAGCTGATCTCCACTGATAGGTATTCATTTATTCAATATGGCAGACATCTAGTTCCAATATCATAATAACTTTCCTTGGGACTGAGTCCATCTGTAAGATTCACTTTTCATGCAAGATTTACCAAGTACAATATGCTGTCCTAAATGGGTATGAAAACCTATTTTGTTGATATTCAAGTTCACATACACTTCTGTCATCTAAAGGTTAATGTGATCTATCATGATAAACAGTGTTATTTCAGTTCATGCAGACTAGAGAGGTTTCTCCCACTGGGGACTGACGTTCTACTGAACAAGAAACTTCTATATTCTGATATAAAATTTCTGCATGCTATGTCCTTCAGTTTGGTGTGCTTGTATTTGAGCCATTAGATGTGATGGCGGAACTGGCAAGCTCGCTTACCCAAAGGCACACCCGCACCCCTTGTAAACGGTTCAGCTATCATGTAACTGTTTTTATTCCAACTGCCAGCCTAATTACCTTGTACCCAGTTTTGTGTGCATAAACCTAATTGCATCTGGTGTACATTCTGGCCTGAGCCTTTTCTCTAGCAGGATACGGATTCTCACGGGCCTCAGAAACAACGACAGCTAACACAAAGGATGACTTATCTAAAAGTATAGAAATACAAACATATTTGTTTGCTTAAGTTATCCTGTCTGTGGGTTGATGTTTGCCACTACTCAAAGGCTGGTATAACTTGATCATAGCACATGTAGGAGCAAATCAAATCTATTTTTTAGTAGGCCGTAACCATTAATACATTTTCAAAGTGTTTTATTTGGCAGTGTAAGTAATCCAACAGCATAGGATATCATGCAATGAATCGAGAGAAAATGACTTGTTACAATTGTTCAAATCAACCTTTGGAATTGTTGCATGTCAAATAATAATTTGGCCCATAGTTAAAATGCAATGACATTCTAAATAGAGTGCTTCATTAACACAGGTTATGTAGAAAGGCCATCATGCTTAATGCTGCTTTGAGGGAAAACAGGCATAAATATAGAATTTTTTAAAACAGAAGAGTTCTGTTGTGTTTATTTTCAAATTATAATAAAACCCAAACTTTGCTTTGTCTTGGGGGCAGTTACATGGACTTAACAAGCATTTGCAATGCAATAGGTCTCGCATTTTCGCGAGTTTAAGCTATTGCCATTGTAAATGACAGTGCCTTTTTTTTTGTTTTAAAAAACAAAATAAAAGGCATAGCCATTTAGAATGCCAATAGCTCAAACTTGTGTAACTGTGAGACCTATTGCAATGCAATGCTTGTTTCACTATCTCCATCTTTGCTGCTTCGTAATGTTGACATGCACAGTTTTGCCCCCCCAGCCACCCTAAATATGCCTCTTTCCTGCGGAGCGTGAGTTTCCACACGCCGCCCCCTCTGCATCCTTCCTGAACCTCATGTCGTCTGTCAGGTTTCACAATTACCAACACAAAAGACACACGATTTATCAGTCTCTGAAATCTAAGGGGCTTATTTACAAGCCCCTTGCGCCGCCGGTAGGTCCCTTTTTCCCATATTAAAAGTGACGCACCGGCGGCGCAATGGGCTTGTAAATAAGTCCCTTAGTTTTTCAGTTTGCCAGATTCAAATTATTAATTTAGTAGTAGTGTAAGAATGTAAATGGAACTGAAGCAGATTTTACTCACTCATCCACGTTAGCTGCCCAAGGGAAACCGAGAAAGCCCCTCCAGCATGGGGGAGGGGTGGGGGAGTGCTACAGGGTGGTCCAGCTTCAGTACCAACATCCAGGAAGTGGACCACGGAGCGCATCGGTACCGTCATATCCGCGCAATCATCGAGTCCGCAAAAACACAGAATAACTGTCGTAGTTTTTTGCATTAAAAACTAGCGCCGGGACACTCCTCGGAGTATCTGTGCGCTCTACAAATCCGATTCATCATCAAATCTAAACCTTTGCTTCAAATTCCTCCCTTTCATTTATGTCATCCGTGGGAAATGCGTGTGACGTGATCTCTCAGTCACTTGTAAACTGTGCCTCTGGCCAGTGAACACACCACTGGAGTACAGGGAAGGACAAAAAGGCACAGAAGACAGAGTGAAGGATAGCTTCTGAGCAAGAGACTAGGGCTAGGCTCTGAGGCAGAGGAGAGCACAGCACACCAGGACACAGCAGGACTTGTGCTTGAGCGAAATGATGTTTGCTACCTTTTCCCAATACCATATTTTATCTTTCCACTGTAAAGTTCTCTAGCTAGTGTCTTACTAACTGCCGTCAGTATTTCCTTTTGGTAGCACCGCCATCATGGGGAGCCCCTCCCGAGGAACCAGGCAAGGAGGTACAGACACCTACTAAGGACACAGTGGAGTACAGAGGGAGCATGCTGTCTACTCAGTGCAGCCTCCTCAGGGGTAGTAAGCGCTATGTAAATGCAATAACAGTGTACATCCTGCCCTCTGCAGCAGACCCCCATGAGCCCTTGGGGCACTGCTGCCTGAGCTCTTCAGCCTATTGTTAATATGTGTCAGTCAGTCCTACCCTGCACAATCTTCGATCAATAGTTTTGAACAAGCCGGTAAGTGGGGCCTAAGCGCGCGCCTGAGCATTAAAATAATGCTATTGCAGGAGGCTGACTTGCCTCGAAAGCGGGACAGGAGATGTGCACAGCGCGTGGCTGTACGTGCGCGTACACCTGCTCAAATCGCCAAAAGCTCTGCGCGTGCCATCCTCCTGTCCCACTTCCGAGGCAAGTCCACAACAATAAGCTTTGCTGGCGACAGCGCTTCGCGCAGCGTACGCCAGGCTCGACCTAAAAAGCATGAATTGCAATTAAGGCTTACGGTTTTCTGTTTTTACTGATTTTTATAGATAAATACAGACAGAAAACAATATGTCAACATTAAATCCCAAATGAACATGTAATGACATGGCAACACTTCAAGAGGTATAATTCTGCACCTACATATATGGAAAGAAACCCCTCCATCAAATAATAGAACAGTTAGCTCGCCAAAGTTTTGTCAGAATCATCTGCAATGGGTAATAAATAGTTCCTCAATGGTTGCGAAATACCTCTGGGTCTAGAAGTAATTGGTTGCAGAGAGGCACGGGTACCCTAATTTTAGAACATACTCATTATGTCTTGCTAGTTAAGGTTACTCACTGAGATGTTATATAATCCTTAATACATTGCACACATTGGTTCTCTTTTTTCTGTTTTCCATACAGCAGAGCAGCATTAGAAAACCACCAGAGCAAAGCATCTGTTGGCTGTACTGTAGAGGAATTGCATTAGGGAAGAGGTTCAAGGCTTCAAGCATGTGAATATACATTTTGAATTTTAGTAATGCACATATATAGAATACTTGCCACGTATGCTCTACAGAGAAGTCGGACAGGGAGAGTCTTAGATGCTGGGTGTGGCTCCAATAAAGCTTGAGATTGCTACTTCCATCATATACGAGGAGAGACAGTCATTTAGCCTGCGTCAAGTTCTTGCCTTGCTATGTTGGCCTACCTGTATTGTTACATGTAGACTACTATTTATGTGTCTCTAGACACAGCTCTAAAGAGAAACCCTGCCAAGGGTGAGAATGGAAAAGAGATCTTGGGAGGAAAAGTGATAAGGAACGAGAAAATCCTTAGAAGGAGGAAGTGAGATTTTTTTGGGGGAACCACAATATTTTTAGTTAAAGACGGAGACCCATTTAAAAACACATGGACATTTGTCCAGTGTACCAAGATTAGAGGCGACCGAGTTCCACTGCCTTTTTTTGTTTACCTATCTCCTCCTGAAATCCTTGCTGCTAGGTTTATATGGTATGTTTCAACCTCTATTTTAAGATTTTTTAATTTGTTTTTTGCAGCATGTTCGAGCCAAACAAAGAGTATGCACTGGTGGTATGGCCTTTTGTGTGACAGCGGTAAGGCTTCGTAATCCCTCCCACCTCAACATGCAACTTTCTATATGAGCTGCTATTTTTTGCCTAGGTTTCGGAACATACAAATACCACATACATACATACATACATACATACAGTAGTCTATGCCATTTCACTATCAACACTGATGGATGATGGTATCTTAGTGCCCTGAAGCGGTAGCTCTCGAAATAAGAACATAACACTGGCTGCTGTCACCAAATGTCTAGAAATCCACATACGTGCGGTCAATCGGAGGGATCATGGTTCTCAACCTGGAGCAGAGGGGGCAGATGTGGAAGTGTTTCTGGTAGAGATAAATGGAGGTGCAGTTTCCTCTGATATGGTAACCTCATCCAACGAGAACAGTGCCTGAAGTGTTCGTGCAGATGCCTTCTTTCTTGTAAGCGTGAATATTAATGTTGTAGTGTTATATTCCAGTTTCATTTGAGTGTTATTCGTGAAAGGCCAAAAAAACAAAACTAATTATTTTAAAAAAACCAAAAAGACTGGAATGAGACTTTAGATGGAGGTGCATTTAAGGCGCTGTTAATGGTCCCGCTGATGTAATTAAGATTGTCCTATAGATTTGCGGTTTTGTGGCTCATTATGTCACCGGAATCCCTGAGTGAGTTTTAATGTATATTAAAACACTGGAACGTTAGGAGTTACATTGTAGACAATGAAGTGGCTGATAGCTAATAATGCCTGCTATAAGCCTTCTGCTTCAACATTCCAATGTCTGACTCTGTGTTTCTCCTGTGTTAAATTTGGAACAAATTATCCTCAGTGAGTGGAATACTCTAATAGCCTTATATCCCTTCTGCCTGCGGCTGTACTTGTTGTTAAAGCTGCTTTCCCTTGTTATAGGCTCTTGCCTTCAGCTTGGGCCTATAAGTCAGTTTCACAGCCCTTAACTACCAGAGTAGCCCTCTGCAGAGGACAGACGGCCTGATTCATGAAGCTAAATTGCGCTCGCAATAGCTGCGAAAATGCTATCGCGGGCGCAATTCCCATAATCGGAATTCACCATGAAAAATGCGAATTCGCAAACACAGAATTGCGAAATCGCTAAAAGATTCGCAGAATCCCGGCAGTAGACCATTTGCGAATCAGAAATAGCGACAAATCACGGATTCTGCGAAAATAATAGCAAAATCGCAAATTCCTCGCAATCGGGATTCATGACAAATCGCAATTAGCGAAAAAAAACAAAATCGCATTTTGCGAGGCGCAATTTAAGGACAACCCAAAGCAGGTGGTAACCATCAAACCCATAGTACATTTTTTTTTGAAAAACCGTTGGCCTACCAGCAACTGGTGCTGGCCTGCCCAAACACAATTAAGGAGAAGCAGCATCAGCATAAGGAGCGTCACAATGCCAGGAATGTACATGGTGGTCAGGCGGCGAAGGCTACAGCGAGCAGCACGGAGGAGACGCAGAATCCAGGCCAGGATCTTCCGCCAGCGGGTCACCCTGCTGGGCCAAACCAGAGAGCAAATTTACTCAAAGTACCGCCTGAATGAGGCAATGATCATCAAGCTAATTCAGGACCTTGACCCCCTAATGCAGCACCCAACAAGGCGGACCAATGCTGTGCCAACACATGTCCAGGTATTGTGTAGCCTGCACCTCCTGGCCTCCGGGAGCTTCCAGGGGATAGTTGCGGCTGCTGGAGGGATATCCCAGCCCACCATGTCCCGCTGCCTAGGGAGTTTCCTTGACGCAATGCTGACCCAGCTACACCACCACATCAAATTTCCAACAAGCCAACAGGAATTGGATGAGACTAAGCTTCAATTCTACAATGTTGCGCATTTCCCACACGTGATAGGATGCATTGACTGTACCCACATCCACATCTGCCCACCAGCTGCAACGGAGTACATGTACCGCAATCGCAAGTCCTACCACTCCCTCAACATCCAGATGGTCTGCAATGCAAAGACATACATCACGGACATAGTGGCACAGTACCCGGGGAGTACACATGACTCATTCATATTCCGGCACAGCGGCCTCCACACACGACTGGCCAGGGGAGACTTTGGGGAAGGACACCTACTTGGTAAGTACACTTTGCCCACAATGTCATAGTGCGATGAAGTAGCTGCGCTGCACAGGCACTCACCCTCTGCTCCTCTCATTCAGGTGACAGTGGCTACGCCCTGCGTGAATACCTCCTCACCCCATACCTCAAACCTGCTACACCACAGCAACGGCGTTACAACGTAGCACACATACACACAAGGAATTGCATTGAGAGAACTTTTGGGCTACTGAAGAGCAGATTCCGCATACTTCACAAGACAGGTGGGGCCATGTACTACAGTCCTGAAGTGTGCTGCCGCATTGTGGCTATGTGTGCTATACTACACAACATTGCTACCAAGCGCCGGATACCTGTCGACATCTCTGGCAGTGAATCGGAAGGGGACGACCGGCCACCTGCACATGCGCGCCATGCACGCGGGGAGAACCCAGCTGAAGGCCACAGACGCCGCAACCACATCACAATGAACAGTTTCTAGTGCACCCTCTCCCCTCACCCAACAAATCACAATTGCATGCAAAATTTAATAATGACACAACGCCAATGTGTGATGCTAAATTAAATATTATTGTTTGAATCACAATAATGGTTCCAGTTGCCATCCTTCCATTGCAAACAGTATTTCAGCATACTGCTGCGTCCAATACACAGGGCAGGCTTATGTTCAGCCTGTGCCTGTACAAGTACAATTCAGTCAGGTGCGCCTCCGGCGCGAAGCACCCGAGCGCCTCTCCAGCTCCTCCTCAGCCACCGCACGTGTCCCTGCAGTGGGCCTGGTGCTGCGCCTCAGCGCCCCTACGTGTGAGGCAGAGTGGCTGCTCACACTTGATGTGCCCTCACTGGCATCGTCACCCCCGACAGTGGTAGGTAGAGCAGGGTGAAGTGCCGTCACGGCAGTGGTCAGGTGCTCAAGTACCCTGGCCACATCCTCGCAGCATTGAATGAGCTGCTGCTGCTGCGCCAGGGACCGGCGCGATAGCTGCGAGGTGGCATTGCCAATAACATAGTTTGACTGGGTGTAAGCCGTCAGCCGGGTCAGTAGCTGACAGTGGCGGCGGCGGGCCGTGTTGCGCTGTGAAATCATAGCAGCTGTGTTGGCCTCCATGGCTGCAGTCATGCGGGCCATCCCCTCCCCCACACCTGCCATGGCTGCCGTCATGCGGTCCATCCGGTCCCCCACACCTGCCACATTGCGGCCAATGTTATACAGCTGCAGCTGTATGGCCCCTTGCCGGCGTGCCTGCAGCTGGTGAATCCGGAGCATTCGACGTTCGACACTCATGCTCGGCAGCCGCTGTCCATTCCCCCTCCTGGTGCTGGGAGCATTGGTCTGCAGGCGAGCCCTGCCACGCCTGCTCTGCTGGCCTGCCACAGTGGGTGGCCTCTGTGTCGCCGCTGTTGCGGGACCTGATGTGGTTGCGCCAGCTGCTGGTGGAGTCAAGCTAGGCATTGCTGGTGCGGCAGAGGCTGGAGGCACAGTGGTAGTGGGCCGGGCTGCAGGTGTTGGTGCTGCGGCAGAGGCTGGAGGCACAGTGGTAGTGGGCCGGGCTGCAGGGGTTGGTGCTGCGGCAGAGGCTGGAGGCTGTGTTTGTAATGGCACCTCCTCGTCATCCTGTGCTTCCTCATCTATGTGCAGCCTCTCGCTGTCGCTGCTGTCTGCGCCACCTGTGAGGGGAAGTGGACGTTTATTACTTGCATGTATCTGTCACACGTGCAGTTGCTACATGCATGCTGGGTGACATTCCCTGACTGCCTATGGCATTGCGTACTTTTGAACCTGTCTGGCTGCATTGGGGTACTTGTACATTGTGGCCACACTACATGTCCCACAATGCTTTAGGGCATTACCTGATGTGCACCAATGGCATGACTTTGGAACATTATGGGAGGCTATAGGGTCATGGCCATTCTTAGGGGACAGGGTCGCAGGTGCATGCCACTTACCTTGGCTCTCTTGGGTGGGGCGGGATGAGTCCAATCGGGTGACTCCAATGCACGCCTCAGCCTCCAGGGTGTCTTCAACGCGATCCTCCATGGGGGTGTTTGGGGGGACTGTAGGTCCTCCCCCTACAGTGGCCAGGGACTCTCCCAGCCTCTCGGCGACCTTCTCCTTGGCACGACCTCGGAGGTCGTACCACCTTTTCTTGTGTTCATCTAGTGACCTGTCGGCCACACCCACAGAGTTCACTGCGGCCGCTATCCCGACCCAGATCCTGCGCTTCTCCTGCTGGGCACCCTCCTCGACTCTCTCCCGAACAGTTTGGAGTGGTTCTCCACCACCCCTTCAATTAGGTGCTCCAACTCCTGCTCGGAGAACTTTAGTTTTTTCTTGCGCCCAGTGGTGTTGCTGGGCCCAGGTACTGCCTCCTCAGCCATTGGTGCAGTGGAGTTGGAAGTGGTAGTCCAAGGTGTCCTTGCAGGAGCTCTCTCTGTTGCTGACTCGAGGTCTGCCTCACTGTGGTGAATGGGGGTGGGAACTGGCTGCTTCCTGGTTGTGATGTCATCATTGTGCTCGAAATGCGACTTCCCGTTTTCCCGATCTCGCTTTTTGCGATCTCGCAATTAGCGATATCGCTATTTGCGATATCGCAAATCCGACACGGATGTTGCCGAAAATTGCGATTTTTCTGCGATTTTCGATAATCGCAAACGGTTTTTGCGGCCGTGTGCGATTCGCTTTTTTTTCTCGCTAAACATCATGAATACCGTTCTGCGATTTCTCAATTGCGATTCGCAGTTAATCGCTATTTGAGAATCGCAGATTCCGGTTTTCATGAATCAGGCTGTAAGAGCCGTGACAGACAAGATATTAGTTTTCATACTTGCAGTAAGGGAAGGCTATTCTGAAAATGCTAACCTTTCATCTAAAGTTGGAATGATTAGGAAAGACCTCACAATTACCAATAGTCTGATTTACAAATGTGAGGTTCTTAAAGCTGGAAATCATCTCCTGTTTGATTTTGTCTGTTTGGTGTAGATTTCCATTTTAACAGGATTCACAAAATATTTCAGGGGTACTCTTGTTAATCTACACCACAAACTTTAGTCATGCAGAATTGTATTTATTTCCTAACTAAAAACTATTTTCACTACATCGAGCCCCTGTCCACTCCCCTCTTTATATGACTGGGTGATTGACATAAACATTTCACAATGGTAAATTTGTATGAGTTTCCTGGTAGGGAATATACCTATCTGCAAGATGTACACAAATCTTCATAAAAATAAAAAGTTTGTGGACGTTCACTTACTGTTGCAAGGTGCCTCCTGTCCCACCCCAAACCCAATATATACAATGGTTAAAACTCTGCCATATTAACAAATATGTTAGTATCGTAAATGCACTTTTGATTATAAAATTCCCTAATACTAATTTTCTGAATGAGCAAGTAGAATGTATCTCAAAATTGATAGCTAACTTTTAAATGGACCATTCTGAGTTCTAGGATTGTGCTGATTATTTAAGGTACAATCTTTGTTACTTCGATTATCCTTCCTCATCCCAGAACTTGGTAAATGTAGTGTGTCCACCGTAAACCAGAGACCATGTGACCAGCAAAAATTCAAAACAAGGCTCCTTCCTCTCCTGCTCCATCCTGTGCCTCAGGTCCCACCCCTCACAAGAGACCATCAAGAGGGGAAGATCCACAGTACTTCATGAAATCCCCAAGTATCAGGAATCAAAGGTGATGACAATGCAGGAAGAGAGATAGAGCAGTCAGTACTGGGATTATGAAGGGTAATAGATGTAATGAAGATTACTGGTAAGTAATTAGTACATTACTGCCTCAGCCCGTCATTGTCCAAGTCCTTAGTAAATAAGGGTATGCCAGAGTTTTATTATTTACAACCTGATCACGATGAAGCAAAAGTAACCTCTAAGCTGAACAGGATGCCCCAGAAGAATGGGTACAATGTCTCTCAAGGCAATACATACAGGAAACACATGTTGCAGTAATCAAATCCTCAGGTGGAGACTACTGCGTGGCACTGGTCCCATACCGTGGAGCAACCGATCAATTATAGGTAGACCAGTGCACCTGATCAGAAGCTTAACCCTGCCGAGAACACCAGGCAAAGGAGAAGCAACCAATTTCCACTGTGAAATAAAAACTGAAAGCCAGGAGAACCAGACCAGTAGTAGAAAACCTGAATGAAAGAGCCACAAGTGTCAAGAGGGAGCTAACTATCAACACGAGCAGCGGAAAGACATAATGAAAGAATCTAGGGCCATCAGCAAGGAGCTTAGAGAGATGCACAAAAGAAGACAATATCCAACACGAGGATCAGATTCAGAAAAGGATTAGAACAGTCTATTGCAAAGACAAAGATCCACCAAAAGTGCATTCCCTTTCATGGGAACTGAAACCAACCGAAGACTACAGTGCTGGGCCAGACTCTCTGGGCCAGACTCTCAAACAACTGCCCATCCATCATTAAAGTGTTATCAGTAACTCAACAAACCCCCCCAGACAACAATAGAAAAAATGCACAGGACCCCACAGTGATATGTGTTACCTAAAACAACCAGAGGCAGGAGTCCAAAAGAATCAACAGGCCATGTCAGACAATCTCTTTTATATAGATGCGGAGTGTGCAAGAACACAGAACAAATTCAACAGAGAGTAAGACACCAGCAGAAGCCAAACGATAGGACACTGTCTAAGGCAAATAAGTAATGCCAGGGAATTAATCACACAGCCCAGCAGCGGACTATCCCCGCAAACTAAGCCAGTAATTCATGAAGCAACCAGCCGAGCCAACCAAATGCTGAGGAAGTGGGAAGAAGGCAGGAGCGAATAGCAAGACAGAGTCACTATCCATACTTCCCCTCAGCTGCACTTTAGAAAATAAGGACCAGTTAACCCTTCAACACCTAACTGAGTAGAACATGATCAATCCAAGGGGAAGGAGAGTCAATGAAACTAAATCACTGGAATAAATGTTGCCAGAAAACGGACTCTTGCCACATTATGGAGCATATAGGAAAGTCTAAGGCCAACCCTTAGCTCAATACAACAAATGAAAATCAATTAAGGGAGACACAGAAGGATGCTTGAACCATGACCTACGTTAATCAAGGAAGCTAAAGCCAAGTCCCTACAGCTCAATCCTCCATGCCAGTAGAGAGCAAAAAAAGCAACCACGGCAATCAAGAACCAACCCCTTCAAAATCTAAGTTCAACAGCAGCCTACGGAAACCAAAATGACCATGACCTGACATGTCTAATTCCAAGTCTAGGACGCAATACTGGAGTAGACCAGGGAAGTCAGGGTCTCAAACCACAAGCTCAGACCCTAGCAAGGAACAGAAGAGGAAGTCAAAATGGTCAAGGCCTAACCTACAAGTTCTAAGAATAGGAGGGAGAAAGACAGAGCAGCCAACCCCTAATCTACCAGCTCTGAACCCAGCAAATAGCACAACAGGATTCTAGAAAGCTTAAGACTTAATGTACATGTTTCCAGCTCAGTAGGAATCACAAGAGGACGTCAAAGAGGCCAAGGCCAAATCCCCAAGCATAGAACACAAGAAGAAATCAGTACAGTCAAGGACCAACCCAAAAACTCCAAGCTCAGCAGCAAGCACAAAAGGAAGCTAGAAGAACCAAGACCAAACCCAAAAGCTCAAAGCACAATAGGTAGCATCCACAGAATGCAGAGTGACCGAAACTTAATACCACGCTCTGCGAGAAGGAAAAAGGAAGCCAGAATGACCAAGACCTAATCCACAAGCTCAAAACTCAGCAGGGAGCGCCCTTAGAAATCAGAGTAGCCGTGGCCTAATAACACACACTCCAGTCAGGAGTACAAGAGGAAGCCAAAGCGAACAAGGTCTAAGACCTCAGGTTAAAAGTCAACCAGAGGTTATACCTAGGACGGAGGGACCAAACCAAAGAAGTCCAGGCCCAACTCTGAGCCCAGTAGGAGCAGAAGAGGAAACCAGAGTGAACAATGGCAAACTCAGGAACATAGGTACAAGAGGAAGCGGAACTATCAAAACCATTGACTCTGGCATCACTCAACCTTGCGAATGGTAAGAGAGGACCAAAGGAAGGACTTAAGCAACCCTTTATAGCACAGACACAGGGGTCCCTGCTCCATCACAACTTAGAGGAGGGATGAATCCATCTCCACACATAATTCCAATGCATAATGGCCACAGAGGCTAAAATTGAAGGACAACCTGAATCCAATAGGGCCATGATCTACACCAAAAACTCCAGAAACACACAAGGATCTCCCAATACACATTTAAACGGAGAGATACCCTATGGCCGACAACACTTGGGCTTTCTCCTCTGCTAGTGGTGAAAGTTAATTCGCTTGCCATTTATTTAGACAATAAGTTATCTGCGACACAACAGATTTATCCTCTGCCATCTTTTTTTCTTACTTAAAATTATCAGGAAACTTTTAGTATACTTACTTAAACATTTACCCAAGTAAGTGGTGTCTGTCTGTATAATTTCAAAGAACAATTAGTGCAAATGATTGAAGATTGACCGTTTGACTCTACTTTCTGCCAACCAACCCTTGGCCTCCAATTTTAGGGATCATGAAGTAATTGTTTTCCCATTCAAAAATTGATTATGGCCCTTCCCAATTATTATAATTAGTGTCAGCCTCACTGTAGCCCATTTTTTAAATACATTTGACTTTATTAAGGTAAAACTGCTGCATCATTTGCTCACAATTTTGTTAATCAAGTTGGCAACATAGAATTTGAACAATTACCCCACAGTCAATTCAATTTCCTCGGGTAAAAAAAACAACATTTCCAGCAGCCTGGGGTCGAGGTTTTTTGAGTCCGAAATGCTGCTATAAACATGACATCTCGAAATCACACTGCGGAGGTAATTACTTCTGCTGAATAATTAAAGGCCATAACTGGGCTGGTGTGGGAATGAAAGAGAAGGACTTTTTACACACGCCTGCACAGTGAATGCTCAGGCACGTCAAATATAGCCTCTACCTTCCACACACAAACAAACACGCTCCAACACACCCCATCACACACTTAAACATCACTTTCATAACCACTTGAACACATTATGTGCCACATTCAACTCTTACACACACCGTACTTCTTTTCATTCTTCCATACCCACTTTTTCATACATATCTGTTTCATACAGATGCACACACCATTCTAACACTTACTCACCCCCCCCCCCGCAGCTACAGGCCTCCTCCACGAGTGAGAACCCCACAGGCAGCAGTGCAGCCAGCCTGCCAGTCAAGAACCCTCATGGCGCATGGTGACCCGGACTGTCCGGATGAACTGTATCTTCGCATCTGTATTGTTGTTTGGTTAATCCTTACAGATGTGGAGACACATTTTTATGTGGTGTTCTCTCTCAGCAAAATTAAGTGGATCCAAGAGAAATCTTCTCAGGTACAGACAGTGCTTAATTTGTATTAAAAAAAACATAAATACCAGGGCTCTAGTCAGGAGGTCTCGGCAGCTTGCACCACACATTGCCACTGGCAGCGCTGCCAATGAAAGTAACACCACAACTACCAGGGGTGTGGAATTTATTAAAATATCTACTTGTCCATGGGGCAGGTTGCTTCATAAATGTACTTGTCCTGCAACAAAATCCACTTGTCCCCTTGGTGCCATGTAGTGCTTGGCAGCAGTCTCATTATATAAGGGCTCTTATATAGCCTCTCTGATTATGCCAGGGCATATCCCATAGTAGTATTTGAATACTATTAATCATTTTATGTTGCCACGTTTCTGCAGATCCACATACTGGGACTGAAGATGGGGGTAAGCAGTAGTTCCAGGGTTGGCATGCCCTATTGAGTCTGTGCAAACCTACTAACTTGCATGTTTTAAGGGTTTTCAACAAATCTTCTCTAATCTTTCCCATACTGAGAAATGTTTACTCCTGAGAGTGGCAGATGTAAACCTTCTTACAGAGTTGGGAAAAAAGTAGTTGGAGGGAAAATGAACTTTCAAACATCCAGGTTTTCACATGAGCAAATCTACACATGCATATTTTCTCATGCTAAAATGCAGTTCACAAATATTTTGTAGAAGTACAATTTTATGCCCTACTAATGTAAATTCTTGTGAATTCACAAAAGCCATATACCAAAGGTGCACTTTTGAGACTTTCTTTAATAATTGGGCCCCTAATTTGGTCTGGCGTTAACCATGACCTTTTGTGTTTATTAAAATTCTCTCTCTTTCTCTGAATCGGCTGGCTTCACTGTGAGTTACCACATTCTGCTCTTTTACAAGGAGCATATCGGTACACAAAATAGTTTTGTTCAGTGCCAGGAACTAATGTGGCAGTGTGTGCTTTTTTGAGACCAAAAACAATTTTTTGTGTTTGCCAATGTTTGTTATAATGCTGAGTGCCCGGAAGCTCTCACATCAATAAGGTGTTACAAAAGCCATGCCAAAACAAGTCACGCATTGCCAAAACTAAAAAGCTGACCACCAATGTCAGACCTACTGGCTTTGCCAAGGCTTGTTTATTTTTGTTTCCCATAATCTTATTGAAACTGGTTATACAAATTTTCCAATATGAATATTTTTGGGAAATACTAGCATGCATCAACATATTTTACTAAATGATGCTGCAAAGAAATGGTACCTGAAATTTTACAGTAGTTTAGTAGTGTACACGTTTTCATACTGGAAACACTATCAGTAGTGAAGTCAGAACTTACATTTACTTGGAGCGCTTTCCCTAATAATAAAGGCTTTCAATTAATGAACCATGAATACAAGTTTGAACAGCATTAACACATGCACACAAATAATAACTTAACTACAGGCAGTACCTTTCCCTGACCCTTAATGTGGTACTGCAAACTGGCAGCCAAAGGGTTTGTGCTGCAGGGGGTTGGGCCTACTTGTCCCAAGGACAAAATACACATTAAAACTTGTTGCCCTTGACCCCAAACAATATGTCCTGGGAGTCGGGCTATAGGAATTCCACATCCCTGAACTACTAACCGCCACAGTCCTGCAAGTATGATGATTCGGACTGTTTCAAGCCCCCAAAGTTTAAGAATGGCTTGGACAGCAGGTAATAGTCATTTTAATGCATATTGAATTAATAATAATAATAAAGTATCTTATAGAGCGCGCGGCTACCCCCGACGGGAGTGTCCCGGCGCAGCGCAGAGAGGAGGAGAGATACAGTTAGCATTGTGTGGCCCATTCGAGGCTAAGGCAGGCTGAATAACCAGGTTTTTAGTTGCTTACGGAAGCTAAGTTCCGAAGGGGCCTTCCTGATTTGCAGGGGTAAGGAATTCCAGAGGATGGTTGTTTTGACAGAGAAGGAGCGTCCACCTATTCTGGCTTTGGCAAAACAAGGTGTAACAAGAAGTTCTAGGTGGTTTGATCTAAGGCTTCTTGACTGGTGTGATGTATGAATTCGTTTCCTAAGGAAATGGGGGCGAGTGCCCTTTATTGCTCTGTAGGCAATGCTGAGTGCCTTGAATTCTGTTTGCTTCCTTACTGCCAACCAGTGAAGGCTGCACAAATGAGGTGAGATATGGTGTCTGAGTGGGATGTTTCTTATAAGCCTCGCAGCTGTGTTCTGAATTGTTTGCAGCTTTCTGTACAGGTAGTCTGATAGGCCCAGATATAGACTATTAGCATAGTCTAATTGGAATGTCACTGGGGCATGGACAATAGTTTTTCTGCACTCTATGGGTAGTAGGTGGAGGAATTTACGCAGAGCCTTTAGTTTCCAGAAACAAGTGGAAGAGGCATGTCCTATTTGGGATTTACATGACAGAGTGTTGTCGATTTTAAAACCCAAGTTTCTTGCTGAGGTAACAGGACAAGAGGGGGGTGGGGGATTAAGCCCCGAAGGCCACCAGAGGTCGGATCTGGGGGGCGTAGGTTGGTTAAAGAAAAGAACTTCGGTTTTATCGGCATCCAGCCGTACACAGTTGGTAGTCATCAGCCACGGAAGCGGTAATCGGACCCCCCTTCTCCTGCCGAAGTCCAGCCAGAATTCGTTTCAGGCGACTACATGCTTTTAAAGCAATAGCGACGACGCGCTAAACGGACCCCCTCTAACTAACTCGGATTCTTTTGCAATAAACCCCTTAACTCAAGTAGGACCCTCGTCCCAGTAGCAGTGACTGAGCGCTACTTGTTTTCCATTATTAGAAGACCGTCTAATACAATATCCCATTGAGAACAACGGCAGTTAAGCAGCTGCACCACCAAACAATCTTCCTTGCCTATACAAGCAAAGGCAAGTTTCAGGAGGCTCATCTGTCCTGATGATGATCTAAAGCTAAATAGATCGAAACGCCGTCGACCCACCCAAGGAATTTCACTTGTTCTATCTGTTTATAATTGTTGTGTTTTTATCCTTGTTGTTGTTGTGTGACAGTCCGTTCACTTTGATCACTTATGTCACTTCCTGCACCGCACTATTCACCTGAGCACCTGAAAAAGAGTATGACTATTTATATATATCCTTGAGAAAAGAGTAAAATAAAATACTCCTACTTGTACCTACTACTTCTGCTCCCAAGCGATTTATTAAGTATTCGCTTCCTGCTCTATTTTCTACCAAGGACCCCTTGAGGCCTACCCTGAACCATTGTTCTTCCAAAGCACGTTGAGGGTAAAAAGGCAAGGGGCAATTGGTGTTTAAACGGGCAGTAGCTACGTCAGCCCATTACAGGGTTCGGGAACTTGGAGTAAAAAAACTATTACTAACCTAATCGCCAGCACCGCACGTGAATAAATATTGGCCATGCCGCCTGCGAGGGGGGCCATGAGAATTGTTTATTAAACTGCAGCCTTTTACTCCCAACACAGTGAGTATTGGTTTTGTTAAAGGTATGATCAGGGTCTGGGTGTTAAACTGGTACTAAGTAGATGAAACCTATGTCCAGACAGCGTTAACAAGTATAAAAAAAGAGACAGCAAAATGAACTAATCCTATCAGAAAATGTGCCGGATTATGCCACATAATTTGCCATTTCTTGCCACTTAATTTAGTCAATCCTGCCGCATAGCTTGCCACACAGTTCCAAGAGCTCTGAATATGATGGTTTGGCACACACCTAAAACAGGAGCTGAGCCGAGTGTGTTCCACTAATGAGATTTCAGCTCATTAAGCAATGGGGAAAGCTCTTGACATGTCCCTGGTGGGGGATTCTTCTAGAATGCTTCACATGTTCCAGCTGGTGTACTTACAGTATGATGTGTTGCCACCATTTGCACACGCAGCATTTTACCACATGAGTGGAAGATATGTTTTTTTAACTGACATCTCCACTGGTCGAACTGCATAGTCTGCACTGACTTCTGCAGCCTAGTGTTACCACTGTACATTACAAATAGGGCTCCCGGTTTTATGGTATTTCTTTTTTTGCCATTTCTGTCTGTATTTATCCATATTTATTTTTGGGGCATTTTATCTGTATTTATCCATTTATTTTTGCCACAAGCAAAAGTTGACGCTGCAGCTAGTATTTTTCCACATTTATTTAAATTGACAATGCACACATGCACTCGGTTGTTATTGGCCAACACAATACATTCATCTGAAAAATTTGCCATTTGCAGAATATCCCAAATATGCTTAAAAGTGCTATCACAAGCCATTCGTCTCAGAGCCTTGCAGTTTCTGTCATCAGTAGAGTGCCACATCCTCTCCCCCACTGAACACCAAACTGAGAAACTCACGCTGTCTTCAGCTACATCCCAATTGTGCCCCCGCTATTAACACCTGGAAGCAACTCAATTCAAATTATGCACTAGACTAAAGTAATATGCTGCCTGAAAAAAAAGTAACAACGTACTGGAAAAAAGCAAACACTCATAGGGGATACACCTTAAAGCTTTTACACTCATTATTAAGAAATAAATGAGTGTATTTGCTTGTAAAGCTAACGACAAGAAAAGAAAAGTAGCACTTCACTGGCGAAATCTGAAAGGTGGCACAAATGTGTTTGAGTGTAAATAAAACCAATCTGGCCACTTTGCGACTACTCTCTCGTTTTATTTAGAGTTGTATTTATTGTTTGCAATTTAAAACCTTTTTTCTCTCCTCCTGTGCTGCATTTTGGTGTGGAAAAATGTCAGACAAAGACATTTGCAGCAAAGGTGTTTCTCCTTTTTTTGGATCCCTTTCACAGAGAAACGAATGACGGAAAGGAGAGGAAAGAAAAGAACAATCATGGTTTTCTACAAGTAGGGAGGAGCGCAACAGAATGAGAGGGAAGAAGAGGAAGAAGGGGGGGCAGCAGAAGTGGACACATGTCAGTAGTATTTTCCCATTTTTACATATAAATACAGACAAAGGAAAACTTGTTTTCCATCTGTATTGATATGTAAAAATCCGTTTAAACTGAAAACCGGGAGCATATTTCTGTTCATGACACACAGGGACCGCGTCCTTAAACATCATAGGGCTATATATATGAAGGCAATTTTGCGATTGCAAATGCCGAAATTCGCCGAACTTCGGCATTTGCGATCGCAAAATTGCTAAGTGATATGTAGGTAAGCACGGCCTTGCAAAATAAGAAATCGCAAATTTGCGATTCCCTATTTTGCGATTGCATTTAAGGAATTGCAAATTGCGATTCCTTAAATGCAATGTATGAGGCCCACAAAAAGTGCGATTTGGCCATAAGGAATCGCAAATTACCACCAACTTCAACTTGGTGGTAATTTGCGATTTGTTTGAAAAATGCACTTTTTTGCGTTTTTCAAGGTGCCATGTGGCACACATACATGCCCTTAGGGCATGTATGTGTGCCACATGGGCACTCGTGCACATTTCAGGGGTGCAACAGGGTGTCCTTTTGACACCCTGGCACCCTTGAAATTGCATTCTCGATTTGCAATTCTATAATTGAGAATCGCAAATTGAGAATGTCTTCCCATTTATTCCTATAGGCCTCTAGGCCCATAGGAATGAATGGGTTGGTATTCCTTAATTGCGAATTTCAATTTGCGATTCGCAATTAAGGAATATGTAGGATTCGCAAAATTGTGTGCAAATCCTACATACATAGCATTTTGCGATTCTCAAATAGCGATTCCCTAAAAAATGCTTTTTGAGAATCGCAAAATGTAACTTTCTTACATATGGCCCATAGGGCGTAAAATTGTGTGGTCGGATTATTAACAGGAAAATGTGCTGCATGGCTAAACACTTATAAGGTCCCGAAGGCGAGACCTATTGACTATGCCAATGCTTGTTCTTTACCATGGCTTTAATTAACTTGTAAATAAAGTAGCCTGTTTGTTTCACATCATGTTTCAGTCAAGTGAACAGCAGTTGAGTGCTGCTGTTGCCCTGGGGACGCAATTAAACGTCAGCAGGGCCGCATGTGTGCCGGGCTGTACTTGTATCCCTGATCTAATACAAAGATAATTGTTCTGCTCAAGTTGCAACAAAAGTGTGTCAATCTCCTGGTTTTGCCTGGAGAAGACATCAAACCTTTGACAGGTCTGTACCAGGGTACAAATTAACATTTAAACTTTGGCTAGACACAATTCTTTACCATAATAAAACTTGCCATTGGGAAAATGCTTGATAAAAATCCATTCTACGTGCCATACCTCTGCTAACTTATTTTGGAGTTTGGAATATTCACTGACAGTGGTTTGAAATAATGGGCAAGGCATATATAGCCGACTATCCTCATGTTACTCTAGAAGTACACTTGGGCACATTACAGGCTAAATACAGATACAACATGTAGCTGCCATTGTTCCTACTGGAAGAATAGATTGTGTCTGTGAGCAATGATTACAGCATTCCCACATTTAGGAAAGTGTTGGACTTTACTAGCTTTGAGCCTTAATGTAAATGCATGTGCTGCACCGATGCCAAACCAAAGACTAGTTTCCTGCAGCCTACCAGAAACTGAAGGCGTTCTTAACTTCCTTCTGCAACAGCCTGCACATTCCACCCAGGTTGAAACTAATCTAACACTTGGAAGCGAAGGCCAGGGTAGCACAAGAACCTTTATAGAACAGGCAGCGGCCTAGATCAGAGGGATGGGGGTGTTACACCCCTCTAAGAAATGTATTTTCTGCTGAATAATTGGGTATAGGTGCTTATGGTGTGGTGTGAGATGTCTCTCCGATTTTGGGTATGGTGAGGTGTCTGTCAGAATTCACCTGAGCTTTTTGCATGCACACAGACAAAAACACACATACACTCGCTACCTCTCTCTATTTTGAAAGCCTCAAAAATGTTGGTTATTTTACAAAAGAAGTCTGTTTACGCTGTTGGAAAATCTGAAACTCACCCGCACCAAATCTTACAGACCAAGCTACGCCCCAGAGACCACCCGCTGCATAGTGATAGTGTTGTCTATGCATAAACTGCTTTCTAACTGACTGAATCTATGCTGCAGTCAGCCACTCAGAAGGTGTGCGGTACAGCCTCAGGTTGCAAAAAAAGGAAGTTTCTTGGAGCCGACGGTTGAGCTCGCCATTGCTTGTGATGTCTTCGCCCCTTCGATGCTCGCGAGTGCCTGAGTCCCTCTAGGGCCCAGACTCTGTGCCGCGCACCCCGTGGCTCTTTTGTATCGGACCCGAGGTGCGTGCTGCCCTTCAATACACTCTGCTCTGGGGATGCAACAACACGCTGCGGTCCTCTGCCAGCAGGTGCCGGTTGGCGTCCCGACCACCACTAATCTCCCTTTTCTGTTCAATGGCAGAAGTTTCTATCCGGTTTTCCTTTTCGTCTGAAGACTAGATTATAAACAATGTTCCCTCTACTATTAGCTGCGTGCTGCCTGGCCCCAACATGGCGGCCACTGAGCCAGTCCGGGTCAGCCATCTTAATTAAGAGTTCTTCAATGTTGTGTTAGTGACTCTCCACTTTCCTGGGAGCCTATAATTGTCTCTGCATGACCCTCCACATAATAGGAGAAAGCAGACTGCTCCTAAGCACACATGGGAATAGAAAGAGGACTGATAAATCTCTCTGTCCTCTCATATCTCCCTTCAGAGAAAGAGGACTGCTCAAAGTGTACCTGGGCCTAAGAAAGAGGACTTTTGGATCCTTGGTAGCTGCCATCTTGGATTGGTTTTTAAAATCGGTTCTAATACTCCCACTGATTTCTGAATATCCTAACCTCACTGAACTGTCTCCCTGGACCATCACTACATTTTGCACCCTCTAGAGGGGGCAACTCCTCTTGGCATTATTGTGCACTAGACAAACCTTGCGCATAGGACAGACCTATTAGGGACTTCAACCTACCACTTACTTCACTACTCTCAACAGACCTCCTGGACGAGAGTATCCACACTCTCCCCAACATGGCTGGGCCTGGTCTGGTCCCCACAGGCGACAACTCCTACACCGTTATCTACCCTCCCAACCTAAAAACAAAAGCTGCTAAATCCTTCAAACACTCCATCCTGAAAAGGCACCCTGAGACCCTAGTCTCTGACCATCGATCCAGCGTGGACAAGGGCTCAATCATCAATGACCTTATCTTCTACTCCAAGAGAACGTCCGTCTGGCGTAATGCACTCTCGAACCTCCTCAACGTACATAATACTAGGAACATTCCACACGGCAGCAAACTCACGATCGCACCATCCGCAAACCTGCGTGCTGACCTCACCATTACCTTATACACAAACGGCATCATCCTGATCCAAGTTCCACCAAAAGACCTCAACAAATTTGCAGACCTCTTCCCTCTCCTTAAAAAACATGTACACAACCCCCCTTCATCCTCGCTCCCTCACACCTTCCCCTTCCAAAACCTCCAAGGCAACTTGCCCTCTCACCAGCCACCCACGACCGGGCTCCCAACAAAGACCGACAGAGCCCCCCTACTATGCATTCAGCGCCTACCAATTCCGATGAGCCCTTACCCCCAACCTCCAACCTACATTCCCATCCCTCTCCTGCAGATTCTGACACCCCCCTCCCCGGCCCAACCCTCTAGACATCCTAGCCTGTCTACCAGGCCACCAACACAAGCCCTCAGTAGCCTCCCTAACCCCTCTACCTCAAATCCTCCCTACCGTGGGGATACTGGAACTCATGACTCTGGTTGTTTTAGCCACACTACTAAGCCTACTGCACTCTCCACTAGGTCCGTTCCCACGCCGTTGATCCACTGCCCGCAAGAGCACCCCTCTTTTAGGGATTTGGACCCTCTCCACCGCAAAGCCACTGAATTAACCTTGAGCATCCACAAGTCCTTCACGGACTTCAAAAACCTCCTGCACCTCTCCGAGCTCACTCTTTCGAAGATCAGGCTCTCACAGAACTCTACCTCCCCACTTCCTACTCCGAGCCCCTTCTCCACCCATTCCCGCTATCCCTGAGACACCTGCGCCCTCACAGGCAGCCCTGCTAACTCGCAGAGGAACAAGTACAGGCCCTCCTCCTAACCTACAAACCTACCCCTGCTACGACTAGCCCTATGGAACTCTCGGAGGATGAAATTGCAGACCTCCTCGTTAGCTATGAATACTCATGCTCCTTTGACCAGAAGAAAGAACAACCTATATGCACGGTTGCAATCAATCCCTATAGTTCAGCCACTCTCCGCGACAGAGAGATAGTCAACAGTAACCTAGCGCTAGTCCCAACCTCCGACCCTAGTCACGACACGCATACCATCCCCTCTCTATCCGGTCTCCTTATCAACTGCCGCTCTGCGGTAAAGCATGCCGCTGATGTCGCCAATCTCATCCTGAACCTAAACACGGACGTAGCAATCTTGACGGAATCCTGGCTAAATTAATCCTCTTTGCCCTGCCTAGACCCGCCCAACTATCTCATTGTAAGGCTGGACAGGCAATCACAAAAAAAGGGGTTGGCATTGCCTGCATCTACAGCTCCAACCTCCTGATCACTCAACTTCTGGCCGAACCTACTGATTCCTGCGAATATTTTGCCCTCTCCGTCTGCAACAACACCTCCCTTCAGCGCAGACTGCACATCTTTTACCACCCCCCAGGCAAGAATGACACCTTCACAGACTACCTCATGGAAATCATCACAGCCAAGGCCTCCCAGAACTCCAATGACATTTTTCTTGGTGACTTCAACTTGCACTGGAACGACCCCAAGGACCCGCAGGTCAACACAATCAGAGACATCTTGGCCGACCAAGCCCTTACCCAAGCCTGCTCCCTCCCTACTCACTCAAAAGGTGCCAATCTAGACTGGATCATCTCCAAGGAATCTATGGTCAAACTCACTTCCATAGATCCCTGCAACTGGTCTGACCACCATGCAATCACCTTCTGTCTGCCTGGCCCTCACAAGACATGGACACCGCTACCGGTGATCCCCAAAAGATGGATCAGAGACACCAAGAACCTTGACCACGAAAAATTGGCTACCCGCTGAGCAACTGACCTCCCCCCATATCACCACGGTCGACAACCTCACTGAACATTATACCACAACGATATCCAATATAATTGATGACCTTGCCCCGCTAAAACTGAAAAGAACACAGATCAAAGACAGGAACCCTTGGTTCAACGGATTCCTTAACAATGAGAGGAGGTCTCTCTGGCAAACAGAATGGAACTGGAAAAAGCACCCTTCCACAGACCATCTTAAACTTCTCAGTCAGGCCAGAAACGCCTATAACAAAAAAATCATCAACTCTAAAAAATAATTCTTCAGAACAGAACTGGAAAACGCTAAGAATAGACCTCGCAAATTATTCGAGTTGGTCAAACACCACTCCAACAAACTAGCTAAATCATCCAAAGAAACCCCTATAACTCCAATCCCATGCAAGCAATTCTCCTCCTTCTTCTGTGATAAAATCTCTGCCCTTGGAAAGGAACTAATGTCTGCTACCTATTCCCAAACCCCTCCAGTTCTACCTCCCCACTCCGCGCTGCCCTCTCGGACCTCCCTCAAAAACCAAGCGTTATGGTCCAACTTCAAAGTCTATGATGAACATTCGGTCTCAAAAATTCTTTCCTCTTTAATCCCCAACAATCACTTCAATTACCCTCTCCCGTCAAACTGCCTTGCCGCTTCCTCTCAGGCTATCATCTCTTCTTGGACGACAATAATCAACTCCTCCCTCCTACAGGGATCGATTCCTGACTCTCTCAAAGCCAGCCAGGTTGTCCCCATTCTAAAAACACCTACACTAGATCCTGCTTCTCCTGACAATTACAGACCTATCTCAAACATCCCTCTCCTAGCTAAAGTGCTGAAAGAATGTGTACAGCAACAGCTGAGCCAACACATCACCAACTTCCACCTTCTAGTCGACTTGCAATCTGGTTTCAGACCTGGGCACAGCACGGAAACCACACTCCTCCACATTGTGGATGATGCCCTTCAAGCCCTTGACCAAGGCAAAACCTGTCTCTTGATCCTCCTTGACCTATCCTCTGCTTTTGACACGGTTAACCACGAAATTCTCCTGAATCGCCTCAAACTTAGGATGGGCCTGGATGGCACCGTTCTGGCTTGGTTTAGGTCCTTCCTCCAGAACCGCTCTCAGAGAGTCCAGATCAACGGCAATCTATCCGCTTCCTCTCTGATCACAGTTGGAGTCCCTCAAGGTTCAACCTTCTCCCCTACCCCCTTCAATCTTTACCTTGAACCTCTCTCAGAGGTTCTGCGCACTGCCAATATCTCCTACCACATGTATGCCGACGACACACAGCTCTACATCAAAATCTCTTCTCCAGAGGATATCCGTTCCCTGAATGAGGCCATGAAGCTGACTGTTCACTGGCTTACATCCATGCGGGCCATATCAACGCGAAGGCCAAAACTGCCAGATTTCACTTGAACTACCTATGAAGCCTGAAACCTTTCCTCGACCCCCCCAGATCTCAAATCGGCAATTCAGGCCTTAGTCATCTCTAGGCTAGAATATGGTTGCTCCAGCCTCGCAGGCCTACCCAAGATCTCTCTGGCACCCTTGAAAGCCTGCCTCAATGCCGCCGCTAGACTTCTAACTGGCTCTAAGAAGTTCGACCATATCTCGCCCCACCTTAAAGCTCTAAACTGGCTTCCTCTTGATCCCAGAATCCAATTTAAGCTGGCTTGCATCAGCCACAAGGCTCTCTATTCCAAGTCCCCTGTTTTTCTTGCACAGAAACTTGTGTTAACCGGAGGAGCCAGAAACTCCTGGTCCGCCAGAGCCCTTTTGCTCCCACCTGCACGCTTCAAGAAAAAAAGAACGTACAATCGGGCTTTCTCTGGGGCCGCCCCAAGTATATGGAACTCACTCCCACTCGTCATCAGAAGAATACCGTCTCTAGCTCACTTCAAAAAGGAGACCACAACTTTCCTAATGGGCAAATTCCTCTCCTAAAGTTTGTGTTACAATCACCTCCGTAACCTGACTTTACCTATCGTTACAGCATTATCCCTTGGCCTCCTCCTCTTAATTTACCCATTCTGCATTTCCGAACAAACCTCCAGGGTGATGAGACTGCTTTTCTAGCTTATTAAATCGTTTTGCTCCTATACCATAAGGTAGTAGGAAAGTATGATTGTTTGTCTTGCCATATACTGTATCTGTTTGTTTCCCTATCCCTTGGCTCTCCTCCCCCTTTATCCTGATCGCACCTGATACTACTGTAAAGCGCTCCGATACCCTCACAGGTCTGGTTCGCGCTCTATAAAACACGAAATAAATAAAAATAAATAAAATAAGGTGTTGAGCACAACAGCACCAGCACCAATACCTTCTCGATGAGTACTGGTACTCTCCTTGTCCTAGCAGAAGTTACGGAACTCAAAGGGAGAACATGAAAACATGGCAGTAGTCCATACTGGTGAGTACTGCCAATTAAAAAAAACTTTGCTAGGCCCTCATGAAGTTAGTGGCCCGAGTGAAGAGGCGGAGACGGACTGGAAGAATGCATATTGTTGAGTTTTTTCTAGGTTAGGAAGTGTGTGGGGACAGGTGGATGCCAGAGGCGGCTGGCATGTATCAAGGGTGGTGAGGCAGGTTGTAGGAGAGTAAGGTCTGCATCCTATGGTCACCCCCACTTTTTGCTGTGATACTCTGGTTTTTCGACTTTAGTGTGGCTGTGGGCCTGCTAATCAGACCCACAGCCCAGCTGTTCTCTCTCTAAATTAATACCATGTACCTTAGGTACATACCTAATTGGGTCACCTTTGTGACCCCCTGTATAATGTACCATAGGTACCCAGGGCATTGGTGCATCCAAGGCCTACCAGGGGCTGCAGCATGTATTATGCCACCCCTGGCTGGCCATCCAAACTGACACCACACGCTGACCACTCAGCTTGGGCAAGGTGGTGTTATCACCCCTTGCTTAGATATAGGATACCTATATCTAACCTTATATATAGACACATATATACCTATAAGTCACTCCTATGGCAGGCCTTGACAATCCTGAAGGCAGAGTGCTTGGTTTAATGTAAGAGGGTGCTCTAGCATGAGCTGAGCCCTTCTGCAGATTTCGGAACCATGTCCTTATAGCTGTTCTATGATATAGCCATACCATATACTCTTAAGTGCATTATAATCCTCGCGGTTAATGCTAACTTTGGTTTTGCTTTATCAAAACATGTCGTGTAAGGTGTCAAACACTTTGGAATACTACCCCCCACCCCCCGCCAGCCCTGGCGGCCGGGGGTAGCATTCAACCCTTCTAGAGGGAGAAGACATGTAGTTACTGCTTTATCCGGTTAAAGTTAAACAAAGCCTCAGCATCACAAAATGGATGCTGCTGCCACAGACACAAGTCTGACCTTCTGCAGCTGGACGAAACTCCGGCAAGGGAGGCCTGGACAATAGGTTTCCTGTCGAAGGAGGTGCTAGCACCTCCCCAGACAGCCTATAGTGTATTGGGGCAGGGTGGGTTCAATGGAAAGATGCTTTTCCAGACACTGCCTGGGGCACACATGGTGCTCCATGCATAGCCCGGTTCAAACCAGTTGCTGGGGCACTCCAGCCCCAGCTCTGGCGCGAAACTGGACAAAGAAAAAGGGGTGTAACCACCCCCTTCTCAGGTTCCACCCATAGGAGGGACCTAGCAGGTAATCCAGCCCCTTAGTTTAGTATAAAGATAGGAGCTGTGTCTAGAGACATTAGATTATCCTGGAAAGAAACTCTGAAACGAAACTCTTGGACCTTCGACCTTCCATATCGACTGGAAGACTGAAGACATCTCCCTTGTGGTTAAGGAGTGACCACCCTGTGCAAACAGGCACCACCAGTAACTTGCCGGTTTGCTTTGTCGACGCTCCCGCCGGAACCCGAAGACTCAGCGACTCAAGAACTGGACTTCCAGACTTCTCCGACTCCGATCCACATCCACAGCAAAGCTGAGACCCGTGGCGGACACAAGAGACGTGGGACCGGACACCCTGGACTACCTGCTCTTTGCTAACCGTGCCGCTTCTGAGGTACCCTCGAAGTTGTGCATTGGGGTTTGAGAAGCCCCAGATCCGAGCAGCATTTGCACCGAAGCTCATCCCTCCACACTCCACGAGTGCCGCGTGGGGCCTGCGCCTGTATTTCAGCTGGACGCGTCTTCCCGGTTGCTAGCCTGTTGGCTAGTGAGCCCTAGGAAGACTTCCTTTTGAAACTACACTGCTTGCCTGGTTGCTCCGGGCTTGCTCCAGCTTCCCTGCGAAGGAGAAGCTCCCCAGACCTTGCTTGTCTGACCTGAAGCCAATCTTCCCATCCTGCGTGGATTGCATTTGCCAAGGCTTGTTGGGTCCAACCCGGATACCAACACCGCAGTCAACAAGATCCTTCAAGGGACAGCTCGAATCCAATGCTTGGTTGTCGTCGACGCCTCCTGGTCCTCGTGGCTGTAGAGACAAGCTTCACCTCTTCACCTGATTGCATCTCGACATCGCCTGGTTCCTTCCTAGTCACTGGCTAGTGACCCAGACTCTGTCCCCACAGCTTTCAGGTTCTTCACGACTCCGATCCACCCTGGGATCCACCCGGACACTTTTCTTCTGGTCGCCTGCAGCACTTTCTTGCAGCTCTCCATAGCAAACAGTGACAAAACCCGACACGAAAGAACACCTATGCACCCGGCTTCCCTCGGTGAGGTAATTCAAGTACTCCGGTGCTCCCGTGGGTGTTAACTATCCAAGTGTCCTAGTTTAAAAGGGTTTTACCGTAGACCATCCGGAAGTGTCCAAAATCTATTACTTTGTAACTTTTACGTTTCCATTATAACTCTATGGTAACTCGTGTGTGTGTTTAGACACTGCACACGCCTCCCTTGGGCCTCCTACTTCCAATCCCTTGGTTGTTCAGCGTAGCCTCAGCGATTCCCTAGGCTCTAGGCCTATTCACTATTCCTGAAATGGTTCTTATACCACTTACTTAGTATATGGTTCGTGAGGCCCCTAGGGCAGAATTTTATTTGTGCAACTTAAAGTATGCTTATTGAGTAACTTGTACTGTATCTCGATCTCTGACCTCATAAAGAGTTCAGAGGGGTTGTGTTAGTAATAAATACATATATATATTATATATACCTTGTGTGGTGTCCTTTCATTTGGTATTCAAGGGATTATAATTGGTAAAACAGCTGGCTTTACATGCTCTCTGAAGTTTTAGCCTAAGACTGCTTTGTCCATGCTACCACTAGGATAGCTGGTCTATAAGATTGACTTTACAACCATCACCATAAGAGTCGTTTGGACTGGTGCAGGGTGCCAACTAGAATAGTGGACATCATATACCAGGCCAACTTCTAAAGTTCAAGTTCAAGTTCAAAAATTTGTATAGCGCACTAGTCACCCAGAGGGTCTCAAGGCGCTTGAGGGAGGGGGGTGCTTTACTTATCGAATATCCAAGTTTTTAGTTGCTTTCTGAAGGAGAGGTGGTTCTGTGTAAGGCGGAGGTGGGTGGGAAGAGAATTCCAGGTTTTGGCTGCTAAGTAGGAGAAGGATCTTCCCCCCATGGTGGATCTATGGATGCGCGGAATTGTGGCCCGTTGCTTGATTTGACGATCGTAGTTGGCGGGAGGGGGTGTAGAAGGACATTCGCGTGTTGAGGCATTCTGGTCCTAGGTCGTAGAGGGCCTTGTGTGCGTGGGTGAGGATGCGGAACGTTATTCTCTTGTTGACGGGGAGCCAATGGAGGTCTTTCAGGTGGCCGGAAATGTGAGCTTGCCGAGGGATGTCCAATATGAGTCTGGCTGAGGCGTTTTGGATGCGTTGGAGTTTTTTCTGTAGGTTGGCTGTGGTTCCGGCGTAAAGGGTGTTTCCATAATCCAGTCGGCTTGTGACCAGTGCGTGGGTGACCGTCTTTCTTGTTTCGGTGGGGATCCAACGGAAGATTTTTTTGAGCATACGTAGGATGTTGAAGCATGATGATGAGACGGCGTTGACTTGTCTGGTCATCGAGAGGGAGGAGTCCAGGATGAAGCCCAGGTTACGTGCGTGGTCCGTAGGTATGGGTGCGACTCCCAGGGCCGGTGGCCACCATCTGTCGTCCCAGGCAGAGGGGGATGACCCTAAGATGAGGACTTCCGTTTTGTCCGAGTTAAGTTTTAAACGGCTGTTCTTCATCCACTCTGCTACTTCTTTCATTCCTTCGTGTAAGTTGATTTTGGCGGTGTTTGGGTCTTTGGTGAGTCACACAGGTGTGTCAAAATAATTAATAAAATAAAATGTACTTGCCTTCTTGCGCGACGTCCTCCTCCTTCAGTCTTCTCTGAAGGCTACACCAACGCAAGACCCAGCCAACTCCCCTAATCAATCCTGGCGCTGCTCTCACCAGCATGAGAGCAGCATCAGGATTGAAGGGAGCGGTCTCACTCAGCGCTCTATAGAGCACTGGAGCCCCGCACTTTCTCTAACCCAGTTGTGTAAGACAGCTAGGTTAGAGAAGTTTAAAATTTACATGTCTGGCTGCCTGTCGCAAAATGGCGGGCCATAGAGACATGCGCATTTTAAACTTTAGAGCACAGCTCCCTGCTTCCTCTCGGCAGCACTGGCCCTGCCCCGTCCTGACACTCAGATCGGGACGGGTTAGTTGTTGAAAAAAAATTATAATAAATCAAATGTATTATCATACTATTTTTCAGCTCTGGCCTGGGGTTTTTCTTAGTGGGGCGAGGCTCCTCCGCTTATAGGGAGGACCTGCCCCTGGTAGATGCACCTCATTTAGTAAGTACTGGGATGACAATGGGTTAAGGAGGTAAAGCAGGGTTTATTTCCAAATCCATTTAAGTTAGCAGACTCTCTTTTACATTAGCTGGTGCAACCAAGTATGCGAGTCAGGACACATCTGTGTCTCATTTTGTCATATCCCAAAAAAGATTTAAGTAGATAGTTTTGGAAGTTCTGCAGCCCAGAACCAGAGCCAAAACAATAACACCATGCTAGTCAAGTTCCCTGTGGATAAAGCATCTGGTTTGTATATCCAGAGGCATCTTGTTGTAGTGGCTAAGTTACAGTCTATATCTTAGGAGTATATCAACTCTATGGCAATGAGGGATGTTCAAAGTCCGTTCCCCTAAGCAAACTACATGGTAGAGTTACTTCTACGTCCAATGATGGTGTTCGGAATTTCTAAGGAAAGTCATTAGTTATGGGAATGGGTGCAGTAGAGTGCAATGACAGTCTAGAATTGGCAGCCTCCGGACTGTTAGGTCTGGCTAGGAGGAGATTTGGCATCTACATGTAGCCTTGTGGTAAGGTTAGGTAATGTGACAGTGTCATTCAAGAAGAGTGCTGTTCCTAGGAGGAGGAATGTAGGTAGGAGTATGATAGGACCTTTAGGACAAATAATTTATTTTGGGATTAGACAGATGTCAAGGCATGGTTGCACAACCTGATGCTAAAGAAATTGGCGGGCTCCCCTTTACCAGCGCTTTCACCCTTCACATCGGGGTGGAAAGAACAGGGGGAGGGCATGTTAGGCATTCAACAAAAACACAGTTAAGAGGCATTCAAATACCTTCAAGTTTTTCCTTTTGTGGCATACCCTCCCACTCTGGATTTAAAGGAAGAGATAGAGGTCCCAAAAAAGCACTGAAGAGCAACTTCTCTTCAAGAAGGTCTTTCCTTGGTTGATTTACAGGTCTTGATCCCTTGATTTAACAGACATGGCAATGTTCAGGCATGACAACTGCAATATGATGCTTACAGATTTGGCTTCAGGATTCCAGAGCAAAGCACTGTCGGGGTACCAATGTTCAGGAACCAGCAGTCTTTGCAGTGTAACATGGATGAGGTCAAGTTGAAGATTCAGAAGAAGAAGAGTTGGTCGTTTTGGTGCAGTACTGCTGGAGGTTTTCTGAGTCTCCTCTAGGTGCTGTACCCAATAAGGAGTGGGACTAGTTTCGCCTCATTCATATCCTTTCCACCCCACAGGGGAACTCTGTTAACAAGGCTACTGATTATGCCCTGTGCTCTTTGCTCTGTGAAGTATGCTTTTCTAGCCCATGCTATCACCATGCACCAGGGACATTGTTGGCTGGCTAAGGCTGATTCTGAGTCAGGTTATTGCCAGTCCACTCACAAGAATTCCACCTGTTGGGGTTTCAATTTGAGGGATTGTATTTCTTTGGCAAGTGCATGCCAATGGGCTGGTCGGAATCATGTCCTTACTTTGAGAATGCCAGCTAATTGTTGGAGTGGGTGTTTAAGAAAGCTACATGTTCAACATGGTCCTGTGCTACCTTGATGACTTTTATATTCCTGGGACCCCCGCATCCGCTCATTGTGGGGAGTCGCTGGCAGGGCTTGTTAAGTACTTGGCCAGTTCAAAGTGCAGTTGGCGTAACAAGAGACCTGGGTGCCAGTAATGACACTTACCTTTCTAGTAATTTACGGATTGAGTTAGACTCAGCTGCAGGATGGAGCAGGCTTCGCATGAGAAAGTGGTTGCTTTTTAAGGAATTCAGTGTATGTTTGAAGGGAAGCTACTGGTGCTAGGGTGGCAGCTGAATTTCGTACTGCACATCATTCCCATGCTCCGTCCGATTCAGGCGCTATCTCACAGGCAAGGTCAGGGCTAAGGCTAAAGCATCACCGGACAAGGTTAGCAGTGGAGGTAAATCTCGGCGGGCTTTTTGGAGGATTTCAGTGGATCGGTAGTCTGGCCCACTCCACCTGTATCCAGTCAAGAGTTGCTCTTATTCACTGATGCTGCTGAAAGTGTAGGTTTCAGAGAGATCATGGGCCAGGACGGTCTGTGCAGAGGTGGCCCTTTGGATTGTTTGAGACCCGTTTGATGACAAATGTGACTTTTGTTTAACTGTGCCCTATTTTGGTGGCCCTGATAGTATGGCCTACTCATTTTTGTGAACACTCTGTGATATTATGGTCAGGCAACATGGCACTAGTGACGTCTACAAACTAGCAGTGTGCAAGTTGCAGGTTGGGTGCTTGGAGTGCTAAAAGAGATTAATTGCTTTGCTTAAGGAACAATGTAACATTTAAGTCTAAGCATGTATCGAGGGTGTCAAATAATGCTTCTGATGCACCGTCATACTTTAAGCTAAAGGAAGTCAAGCATTTCTACCCGAATGATGCAGAAGTACCTACGCTTTTTCCAGACCAACGATTGAGGCTTGTTGCCCTGTCCTACCGGACCTTGTGGCAGCAAGCGTAGCACCTGAGTCCACAAACGCATATGGGTGTTCCATCGTTCTTTGTGTTTTATGTGACAAGCAGTCAAGAGAAGTTGTTTTTTTAGGCATCTTGGATAGCTTTGCAGCCTTGCTGAAACATGAGGGCAGATCAACTTTTTATGCTTGGCGACACCATGTAGGCAATGTTCTTCTTTGCGAAATTGTCGAAGGATGTGGATTTGGCTAACTCCTTTATCATTAAGAGGGCTATGAAAGGCTGGCATAGGCTTGACGGGGTAAGGCCAGATAGTAGGCGAACTCTTGATATTGTCAAGCTTGGCACCATTATAACTGGGCTTCTGCTGGTTTGCCATTTGTAATATGTCATTCTATTTAGAGCTGTCTTCCGCCTGGTCTTTTAGGAGGGATTCAGAGTGGGAGAGCTAGTGGATAGACCCAAAGCTGACTTCCACGGAGATCTGATATTGGAAGGGGTAACTTGCTTGGGTGTTGCCGTGTCCTTTTTAAAAAAAAATGTAAGACTGATCAGATAGGATAGGGCGAGCGCATACTTTTCAATGTGGCCCCTGGGTCCTAGTGCTGAATTTTCTAGGCAACGATGGATTACGCAAGAGCACTATTCCTCCCTACTGACTGGGTTCCTCTTTTGAGGTTTCAGTTAACAAAAGTAATGTCTTGGGTGAGGTGGGCATCAACCCAATTTCTTTAAGCTCTTATTCATTTCATATTGGCACAGACACGAAAGAAGCTAGTCCTGGTTTTGATGAGCGCAAAGAATTAGGAGGTCGTCAACAGTATAGTGCCCAGACTCGGGTGCATACCCCATGGTTACCTTTAAGGAGCAAGGTCCTTTCTCCCTGATTGGGTTCACTTGGGCCCTGGGAGTAAAACTATTTTTGCGAATACTTTATTTTAATTTTCTGGTATATTTATCTTGTAGCTTTGGGGGAGGCTAGATGGTAGATAAACCATGACTATAGCGGGGTGAATTCATAGTTGGCGGGAACACTTCTGACCGCCTTGGCATCTCACAAGGAATAAGGCACAGAGAATACCAGTTTTTCGTAGCCTTCTGAAGGGGTGTTTGCAGCATTTTGTAAAAATCCTGTACTTTTGCTGGGGGTTGGGACAGGCATTTCCGCTACCTTACCAGCCTTCCATACATGCTCCGTGCTCTTATGGTTGGAGGCCCTTTGGGGTATGGAGGATGTGTCCTCTGCAAAGGAACCAAATTAAAGCCTGATTATCCAGCCTTGTACTCCGATGGATGCTGTTGGTACCCCAGAGGGATTGTTCAAAGGTGAAGGAATTCTAGCAAAAGAGAGTAGAGCCCTGGTTCACATTAGGAGCAGACTTCTTTGGCTCCAGGTTGGGGTGTAAAGTGGAACACGGCGACCCGGGAGAAGGCTGATCGGCCATACCAACTGCAACTAACGAAATCGGAACCTTCAGAGGAGTTACCCGCTCCGGAGGGACTACTAAGTCATTGGATCCCAGGCTGATAGCCCCTAAGACTACGCTTGGGGCGCATACCTCGCCAATAAGATTCTACCTAGCAAGGATTCTCTTGGAATTCGGTGTCATGCATGGACGGTCCACACATTGGGGAACGTACCAATTAGTACGCATCTTTTGTGTTCCCTATTATTTTCTACAGCTCTCACTACTTGGGAGTGACGGATTAGGTCACGGGTCCTGCCGGGTCGGAATTATCACCGGCGGAGCGACCTCATCTTTTTCACACAGTCTATTACACAGCCCTGAGGATTCGCGGAAACATATTTCCATATGCAATGAAACACGTGTCAGCTGGCTCTGAAGAACCAATTAAACAAGAACTGAACTGAACTGTTACCATACAGGGGATTCCTGTTTATTTCTGTTTGCTTTGACATTTGCTTTTATGTGTCTACAGAGACACGACTGTTTGAGATTTTGTTTTGTGTGCATAGGATATTCTGGTTGATACTTGCTTTTGTGTCAGTACTTGACTGACATACTTCAGAGTGGGTAGAAAGGTTTTTCCACTCACCCAGTTGCACCAGCATACCGTTTTCTATCAAAATACTTTATGCGTCCACTGTTGGCAGAGCGCCCGGTGCCTCTCTGGGACTAAAAAACCTTGTGTTTCTAGCATGGGGCGTAAAGTGGACCCAGAAAGTTTGGGGTTACGAGGGGCACCAGGAGGAATTGACAATGATGCACAGAGAGGGATTATGTTTTGGGTAACTCGATGTTTAGCTGATTATGTATTCTGGAAAAAGAATTGTGTGTATTAATCCTTTAAATAAGTGTGCTGTATGATGTTATGAGAAGAAAGCTTGTGGTACCAGGAACACAGTGGCCCCTGGGCAAGATACCAAGGCTTACACACGGCCAGATTTCCGACGCACGAGGAGTTATCCTTTCCTCTTTCTTCATTCTCTCCCCCACGGCGCCCACCGAGACTGACTACCATACTGGTTTCAGATCTACCACAAGCTTTCTCCGGTTCATCCAAATGATATCACTGTTTGTTTTCGGATTGCCGTGCACTTACAAGCATATTAGACTACACAATACGGATCCTCCGAATCCCATGTCTAATACCAGTTTGCTGACCAATTTGTCTCGGGCCCGGCAGGGTCGGAATTATCACCGGCTGAGCGACAACCCATCGATCTTATACCGTTGAATACAGCCCTGAGGAAGTAGCTGAAAGATTGTTCCAATTGCGACGAAACACGTGCCGGCTGGTTTTTCTTGAAAATTAAAGACTGAACATATTCAAAACTCACCAAGAGATCATCTCTGTATTTGTTGGCTTGTATTATGTACTGCATATATCTACACTAATTGAATGTTACATCTAATTTATGTGTGCCTAGGTTTATGCTCGAATTCTGTATTGTGAGGGTTTGTTTCCCGCACTCAACTGGGGGGTTATAGAGCTTATCCCCTCACCTAGTTGCACCATATAGCGACATCTTTCCTTTAGAACTATAGCGTCCACCATAAGCTGAGCGCCTAGAAAATCCCTGGTCACTCAAAAACCCTTTTTCTTGACTAGCAATTACTACGATGTATGGTCTGTTTCTTTAAGAATTCGAAAAAGTTATGAATGTCATATGAGTCCTGAAGAAGGTGTCAAGAAAATATAAGATACACTGAAACGCTGCTTCGGCAAATTGTTTTAAACAAAATTATTAATTGTGTTAATGTATTGAGATATGTTTTTTGATTATGTTTGTTCCTTTTTGAATGTATAAAATTGATCTGTCTCGATTTTCATATAAAGCTATGTTGAATATATTGTCAATCAGTCATATTAATATGATGATTTTTAACTATTAATTTTTAATTGTAATCAAAAGCAGGGCTTTTGATATTTGGTGTATAAAACAAATATAATATACTTACCTACACAGACTAGTTACGATATGTTATATTGAAGTATATACTAGGGTTCAGTGCATACTATTTCGAAATACTGTAATCTTAGTATACCTGACAAAGAAGGGAATTTTGTTATTTTCAAGTGTTAACTACCCTGTCCCTTTTGGTCTAATTCGGGGGTGAACTCTCTCTTTTGTTTGGGGTTATTCTGTTTGCTTACTTCTGCTATCCAACATGCTTCTCTTTATTCCTTCTACTGCCATTGTCTCATATCAGAATCATGCCAACATTGTAACTCTTATTAGGTGTGCATTTTGTCTTTACAGGCCAGTGCTTTGAAGAAATGCAACAAACCACCTTAGTGCATTTTTACCTGTATGGTGGTTGGACTTATCCTTTTACTTGTGAACTTTTTAGTCTTGGGTAGATTGATAAAAAAACTAGTTACTTACCTGAACACTATGGTTCTCCAGTATTATCTTTCATAGATTCACATGCTTGTATCTTCACCGTCGTGATGGTGGGAGTCTCCTGGTAAAAAGAATAACCTTAGCAGTAAAAGAAAAAACTGCCTGGAAACCATAGAGTAGCATAATATAGGTAACCTCTCCTCCTCATTATGTGGTCCAAACCACAGCCAATCAGCTGCCAGCCCCAAGATACACCATCCTCAGCAGAGCCACCATACCTCAGATTTCCAACAACCCAAGAGTGAGCCAAAAAAGAAACCAGAGATAAAGTCGGTCTACCTAAAGAAACTGGGAGGTGGGCGGGCACATGTGAATATATGAAAGATAATATTGGAGAACCATAGGGTACAGGTAAGTAACTAGTTTTTTCTCCAGTATTGAATCTTTCATAGATTCACATGCTTGTATCAGAATAGATAGCAGTCCTTCTTCCAAAGAGAGTTTCTAAGCTAGACCCCTTTGTCAAAGGGCTCTGCTGTGATTCTCTTTTTTTTTTTTAAAAGAAAGGACTCAATTAGAA
Source organism: Lissotriton vulgaris (assembly GCF_964263255.1). Taxonomy (NCBI): domain Eukaryota; kingdom Metazoa; phylum Chordata; class Amphibia; order Caudata; family Salamandridae; genus Lissotriton; species Lissotriton vulgaris. Next base: position 1,655,930,820 of record NC_141695.1, on the reverse strand, counting down.
CATTTTGCAACAGCTTTTCACAATTGAAAATATCTTTGTATACATAATTACATAAATAACGCATTGTAAAATGAGGAAAAAAGAAACAAGTACCTTAGTGAAACAGGTGCTGCAGAACTGCTTACCCCACTGCTGAATCTGCTTTCCACTCTGTGTCCAGACAATAATGCTTGGTAAATGTATGCACATTTGACCAATTTGCCGCTCAGCAAATGTCTGGAAGCGAGACGCCTGCTAGTAATGCTGTTGAAGTTGGCATCTTTCGAGTAGAATGAGCACGTACTTTTGAACACAGGGGTTTACCCGCTTTTTCATGACAGAAGACAATGGCGGATGCAATCCATCTGGAAATGGAGGTTCTTGAAAGAGCTAAACCTTTCCTTGGTCCCGAATAAGCTATGAACAGTTGATTCGATTTACGAAATGATTTTGTCTTCTCTATGTAAAATTTAAGACATCTCCCAATGTCCAAAGTGTGCAGAGACTTTTCTGCCGTGGTGGAAGGATTCTTGAAATATGTAGGCAGAATCACAGGTTCATTGAGATGAAAAATGAAGAAATTTTAGGGATAAACTTCGGATTTGTTCTGAGAAATTCCTTGTCTGATCTAAACTGCATGAATGGATCCATAATGGAGAAGGCTTGGATCTCGCTGACTCTCCTTGCCGAAGTGAGAGCAAGAAGTAAGGCTACTTTCCATGAGATAAATTGCAACTCAGCTTTGTGAATTGGTTCAAAAGGAGCTCTCATGAGCTGCGACAAGACCGTGTTGAGCTGCAAAGGAGGCGGAGGATGTTAATTGGAGGAAATTTTCTGAATAAACCTTTTGGGAATTTTTTAATTAGTCTTTGCGACCGAAGCGACAGACAGTCTGGAGATCTGCGGTATCTAGAGATTGCCACTAAATTAACTTTTATTGAAGTATGAGAAAGTCAAGATCTGGCTAGTTGAAGCAGATATGGGAGAATTTGCTCCAGTGGCAGATTAAAAGGATGTACATTATTTGAAATACACCAGTTACAAAACCTTTTTCATTTCGCTGTAGATGTCTTGTTAGTAGACACTGCTGTAGAACTTGCCAGTATATCACGACATTCTGGAGGAATATCTAATGATTGAAATTCATGTTCATAAGGTTCCAAGCTGACAATTTTAGCGAGGTCAATTGTGGGTGAAGAATTTGGCCTTGGTTCATGGTAATCAGATTCTGGACCATTGGAAACTGTATCCTGGGTTCCACAGACAATTGGAGAAGTTCCGTGTACCAAAACTGTCTGGGCCACGCTGGGGCTATTAAGATTACGTGGCAAGGTTCTGACCTCATCTTTCTTAATATTTTTGGAATTAGAGGAAATGGCGGAAACGCATAAGCAACCATCCCTGTCCAGTGGAGATGTAGAGCATTTCCCCTGGATCCTTTTTGTGGGAATCTGCTTGTGAAATGTTTGCATTTCTTGTTGGTTTGATTCGCAAACAAGTCCAATTTCGGCCTGCCCCATAGATTGAATATTCAAAGAAGTTGGTCCTGATTCAGTTCCCACTCGTGGCAAATGGCAGATGATCTGTTTAATGAATATGCCCTTGTGTTGTCCACTCCCGGGACATGTTCCACTTGTAGAATAATGTTGTGATGCAAAAGCCAATTCCACATTTTCTGTGCCTGAGCAGACAGGGGCTTTGACCTTGTGCCACCCTGTTTTAGAAGATAAAACGTTGTTGTACTGTCGGTCCTTACGAGGACAGAAGCGCCACGAATTCTGGGAAGAAAGGCTTGAAGACCCAGGAACACTGCTTTCAATTCCAAAAGATTGATGTGTAGCTTTGCCTCTCGATGTGACCAGTGATCTTGAATTTCTAGGTCTTGTAGGTGCGCTCCCCAACCTTGTAATGAAGCGTCTGATGTCATGACGAAACTGGGAGATTGAGGTTCGAATAGAAGACCCTTTGTCAAGTTGCTCCCGATACTCCACCATGACATTGCACGTTTGATCTGAGAGTTGATGATGAGTTTGTCTAGGGTTTGGATCCATTGCTTGTCTAGAGATTCTTGAAGTGGTCTCATAAGCAAGTGGCAGTTGGGAACCAATGGGATGCAGGATGACATCATTCCCAGTAAAGACTTAAAGATCCTGATTGAAGTGGACCTTTTTGATTTTATTGAAGCTGTCAGATTTCAAATCTTTGTTATGCGTTCCTCTGAGGGAAAGGCTTTCGCTTCCTGAGTTTTTAATAGCTCTCCGAGGAATTGGAGTGACTGCGAAGGAATAAGGGAGGACTTTTCTCTGTTTATTCTACAAGTTAGTAGCGAATGGTGTGTCTCCTGGTACGATGTCCCTTTTATCAGCCAGTCGTCCAGATATGGAAACATTTTGAGACCTTGTTGTCTTAAATGTGCCGCAATTGGCGCCATACATTTTGTGAAAACCCTTGAAGCAGATTTCAGGCCGAAGGGCAAAACTTTGAACTGGTAATGTCGCCCCGCCACCATGAACCGTAGATATTGTTTGTGCTTTTTGTGAATTGGGATATGGAAATATGCATCCAAGAGGTCCAAGGAAACCATGTAATCTCCCCTGCGAAGTAAAAAGAGAATTTCCTGTAAGGACAGCATGCGGAACGAGATTTTCTTTATGTATTTGTTTAGATCTCTGACGTCCACTACCTGCCTCCATTTTGTAGATTGCTTTTTCTTTATTAGAAAAAAGTGAGAATAGAATCCTGTTCTTGTTGTTCTGGAGGAACTTCTTCTATTGCCCCCTTCATAAGGAGAGTTAAAATTTCAGTTTTGGGGGCTGATAGGTGATTTTGATTTCTGTAAATAGGTGGACGATTCGGAGGTTTTTGTGAGAATTCTAGGGTGTGACCTTGTGTTATTATATCTAACACCCATTTGTCTGATGTTATTGATTGCCAATAATTTAGAAATTGAGAGAGGTAATGGAACTGTTTGAGATGAGATGGGGATAGTGGCGCCTGAAGGATGTCACTGTCTTCGACCCGAATCTTAAACCTTTCCTTTTGCAGCAGATTTTCTCCTTCCTTGTTGTTGAAATGAAGTGTTAGAGGACCGATACTGCTGAGTGTTGGAGAACTGACGGTATCCTTGTTGATGATACGGCTGGTACCTGTTCGACTGAAAAGAGGAGCGCTGATGGAATTGCCCTCTCGATCCTCTGCCACGAAAAGATTGGAAGCGGCCTTGCTGTAAAGACCCCAGAGCTCTAGCTGTATCAGTGTCTGCTTTTATTCCCTGAAGCGCCTCATCAATATGCTTCCTGAACAGACTCTCTCCATCGAAAGGCATGTCCATGATTTTTGATTGGACCTCAGGACTAAAAGACGTTGCCTTTAGCAATCCCTGCCTACGAAGAGCCACTGCTCCAGCCATTTGACGAAATCCTACAGACACAATGTCCATCGCTACATCGATGGACTCAGACGCTGCTCTGGCTCCATCTTGCAGAATTGTATTTGCTTCCTCTTTCTTATCCTCTGGGAGATGGGACAGTATTGGTGCGATGTCCGACCACATCTGCCTATTGAATCTACTAATAAGCACCAGTGCATTTGCTGCTTTAATAGCCGCTGCCGCCCTAACAGCAAAGCGTTTTCCTATACTGTCCATTCTTTTACCTTCTTTGTCAGGAGGCGCCAAACAGGCAGTCACAGGATTTTTGGAGTGTCTTTGCGCCGCTTGTGTAACAACAGACTCAGAACAAGGATGTCCAATTAGGCATGCTGGAGCTGATTCAGGAGCACAGTATTTTTTTATCAATTTTCGGAATCGATGCTGGGTTCTTCATTAATTTTATTCCTTCATTCCAAATATGTTGGATTATTGGTATAGCTCTTACTGACTTTTGAGATGACTCTTTGAAATCATAGAAAAAACATTCACTTACTTTAATAGGCATTGTAAGTTCAAATCTTTTTGCAGCTTTTTCAATCAGGTCATGAAAACTGGCTATATCCTCTGGCGGAGAACTTGCTTGAGGTAATGGTGACGAAGGAGAAGTTGGAACAATGTATTGGTCCCATTCATCCCCAACTATGTCATCATGGGGAATCTCTCCTTCTTCTGCTTGATCCTTATGATCACTTTCAATTAAGTTGTAATTCCAAAGCAAGGGAGACCACACTTCTGGAAGCAAGGAAACAAAAGATTTATTTAGTACAAAATAAACAGATTATCTCTAGAGATGGAAGAGTTCCCGAGACCCACGGATTCCGTAGGTGTCAGGAGACTGTTCAACGTGTCCTTGGCATGCAGCATCTTTTATAGGATGTAGACCCTCCCCTCTGGTGTGGGGGGACGACAGAAATGTCAGTTGGTATGCAGGAATTTAGGTGTGTGCAGCAGGATTTCAGGTGTTGGGGCCAACGGAAAGTCCATGGAATGTGGAAGTTCAGGAGTGCACTGGACATATTCCTGTTTGGAGGCAGCTTTCATGCCCTGAGGGTGAGGAGGGTTTCGTGACCTGGCCAGGTGTTAGGCTGTTGGCAGAGACAGACCGGTTAGGGACAGACCTGTTCTGTTGTCTATACAGGTTCTAGAGATAAATGCGTGGGTGCAGTAGAAACCGGCCCAGGGCACCAACACAGGGTCACGTAGGAGACAATCTTGTGAAAGGTCAAGAAAGGGTTTTGTGAACAAGATGTAGTTCATACACGGCAACATTTAGAAATACAGTTATTACAAAGTCATCCCGAATAGTTATTACTTCCAGAGTGTCTATCTGTTGTACTGGAGGAGGAGACTGAACCACTGGTGTTTCCGTCACAGGCTGAGGAATATTTGTAGGAGCTGAGGTTGTAGCATTATCCTCCGGGAATCGGCGATAATAATTGTCTATCATGTGCCTCAAGTCAGAAATCAAAGATAAAGGTACTGACATAGACTCTTCTTGAACATTGGGCCTCACTTCCTCCTCCTCTTCATAGTTATAAGCCTGATGAAATGACTCATAACGTTTAGGACCTTTAACTGGACGATCCTTAAAAGAGAATTGTTCTTGTACATCCTGGAAGTATCATCTTCTGATTCTTGACTTTTAATATGTAGTTGAGAGGGGCTATAGGCAGCTCCATAAGACCCCTCATCTTCAGATTCTTGGCAATCCAGAATAGTGGATGGAAGAAGCTGAGATATTTTAGGAGTAGAAAACTCTGCTTTCTTGCCCGTCGACGGGTAAATCTCTTAATAGATATGAATGTTGAAGTCATCATCGTCGGAGATTTAACAACTGTCATCGTTGACGACGAGCCGTCGACGCGATCGTCAACGTCGGGATTGTCGTCGATGAAGATTTTGACATCGACGAGGGTCTAACACTCACCGTCGACGGAGTCGTCATCGTAATCGCTGTCCACGACGCAGTCGTCGTCGACGAGATCGTCGTCGGGGTCGTCGACGCCTTCGTCGGCGATCTGACTGGAATTTCTTACGTTTTCGACGGCGGCAATGACGACGGAGTTTTCTTTTCTAAGGTAGACTTGTGAGGAGTTTGTGGAAGAAGAAGTTTCACCGTCTTTGGTTTTTCCTGATTTTTGTCTCTTTTGATCTCCTTTCTCCTCAGAGGACTCTCTCTTGCGTTTTCTAGAGGAATGTCCTTTAGCATCTCCATCAGACTCAGAGTCTGTTGTTTTCTTCTTTTGAATCCATAGTAATAGGCGTGTTTCTCTGTCCTTAAGTGTCTTAGCAGAGAAGGTACGACAATGTTTTCAGTCCTTAGGAACATGCTTGGGGTACAAGCAGTACAAGCATTCCTTATGTGGATCTTCAGAAAACAATCTGGCTTTGCCACAGGATCTGCAAGATCTGAAAAGTCTCTTTTTACAGCCTTCAGACATCTTCAAGTAAGTAAAATAGAAAATCAGTACCTCACTTCCAACTGTAGAAGGTCAAAAGTTCAGCAAAGAATAAACTGAGCTCAGCTCAGGGAGACTCCTTCTCACACAAAGGCGGTTGGAAATCTGAGGTATGGTGGTTCCGCTGGGGATGGTGTCTCTTGGGGCTGGCAGCTGATTGGCTGTGGTTTGGACCACATAATGAGGAGGAGAGGTTACCTATATTATGCTACTCTATGGTTTCCAGGCAGTTTTTTCTTTTACTGCTATGGTTATTCTTTTTACCGGGAGACTCCCACCATGACGACGGGGAAGATACAAGCATGTGAATCTATGAAAGATTCAGTATTGGGGAAAACACGTTTCTTTCTCAAGTTACCTTGTGATGAGAGCTTAAACATGGACAGCCTTGTGACGAAGTAAGTCAGGGGTCTCCTGGGTTGGCTCTAGGATCTAAAGCAGCCCCTCCAAGTACCATGCAACAGGGGTTAGTCTAATGCATGTTAGTACTGATGTCCTCATCGCCGCACTCAAATGCATTAGTCATGCATCATAGTGCCCCAAGAACCACTGCAATGCAAGCTCTACGATTTAACCAGTGAGGGTGCTGTGCTTCCCAAACAAGAGCTGGATGCTTTGTTCTCCTAAAACTGGATTTCTCTCTTGTTTTTATTGACTAGATGGCTGTCAACACTCTGGTAGGGGCCACGCTGCACCACAAGCCGGGGAACTCATTTTCACTAAGTATTCCAAAAAAGCCGATCTTAGAGTGCATGGACCAGGTGGTTTCTTTCTATCAGCACAGCCCGTAATCATTAAAGCAATCTGGGGTGGCGCCTTGCCAATTGTTATTTTATGACAAAGGGCTGGCCCCATTGTGACTACAGTGTTGGTTTGGCCCTGGCATCCCCCAGAACAGACACTTATGCATTGGGAGGCAGATCTGTTTTTAGGTCTCGGCTCTAGACAGCGCATGCGCTGTATCGTAAGAGACATGTTGTATATACTTTGTGGGCTCTAGCCTGCCCATAGGCTTCCCATTTGCTGGCTACATAGTTGTTCTACTGATCTCTCTCCCCATTTGTCCATGGCTTTCATGCATCATGCCTCTTCCTGTGTTTAGCCCTCCCTGAGAACATGGATCAATTACTAATATCCATCCACTGCTCCGCCTTAAGCAACTGATTTTGGAACTACTTTTTTCTTTCATTTGGAGTACTTCACACAAGTGCTGCTCATGTTTTCACTCACTCTGAGCTCTACTGTAAATCTTGTTCTTATCTTGTTGCGAGTCGATGTGCGAGCAGAACTGATCAGTGGGCATTGGCGTGAAAGAATTCTTTATAGCATTATTCATTTTGATTTATTGGGACAGAGAAAAGAAATTCCTTAGGCCATCTCACAATGACTTTCAGGGTCGCTGTCCCTATGAGACCTAGATGGTATTTCAGTTTTTCTGTTCAATATCGGCATTAGTGCCTGAGTCACTATGATTCTTTTAGGTCGATTCTTTATAGCTGACCACTACTTTGAATTTCAGTGGAGGCTGGGTCTTGTGCGCCATAAGCATATGCAAATGAGTAGATGTCATTCAAGCCCCCAAACACACGTATATGTGTCAAACAAGGCTGAAACATGGAAGAGAAGTGTTTGGTTCATAGGTTAACCACATTAACATTATTAGAGTCATACTGAGGTAGAATCTTTCTGAAACCGCGTAAGACAACTTTCTGAAAGGTGTGCAATTACCTTTAAATGTATTCAACCATATCAATGAATTCGATCATACCGTCTCGCAGGGTGATGTATTTTTAAATTAACGTACATTTTCCTTCCTAGACTTCAACCTTGGGCAGTTATTTCCATACAGTATTTTCGTCTAGTTTAGCTAACATTATTCCTAACAGGGTTCCGTTTACGGGCATTAATATGAATATTGTGGGCGAGTAGAAGTTCTCAATGCCTCATGGTTATCGTTGTTAGCTTGGATCAGGACTATGTCGTTAGAGTAGATGGTCACAGAGGTGTTCTTGCTCCGCGTCATGCGGTTAGGGATATAGAATGACAGCTTGCAGCTATGGGGAGGATTGGTAGTTTTGGTAATGTGGAGTTGAGATCTGAGGATGGAATTCCACTTTTTGGCGCTTTCTGTGTGGAAAATGAGTTCCATTTTTTTACTTGGCCTTTGGAAGAGTAGTGATATATGTCAGCAAATGGTGATTCTGGGTATTGTCTGATCAGTTTATGTTTACGTTTTTTTTTGTTGCTTTGGGTGATAGGTTGGGGGGAAACTAATCGAGAAGGAGTTTTGGCCATGCGGTTTTAAGTAGGTCGGTGTGAGGGGGTTGGCGTAGGTTGGCGTGATAGAAGGCGTTTTGTCTAAGTTTGACGTGGGGCTAGTTCCTTTAGGGCTAGGTGTGTTCCGCTACCACTGGGGGTCGGGGTGGATTGTAGTGGTGGACGGGACTGGCAGAGTGGTCAAGCCGCTTCTTTAGGGGTTGGTTGGTTGGCTGCCAACATGCGGTCAGGTCCTGAGGGCAGAAAGAGTGCAAGAGCGGTTGGAGCGTTGAGGTACGGCCCGTCTCACTTCATTTCTGATATGGGGCAGGTTGTTGCGGTTGTCATGCCGTTTATTTGGTGTTCAGTAACCCACCAGAGTTATTTTAGGGTGGCCAACGGGCGGTCAGGCAATATGGGTCAGGCAATGTGTAGATAGGTGCATCAAGACGGGGATGGGGCAGGCCACCGTCGCTGCCTTTTAGTGACCGGTGTGTCAGGACACAGAGTTGGGTGTGCCAGCCCCTTTTTGAGTGTTGGTCGTGACTCGCTGGTGGGGTGTGCCTGGAGTTAAGTAGATAGTTGCAGAGCTGAAGCGGGCCAGCGTCGCATTGAGTGCCTGGCGGGTCAGGGCACAGAGCTGCAGTGGTAAACCCCCTTTTAGTGTGGTGGTCGGTACTCGCCAGTGAGGTATACCAGGAGTTAGCCCTGGGCAGCCATTTTGGGGTCAGTTAGGGAGGCCGGAGGGGTGCAACGTCTTGGGGTCAGTAGTGGGGCCGATGGAGAGCAACAGTGGTGGGCGTAGATGACTGGGTCAGGATTGTTTCATTACTGGGGCCAGGGAGGCAAGGCAAGTGGTTGGGTGCCCCGTCCACTTCTTTAGGGTTGGTCAGAGAATCACCCGTATGAATTCCCAGGGGTCAGTTCTTGATGACCATCTTAGGGTTCGGCCCTGAGGGCATAAGGTTTGCGGAGGTGGCGGTCTCTATGGAGCAGGGGTCCTTGTCGCTTTTTGTTGTGTTTGGCGAGTCCAGGGGAGCAGTTTAGATGCAAATAGGATGGGCAATGTTGGTGTGAATATTGTATTTGTTGGTAAGATCACGCTCACCTTGGCAAACTTCAAATAAAGTTTTTTTATTGCGTGTGCCTGCTGTTAACCAATCCTTCTAGCTCATGTCAAGGCTAGAAGGACAGTCACTTTCCGTGAAACATTTTTCAAATCTGCCTTAGGTATTGGTTTCCAACGGACTCTCTATTAGCGGGGATAGAACTGTGTTTTATTCCCATTTATCTGGTTGAAAATCTTGAAGAGGCCTTTTATTAATTCTATAAGTAATCTAGAAGATGGTGGTTTGGAAATCGAGCTGCAGTATCCAGATATCACAGCAAGACAAACTTTAAAGTAGGTACGTCCGAGTCCCTATTGAGTGAATTGTTACTGTTATGGAAGCAGTTGCTGAGGTTGGGAATAAATAAGGCGCATGCATTTTGGAATGCACCAGTAGCAGCAATGTGTCCATTTGGGCTTGTAAGTTTTGATTGTGGAGTATGCTCTCACGTGGCCAAGTATTCTGCAGTCATCAGGGATGTCTAAGCTGGAAAACTCATAGTGCTGGGGAACCAGGCTGTCCAGCGGAGAGAGGATGGAAATTAATGTAGAATGTGGCTATTGTGGCGGGCCAGAAAATGTGGATTCTTGCCAAAAGCTGTTGGAGCGGTGACAGACATCTGCGGGAGGTTTGTATACCAGTGCTCCCTGGGCCATGCTGTAGGTGTTAGGATGATGCAACCAACAGCTCTTGATCTTGTCCTCAAAACTAGGGGAAATTATGAAATGTGTAAGCAAAGATTCCACTCCGGGTCATCGAAAACATACCTCCCCTTGCTCCTGGCTACTATTACCCGATGGCAAAGAACAGTTATTTCTTGTTATCCTTTGCTTTAAAGAGATTGAAGTTTAATTTTTCCTGTAAATGTAATCTTGTTTGCAATGTGCTCTGATCTAGAGTCCACTTATGGCACTCCACAGCTGATCTGCTGAGTCACCCACAGGTCTTTGGTCTTCAGAAAGGATTTGTTAACAAGTTCCTCCTGGTGTAGAACATAGACATGGTGTTGTCCATTTGTATGAGATCTGATGATTGCTGCAGTTGCGGAAGGAAGTTGGGCGCCTGTGTTTAGTGCTGCGCTCCAACACTTAGATATGTATTTTTGCTTTGGTTTGTGCCCACAATGGTCTAATAGAAAACTCTTGCTGGTGGGCGCTCTAACCTTTTAGAGGTGCGTCTTCTGTCATAACTGAATTTGCGGTATGAAAGATAGGTCCACAACAAGGATTTTCTTGTTGGTCTGCCGTTGGAGATGACTTGATTGATTTGTAGAGTTTATTTTGTCACCGAAAGAGTCTGACATTGCACTAATTGCACATCTGTTTTTGCATAGGCAGGAGGAAGTGGATGCCTCTGACTCAAATTGAGATCTCCCTTTCATCAAATAACCGTTCAAGAACGGGAAGACCTGTTGACCCCGACATTGTAGAAGTGAATCCACCGAGACATGCCCATCATGTAAAAGATTGGGGGGATTTTAGGCCAAACAGTAGGACATGAAATTACTAATAGCATGAAAGTAAGCGCCCTGCAAATCCAGTGATGTCTCGTGTCCTTGTATCTGTAACAGTAAAGGATATTTTTTTAAGAATTGTTGGTCCAATTTTGGTCACAAGTCTACTTACTTTGTCCTCACAAGAAAGAACCTTGAATAAAAAACGTTGTTTTGGTGCAACTTGGGGACAGGGACGAAAGTCTCATTTTGCATGATTAGGAAGATCTCTTTAAGTAACTGTGGAAGGTGCTGATGGTGCCCAGGTTCGGGAGGGCGGGAAAAGGTGGCTTCTCAATGCACTTGCGGGTATGACGCAGTTGGAATCAATTCCACACACATCTTACAGAAGTGATATATTCCCATTGCTGCAAGTGATCCTCCCTCCGACCTGTTGGGAGTAATGGTGGAGAAGTGTAGCTAGTGCCAATGCTGCGTTAGGGTCTTCTGGTTGATAAGACAGTTGATAGAACTGAGATCCATGGATGCGAATTCCTCGAAAGAGCTGGGACTGGACAACTTGGAGGAGACCCAAGGCCATTCCAGTCTCATGGTCATCTTGATATTGTGGAGTGCAGCTTTACTGTGGCATCCAAATAAAGATTCTTCATCAGAAGGAAGGTGTTGTGTTCACCCCCAAAATTATTGAGGTCACACCCGATGAATCCCTTTAGCACATCAAAGGAAATGCACCCTTATTAGAGCTGAATTGCCAATGCCTTCATCAAAGGTGGTCCTATTGGTGATTTTTCAGACAAGCCTGAGTCTGAAGCATGATCCACCTCAGGATGCCTGGATGTCTTTGTCTATGTTTTTAGGCACATTCAGAGGGTGGTTGCATTGGGGTTGAGTCGTTGTTAGGTAAGGTGGTGAGAGGAATGTCTTCCTTTCCGCTGCCTGGCTTTCTCAGCTGTTTGTTTCTTTTTCGAGGTAGGTGGTGAACTGTGCCATCTTTAAGCTTGTACAGAACCCTGCTTCCTCAGTACTGGAGGGTCATTGCATAGAATTTCCAGCAAACAATGTGCAGTCCAGAGGCTTGCGTTGCAATTATCATGCAGATCATCTGAATGTAGGTGCTTTTCCCCACAAAGCCCACATGGCCTGATGAGTCTGTTTATGTGTTTCAAAGATGATGATTCAAGAAAGTCCTGGCTCAAAATATTCCCAGGTGCAAAAACTCTATCAGAAAGGCTGCCAGTATTGTTGAAGTAATCCAGAAAGCCAAAGAGATAATACGATTTATGATTAGTTGTGAGAAAGAGAAGGGACTTTATGCGTGCACCACATGCAGTAGAAATCGGTGCTATGATGAACTCTAGGGAAAGTGCAATTCACTTTGCCTCACCTCATTAACTGGAGTTTGGGTCAAGAAGGGTATTTAGAACGATGGACCAAAAAAGTTTCTTGTCCTGTTTGGGTCATATCCAATGAAGCACGCAGCTCACTAATATAATGGTTTTACCTTATTTCCATAATGTATTAATCTTATGCACTGTTGTTTATTGGACCAGAGGCTCCCACCACGACAACTGAGAATGATTCAAGTTTGTGAATCCCTTGGAGATCCAATGCTGGAGAACCATGTTCCTGTTTCTGCACTCCATCTTCCAGAAGTCAGATATAGATGAAAAACTGGGACCTGCTAGTAAGTAGTGTGTCAGGGTAAGTCCCTTTAGGAACTTGTTCCCAATCACCAGTGTTATAATACAAAATGAGGGCGTCTTGTGAAAAATTTCTTGAGCGGCCCCTAAACTTTCACTTAGGCTTGCAGCTTCATGGGCCAATGTTATGTTGATGCTTGAGCCCCAGAACAACTAATGAGGAAGCACTCCTTGCACTGACCTAATATATTTATTGTGCCTGAGCAGGGCACTTATCTTGTAGACAAGAGGACCATGACAGATTCCATTCAGTTAAGCAATAGGGCACTTCTGCACGTAATGGAGGCTTGCACTGTCCCTCATGGTCCACGGCCATGCTTCAATGCACTTCAAAAGCCCCAATCCTACTACTGCCTTACAAACAACGTTACAGACTCCTACCCTCTTCTCATCAAGGCCAGCCCCTTGTACTCACATGCTTCCGATAGGTCCTCTAGGACATCATCCTGACCATAATATAGTTACTGCCTGATGTTATCGCATTTTATTCCCACTTGAGCTTTAACTAAGAGTTTAAGGAGACCTAGCCTTAAGGCAGAATTTCAAGACCAAGCTTATTAATTTCGAAATGACAGAAATGAGCTCCGTGACCGTATCTGCAGAAGTTAGGATGTAATTAAAGGCCCTAATGTAAGCCAAAAATAAATATTAATGTGATGACGATGCACTCCTCTGTAGCTCTATAGTTATGAAACGGACATGTGAATGTAAATGAGGTGGCTGCGCGGAGATGGGAGTGCATTAACGTGGAGAAGTGAGGAGTGCATTAACGGGGTGAAGTGAATACGGCAGACATTGTATAAGTCATTGTTGCAGTGAACACCATATTCCACTGTCATGGTGGTACTGATGGAAGAGGCTTAGGTCCAGTCAGGGACATCTTAAGGATTTTGGGAGCCTGTGGCCAAACGTATTTGGGGGGAGGGGGCTGTGTTCGAAACAGCTTTGAATTCATGACCCAATTTCAGCTCTTTAATGCACTCTTTGGCAAGGTCACGAACAGTGCACAGGCACATCCACATTCTAAATGTATTTACATCTAATATTCAGGGATAGTAAACATGTGTTTTCAATATTGTAACACAGCAGCAGCTTAGTAACATTACTGCAAATAATCACTGCGACACCCTCCCATTTCTAATATGTACGGTCCTGTTTTGATCTAAAAGAAAGTTTTTTAATGGAGGATGCATGAAAACATAAACACAACATTTCTCTGCAAACTGTCTGTAATAGACTCTCGCACATCCACCCCCTCCCCCCCTAGACATTCAAAATCAATTAAATGAAAATGGTATATAAAACAATCTGTTTAAGGTTTCTGGCCAACAGTATCTACAGAACATAGCTACATAGCTGGCTCTCGGTGGGGGGTGGGGGGATGCTGAAAGGCTGTGGCCCTGGGCCAGTGCCCACTTTGTCCATGCCTTAAAAAGTCTCTGGGCCCAGTGTAATTTATATAGCACATTGCCACTACTAGTGCGACCCTCAGCAGCATGCAGGTGAATTCATGAAATGGGTGTTGACTGATGTGGCTTAGAAGTGGAGTGAAGGGTGTTGTTGCGGCGATTGCTGGCTTTGTATTCCAGTCATCTGTCAGAGTCACCCAAAGATGCGTGTGAAGGAACTTGTGTCGAAGGCTTTGTGGTGGCACTGGGCACAGACCCGCGGCAGCAGCGGGGAGACAGGCATTGTGTGAGGCCAGGAGTGCAGAAGTGGGGCATAGACCCGAGGCAGCCGGGGAGACAGGCATTGTGTGAGGCCAGGAGTGCAGAAGTGGGGCATAGACCCGAGGCAGCCGGGGAGACAGGCAGCGTGTGAGGCCAGGAGTGCAGAAGTGGGGCATAGACCCGAGGCAGCCGGGGAGACAGGCAGTGTGTGAGGCCAGGAGTGCAGAAGTGGGGCGTAGACCCGAGGCAGCCGGGGAGACAGGCAGTGTGTGAGGCCAGGAGTGCAGAAGTGGGGCATAGACCCGCAGCAGCAGCGGAGAGACAGGCAGTGTGTGAGGCCAGGAGTGCAGAAGTGGGGCATAGACCCGAGGCAGCCGGGGAGACAGGCAGTGTGTGAGGCCAGGAGTGCAGAAGTGGGGCATAGACCCGAGGCAGCCGGGGAGACAGGCATTGTTTGAGTCCAGGAGTGCAGAAGTGGGTCATAGACCAGAGGTAGCCGGGGAGACAGGCATTGTGTGAGGCCAGGAGTGCAGAAGTGGGGCGTAGACCCGAGGCAGCCGGGGAGACAGGCAGTGTGTGAGGCCAGGAGTGCAGAAGTGGGGCATAGACCCGCGGCAGCAGCAGAGAGACAGGCAGTGTGTGAGGCCAGGAGTGCAGAAGTGGGGCATAGACCCGAGGCAGCCGGGGAGACAGGCAGTGTGTGAGGCCAGGAGTGCAGAAGTGGGGCATAGACCCGAGGCAGCCGGGGAGACAGGCAGCGTGTGAGGCCAGGAGTGCAGAAGTGGGGCATAGACCCGAGGCAGCCGGGGAGACAGGCATTGTGTGAGGCCAGGAGTGCAGAAGTGGGGCGTAGACCCGAGGCAGCCGGGGAGACAGGCAGTGTATGAGGCCAGGAGTGCAGAAGTGGGGCATAGACCCGCGGCAGCAGCGGAGAGACAGGCAGTGTGTGAGGCCAGGAGTGCAGAAGTGGGGCATAGACCCGAGGCAGCCGGGGAGACAGGCAGTGTGTGAGGCCAGGAGTGCAGAAGTGGGGCATAGACCCGCGGCAGCAGCGGAGAGACAGGCAGTGTGTGAGGCCAGGAGTGCAGAAGTGGGGCATAGACCCGAGGCAGCCGGGGAGACAGGCAGTGTGTGAGGGCTGGAGTGCAGAAGTGGGGCATAGACCCGAGGCAGCCGGGGAGACAGGCAGCGTGTGAGGCCAGGAGTGCAGAAGTGGGGCGTAGACCCGAGGCAGCCGGGGAGACAGGCATTGTGTGAGGCCAGGAGTGCAGAAGTGGGGCATAGACCCGAGGCAGCCGGGAGACAGGCAGTGTGTGAGGGCAGGAGTGCAGAAGTGGGGCACAGACCTGCGGCAGCAGCGGGGAGACAGGCATTGTGTGAGGCCAGGAGTGCAGAAGTGGGGCATAGACCCGAGGCAGCCGGGGAGACAGGCAGTGTGTGAGGCCAGGAGTGCAGAAGTGGGGCATAGACCCGCGGCAGCAGCGGAGAGACAGGCAGTGTGTGAGGCCAGGAGTGCAGAAGTGGGGCATAGACCCGAGGCAGCCGGGGAGACAGGCAGTGTGTGAGGGCTGGAGTGCAGAAGTGGGGCATAGACCCGAGGCAGCCGGGAGACAGGCAGTGTGTGAGGGCAGGAGTGCAGAAGTGGGGCATAGACCCGAGGCAGCCGGGGAGACAGGCAGTGTGTGAGGGCAGGAGTGCAGAAGTGGGGCATAGACCCGAGGCAGCCGGGGAGACAGGCAGCGTGTGAGGCCAGGAGTGCAGAAGTGGGGCATAGACCCGAGGCAGCCGGGAGACAGGCAGTGTGTGAGGGCAGGAGTGCAGAAGTGGGGCACAGACCCGCGGCAGCAGGGGGGAGACAGGCAGTGTGTGAGGCCAGGAGTGCAGAAGTGGGGCATAGACCCGAGGCAGCCGGGAGACAGGCAGTGTGTGAGGGCAGGAGTGCAGAAGTGGGGCATAGACCCGAGGCAGCCGGGGAGACAGGCAGCGTGTGAGGCCAGGAGTGCAGAAGTGGGGCATAGACCCGAGGCAGCCGGGGAGACAGGCAGCGTGTGAGGCCAGGAGTGCAGAAGTGGGGCATAGACCCGAGGCAGCCGGGAGACAGGCAGTGTGTGAGGGCAGGAGTGCAGAAGTGGGGCACAGACCCGAGGCAGCCGGGAGACAGGCAGTGTGTGAGGCCAGGAGTGCAGAAGTGGGGCATAGACCCGAGGCAGCAGCGGGGAGACAGGCAGTGTGTGAGGGCAGGAGTGCAGAAGTGGGGCACAGACCCGCGGCAGCAGCGGGGAGACAGGCATTGTGTGAGGCCAGGAGTGCAGAAGTGGGGCATAGACCCGAGGCAGCCGGGAGACAGGCAGTGTGTGAGGGCAGGAGTGCAGAAGTGGGGCATAGACCCGAGGCAGCCGGGGAGACAGGCATTGTTTGAGTCCAGGAGTGCAGAAGTGGGTCATAGACCAGAGGTAGCCGGGGAGACAGGCAGTGTGGCCAGGAGTGGGCTACCTATCTGTACAATGACACTGAGGAGGTCAGACACGTGCCCTGCTCTAATGGCAGCACAGGCTGGTCAGAGCTTTGGGGGCTCTGGGTTACAACATTTGAATCCCTAGCGGCTCGGTGTTGAGCTCGCAGTTGTGGAACAGTACCAAGCCTCGGGTATCGTTCTATTTTACAGATCTAATTATCCGTCGCACGTGTAGCGCTAAAGGGTTACCTCTTGTCTGCCTCTGTGCGCTATGCGCTGCTTCAGTCTGCGCCCTGTGAGGAGGCCCCGCGCGCAGAGCACCCCTGCAGGCGGTGCTCTCCGCAGCGGGGGACGGGGCAGCCCTTTGTTACATGAACAGGGTCAGAGAAGGTCATCCGGGAAAGCGAATTTGGCAAAGGTAACGAGAAAACGGAGCCCGAGGGTCCCCAGGTGCAGAGACCTCGCAGGATGTGTGTCTATGAAGGTAATGAGGAGGACGGAGCCCGCAGGCCACCCGCCGAGCCCGCCTGCTGGAGCGGAAAGCCGGGTGGCTGGGCTTGTGCAGGTGAACGCATCCCCTGCGCTGCCCCCTGCCTGACCTCCGGACACCTGCCTGACCACCAGACACCTGCCTGACCCCTGTTGTTCCAACGCTAGCTAACCAACCGCGGCAGTGTCCGCACAGAATGCGAGTGCTCCTCAATGAAACCCCAGCACTACGAGTACAGAGTGGTCGAAGTGCAGGAGTAGGAGAAGCAAGAGGAAGGCTTGAGGAGGTAACGTGCTGATTACTTAGCAGTAATCCTCGCTACTCCAGTTACCTTTTCTTGCTGACAGCTCAGGTGGTGCCCCCCCCCCCCACTCCAACCTTCGCTTGACCCTCGACCCCAGTGCTTGTTGATGTCAGGACAGGGTGTGGGCGCTTTGAGAGGGGCCTCGAGGGAGGTCAGAGGGTTGAGGAGCTATTATAGCTTTGGCTTGGTCACGTGGTGTGCCCACCCGAGTGACATTAGTATTGGGGCGTGGTAAGGGGAAAGAAGATTAGCGTTAAATAATCGGTGCATTATCCTGCTCACCTACATGAAATATACGGGTTCCCTTCCTACCCAAGCAGGCCTTGACACTACTGCCGCCCCCGAGAGCGAGCAGAGCACCCTAACTGTGGCATTCACCCCGTGACCTGGATGCAGCCCCCCCCCCCACCCCCTCACTCCCTGCTGCACCACAACACGTTTTTAAATGAAAAACACCCTGAAAAGACGAGAGCCGCTGTCGAATTGTATCGGCCATGCGGATAGATATTGGACTTTTATCGACATGGCAAGGATGTCATTGTGAGAATAAGGAACATGCTGTCACGTGAGCGTGCAAACAAATTCACACCGAAGGGGCGAAAGTTCTCCTGAAATAAACGTGCTCGGGTGGAAATAAAAGTGTCCTGAGGGAACGTGTTGCCGCGATGTCCTCAGTTTAAGGGGGTGTTTTCTAGTTGCTAAATGTTTGCCTTGAGAATTTAGAAGATCTGTGCTCTAATCAAGTTCAAAGGGTCAGTTTATTTAGATCGTAATCTTTAAACCAATACACAGTACTTACTTTCATTAAAAATAAGAAATAAAAGAGACCATGTCCATCAACAGTAATACATACAAAATTCTCATTGAGCTCTCATTCCTTTAGGAAGGGTGTGAAAAGCCTACTTCCAGACATATGACATTTAAAGCTGGGCACACATATTAACAATTACCCCAACAATTTTTGCCATTATAAAATTCATAAAACCGGTTACCTCTAGACACAAATCAATTTAAAACCTTAAAATCTATTTTTACTCTAATCCCAGCTCACCCTGTTGACACAAGCTTTGTGTGATCTTGGGGCTCGCTCTTATCTCGTCTCTCTTGCCAACACATTAGCCCCTCTCCCTCTCTCCATGGGTTCCTTTACCCCTGAAGAGGTTGATGCCTATTGGTGGGCATGGACAGTACTGCAGGCCTCAGTACTTTCGACCCCACACCCTTCGCCAGTACAAAATGCCCTCCCTCTCCGTGAAGCACACAGTGGGGTACCTGGTCCCCTCCGTTAAGCAGAAGGGAGAGCTCCTTATAGCCCTTTGGAACACGCCAAAGATCACACATTGTAACGCATCATACATACATCATGCTTCGTGCTTAATCTGTGGCAGAGGGTTGGTTTAAAGTACACCTCGTTTGATAGCAGAACGTCTGGAAAACATTTCCGATTGAGGTTTTACTTAAATGAACACAAATCAAACTCACATGATCACTATTAGCATTCATACATTATATTTCTACAAAGATCATGGCCAGTTTCGGCGATCTGTGGTTGAATCTGGCTCCCACCTGTGATCTGTGTGATCCTGGGCACATCTTTTAAAGGCTTTGCCTGTGTCCCGTTTATTTTCTCTGCCCAAACTATGGGTGTTCAGAAACAGACTACCCCGAGAAACAAACGCAATGACTGTTGCATTAGGAATTACATTTGTCGGAAAGTCCTCACATTTCCATACAGAGCATCTTAAAAACATCACAAAATACACACGTTACATGCTTGTCGGCATAACAGGTTTACACTCAATCAATTAATAAAAAAAACAGTTCGGAGCTCGTTGCGGGGATGTGTGAGTTTCATGCTGGCACCAGGTTTCAATCTAGGCAGAGTGAACTCTGCCTTTCATTGTCCACAGGTCGATAAAAGGAGTAGCACTGGTACGGAGAATAATGACACCTTTAATTTACTACAAACGAATAAGCAAAATTCGCCGCAGCGTGCGCTATAAGCCGCAGCATGCGCTATAAATAAAACACGTCATTATTTCATAGCCTCAATTCTTAACGTACAGTGTCACTACAATATCCACGTATCCTACACACACACCTGGAACTGTGAGGTCTGGCCGTTAAACCACTTTGGGTTTGTTTGTGACAACAATAGGTTGCTTGTGAAATGCCCGACTGCCTCTCTCCTCAGCGTGGACTCTTTTTGACAGCATGCACGGGGGAGGGGGCAGAATGGACACGTCCCTCCTGAGTTTGGGGCTAGCTCTGGGTTTAGGGTGCCTGTTTCCGGGCAGAGACATATTTCAACGACGAGGCCACACTCTCTTAAGTAGGGGACTTATGTCTGTTGTTATCTCATGCCTTATTGATCAGTATCCATGTGAGCCACATTATTGTACACATTATGCAACTGTCTGATGTCGGAGGTTGATCGTTTTCTTCTCCTGCCTCATATCTCTGTATTGCTTTTCATTATAAAAACTGATAACATTAGGAGGGAGAGGAACAGCAGAGAGTGGGGTGGAGGTAGAGTAGTGAGGGGAGGGGGGGGGGGGGGGGGAATCCCCTGTCCTCTCCGTGAACCCCTGCGCCTGTGAGCTCAGTGCCTGGCCAGAGTAGTAAACAGAGTAATAAATCACACGTCCACTGATAAGAAAGTTCTTTACCACAGCCGTAAAGCAGGCAGGGCTGTCTGAAAAGCGGACAGGGTGGCACCTGAAAACACTCCTTTCCATTGGGAAGCCAGCGTTTACCATAAACTCTGACGCTACCCAATGGAAAGGAGGGGTGGGGCTTAGAGTCCCCTTTAGATTTTTTTTTTTTACAATATCTCTTACAGAGGCGGGGCAGCTTCGCTGCCACGCTCAAACGCGAGACCTAAAAAGTATGGAAACTGTAATGATGCGCGTAAGGGGGGCGGGGCGAGCGAGCATGTGGGCTTGGCTAAACAAACAAAATATTCTGTAACATTTCGATCTTTCACCTTCCGGTCACCACACATAAAATAACGCACAGCTTAAATTCAAATGAAGTTAGTTGTTAGTTAAGGCACTGCACCATAGAGCCACAGAATGGAAACCTGGTTGGTGCAGTGGAGAAAAGTGACTCGTGTGTGTTTAGTGCTGCAAGGTCCCACCCAGTCTGTGACAGGAAGCACTATGAACATGTAAGTCAACATTTTAAACTTGTATTGCACACAGTATAAGATAGGCTGCTACAGAATGCGCAAAAAGGTCTCATATAAAAAAGTGCATACAAAATATAGATTTATTTACAGACTGTATAGAGTGCAGTTTTCTTATTAACTATCTTTTAAAAGCATGCACTTCACAGCTTAACTGGTAGATCTCTTACAATACCCCCCAAAAAGAATAAATGTGTGTAAACGGGAAGCAGTTTGTTTTGGTAACTGTCCTTTAAAAGCGCACACTTCAGCTGGTAGCTCCCTTGCAATACCCTTCAAAGACAATAAATGTGTGTCATCAGGAAGCTTCAAGTGATTTCATTAATTAAAGCCAATCCCGTTGACCAGTTGGGCTCATTTACATTTCTTTCAGGCAAGCAGGCATCTTGGCAAGAAGGCTTGTTTAGCTGTCTGCCTCCTTCAGTTTCATGGAAAAGAAGACTCTCACTTCAGCTGAAGCATTTCAGCTGTCGGATTGAACCGTCAGGGACGGACGCCTTTTGACAAAAAGTAGGAGAACTGTTTTTTCTGAAATTAAAAAAGTACAGGCACGTCATGCTCCTCAGTTTCCCCCACTTCGACCACTGCAAGTACAGATAAACAGTTGCACGCTTTGCCAGCTGTACATTGCTTGTGTGCTAGACCCTGTCTGAGAGGGCACAGGGAAGACACGGGCTCCTCTGCCCCATCTGTGGTGGGTGAGGTCATTTGCCCTGAGGGCTGTCCTGCAATGGCTACTCAAACTGGGCCAGGTACAACCCTTTCTGCATTTGACTCTCAGGGTAGGGAGTGAAACAGTCAGGGAGGAAGTGTGGGGTGCAAGAGCTTAGAACTCAGCAGGCAACCAACAGACAACTACACATTTGGAACTAAATACTACACAATTTGAATAGTAAGTCATTAATATGTCATACAGGGTTGTCATAAGTTACACTTTAAGCATGAGGTGCTACACCTTCACTTCCTTCCGCAGTAACTGTCTTCCCTCTCACTATGGTTGAGATCCCGCTAATACTGCACGCTGTATCAGGGAGTAGGCATAGATTAGGCTAAGGTGCAGGTCACTGAAAAGTTCTCTTTGAGGTAAGTGTGCAACTTAGTTCTATGTCTTTGGCAGCTTTTGTACGAAAGCGTCTCAAGGAGGGGAGGCAGGTTAGCCCACCCCTCTTAGTCTCTTTCTCGTCATGTGCAGGTAAGCCACATGCTTACCTAGTGTTCGTCAACAGCTATCTGGCCTGGGCGCTCCTCAATCAGAAGTAGGTAGCTCAATTATACTCATGTCCCACCTCCCAATCTGATAGTTTTCACAAAGGTACGTCCCGACAGGTGTGCTGGGAAATGACAAAGGTCAGCATAGCCAATGGGTGTTAGTATCAGCGGAATTTCCTAATTAGGTTTGAGGAATGTGAGGTATGCAGACCTTTCTAGGTCGAAGAATGTTCCCAGCCTCATCTGAGAGTCAGTTGTTATTTGGATGTAACATTTTAGCTTAGATTGAGCTAGGTCAATGATATGTGTTCTTTTAGAAGGTTCTCAGATGTGCTTACGGAAGCCCCAGCACCGTCCTACCTTAATATTGGCAATGATTGCATGCATGATCCATGCTTAATAAAATGTCCGCTTCAAGCTACTTCCTCCTCAATAACTACCATGCCGCAGCGATAAATGGTATTTTGGTCCAATAAGACCAATGTATTTCAGTTATTCAGTGCCTTTTACGGGCAGTGCTTGAAATGTCAAAGGTGGCCACAGCCTCCACATTAGTTTAGATAAGTAACTTTCCAAAACCACTAATGCCATAAGCCGTGAGTAAAGTTGATGCTTCAACTCCCCAAATCCGGTACACTAAGGTGCTAGAGGAGTTAAGAACACTACACAAACCTGGTAGTAGGAAAGAAGAAGTTGCATGTAAAATGTTTAACAGGGCACTAAAAACGATTTGCTGAGATTGAGGCCCAAACAATGGAGATGTCTGTAGGAAAGCAGAGTGGGTAATGATCACTCCCATGCTCTTAGTGACAAAACAGGAAATTGCCGCTCACTGGAAAGACTGAGGCCCCTCCAGATATGACGATATGGGCGTGACAGCTATGGACCCTGATAGCATTTGAGAGGTTGACATATGATATATGAAATTAACGGGGAAAAATTGAGGCCCTTTGGCAAACACAGATACACTACTTACAAGGGGAAACACTGGCCCCAAATTGTCTATCTACGTTGAGAGCGTTAACATTTAATGTTAATCCGAGCATGAATCTTGAAGGGGTTCTTGATAGCAATGAAATCTATGGCACTTACAGAATTAATAATGTGCACTCAGACGAATGGGCCACTGTCCAGGATGTTGATGGCAGTTATAGGAAGGGCAGAATGGAGACTTATCAGGGTTCTTTTTTCTGTTTATCACACATGTAACACTTTTGTGATACCCAATTACAATAAAACAATAACATTGTTTCTAAAAAAAATCATTTGGAGTAAGACTGCCCTCATAACAATCCTGTTAGGCTTCTATCAATGGCTTAGGAGCTCCCATCTACAGCCTCTCTGCGAAAATGTCTCTTCCCTTAGTTTCAGTCTTGACTGTACCTGGAACAGATTGAACACCAACCCAGCACAGCATGAGTCCCAGATGCTTAGCAACCATCAAAAACTCCACTTTTTGCCTAGGATTAATCCTCATTAAGTTATCATAATTAATGTAAATCAAATATATCACCTTTTTTTTACCACTCTTGCCAGCATCCTGCCGGTAGGGGATGCCATCATTCTAAAACAAACTTGCCCAGTCTGTTCCACCCGTCTCTACTCTACAGTAGCCGACTACTGTCCTATCTCAAACATTCATAGCTTTGTTATAATATTGATAATCCTTGCACAAAAAGCACAATGTACATGTAGATATTCCCATGCCACCCTGTGTGGACCACAGAATGGCACAGAGCCAGGTGTCTATGCTGTACAGACAAGCCTAAACTTATGGTGAAACATCTTATTGTGGGATCAAACGGTGGCGGAGTTCAACATTAACCACAGATCTTTCCTTTAAGGCCTCTGTAGCACAGTTCAACAAAGGCGAAAACCATGGATAGCATTGTCTCATTCTACCAGGACAGGTTGCGCCATGCACCATAACAGTAAACACACTATTGCACAGGTTCTTTAATAACTTTATCTAGCTACTCTGGGACAAATTCACCATGGTCCAAGGAATGTTAGGATCAACAATATATTTGCATTGTCCACAGATAAAACAGTTCTGGGCAGGTGAAAACTAATAGGTCCAAGATGTCACTGGGAAAATATAGCCCTAAACCCTCAAGTAGTGACCCTGGGCAAATGCGGTGATCACACAATTCTCAAATATATGTTGTTGTTACTGTAGCATTGATGGAGGCAAAGAGAGACACTGCCAGACTATCAGGCTGCAGGACACTCCGTCCACCAGCAGAGTGATCCAGAAACATGGACTAGCATAGGCAAGCAGAATAATCAATATATATATATAGAAAGCAGAGGTTATCCCCAGAAATTTGTTAAAACCCGAGGTTCATGAAAGGAGTTCATAGACACAGAATCAACATCCCTGCTGCACTGATGGGACAATGCCTGCCCCTATTGCTGTTCCACCTTGCTAGGTGAAGTGAACAGATGGATGCCTCAATCTCCCAATGCAATTAAAGAACAAAGGTAAGTGTGATATTATTCATATATGATACATTACTAATAAAAAATTGTTGTTGCATAGCAATTTACCAGAAAACAATAAATGTAGTGTTTCAAAAGGGCACACTGATTCAGTTCTCGACAATTAAGCCACCGGTGTGTCTTCTCCACCCCTCTCCCCCTTGTAAAGCGATCTGATTCCCTCACGGGTCTAGTTTGCGCTATATAAAACGTAATAAATAAATAAGCTAATGCTCATATTATCAATTCAAAGTGCTGAGGTGTACACACAGTGTGTATAAAAGGTACATAAAAAGCAGTGTATATACGGAAAAGACAAAAGACCAATAACGTTGGTAGGAAAGAGACTAAAGTATCTAACAACTCTCCTGTAGACAAAAATCGTGCAACTGATCTAGTTGCCTAGAACATCAACAGTGTTTCAATCCTGCATACCTCATTGTGGAGCTCCAACACAGCATCCCTGGAACATGCTCTGTAGGTATGTAATGTGCCTACCCAATACCCCATATCTGACTGAGGCTTGCTGCCACTCACCCTCAACTACATGCAGACGCTACTCACTTCTGCAATGATCATAAAACACCACTTTTCAGCAAGTGCCCACCAAGAGTACCTAGGGGTTCCCCCTTCAAGCTGTGTTGTGTCTTCTGGTGCTGAAACAGACATTTGACTTGTCGTCTTTGTCTCTACATAGATGCAATGCCTGAACTGCTGAGGCTTGTGTGAAACCCAACTGTGGAACAGATAAATCCACTGGCCTTACGTGACTGAGCTTCCGCATCAATATCTGCGAATGAAACCGTGTCTGAGCCACTAAAGCCTGTGTCTGAACATTGCAACAGGCTATTCTGTCGTCGGATTAGTTCCTCTGAAGCTTCTGACATTAATGGGCCAAACTAATGCTCCTCGGAAATTTGGAGCAGATTAGAAGCATCATGAGATATATGAGGATCAGAGATCCAGGGAGAGGCACAGGGGTAGGTTGCACGCGAAGACTTTCAGGCTGAACTCAACTCACGTCCCTCCCACAAAATAATTAACTTCGAAATGTTTATCTACAGAAGGACAGCTTTTGGGTATTCAATAATATTTATTCTGAGGTTTTGTACGGGATGAGCCAGAAACTAAACACAAATGCAGCCAGAGTAAACACAGAAGCAAAAGTGTAGTACATTTTAGTTACTGCATACCGACTGACTGTCCAGGTTTCAAAGGCTCTTGCATCAAAGCAACCATCAACTCTGAAATAATATAGAATCTAATTACGGGGGTGCATAAACATTGTTTTGGTAAACTGAATGACAGCTACGGGGTACAGCGTATACAAAATATTAAATATAGCTGTTATTGTAAGCCATTTTTTTAGGTTGAGCCTACCAGACAGTACAATCTATTTGGTTGCAACCAGATAACGTGCACTGTCTGGTGCACTTGGAGCCTGCCCCTTGCTTGCTATTTGTTACCATTATTATCTCTCTTATTTGCTTGCTTCTCATTCGATCTTTGGCCTTGTCCATCTTGGGTCTATTCCTCCCGTGGAGAATAACCTCTTTACTTGTGTTCTTGCACTGCTCACTTTAAGGAAACTCTTTCTTTCCTTTTTGCTGAAGCTCCCCATGAGAGTGCATGTGTCTTTCAGCTGTCTCTCTCATGTGCTTCTCTCCTTCCTGCTGCTCTTTTTTAGCCCATATTGTCCTCTCCCAGTTGTACTTCACTGCCCTCCATATGCTACTTTTCCACTTCGTCCCCCCGCCTGCTCCTCCCTTACCCCCTTCCGCCATCCAATGTACTTGTTTCTTTTAATTAGTGCTTTTTTGAGCAAATACATTTTAATTTGTTTATTTACCGATCAAAGTAATATCCACCATCTTGGATCAGTAAATAAAAAAATGTAAGCTACATTTCACATGTGGCATTCTGCTATTACACACATCTTTGGCGCCAGACGCAATTGGCAAAGCTAACAGGTCCCAAATTCGAGACCCACTGGATTTGCCAACGTTTGTTTGAATTCTGCACATAAAGCCACGCACACCTTCAGTTACCTTTTGTTGACTGAGTGAGGTGTTCAAGGCCATCACCCAAATGCGAGTGTGTGGTATACACAGACCGGGAGTGTATGCAGTTTCAGGTAAGTTCTTAAGCAACTCTATTCGACACACGTCTCATATATATCTGAATGCTTTCCAAGTACGTTTAATTCTTAACAATAATTCTTTGTGGCTACAAGACAGAAAACAGATGTTATGGATTGAAGAATTTGACAATTTACACAAGTGCTTTTCCATTAACTGTGCCTTTTCAAGGGTTGCATAATAAGTACAGCATTGATGTCCTTCATCAGGCAGTGTGCCAGCCAGAGTTAAATTTGTAAAAAAAAAAAAAAGTAACAAGAGCCCTCTACAGGGGGCAACTGCAGCTTGCGACACCTATTGCCTTTGCCAGCACTGTCAATGACAGTACCAACATAACTTGGCATGTATTAGTCATTTTTACGTTTGATTGAATTAACCCCTTCGCTGCAGCGGCAATTCCGCCGCAGCGCTAGGGGGGGGGGCCGAGCAGCGCTCGCATGCTCGTGACGGAGCCGCTCCATCACGAGCCGCGGTTGCGCTGTGCTCATGACGGAGCGGTTCCGTCATGGCCCTGCCCGCTTAATAGAAATCGCCGCGCAGGCGCGAAATCAGCGCCGCGCAGGCGCGGCGGCAGGGCCATGACGGAACCGCTCCGTCATGAGCACAGCGCAACCGCGGCTCATGACGGAGCGGCTCCACTAACACTACAGATTTTTCCCACGTGTTGATCATTCTAAAAGTTCAGCTCATTTTCTCTTTTAGCTTTGCTTAAAAAAATAGGAAATGTTTCTTGTTGAATTTGCACCATGTTTTCCTCTTCAATATCTTTGTGTAATTAATATAGGCCCTGCGGACAGATGGATTCATTTATAGTTGGGAAGACAGCGTGCAAGCCCCCAGGTCATTGTAGACTCTGGTCTGCTCCACTGGCAATTACATCCATGCAAACAGCTTACTAGATGTTAGGAAGGCTCAGCAGAAGATATTGCACTTACTGCACAGGCGAGACACGTGAAGGGAGTAGCCAGAAAATGAAAGCACCCCCACTTTGAAATGAAAGCTCTGGTGCCAGAAAGCAAACATAGCAGTGAGCCGACCCCCTCCTTAGAAAAGATCCCCTGTCTCTTCCATCCAGACATCTACCCATTCATACTTTCACCCTTCCATCCACCCACTGATATCCACACTTTCACCTTTACATTTTTACATCTATTCTTTTTTTCATTCATTAGTCATTCCTTCCCCATTGCATCAATACATCCACTCTGCCATCCACCGATCCATCCATTCTTCTACCATACATTCACTCTGCCATCCATCTTGCATCCATCCATCTACTCTGCCATTCATCCACCTATCCATTCACCTTGCCATTCATCATCACCCTTCCATTTCCTCTGCCATCCATCCATCCACGCTGTCATCCTTCCACTCATCCACACATTTAACAAAGGAACCTACTAGGCTCTAAAGGGGCATCTCGCCTCAAAATCCCAAGATACAAGAAAAAAACCATGGGTGGCACATCCTTCTCTGTTCAAGCAGCCTAACTATGGATCTCTTTACCCCCAACATAAGATCCACCGACAACCACATTATCTTCAGAAAACTACTCAAGAATTGGCTCTTTCCCACATAAGCCCCATACGCAAACAGAAATGTACAGCATATTCCTCTGTATATAAGCATTTATTTACACTATAGATATGTACCTATCTTTGTGTATTGCTTTGTATAAACATGTAAAATATTTATGTTGTTGTAAATAAATAAATAAAAATCATCTTTGGTCTACGTGTAATTACTTCCATTGTGCATCTATGTACCTTCCATGTACTTGGATCTGTGTGTCTGTTACCTTTCTCCTGAAAAAGCATACTCAATGTACTACCCTCTTTCTCATCCTGTACCTCTATCAATAGCTTTAATCTATATATACTTACCTCCTCTATGCATCTATATACTTTCAATGTACTTATGGAACTATATATTTATCACTTTCTTCTAATTTAGCATTTCAAATGCACTACCCTATTTCTAAGCCTATACTTCTCTCAATATATCCTCTGGCCCACCCTTCTGACTTATCTCAAACTTCTTTCTATCACTCTTTCAAATGCACTACCCTATCTCTCACCCTATACATCTATCAATATATCCTCTACATCCACTCTCTCATTTATCCCAAACCCCATACCACTACTATGATCCCCAAAATAACCCTTCTAGACTCTCCCCTACTCTACCCCTCCTTGCATCATCTGACACATCTTTTACTGTACTGATCCCCCAAAACATACCTTTCTAAACTCTTCCCTCTGACTCTTCCCCTCCAAACCCCCTTTTTACTCATCCAAAAGCCTTCTCCTACTGCTATGACCTCAAAAATAATCTCACTCTTCTGTCCCTCCACTATCCTTTTCAATCAAAATAACAGACTAACATGTTCACTTCTCAATTTCCATATTCCACTATACTAATTCACCACTAATCCTTTATGGGTTCCAGAGTAAAGCGCTACTCGCCAATAAATCGCTTCAAAACTCCATCAAGTGGTAGCAAGGGCTATATAAATACAAACCTCTTTCCCTCTTCTATTCCGCAACCTACCCTTCTCCATCCAAATAACTGAATAACATATCCACCACTCAAATAACTATATAAATGCAATTACAATACAATACTAATTTTCAACACTAATCCTTTATGGGTTCCAGAGTAGTGTCCTACTCGCCAGAAAAGCGCTTCAACACCCATCAGGGGTAAGAGGTGATACATGAGTGCAAACCTTTCTTCCCTTTTATCCCTCCGCTACCCTTCTCACTCCAAAAACCTGACTAATATCCACCACTCAAATTACTTTCATATTTCACCATACTAATTCAACACTAATCCTCTATGGGTTTCCAAAGTAGCATGTTTCAACACCCCATCAGGGATAACAAGTGCTATATAAATACAAACCTTTTTTTCCACTTCTATCTTTTCGAATCCAAATAACTGACTAACCTATTCACCACTTAAAATGTACTTGCATGTTTCACTATACTTATTCAACATTAATCCTCTAAGGGTCCCGGAGTAGCATGCTACTCGCCAAAAAAGCGATTTGACGCCTCGTCAGGGGTAGTAAGCGCTATATAATTACAATTACAATACAATCTGTCCACTCTGCCATTCATTTGCGCATCCTTTCACCCAATCATCCATCCATCCCTTTATTCCACCATCCTTTCACCTGTCCATCCATCTATCCATTGATCCACACATCCATCCAGCCAGACCCCTATCTATTCACTTATTATTTCATCCATCTACCCACACATTCATCTGCCTACTCATCCCTCAATTCTTCCCTTCCCCCTTCTTTCTATTGAATATTACGTCCTTATCTTCCTTTTCTATTTATCATCTTTTGTTTGTCCTTGCTCCATCTTTGCTTTTCCATTGATGCCGAATTCTCCTATCGTGTTAATTATGAGATTTTGTCTGCTGAGTTGCAGACAGAAGAGGCCCATAAACTGCCCCACCCCCGCTGTAACTGCCAAAGGGGGGATTCACGGCGCCCGTGAGACACAAGCACGCAGTGGGGTACAACGCATCTGACAGGGAGCTTTGAAAGGAAAGGGCAGTGGTCATATAGTGCAGTGTGCAATTGGCTAAATATGTCAAACTTTAGTTCTTCTTCAGCTACCAAGCTTACACAATAAGTTAAATGTAAGGGACATACTCGAGCCTGATGACTAGCTCTTTGCAAGATAGTGGTCTCATCTGAGGAGTCTGTCTGAAGTTCCCAAGCCAAGATGAATTTGAGTCTTTTCCTGTGTTGTCAGTTCCTGCTTGAATCATAAATAGAAGAGGCATTTGTTCCCTTATTTTTTGTTGTGTTCACCACACACTTGCTACTATTTTTATTCCTAATTTTTACTCTTTGCAGCTGAATTTTCCTTTATATTTTCTTTTGGATTTCTAGCTTGGCTCTTTCCTTTTCTCTGAAGTTACTTAGAGTTTGGTGTCTAGCATGTCTATTTCTGCATTACTCCTTATGTTCAATCAAGAACAATAAGGTTGCCAAGGAGGTTTTTTCTTTTGCTTTCTGGTTATTTCCTCCTAACCAGGACCCTTGTAATGGGACACTTGGCACCTTTCGAATGTAAATAAAAGTGTGCTGTGACACCATGTCTACAGGGAATTGTTACCGATTCTCTGGGCAATCAAGAAGGAAACTTAACAGATCTTCTCAGCAACCAGAGACGACTGCGTGTCCTATTACGAGATCCCTACCTTCTTGTTGTGTAAGTATCCTATAAATACAACCGCAGGTACATTGAAGGCAGAGCCCTTTGCCAAGAAGGCACCATGCTGTTTAGGCCCCGATCAGCAAAGTGTTTTCGTCTTCAAAAACTAAAAGCAATGGCTTTAACGTTCCAGGAGATATCTCCCTGTCCCTTGGGGTTACTGACTGATTTCTATGCCTAGGATCAGCATCAGCCACATGGCTGTCCAGGGCATGGGCATGTAGTGCTGGGGCGATTGTCACTAGAACCTAGCAGCCCTATGGCAGACAGATCCACATGAGGCTCTGGCAGTGGCAAACATGCCACCTCTAAATTAGCCGGGGAAACCGGAAGTTTCGGCAGGGCGGTTGAACAGCCAATTTAAGGTGCTAAGTGACCCTCAGGATGTTTTAAAAAACTCACATATGAAAAATAAACATGAAACTACAAACGTTGAAAAATCAATCCATACATGCCAGCGCCAAATTTTCATTCCCAGTTCCAAACCTAGTTCAAGGCCTAGTGAGCTCATACATTGACAGTGTCTACCCTCTCCTCATGAATCTCACCAAGGCTCCTTCTGCCCCTTTAAGGGCTGCTTTCCACAAATTCACTCGCTTAATCAAGCATAGTAAAAAATATGCTCAGTTCACCCCTCCTCTGGTTCCCCCTCCCAGCACACATCAACATCAAAAAGCCTGAGGATCTTGTAATAAACTCACATTTCTACTCCCCTTCATAACAGAATGTTCAACATTGGCGAAAATGAAAATACAGAAAGCATACATAAAAGAGGACAAGCATGCAAGCTCATTCTGTGATTGCACCCATGCCAGGGAACAAGCTTAGAACCACCCACCTGGGATCCAAGACTTGTCTTCAGCAATTGAAGTTTGAGACCTTTGTCCTAAAGAAATAAATCCATCTACCAATGTGACTCAAAGGCCATTTGATCCATGTATTATTTTTGAGCACCGCTACTCTTCTCCCATACTTCAATTTAATAGGACACAAGGTCCCCACACCTCTCTGTGTTGACATTCTAAAGAGCCAAAAATGCTGCAGTGTTATGTTATGTTATAGTAACTTGTATAGCGCACGTATACCCTTAGGTTCTTGGCGCTTCTGGTTCTCCATACTGTGTTTTAGACCACTGTTCCTAAAAAAGCCATGTCTTTAGTTGCTTTCTGAACTCAAGGAGAGAGGGAATTCTCCTCAGCTATAATGGGAGAGAGTTCCATTCCTTTGAAGTATTGTAACTAAAACTCCTCAACCCCAGTTTATTTTTTTAATTCTGTCCGTAGGCAGCAGATTGATATTTGCCTGTTGGGGGTGTACCATTTGAAAAGGTCCCATAAAAATGTTGGACATTCTTTATGGAGAGCCTTGTGAGCGATACATAGTGCTTTGAATTTTACCTGCTGACCGACTGGCAGCCAGTGCAGGTTCATGAATCACTGTTTTAACAGACTGATATTTGGGTATATCCATTATGAGTCTTGCAGCATTTTGTACTGTTATCAACTTTCTAAGGAGAGTGGATTGGATATTAATATATAGGACATTACAATCGTCAAGTTTTGATAAGACCAGAGAGGTTACAACCATCTTTCTGGAATTTTTAGGAATAAATGGAAGTATTTTCCTTAAGGTTTTTTTTTTTTTTTTTTTTGGAAAACCTTTATTTAACATTTGCAATCAAATACAGACAAGGGCCTACAACCCCCAGGGCTGGCCGCTAAGCATTTTAGTACGTTATTACCAGCAAACTTCAAACCCGCCTCCCTGGAGAGCATAGGATCTCAATTCACAAAGCGGATCGGTTGCAAAGGTAGTTCAATTTGGACACAGGATAGGAGGTTTTCATTTTAAAATAATACGTAGGAAGAGTCAGGTGTCGCACAGTGTCTCGGATCACAAAAGGGGGGGCGAGCAAAGAAACAACGTGTCCAAAATAAACTCACAATAGAATAAGTCAACGGAGTTAAGACATAAGACATAAGGATAAACTAGCACATTATTATTCGTCTACTCCGGCATTATTGTCCGCCCCAGAGCACCAAAACCTCAGAAAAGTCAAGGTACAGATATAGAAACAAGGATGTAAGAAAGCCGAACCCACTACACCAGGGGTCTTCAAACTGTGGGGCGCGACCCCCAGGGGGGCCGTGGAGCAATGCAAAGGGGGTCGCGCTCCCAGTCACACTTCTGCTAAGGCCCAAGGGCTTGAGCCCCCCTCTTCCCCTGTGTCTCAGCCCGGGCTGCTGCAGTGTAACTCGAGCTGCTGGGGCCTCAGCTGGGCAGTGTCTGGAGTCTTATCTCCAGCACGCCCATCAGAGTTTTTCACAGGTCTTTAAAGGCCATTTACATATTTACATGCCTTTGTAAACTGGTTACAGAGGCTTAGTGTTTTTTTTATGGTTCCAATACCCCCTGGGTCCCACTCTGCCTATTTCTTACATTAATATTTTACATTTACTGATGTAGTGTGAGAATGCATTTCATGAAAAGGAATATAAAGTAGGGTTGCCAAAAGTAAAATGCCTGTGTGTGTTGTTTAAAGAGCCTGCAGACACCTCCTCTTGACACTAAATAGATTTATAAATAAAAAGGTATGTATTCATTCATTATGTGACTTTTCTGTGTTTGTTCTTTTTAATTATCAGTCATGGATTATTGAGGCAGTCCTAGAACACAATTAAAAGTGCTTTCTATTTATATTTGCTGTTTGAAGTATGCATATATAAGTGCTTAAAATACAGCTTTAGGTGACTGCTTATTTTTGTACCAACTGGGCTATCAAAATAATCTACTGGCAACCGTATCCATAAGACTGGAAGTTTGTTGCAGGATCAGCACAATATTTATTTCTTCCACCCTGCCATAATAGCAATAGTTTAACTTAGATCGTAAACCCTACGCGCCGTCAATAACATGCTGGGTTACTTCAAGTGTCTGGGAATGGACCCTGAATTCAGACAACTCACTCCTCCTTCACACCCTTCACTTTCATGCTCACCCTGTCCTCATAGCGATCACAATGCACTCACACAGATCACCATGCACTCACACTGATCACCATGCACTCACACCATTCACCTGCTCACCCTGCACTCACAATGATGACTCTGCACTCACAATGCACTTGCACTGTTCACCCTATACCTCACCCTGCAGTCACACAAGCACACTACTCATCCTGCACTCATGTGACACTTCTCTCACCTGTCCCCCTCACTGCTGAATATACAACTCACTCAAACAATCCCAGCAGTAATCATACATTCATTCATCCCATTCTGAACTTGCATCCGCACCCAAATTCGTACGGCCGCCTCACTCACCCTGCAGTCACTCCTCTCACCATACTCTCACACTGTTGCATCGCTCACCGTGCACTCACATGGGCACTCCTGCCACCCACACAGCGCAGAGGGTTAATGTGCCTGCTACAAAGAATATGTACCATGTAGATCACAGAAATGAGTGTGAGTAAACTATGAGTAGCGCTATAAAAAATGAAATGTTTGTCAGAAAGGTGTTATAGAGAGATGAGGTGCATTGTTAGTGAGTGGTAGTGAGGGAATTCATGGAGAAGGAGGAAACGGGGTGGGGCACCAAAACATCAGAATCTTTCTGATGTTAATTTCTGTATTTTGGTTATAAACAGGTACTGATGGGGTGAAATCTTTCCTCAGTGTTACTGTGTGTAAAAAATTAATTTCAAAATAATGAAGCAATGCTATCCCAAAATACGCTGCGTCACGTAACATCATTTACATTTTCTTCCCACACAATTTAGTCAAGCCTGTTGCGTAATTTGGTCCTCAACTGCCTCATAATTCCAGTAGCCCTGCCTACAGGTTCAGAAATTTTTGTCAGGAGGGGGTCCTTACACCTCAAAATGTTGACAGGGGGGTCTCGGCATCCAAAAGTTTGAAGACCTCTGCACTACACTAACCCGGAAAAGGAAAAAGAGAAGAAGACAAGGGAATAGAAGGAAGAAAAGAGGCCATAGAACAAAAATAAAAACGAACACCCATCCCCACACCCCCCCCACCCTGCACCCCTGCTGATGACTACGGCCACCCCCCTCGCAGCGTGCCTGTCGCCCAGTAATCAGAACCCGAAATATAGAAGAAGAGAAAGAAAGAAAAGGCAAAGAGCCCCACTCGGTGAGGGAAATCGGAGGAGGGTATATTTCTACGGACTCCCGGTCTCCTTCCCCCGTCGTAGCCAGCCCCGCCCCGGACTCCGTTAGGTCAAGAAAGCAATCCCGTTAAACCTAGTGCCACAATGAGAGACCCAGATAACAATCTCAACCCTGGCCCCGTCGATCAAATTCACTAAAGTCGTCAATTAAAGAAAGTCCCTTCCACAAATTACTGCAAAAGTCTACAGAACAGGAGTAAACAGATGAGAAAAGAACGGCAGATCTCAATGTAGATGGTTGGTGCCAATGTTGCCCCTCCCTGTCTCCGAAGCCAAGCTTTACTCCATCCGCCATCTTGAAAGACCGACAGGGGAGGGGAGTCGACAAGGTCCGAAACAGCAAAAGATGAAAAGTAGAAAGTTCCAGAATGGGGACGACATGTAAATGTTCCAAGGGATACACAGTCGGGGGTTCCAACGGCTCCATTGGGTGATCGGGCACAGTACAGTCAGGTAGATCCAGTACAATAGGGGCAAACTCTGCTTCCAGCGCCGGGTCAAAACAAGTCTCCGAAACATCTATTGAAATGCAGGCTAGCTGCCGGGGCACGGGTGTCGAGTCAGGATCCGCTCTCAGGCCTGTGAGTCCATCCGTCGCAGACAACAAACTGCAAGTCTGGACTTCAATGGTCCCCTTAAGTGCAATGAGTGCCTCCAGCACCGTTCGCAGTGACGGGCCAGTTCGAGCCTGCTCCGCTAGATGCCTTTCTTCCTCCAACATGATGGTCCCCACGGAGAGGCGCCTTCTCCGGGGCAAAATTAGGCGGAGCAGGAGTAAGCCATGAGGGACTGACGGTTAGCAAGCAGTAATACGCAGCGAGGCACCGACCCAGGGGGATCGACGATGCAAATGCCGAACCCCCCGGTCAGGGACCCCCGCGACACAGCACCGTGCGTCACTCGTCACCTCACCTACTGTAGGGCACCAGGCAGCTGGTGGTAGCAGACCAATCAAAAAGTCCGAGTGTTCCAGAGAGCGGACCCGACCTCATTCAGCAGTCCGTTGTTATTCAACTCGGACCCGGCAGAGCCCGCACTCGAGACCCCGGCGTCCCTGCTGGGTTAGGCCTCAAACGATCATCGACGTAACTCCGCTCCACAATGGCGGAGAAACTCCGGGATTGCACCACTGGAGAGCAGGTCGGATCACACACACGGATCCGGTGTAGGTAACCAGGATAGGCGACAGGATAATAGAGCGAAGGACGGAGGTCAGCGGAGCCGGGAGACTATGCGGCCATCTTGGTTGGTGTCGTAGCTCCTCCCGTCCTTAAGGTTTTGATCATAAAATATGCGGATTACACCACCTTGGATACTTGAGGCTTCAGACTCAGCTTATCGTCTATAATAACTCCAGTGTAACACCAGTTTTAATTAATCTAATGTCTGCTTCATGTTCTTGCACATTCTGAAATTTGGGAGCTCTACATGCTATCTTTGTTCAGGGGCTACCTGAATCCCTTTAAATATTCATGTATTTAGATTAGTTATCTATATGTAGCAAAGTGGAGTAATATGTAGGTAGGATGGTTAGGCTTTACTATGCAATACTCTCACAATACCCCAAAATAGGTCATTTGGATTCACACTAATAAATCCCTAGCTCAGCTCTGGTAGAGTGGCACAGAGCAGTCAGGCTTTACTAGAGGAACACGTGTTAAGCATTTCAGAGTACCAACACAGTAATTGGCAGGACTTAAAAGAAATCCAACACTAATTTATAAAATAGACAGATTTTTATATAAATGTAGACACCAAAACGAAGACTATCGGATGAGTATAATCGGAGTTGTGGACTTTAGAAGAAAAAAAAAATAAGTGCAATTCACTACTGCAAAACTTTATCGTTGCGCTGAATGGAGAAACTCACAATCGGTCACTTGCAGATTGAGTTCAGTGTCAAAAACCATCAGCATTGGAGAAAAAAGTGTGGGGTCTCCATACAAAAACTGCACTTTCCTGCACCTATATATTGTTTTCTGTAGAACAAACTCGACCCTCCTGGGTTACAAAGCACTCTACAAATCAGTGTAATTTAAGAGTGAGCATCTATTGACCAACTTGACAGATTTTTCCAAACATATGAAGAAAAGGTGTCCGAAAAGACATACAGAAAGACACAATATAGCCAGCATGAAAAAGGAATTATATGACAATAAGTAGTTAAGTAAAGATTTCGATCAATCCAATATACATAGAGGTTGAAATATAAAGTATCTGCTATCATAAAGTATGTGCTATCCTATTGTACAACAAATTAGAGCCAACAGTAACAGTTCCTGGGTTGGTTAGAAGAGTACATAAATAAATGGGTAAACAGAGCCTTTCCTGTTGTTTATCAATGAAAAGCAATGAAATTTACAAGTAGCAGAGAGCCCAGAGAGTGCATCAGAATGAAAATTATAGGTAGTTACCATAAGAATCACAACCATCAAGTCCATTATAACACAAACCAAAACCGTGAACAGTAACAGCAAGTTATAGCCATGCACGCAAGAGAGATTTCAGATAGGATATATTTAAAAGAGCTGTGAGAGTTGAGTAGTTAGAGCAAATAAATCTATTTATTTCATCTTGCTTAAAAGACAATGAAAGACCTATTGTGAACTTACAGTGGACTTAGATCCTGCCCACTGCTTACAAAATATTTGGCGTTCTGGTCACTATCATGTCCTTGTTTCTTATTTATTGGCCTGCCTTCCTCATCTTGTCGTTGCCTCACCCCTGGAGCACAACCTCTTACAAATATTTTGATTGACTGACGTATATCCTTCCACTGCTCACATTTAGGGAACTACTTTTTCTTTATCATTCAGAATTCCCTGAAAGTGCATGTATTTTAGCTACCTCCCTCTTTAACTTATTCTCTTCCTCAAATACCCCCACCCACTCCCAGTGTTACTGAAAAAGCACAGCAAAATGGATATTTTTGCTGGTGTACAACTTAAAAAAATAATTTAAGAGTTGTTTTGGCTTTATCTACTGCAATCCACATACTGCATGAAAGCACAAGCTCTCGCACAGAAAGACTTTTATGGCACTGTGGGAAGGGCCATCTGCAGTATTCACTTAGTTGGAGGCCTCTCTGGCAAAAGATGTACTTATAATGACGCTTCTCCTGGAGGCCCATAAATCTGATCCATCAGCGACGGCTGAAGACCAAATGGCTTAATCCTGTGGAAAGTAAACTAAGTCTTGCAAATTATTCCCTTTACTTTCTGACACCCTTATTCTTTATAAAGTCTGTTCAGTGTTTCCTTAGCGAAAAATATTTGAAAAATAAATCACATCATTTATAAAAATTGAAACATTGAGTTCAATGTACCGATCTGAGATACCATAAAATAGGTGTTTGCTTTTGCTCCAGTATTTTTGATTGTTTTGTAAACAATACTTTACAGTCAAACATTGGCAAATCCAATAGTTCTGCATTCACATTAGATAGGTGAGACCTATTTCCTTTGCCAGAGCTTGTTGAAACTTCAAGAGGCAACATATGAGGTGCAGGCAACACGACAAAAGTGGACAGCAGCAAGACGCAAAGGTACAAGATCAGGGTATGGGTCAAGGAGGTAACCACATGAGCTCTGTAAACTGCAAAGTCAGCCTGCTTTTAAATAGCAAACTAGCATACACAGAAGGATTTCTGAAAAGAACTTCAATGAACCATAATCTCATGGAAAAGCTGGCCGTTAACTTAGTCATGCAACCATAATTCTACTTACCCATCATTACATTCCTCCTGATATCACATGGTTAATTATATATAGAACATCATACATGACTTTAGGCACTGCCTCATCGGTGATAAATTATTGTTTTTTTCTTTGTGTAGCTGCTCCTGAGACTAGGAGTGGTCCCAGGGAGTACGTATTGACTCAATGCCTGACAGCCATGGGCACAATTGACATTCAAACAAAAATTCGAAAAAATATTTGGAAAAACATTTTTAAAAACTCATCCTTGCAAATTTATACGTTTATTTTAATCTTGTTATAGAGCCTCAGTTCATCCGTGCAAACTGTATGTAAATAAGCTCTTCATTTAGCAATTTCACAATTGTGCAATTTACATTCAGCGTCCCATTTGTGGTGCTCACAGACTAGACAATTGTTCTTTTTTGGTTTAAAAGGTGAACCTCCTTGTTATACCCCAATGAATTTCAGACCCAATTGCCCTTCTTCAGGGAAACATCCATGAGGTGCAAATGGTTTATTAACCAATCGTCTTGTTACCAACTCAAACCGAATCATCGGTAATGACCCAACAACACAAACATATGAACATTTAGGAATTTACACTCAGTTGTGACAGGTATACATTTTTGAAATAGGAGAGAGGAGTTGGCTTAACGGGTAGGGCGGTCGACTTCGAATCTGGGGACCTGGGTTCGAGACTCGGCAATGACACTGAACATCCTGTGATTCTGGGGAATCACTTAATCTCCCTGTGCCTAACCAAAAAGAATGTGTCCTCATGTAATGCAACTGGTGCTATGTGAAGCGCTCTGATACCCGATTCGGGTCAAGTTTGCGCTATATAAAACTCTGTAAAAAAAAATAACTATAATAATGTGGCAATTAACAAAGGTCGACTATGGACTGTTCGACAACCTACAGAAGCATTGTGCACAGTAAGGCAAGCAGCCTCAGAAGTTAATCACCATTAACTGTGGTTTGACCACACATGGTCTAGTCTCCGAAGGCTCTCTGTAACCGCTGCCACAAATACTGAGTTAAGTTACCCTTACCCGTAGGTACTTATGTTATGGGATTTTCAACAGTGCATGTCCACAAAGAACTTGGCCCCTTAGCACTTGCATTTGTCTGCAGCTGTAGGTTCAGCCATTGAAGGTTATCGGTGGAGCTGTATGTGGACACACACAATGCACAACATACTAAGGCTGGTTTGTGTTAGATGTTGTTTTTTGTTTGCAGTGGAGATCTGGGGTGTGGTTGGTCATTGCAGCATCCAGGCCAACCCTGAGAGATGGTGAGGTGAGTTTTAGGATTATCTCTTTTGGGGTGTCTCGCATGGGTGTGCTAGCCATCTGACCCTCCACCTAGGCTTTGTAGAGCTCACGTTATATTGGATACAACTGCATTTTTACAGAGTGACTGGGGCAACACGGTGATAGCATTGATAACAATGTTTAAGTTAATTCTAAAGTTAGGCTGTTGTTTTGGTGTTTTATGTAACCCAGAAGGAAGGGTTTAAACTTGTTGCCTAGGTCAGTTGGAGTAGCTAGGTTTCTCTTTAGGTGTGATTTGTTAAGAACAGACCTATTCTGGGAATCAGCCTTGCCTCTGTCCGCTGTTCCATTGTTTCCCAGTATTGTTGTCTCTATGGTGTTGGTCTCCCTGCTCAAGAGTTTAAGTGATTCTTAACACATTTGGAGTATTTGAATATACCAAAGCA
Organism: Lissotriton vulgaris; assembly: GCF_964263255.1. Classification (NCBI taxonomy): domain Eukaryota; kingdom Metazoa; phylum Chordata; class Amphibia; order Caudata; family Salamandridae; genus Lissotriton; species Lissotriton vulgaris. The sequence continues at coordinate 1,655,890,653 of NC_141695.1, read as the reverse complement.
GGTCTCTCTGTTTCCCACGTGTAAGCCTTGGGTGTGGACTGCCTGGGTGCAGAACCAAGCACGGAAGAGCCATCAAGTCAAGGCAAAAAGCAAGGACGATGGTCTTACCTCCAGACATTCTCCTGACTGTGGTTTGGCACAGGCAGGGCCCTCAGCCAGATTCGCTTGGTGTTATCACTGTACTTTGAGATACTCTCTAGACTTAATTCTTTCCCCTTCATTGAAATCTCCTATTTTTGTTTTTTCGCCGCCAAACATTTATCCTAACCAATGTAAATACATCGAAGAGGGGAGATTAGTTCCAAATCCCACCACGACTGTCACCCAAAACAGGAAGCATGAGTGTTCTGGCAGGAGCACTTTTTGTCTGTGCGTCTGTGGCTGGATGTCTGTCCAGAACCTCTCAGCAAAGATTTGAACAGGGCAACTATCCTTTTAGGTTTGGACACCTCGTTAAAATGGAGCCCAGAAACGGGGGTTGGCCCTTTCACTGCCTTTCTTCTGTAATTTGTCTATTTTCGTACTTTTTGACCACACTAGTCTCGCACTCTTTGCCAGCCCAATACGATATTTTACTGTGTTTGCCCGTTTACTTTGCCAGGAATGTCCAGCAGAACTTTTTCTTCTGAAATTCCTCATCCACAACTTATATCACTAAATTTTGACCCACTAAAATATCAACTTCCCTATAACTTTTTTGTGTGTATGTTTTGACAATTTATTAGACACTGGGGGCTAAATTTAACACTCATCCACGCAGCCCAGTGAAGCAGCCACAAATGCTGCGCTGAGTGAAAAGGAGAGAGAAGGAGAGCACCATATTTAGAGAAATATGTCTCTCTTCTCCCCTTTTCCTAGCGCCGATGCTGAAATCAGCCGCTGTGTGCCACAAAGAGACCCCTTTGCGCCATGGTGCAAGGGTGTCTTTGTGAGTGCAGCATAGGTTTTGTACTGGAAGGATAGCCTTCTAGTACAAAATACCATGCTTAGACTGACTTCAACCCTTTTCCGACATTGTACGTGTGCTGTAAAGTGTAGCACACATACAAAGTCAGAAAAGGAAGGAGAAATGAAAGCATCTCCCCTTCCATGTGCCTACTTCAAAAGGGCGCAATTTTCTGATGAAAAACCATGTCTACTTTATGTAGTAAATAGGGTTTAGCTTCAGAAACCATGAGTGGTTGCATGGGAATGCCCATGCACTACCCATGGCACACCCCTTTGGGGCTAAGTAATGCAAAAGGCCGCTATGCGCTGCTTCGCATTTCATTTTCAGCTTTCAGTTTAGCGCTGAAAAGTAAATTGGAAAAAAAAGATTTTGCGCTGATTTGCGTCACTTTTGTGAAGCAAACACAGAATAAAATCTTCGTTAATCTCCCATAGGGTATCATAAATTCCTCTAGGCACCCTCCAAGAAAATAAGCGGAGAAGAGAGGGTACATGAGACGAAACACGAGATTTTAATTTGAAAAGCCCATAAAATGCCTGTAGGCAGACAATAGCTCAAGGACTTGGAGGCAAGGAGATCCACAGAACTTTTTTCAACACCGCAAGTGTTTGCCACCTAGGCTGGCATTAGCGCTGATGGTGCCCGGTATGACAATCATTTTTGACCCCCCCCCCCATGATCACTACCACCGAGCAAAAGTGCCCCTCATCTTTACATAGCCCCTCTCCCACATACACTTCATTTGTTTTAAAGCACTAGTAAAGTCTGGTTTTACTAATAAGGATGTATATATTCACAAACGAATGCTTTTCAGCAACATTAAGAATAGATAATGAAAGGATGGGGAAAAAACATAATGTCGTAACCTATTTTATGCAGCTTGCATGCAGGCAGCTCTTTGATGACAGTTCGTAACAGTCACTGTTCTATACTAGGGTTGTATTTTATGAACTGCGGCACCAAAGGGATCTCTGTGACAAAAGCAATAATCCACTCAGCTATCCACATAAAATAAAGATCTGTGATCTGCATGGTACATGTTCTTTGCAGCAGGCACATTAACCCTATGCGATACTTTATAGCGAGACCTTTCTCTCTAGCAGGAACAGTAATTGCAAGAGTTATCTTGACATTTTTATCGCTGCCTGAAAAGCTGGACGGCAAGGAACTCTGCAGCAAGTGTTTTTAATTTGTAAGTTATTGTTAAACACAGCTCCCACCCTGAGGTCAGCGCTCCCCTCCTCAGGTCAGCACCCAGTGCGGCTGCACCAGTCGCACAGCCCTAAGGCCGGACCTGTTTGCCACTGTGTTAATTATTGATTAATTTGGTACTGTCCATAGCTTCAACTCTGTAACAATGACTGCTGCTGTACTTTACCTGATCGCTATACAGTGTTATCCTAAAAATATGGATTTTTAAGTCATCCTTGCGTTAATCCAACCATTTCGTTATTTGAAATAAATAAATACATCAGTGTATTAAAAAAATTAACAGAGTACCAACATTTCATTAATTTGTATACACTTTTGTTTTCATCTCTTTTATCACAATTTGTTTTGAACAAAAATAATGTATCTTTAGTTAAGCCTAAATTATGTACTTGCATAACTTCCAGCATTAAAATCTCACAGCACATTTACTACTGGACAACCTTTTTTAACTTTCATTGTGACCTTAAAAGTGCTGCAAATCTCTAACTTCTACAGATTTCTTACTAGAATAACCAATTAAAAATGTATCTGTATCATAAAAGTTGCGAAAAAGAAATTATCAAGGCGCATATAAACCGGGGCGGAAGTTTTGAGTAAAAGGGGTGTACCTTCCAAAGTCACAAGTTGCAGTTTCAGAAAGCAATCGCACGTAGTCATAAAAAAAACTTCCTTTCTGGAGGCACTGACAACAAGCATTTGTAATGCAAGAAGTCTAAGTTTCGCATTTACGAGAGTGAGATATTTGCACTGTAAATGACAATGCATGCTATTTATGTTTTGTTTTTAAAACATAAATAAAAGGCATTGTCATTTACAATGCCAATAGTTTAAACTTTCGCAAATGCGAGACCTATTGCATTCCAAATGCTTGAAGGCATTTCTGAGTTGCCCCCTTCGGTCTCCCTTGGCCCCTGAAAAGCTCCCTGATTACTACGAGTTAACTAAACATTCCGGTGGTCACAACTGCCATGAGAGACCCTCCTGCAGTAAGAGAAACTCTTTAAAGAAAATAATGCTTACTAGAGAAGAAGTACAGTGTAACAACCCAGGTAAAAGGGCCAGTCTTCATGGGAGGTCACAAATGAAGACAAGGCGATACTAAGGAGGGACTAACAAGCCTAATAATGAATTAGAAGCCAGCATTTAGGAAGGACAATGACACAAACCACTGAAAAATATGGGTGGAGAGTGGGCAGGGCTTCAAGTACATACTCCAATACAGCATGGCTCGCAGAGCAGAGCATGGGCTGTCCAGGCACGGCCTAAAAATTACATGTTTTGTGTTCGCCTCATCCCGACCTGACTCTGATGAAGAAGAAAAAATACAGAAAATTAAACCTTTGAAAAGCCAATATGTCTGATATTGGCAGTCAGACTATTGGCTTTGATAATGCGTCTTTTGTTTTGTGGAAGCTGTTGTAAAACTTTATTGTTGAGTAAGCTGCCACATTCCTGTCACTCTAAAAAGACTGACTAAAAGCAAAAATATGTTTTTGGTCTCCAAAAGTTCACATTGTTATGGTAGTCCCTGCCAAGGAAGGGAAACACTTTGAGTGTGGACATGCTGCTTGTGAAATAGTATAATGCCGTCATTCACAGTAAATTTAGCCAATGTCTGCTGTGGGCTAACTCACTGCTCAATGATATATGATGTAGTGGACAGATGAAAAATGTGAATGACACAAAAGCAGGCCAGTGGATGAAGAGGGATGGTTTAAAGACTCTACACGTAAGTATATTTTAAAAATAAATGTAGAAAAATTAAAAGGCCTTGGCTAACATCAAACCTAATACAAGCCCTATTTTTATTCAGACATGCCCAAGTTTACCTGGCCCATAGCTTTTTTTGTAAAATTGTTATTCAGTTGCAATAACATACTTTGTATTGCCTATGTGTAGGATTTATGCAATACTGATGCGATCAATAAATTCTGATTCATAACAGGTTCACGAGGTGAAACCGTAGACCAGTCAGTATTAATAGGAGCTGAAATAAGATAGTGAAATAATACTATCACAGAATATGAACAAAAGTTACTTACCTGTAAACTGTGGTTCTCCAGTATTGGTGTCTTTCATAGATTCACATGCTTGAATATTCCCCGTCGTCGAAGTGGGAGTCCCACGGTAAATAACATAGCAATGTAGCCATAACACAAGCATATATACATAGAGAAAGCAAAACCATAGAGTTTTTCCTAGATAGACAACATATCACTTCTATGATATATCTTAGTCATTATGTTTTGGTCCAAATTTCGGCCAATCAGGTGTCAGCACCCTCGGAGGCCCAGGCCCCAGATTTTCGTAGCACAGAGTAATATAGAGCCAAGAGAGGCTCTATATTACTCTGAGGGGAGGAGGGTGGGTCGCATGTGAATCTATGAAAGACACCAATACTGAAGAACCACAGTTTACAGGTAAGTAATTTCTGTTCTTCTCCAGTATTGGGGTGTCTTTCATAGATTCACATGCTTGAATAAGAGTAGTGACCAGTATAGTTAGAACAACACAAGGTACATATCATTCCACTTAATGATAATAATAAAAATGGTAATGATAACCATAACCATACATAGTACAAAAGACTGAAGTATATCAAAGAAAAATAAAGTACCTTGTATGCAGGAGGAGGGAAGCAACTAAGGCTCACCTTATTTAAAGAGATTTCGAAGGACTGCTTGTCCCACGTCTGAGTCAGTGTTGTCTGCAGCATCTAGACAGTAATGCCTCGTAAAGGTGTGCCTGCTGACCATGTTGCAGCTCTGCAATTGTGATGAAGAGGCACACCAGCAAACAGCGCTGTAGACGAGGAAACTTTTCTAGTACAATGCGCTCTAACAGATGCAGTAAGAGGTTTTCCCGCTTGCTGATCGCAAAAGGTAATTGCAGTAGATATCCAGCGTGCCATTGTTTGTTTGGTGACTGGATGTCCTTTCCGCATTCGCCCATAGGCCACAAAAAGCTTGTCAGATTTACGTATAGTAGCCGTCTTTGAAGGTAGAATTTTAGGCACCTCTTAATATCAAAAGAATGAAGTGCTCTCTCTGCTGGTGTCTGAGGATTAGGAAAAAATGTCTTTAAAACAACTGGTTCATTGAGGTGGAAGTCTGAAGGCACCTTAGGAATGAATGTTGGATTGGTGCAGAGCAAGACTGAGTCCTTAGTAAAGTGAAGAAAAGGCAGATTAGTAGTAAATGCCTGAATGTCACTGACTCGACATGAGGAAGTGAGAGCCAGAAGTAGAGAAGTTTTCCAGGTAATGTATTTTAAGATCAGCTGTATGGATTGGCTCAAATGGGTGTCATTAGTTGTTCCAAGACAATGTTTAAATGCGAAAGAGGAGGTGGTCGACGAATTGGTGGGAACATCCAAAAAAGATCTTTAAAAAATTGTTGAATGACTCTGGAAGAGTAAAGAGAATTAGAGCCATCTTGACGGAATCATGAGATTGCTGCTAGAAAAACCTTTAAGGTAGCAAACGAGAGGCCCAACTTTGCCAAGTGTAAAAAGAAAGGCAAAAGTTGTTCCGGTGTGGAATGTATAGGATGAATCCACAAGATTGTTTGACGCTCCCGGAACATGCACTGCTGAAAGGACGACCTGATGCTGAATCGCCCAATCCCATATCTGCTGAGCATGATGGGACAGTAGGATGGATCTTGTGCCTCCTTGTTTGTTTATGTAGTGCATGCACGTTGTGTTGTCCGTTCGAACCAACACTGATGCTCCTTGTATGATGGACCGGAAAGCTTTTAGAGCTAGATAAATGGCTAGCAATTCTAGTAGATTGATGTGCCAGGACTTTTGTTGACTGTTCCACTTTACGTTTACCGTTAATCCCTGAAGGTGCACACCCCAGCCTTCTAGAGAAGCATCTGTTGTGAGAGTGTAGATTGGAGCGTCCATCAGGAACGGACGACCTGAAGAGACATTCTTTTCGAGAGTCCACCACATGAGACCTTTTTTCATTCGAGATGTGACTCTGACTACATTGTTGAAGGTTCCTGAAACTTGAGCCCATTGTTTGTCCAACTCCTGCTGAATAGGTCTCATTTGCAGCCGGCAGTGAGGGACAAGAGGGATGCAAGAGGACAACATCCCTAGGAAAGATTTCAACTGTCGGACAGAAGTGGACTCTTTTAATAGAAGGGAGGCTGCTAAGTTGTGAAGACGCAGATGTCTTTCGTGCAACACAAAGGCTTTTGCTAGCTTGGTGTCTAGAATGGCTCCCAAAAACAGACTTTGCCATGTTGAATGTGAGGCCCAGGGACTGAAAGAGGGTCTTGCAGATTTGAGTGTGTTTGGAAGCCTGCTCGAATGACCGTGCCTTTAGCAGGCAGTCGTCCAGGTATGGAAAGATGTGTACTCCTTGCAGGCGAAGGTAAGCTGCCACCGGTGCAAGGACCTTGGTGAACACACAGGGAGCGGAAGGAAGTCTGAAAGGAAAAACTTTGAATTGGAAGTCATTTCCGGCTACTCTGAATCTGCGAAATTTTCTGTGCCTTCTCAGAATTGGTAGATGAACATAAGCATCCTGGAGATCCAAAGTTGTCATATATTCTCCTTGAGAAAGTAAAGGAAGTACGTCCTGAAGGGACAACATGCAAAACATTTGTTTTTTAATGTATTTATTTAAGGCACGTAGATCCAGAGTAGGACGCCATTCTCCCGACTTTTTCTGTATGAGGAAGAACCTCGAATAAAAACCTCTGCCCCTTTGGAGTTTTGGCACCACTTCGATCGCACCTTTTCTTATTAGAATTGTGAGTTGGTTTAAAAGTTCCTTCAGATGGGCAGGAGGTGGACCTCTCGGTGGAGAATTGGGAGGAATTTTCAGGAATTCTATTGTATGACCCCTGCGTACAATATCCAGGACCCACTGATCCATAGAAATTAGCGACCAATTTGAGTAAAAGTGTGACATTCGACCTCAAACCTGTGAACAATCGGGCGGGGCTAGGAATGGTTTGTGATGAAAGTCATTGTTTCTTGGAAGAGTCCTTTCCTCTGCAAGAGGATTTACCTCTGTATTGTCTGTAGGATGAAGAGTGTTGCTGCTGGAAGTACCTCGAAAGGAGGAAGAGGACCCAGGACCTCTTGCGCCTTGAAAAGTTTGCCTTTTAAATTGGAGAGTTCTAAGAGCACGGGCCGTGTCGGTGTCTTTCTTTATTGTCTGAAGGGCATCATCTATATATTGGCCAAACAAAGATTCCCCATCATAAGGCATGTCTAATATTTTTGTTTGTACCTCTTGACGAAAAGACGTGGCCTTTAGGCATCCCTGTCTTCTGAGAACCGCAGCCCCAGCCAAAAGGCGGAAACCAGTGGAATAGACATCTATGCAGCAGTCAATCATCTCAGAGGAAATCTTTTCTCCCTCATGAAGAATTTTCAATGCCTCTGCCTTTGACGATTCTAGTATTAATTTAACTAGAGCGGAAATGTCCGACCACATTTGCCGGTTGTACCTGGCAAGAATGGCCATTGAATTGGCTCCATGGACTGTTGTTGCTGCCATTGTTGAAAATGTCTTGCCTATAGCATCAAGGCGCCTACCTTCACGGTCAGGTGGTGAGGATATTGGAGATGAAGGATTTCTTGATTGGTGCCGTGCCGCCTGAGTGATGATGGAATCAGGCTTTGTCTGAGAAATTAAACAAGCAGGTGTATTTGCGGGTGCCTTGAACTTTTTGTCCAGCCTCAGCAGAATGGCTGGAATAGAATTAGGATTTTGCATGATTTTAAGTCCTTCTTGCCAAATGAAATCGATGATGGGAATAGAGCGCACTTGTTTTTGAGGCTGCTCATTAAAATCATATAAGAAGCAATCTTCTTCGGTTATCGTCATAGAAAGTTGGAATCTTTTCGCTGCTCTTTCCATGAGCGCATGAGAACTGCCAATGTCTACTGGTGGGGAATCTAGATGAGCTGGAGTGGGGGATGGTGTATGAATTTGGTAGTTGTCCCATTCTGAAAGTATGGATCTATCATCCAGCTCACCCGCTTCTCTCTCACCATCATCATCATCATCATTGCCCTCCTGTAAAACGTGAGGGGTCTGTTGTTGTTGAGTCCTGGTCGTCGACTCAGAAGGTGTCATTAATGGGTCTTTAGTGGCTTGAGTTCGTGGTTGAGGTGCTGGAGAGGTCTGTACTGACCTCGGAAAACGGCGATTATAATCATCTAGCATATACTGTAAATTAGAGATAAGCATCAAAGGCATCTGTGCCATGAGAGGTTCAGACCCAGGTTGTGTTCTACATGTTGAATAATCTTCCTCTTCTTCTTCTAGGTCTTCCTCCTCATCTGAGTCCTGACAATTTATGAGCAGTTCCGAAGGACTTCGAGGCGCCCTGAATCTATCATCATCATCAGAATCTTCATCATCTGAAGAAAATAACTCTGCTGGAGGCTGAGAAGGGGTTTTAATCGGCATTAGAGCCTCTAAAGACGAATGGCGTTGATGAAGAAGAGAACTTGAAGACTTCAGTGGAACTAAAGCCATCGTGGATGAAGCCACCGTCAATGAAGCCACCGCCGACGAAGCCACTGTCGACGAAGCCACCGCCGACGAAGCTACCGCCGCCGCAGCCACCGCCGACGAAGCCACCATCGTTGAAGCTACCGTCAACGGAGCCACCACCTACGGATTCACCGCCGCCGCCGACGAAGCCATCGCCTACGAAGCCACCGCCGACGAGGCTGCCATCGACGCTAAAGCAAGCGTCGACGAAGCCTTCCTCTTCTTCTGCTTGGATGATATTGTCGACGATGTCAAAGTATAGTCGACCAGATAGGCCTCACCTTCACAGATACAATCGTCGACGGCGATGATGCCGACGACAGGATCATGGCCGTCTTCATAGATGATGATGCCGAAGTCGTCGAAGTAGACTCGACGACGGCAGCTTTCGTCGACGGGGGAAGCGATGATGAAGTCGTCAATGAGATGAGGAGTTTTTGAGGTAAAAACTGCGTAGATGGAGTCTTAGACGCCTGAGAGTCAGATCTTGAGGGCGTAACAGGTGCAGGAAGACTCTGAGGGGGAGAACTCACCCCTTTTGAAGTGGAAGGTTGATCCTTGTGATGTTTCTTCATCACTTTAGGTTTAGGAGATGTCTTCTGATGATGGAAGACACACTCTCCACATCAGAGACAGGGTTCTCTGAAGTCTTCAACTTCTGTAGCCACAGAAGGAGACAGCCTTCTTTGTCCTTCAAGGTCTTCTGAGAGAAGGTTCTACATATCTTGCAATCCTTAACTTGATGTTCAGGATACAGGCAATATATACACTTTTTATGAGGGTCTTCAGAATGAAGTCTCTGCTTTGCACAGGAACCACAAGGTCTGAAGAGGGACATCTTGGTGGTAGACATTCCATAAATCTGAATTCCCGAGAGAAAAAGAGAAGAAAACTGAGCAGAGCTCAGGGAGACTCCCTTCACATGATGTGCGGTAGAATATCTGAGGGCCTGAGCCTCTGAGGAGAACATTCTTAGAGGGTGCGTCAGGGTGCTGACGCACCCTCTAAGAATGTTCTAAGAGTGAATGTTGAGTCCAATTATGATCAGTCTAACACCAAAAAGGTCTGTTACAATGCCTTTTCCTGAGGTCACCTGATGATCCCTGCCATGCATCTACCCTAAATAATGCTTTATGATGCGAATGAATGAATGAATGTTGAAATACTGTATTTTAGAATGAACTGCAATTCAATATCAAACTTTCTAAACATATTGATGCCTAATTCCCATTAGCACTTCAATAGAAGATAAGCATTGACAGAGCCAATAGGTATTGCCTTTGCGCAATCGACTGCAGTGTGCACCTTAGCGGAAGATGAGTGACTGTTGAGTCCAAATATGATCAGCCTAACACCAAAAAGGTCTGTAACAATACCTTTTCCTGAGGTTACCTGATAATCCCTGCCATGCATCTACCCTAAATAAAGCTTTATGATGCGAATTAATGAATGAATGTTGAAATACGGTACTTTATAATGAACTGCAATTCAATATCAAACTTTCTAAACATATTGATGCCTAATTCCCATTAGCACTTCAATAGAAAACAAGCATTGACAGAGCCAATAGGTATTGTCTATGCATAATCGATTGAATTATCATTCTTTTTTAGTGATGTTGTGTAACCTTTGTACAAAAGGATTATTATTATATATTAGATCATAATTCTATGATTGAACAATAACTTTTCTATAGTATGGTAGGGAATGGCGTATGGCCTGTCATTGCACAATATGATATGGAACGGTATGGCCTGTCATGGTACGGTATGGCATTATATGGCCTGATATTGTATAGTCTTGCATGGTATGGCTTGTCATTGAACAGTATGGTGTGGCTTGTAACTGTATAGCATGATATGTTAAGGCCTGTCACTGTACAGCATATGATATGGTGAGGCAGGTCATTTTATAGCATGGTCTGTTATGCATTGTTGTGTTTAGTATGGTCTGGTATGGCCTATCCGCATATGGTTTAGTATGGTGTGGTCTGTCATTGTACAGTAAGGTATGTTATGCGCATTCATGTATAATATATTATAATATTTAAGGCCTGTCTTTGTATAGTGTGGTATGGTATGCCTTGTCATTGTATGGCATGATATGATATGGTATGGCGTGGTGTGGCCTGTCACTTCTAAGTATGGTTTTGCTTGTCGTGGCCTGTTATTGTATAATATGGTATGTTACAGTATGATATGGCCTGTCATTGTATAGTATGTTATGGTATAGTGTGGCCTGTCATGGTATAGTACCGTATGGTATATACGGCCGATTAGTGTTTGGTATGGTATGGCCTGTCATTGTGTAGTATGGTATGGCTTGTCATTGTATAGTATAGTATGGTATGGTATGATATGGTATAGTATAATAAGATGTGGTACTGTCTGGCATTGTATAGTGCGGTATGGTATGGTCTGTCATTATATACTCTAGTATTGCATGTCAAGGCCTGTTATTGTATAATATGGTCTGGTAAAGTATTGTACGGCCTGGTATGATATGGCCGGTCATTTTGTAATTTGGGGAATAATTGTATAGTATGGTAATCTTTGTTACAATGTACACAGCTATAAAGCTATTAATGTATTTTGAAATCGTTGTTAAAAGCGACAACCTGTGGCTTGCTGGTGTTATACTGCAACAAAGAATAGAATCCAAGAGGATGAAAAGTTAAATGGAGTGAACACAGGAAAGGAGAGGTGAAAGCAACAGCATGGAGCAAAACCCGTCGTGAGACAACCTAAAAACAAACACACATACAAAGTGCTGCAAGTAGAAGAAAACAAGCATTTGTAATGCAATAGGTCTCGCATTTGCGAGAGTTTATGCTATTGGCATTGTAAATGACAGTGCCTTTTATTCATATGTTTCAAAAACTCACACATAAATAATAAGCCTATAGCTTAAAATCTCGACCTAGGAGGGGTGGTAGGGATGGGCATGTGGGAGGGGTGAGATGGTGTTGGGCACGGGACGGGAGATTGGGGAGTACAGAGTACTAACCAATGGCAGCCGCACGCCTTTATGTGCAAAATGCACGCCTCCCCACTCCAGGCGTGACCCCGTCTTTGGCTAGTACCCCGATAAAAAGAAAAAATGGCAGCCACTGTAGTTAAAACAGACCACCGTGACAAAGTCAATAAAGAAAGGAACGCGGCCGCTATAGTGAAACCAGACAGCGTCTGGAACGTAAAGAAATAAAGAAGCGTGGCCACTATAGTTAAAGCGGACCACGCTGTCAAAGTAAAGAAAGAAAGGAGCGTGGCCGCTATAGCTAAGGCGGACCGAGCTGCCAAAAAATGAAAATGGTGATTAAAAGGTGCAAGATGATTGTGTAAATATGACATGGTCGCCATTATGCCATTACTAAACCAGCTGGTTTTGTAAATATGACGCGTCCACCATTACTAAAAAAATATAAACGCAGGCGTCGTTCTGCCTTACAGGAAAGCATGTCGTGGGTGGAATGAGAGAAATTATTAAAGAAAATAGTTCTCCCAGACTAAATAAAACTAAATAAAACATACTGTGTAACAATACAAGTAAAAGGTAGTCCTCATGGAAGGTTACAAATGTAGACAAGGTAGTACTAAGGATGAACTACTAAGCCTATTCAGGACTGAAAAGCAACCCTTAGAAAGGACAGTAACAGGAGCCAATTGAAAAGATGGGTAGAAATGGGCGGAGCTTCCAGTTTATACCTGAATACAGTGCTGCCCAGGCTCGACCTAAAAATAAGATAGGAACCAGAAGCAGCCAAAGGATACTCCCAAAAAAAGGAAGCAGTACTTGTTCCATGCTCCAGTGACACAGGAAACACTCAAATAGCAAATTAAGCCAGAGTAAAGCCAGCACGCACTGACCAAACAAGAGCAAGCAAATACGACTAACAATATAGCCAACAAATGGTAACTAATGGGTAGACTCTAAGCCCCCTGTATGTAAACAAAATGGCTCGCAAGCAACTGCCCACGTGTTGTCTCGGGGGAGATCTAATGAAATGAGGTTAAGTTTTAGTGGGCTTTAAAGAAAGATATGATTTAAAAGTGGCTGAATGTCAGAATATCAGATGACAAAAATATCATACTACAAGAACACCATATCAAAAATATTGACGATTAAAATATTGTGAAGGTATGTGTACATACAGAGTTTGCATTCTTCAATCCACATTTACATACCTTAACGATATGCATCGTCAGTTTTCAAAGCAAAACATTCAAGTTCCAACTAGGCAACACAGTAATCCTCTCAGAGCCATGTTTGTAACTTCACTGAACGGCAGTGGAAGGCTGCACAAATAGTCTGCCACTCTATTCTTAACTCCTGGGATGTACTGGATCTTTTCATTAAAATCCATTAATCTCATTGCGGATAGCACAATCCTAGGAGTAGTTGTAAAAAACTCATCTGTGGTTAAAAGGAGAGGAGTTGGCCTTATGGCTAGGGCGGTCGATCTCGAATCTGGGGAACCGGGTTTGAGTCTTGGCAATGACACTGAACTCCCTGTGATTCTGGGCAAATCACTTAATCTCCCCTTGTCTAAAAAAAATAAATGTGTCCTCATGTAAGGCAACTGGTGCTATGTAAAGCAGTCTGATACCTGAAACAGGGTCAAGTTTGCGCTGTGTCAAACTCTGTGAAATGAAAAAAATGAAATGAAAAGTTTAGTCAATGGTTTGTGATTAAATGTGGGTAGCACTTCAGGACCCCCACAAACTTAACCCCACACGTCAACCTGGCTCTCCTTTTCTTTTACAAGATAGAATACTTCTGTTGGGAGTAAAAAGCCCTTGATGCGATCTGACTTGATCTTTATGAATTTTTCCTGACATTCAAACCAAACAAATTTTGGGGCCGATTATGATCGCGGTTTTCCTGCATCCTCCGGGCCGGCGGAAGCCACCGCCGGCCCGGAGGATGCGGGAAAACCGCTGCGGAGCCTCCAAAGACCCATCGCCAAATTAGGATGGCTGGTGGGTCTTGAATTCCGTCCGCAGCTTTTACGCCGCGGTCGCCTTCCGACCGCGGCGGAAAAGCACTAACATGGCTGGCGGTGTCTATCAGACACCGCCAGCCATATTAGGATGGAGGGAATATCATGCTTTTCCGTGGCGGGTTTTCCGCCGTGGAAAAGCATACGGATCTTCACTGCGGGGGCCCGTTGCGGGCCCCCTAGGTGAAGGGGGGGTGGGGGGTGCACATGGGGGGTACCTATGGTACCCCCCTGCATTTGTATGCAAAAAGCGGCAGGCACAGCGCGGGGCCTGCCACTTTCTACATACAAATGCAATGCGTGCATTTTTAACATTGCTGCGGGTGCAGCTTGAAGCCGCACCCGCCGCAATGTTAAAAATAGAGGATGTGACCGCCAGGGTGGCGGTCACATCCTAATTGCACAGGAGGGAACGCCGCAGCCCATGCGGACGTTCCCTCATCCTCTGTGATCGCGGACGGACTCAAGTCCGTCCGCGATCATAATCGGCCTCTTTGTTCGGTCCTTTAATACTGTCTGAAGGTATGAAGTTTATCATGTAAATTACAAACACATGATGCATAAAATTCAACTAATGCTGAGAAGGATCACAGTTCATCCTTGTTAGAAGGAGCAGAATCCTCCATGGATGCTTTTAGCAGCTGATCCTTTGTTTCGATTCCCTCCTTGCTGACTTCATGCCCTAAATAGTTCAAACTGTGGACAGTTACATTGCATTTCAAAAACTTCGCAGGCAACCCATAATCGTTTAGAATATTTCGAAACCTCCTCAGTCGTACATCAAGTTTTTCTTTGTTCAGGGCACTATCCTGAAAGAACATAATTTCTCTGACGTCCTTAAACAACCTCTCCATCCACCATTGGAATACGACAGCTGCCAATCCATTTTAATCATCTTCAGAATTTAACCTGCAGCAGAAGAAAGAGGTAGAAAACGGAAAAAAATAAAGTCAAGAAAATAATAGGAAAGGGAAAAAGCAAGGATGAAAAATAACCTGCAAGAGTGAGATAAAGGAATAGAAAGTCTAGGGTGCTGTAGGAAAGAGGCACGGGCGGAATCAAAACTAAGCAGCAATCCCACAGGCCCTTTGACTCTTCTGATCAATAAAAACCTTTCTAATTGGCACACCCATTTGATGAAGGTGAAGCACTGTACATGAAAGTAGTGAGACCCACTTGCCCTTGGATGTATACCCTTCCCTAGGTACACAAACACGCCACTTTTCCACCAGGGAGACCCATAGTATCTGGTATAGGGGCTTCCACGGGGAGAAACTAGCACAATACGTAGATCTGTTTCTCAACCCGATGGTCAAGAATTTACCTGGTACCATTCATTGATCACATCCTTTGCTGAGCCATGCGAATGAAATTGAAATTTGACATGAAAACAATAGCAACGGCTTCCTATGGACAATTGAAGATGTAACATCCTACCTGGCTAAATGGTTGACTTTCATAGTAGACCCTGTCTGAACGGAACAAAGTTTTCAAATACAGGGATGTCCGCGTCAATTGGATGTGTTCGGGAGTAATGAAGTCACATGCAGCATTCAACTAAACACCAAAGATTTGCGCTGTGAGGCTGTCCTTTTAAGTAAGGCAGACCTGGCTTTGTCAAAGGGAGAAAAGTCCAAAACAGAAAAGGCAGGCCTTTTGTATTTATCTGTGGTTCAGCACATTAATGTATATAAAGCAGGCCTATTTGCTTTGTTATTAAATCACAATAAGTTATCAATAACTATAATCCAATGTATTCCCATGTACATGGGTATGATTAATAACAGTTACTGTCACAGGGTGTAAGGGCAGCAGGCACAGAAAATGGCTGCTTGTGAGGTTCCAGCCTTATTAAAATTGCTGCTGGTGCCCCATCAGACATCAGAACTGCATGCCTCCGGTGACACTACCGCCACTCGAGGCCGGTGGATCCTAGGCAACAGGGGAGCCCATCCTCACTAGTGTGGTCTATTGGTCTACAAGTGCTCCCCTGCACACCTCACCTGAGGAAGCTACACTGCAATGTGTTAGGCGGGACCGTACATGGAGACCTCACTGTAGCCCCTGCAGTGGGGACGTATAGATACCCCACTCTTGCTTCAAAAAAAGAGGACACAACCTCTATGAGGAACTTACTTTCCACAATACGTGCAGCAGACACAGAGTGCCCATCTACCACATCACCCCGGTGCATGGGCACACTGCAACAGGCGATGGTACATGCTGAGGAGTCCCCAGAGACAAGAGCCACCGTACGTAATAATTGGGAAATTACACACTAAACAGTGAAAGCTCCATTTGACTTGCAAAAGCGCCCATATGACAGTGCGAATTGCTTCCATGCCCAGGATCAGAATGCCTCATGCGAGCAAACAGAGAGAAGGAGACGATATGGGGACCATTCTTCGAGCCATGCAGAACAGCCTGGTCTCAATTGAATCTAAAATGATTATATTGGGTGCCAGAATGGACACAATTTCACGTCATCTAGGTAAACCTGATGGCAGACTAAAAGAAGCAGAGCAGCACATTTTTAAATGCAGAGGATGCCTTAGTGACCAATAGTGAATCAATCTCCAGGATGGAAAAGATTCTGAAAGTAATAGCTGCAAAAAATGAGGTCCTAGAGGCATGCTCCAGTTGGAACATTTGGATACTGGGAATTCAAGAATCCACCAATACTAGCATGTTAGAAGGTTATGTTGAGAAGCTGCTACTGTCTCTCTTTGCTATAGACACCTTTTCTAAGATGCTCATAGTCGGAAGGGGACACAGATCACTTACCACCAAGCCCCAACTTGGTGCACTTGTACGCCCCATTACTGACCATCTATTAAACCATGGGGATCGCAACACCGCCCTGTGGCTGGCCCAGGAGAAGGGCGCCCTCTCCTTTGAGAGTACCTCAATTTCTCTCTTTCTGTATTTCCCAGTGGTGGTGCAGAAGGCACAGCGTACATTCCTGCCATTTAAGCAGAAGTTCCAGTGTACGAATATACCATACGCAAGGCTACACCCTGATTGACAGCGACATAGGGCGGAGGAGATCATCAGCCACACTTGACTCCTCATCTCTGATGGTGGACCCTACCTAACAAAATAGCCATATGAAACTTGCTCCTTTCCCTGTAACTATATTTGCTCCCCTCCCGGTGACACCCCCTGTTGTTTGATCACTTGGCCAGATCAATTTGAGGCCCCCACCTTGTCTCACCTCCTACCTATTCATGGTCAATGAGCAGGGGCGGCTTGACTAGCTCAGCGCTGTCCATGAGGTGGCGATTGCTTATGCTGGAGGCGATATGACACCAAGGAAGAAAAACTAAAAACTCACCAAGCCTATTGATACTGCAGTGGGAGGCCTACTATGGATACCTCCAATGCCCTTAACCAATGTTGAGGGTCAATGCCCAGATCTCCGTCTTACTGCCCGAGGGATAATTCCAAATAATACACACTGCTCTTGTTCACAGACGGTATGCATATGTGTTGTATTTTAGGTCAGGTTTACTGCATCTGGGTAGGTTCTTTGTCCTGGTGGATT
The DNA here is from genome assembly GCF_964263255.1 of Lissotriton vulgaris. NCBI lineage: Eukaryota > Metazoa > Chordata > Amphibia > Caudata > Salamandridae > Lissotriton > Lissotriton vulgaris. Next base: position 1,655,873,423 of record NC_141695.1, on the reverse strand, counting down.
TGGCCACTAGTGTGGGATGAAGGAGAGACAGCATGAGGAAATGAGGTTTATTATATAGAGTGGTTGTGCAACTTCACCGTGTAATACACTTACTAACACCTTTAGGACCAGTAGGCTTTGTTTGTGAACCTTTTAGCTCAAACCGTAGCTGTGGCTCTGAGCAGTCTTACTTTAGCAAAAGAACAAGTGTGGGGATACATTAACTAGTGTAACCATGTGCTTTACAAACTTGTTTATTATTATTTAAAGCTTTTAAACAGCACCAAAATAACTGATGAAGAAATACACGAGACACTCAAAAAATCCTATACCAATTTATAGAATTAGACCGTATTTTTAGATATCAAAACGAAAAAGATCCACCCGAGGGTAACCGAAATACCGAATTTACAAATTACATTAAATATGCACTTTTTACTTACCAAGCATTGGCTAATTCAATAAAATGGACACTTAATAACTTTTTCAAGAAAAATGTGTGTAAGTATCAATATGGTTACTTTGACTTACTTAAGACGCCCAACTACAGCAGGGAGAGCACCAGTCAGAAGGACCAGTAAGGCTTCAGAAATAGTTACCTTCTTGAAAGAAGCAGTCTATAGTCAGCTCCAGTCACTTTTATCTCTTTGCCATACACTCCTATGTAAGTGGCCTTGATGCAAGGGATATGGGATGCTGAAAAATGCTCAAGGTTGCTGTGGATGAGTTGCAGTCGAAGGGGTTCTTCCTGTGCCAACTCCTTGGTCCACGGCTTGGTGATGTGGTACTGGCCACAGGGGTCGACGTTCCTCAAAGTCCTCTCAAGCCTGCAGAAGTCTGGTCACCACTGGAGTACCAGTTGCCCGGTATTGCGGTCACAGTTGAATCCTTCCTTGGGCAATAACTTGCCTTTTTAGTGACCAAGTTCCACTCTGATGAGTCTCCTGTACTAAGAGTGCAATTGGCAACCATCCCGTGATTTCCTCGCCCCCACCACAGGCTGAGCGCACCAGCAGTCTCATCCTCCGGCATTGACCGCGCTTTGTATCCTTGAGGTTGCAAGCCCTTCACCACGGTACACACAAAGGGTACCCAGTGGGTCCCGTGTATCTTTAATTTCTTCTTTCACTCAACCGGTGTTTCACACTCTTTATGTGGCGGCGCAATCGCCTTTCAGATGTCCCTACACCCATAGGTCCTAAAGAGACCCTGTATTGTTTTAAAGGGTCAAAACGTTGTCGACAACCAATCAATGAGAACCAATTCGATCAGCCCTGATCTTTGTACACAGTGGCTGTGATCATTGCATAATTATTTATGGTCGTTTTTTGTGGAAACCAAGTCACATGTCACAAATTTACTAGTTTACTTTTGGTTCCAATTTCACTGGTGACACCTAGCACTATTATGTATTTTCCTTATGTACAAATTCATACCTTGTTTGATATATAAAAACAATATTGGAAACACAGCCAGAAGTGTCCTGGTTAGCCTTTCTTTCTGACATCACAGTAACCCTTAACCATTGCGATTGTGCACATAATTATAAAGATAGTTTCTCATTTTCCCGCAGGAACCGTTGTTTCTGTCACAAACAGTCTCCTGGGTCCAGCAGACTCTGGAGCAACCTTTGAGCATAGAGTTCTGGTCCCTGGTGCTGCACAGCAGTGATGAGAAGATCTGGGCAACTAACTTGCCTCAACAGGCTTCTTCAGTTGTTGTGGCCCTGTGACGCAAAAAGGAAGTCATCCTACCGACCTTTGGAGTCTCTTGCTTCAGCACGGCTCCGGAGTCAACTTCTCCGTAATAAGGACGCAGCAGGCACAATTCTTTCTCATTTGCTAGCAACCAGGTTCTTTGCCGGGCCATTGGTGTAGCAGGGCAGTCCTTCGATCCTCTTCTCCAGTCTTCAAGATAACAGATCCCCTCTCTCACCGTGAAGAGCACCCGAGCACAACCCAGATGTATGTCTACCAAATGGGCTACACGTCCCTAAAAAAACTGTTTGAACACTGTTTCCCCCTCCCTTTTCCAAGTGTTAGCCAGTCTAACTTAATAATAGAGCAGCCCCTTTCCCAAGTGTTCACCTTTTGCCCTTCAAAGGCGGCTGCTCCTTTGAAGCTCGCCTTTTGCGCCTACACTTGTGTGGCTTCCTGCCAGGGAGAGCTTATGCCATGCAGGCTTATATTTTATCCTGGGAGTCATTTGCACGCCTCCCTGGGGTGTAGAAAGCTGTCTCAGGGACAGACCTTGTGTGCAACCGTGAATGGGCACAAGAGTCTATGGGCAAAAAAGTGGCAACTTCGTAAAAGTTACAACTGCAACAAGTTACATTTACTTCGACTTGGTTGGGCTTAATTTATCAAGTTGTTTGATACCTTACAGTATCAATTTAAGTAGTCTCAGTCAGAGGTTAGCAGGACTGGGGCAGCTTGCAACTCTGCACTGGCCAATGAGAGTCCTAGCCTTTTCCACAGTTAAAATGACACTTGCGGAATATTACTGTTGGAACTTGTCCCTCTCTTTTATTAGGAACTTGTAAAAATACATGTTCCACTTCTGAATACACAGCACCCTGCCAAAGGGCTTGATTGACCTACCATAGGGGTGACTTACATATAATAAAAAGAGAGGACTTAGCTTTGCAATTACTTTCAATGGCAGAGTCGAGTTAGCAGTTTAAAATTGCCCTTACAGTCTGCAGTGGCAGAGTAGAAGCCATGTTTTACCTTGGTAACACCCAAAGTGGCACACCCATGCTGCAGTCATTAGGGTAGCCCTCTAACTTACAGGCCTTGGATAGCCTGTGTACCATATACTAGGGACTTACAAGTAAGTTAGGTTATGTCAATTGGGTATAAGCCAATCCAACAATACACTCAGGTCAGGGAACTGGCACTGAGGTCTGGTTAGCAGGGTCGACAGAACATCAGCATCGGTCCAAAACTTTGAGGAGGGCCGTACAAAAAGAGGCATTTTCTTACAGAAAGTATGATGTAATGTTGATGCAAGTTGACCGTTACGATTGTTGCATTTGTATAAAACACTTCTTAGGGACGAGAGTGGACTGTTGTACTCCATAAGCGGCCAAGGTTATCCACTTCTGCCTACTGGTTGAATGACAGGTTTGAATCCTCTGAAAAAAGGGAAAATCATTAGCCTGTATAACATAAAATGAATGGGGACCTAATAACCCCTGCATGATGAGATACGCCCACTCATACCTCAATCGCCATCAGGTCTAAATAGTGTTACTGCAGGAAAGACATGTAGATCCATGGGATGTGTATTAATCTCTTTTCCTCACACTCAAAGGGAGTGGCTATCTTACTAAAATGGGGAATCCTGTTTCACCCATTGGGACAGATGGTGGATGGCCAAGGTCGATACGCTATCACCTCAGCACACTGTTGATCTCCACAGTCAATTGCTATGGCCTGACTAATGATGACAGCGCATTCTTTGACGCCCTTTGGAGAAGGATCCTTTGAACGTACTCTCATATCACTCTCTACTGTGGGGGTGGGGGTTTACGGGGGTGGGGGTTTACTTCAGTTGTGACACCTAGACAGATCTCTAGTGCCCCACAGCTGCCAAAGCATGAAATCCGCTCGCCTAAAGACAACTATCACTGAGAACTGTTTGGTAAGGTACATTTTACTCAGGAGTGCACAATAGCTGGTTGCAGATAGACTACTGGCTGGTTTCCCCTGCTGTGGGCATCTGGGCACAGACAGTTGATCACTTGGCTAGCACCCTCTCAGACCACTCACCTGTGCTGCTGAGACTCATGATTCCCGATGTGCTCCCAGGGGGACATTTGTATTGCCTCTCCCTTGAAGTGCTGCTTGTTATAATCTACTGTTGCATTTCCCCTTGCCTATGTTTCTCTTCCTTCTGCTCAGCCAGAATGAGTGTTGGTGTGCCTGGAGATGTCTGGAATGTTGGATGATTGATGATGTCATGGAATGATGGGTGCCTGGTGAGGTTGTGAGTGTCAGTTGGAGTGTGCAGGCTGAGCAGGACAGAGGCTGCTCCTGGTGGGGCATCACATGGATTTATCATCTTCCTGTGTCTAATTGATGTTGTTAACTTATCAATAAATCTACTATATTTATCTACACATCATCCGGCTACTGAGGATTACTTATTTACAATACTGGCGACGAGGATGGGATATTGTAAATAAGAAGTCCTCTGTAGCCAAGTTTAGTGTAGATAAATATAGTAGATTTATTGTTAAGATAATAACATCAGTAAATCACAGGAAGATGATAAGTCCATGTGATGCCCCACCAGGAGCAGCCTCTGTCCTGCTCAGCCTGCACACACCAACTGACACTCCACAGCTCACCAAGCACCCAACACTCCATGACATCATCATTCATCCAACATTCTTGACATCTTCAGGCACACCAACACTCACACTGGCTGAGCAGTAGAGAAGAGAACCATAGAGAAGGGAAATGCAGCAGTAGATTATAACACTGCTCAACTCAGTATTCGTTGCTGAATTACTGACTGAGGTAACGCAATACTTTTCCAGTAATGAAGGCACAGCTAGCTCAGTAAGCATTGTCTGGGAGGCATTTAAGGCCACCATATGGGGGCATTGCATCACCAACTAAAACGGAGCAGGTTGAACTCTCCCATACTATTAACAATGGATAGAGAGATAAGGTCCCTGGGTTACAGCTGGCTGGTGAGCATGATGAGGGCATACTGAACAAATCCGACACAGGGTTACAGAGCATGGAGAAGTGGCCCTGCAAGAATGTAAGCATAGAGGAAAATATGCACAAGCTTGCTTATATGGCGAGGGGGCAGACCTAGAAGATCGTTAGCTACTATGATTTAACACCCTAGAGCTGCAGCAAAATTGTGGAAATAGATGGCCAGATGGAGGATAAACACCATGAACCTGCATGGATGCTCTATGTGTTCACTGTATTTCTCGAGACACTACTGTACACCTCTAAGTACACCCACCCCCAGACCTACAACTAAAACTATCTTGCAGATGTTGCCCGTAGCTGATTAAGTGATGGTCACAGGCTCCTCCTTGGTTACCCATTCACCCTGGACAACCACCTCACCGCCATTAGCTCACTTCCAACATGAAAGGCGCCGGGAGCGGACGGCGACCCTGTAGAGCTCTATAAATGATATGCGTCATTGTTACTGGTAGAGGAGGCACCCCAGTCTGGTGCTATTCCTCACTCAAGGTGGGAAGCAATCATTATCGTGCTTCTGAAGCCTGAGTGAGCCCCTCACCTCTGGAATTTGTACCAGCCATTATCTCTATTAAACTCTGATGCCAGCAAAAATAATCGCAAACCGACTAATGCTCTTTCTACCATACATGGTGAGGCCGTATCAGTTCAGCTTTATTGCTGGTTAATTCACACAAATATCCTGCACACATTTTTTGCTCTACTGCAAGTCCTGATATGTCCGCTCTCGCCTTTACTATTTGAGCTAGCAATTGAACCCTCAAAGGAAAAACTTCAACAGTATTACTCCGACCACGCTCTACCATATACAACTCAGCATATATTAGTCAAAATTTATGCTGATGGCATCGCTCTTTATATGCGGGAACTGATTGCAAGTTTCAATGCAATTCTTCAGAAATGTATAATATTTGTGATTCTTTGAAGGATTCACATAAATTGGGGTAAATCCCAGATCTTCCCCTTGATAGCCAATACACCACAGTTCTCACCCAAGTGCTCTCTCAGATGGTGCGCCAACAAGATTAAATACCTAGGCATCTGTCCCCATTGAGACAGGAATGTGATCATACGGGTGAATTACGACACCCACACTTAACACTATTGCTGACCTGATTACTAGATTGATCTCGCTACTGTTAACCTTTGCAGAACGCATGTGGCTGATCAAAATTGTGCCAAAACTGTTATACCTTTAATTAAACATCCCTACCACACGAACTGCTGCATTTTCTGTAAACTTAGGTCACAACTGGCCTGCCTGGCTTGGACTGGAAAACAGCCCAGATTCAAATAGGAAACACTTACTTTGCCCCTCAGTCATGGATGATTCAGGGCTCGTGAAATGGAACTTTACTACCCATGCACCCAGGCACATCATGAGTTTCACTGGCACAACCCACGCCATTTCTACCCCACCTGGCAGTAGAGATAGACAGCAAAGCCCTGGCTCCCCCAACCTCATTTCCTGGTCTGCCCATGCAAGGTTCTACTGGAGATGTGTCAACAGCTGACTGTACGATTTGAGCATGGGAAAAGCTGAAAAGAAGGGTAGGCAAAGTTCTGGTCTACTCCCCTCATCTCCCGCTTCTGCCACTTACCCACAAGTGGGAGGCAATAGCTCAAATTCGAGTAAAGCGCTTGAATGCATGGGGTAGTCCATACAAACAGGGCACCTTTCTATCGCTCACAGAATTCATGGGTGTCCTGCCCAGCTCACCTTTAGACACATTTACATATCATAGCCTCACTAGCAACTGCAGGACCACCCTCCCCGAATTCCCAAAGGGACCCTCGCCCTTCGCCACGCTGGCCAGCCTACTAGCCACAACATCCACAAAGCATCTCACTACTTTATTGACAAACTAGGAAGAGACAGAGGGACGACACTTCAGAGGGCCAAAATGGGTTTAGGAAGCAGATTTATCATGCAAAATTTCTGACGAGACACGGAGATTTAGCAGTGCTGAGATGGGCCTGGTCTCTTCCAGCGGTTGTCTTCAAATTATACACTGTAGATTTCTGCCCTGCATTTACTAGACACATGCAAGCCTATGTATGTGGGCTATGTAACAGGTTTTATTGTAACCTAAAGCACACCATAGTATACTTAAGTGGGATGACGTCAGAAATGGGTTAGTCAGCTCCAAATGAGAGGAAAACAAGGGCCTCTTTAGTGATCCAAGGAAAATCCAGAGCGTTGTTGTTCCAAAGGACTTTTATTATTCAGGAAAGGACGATAACAAGTGGAGTCTTTGTTGGGTCTATAATTAAGTTAAATCTGTGATTCAGTACTCCGAATTAATAGGGTTAGTGATCTCTTTGCAACAGTGTCTCCGGAAGCACCTCACATCTCCTGATTCCAAAGACACTGTGTTGTAGAGATCAGGACTGACCCATTTCTGATGTCATCCCACTTATTGTACAACGGTGGGCTTTAGGTTGCTCCCTCCTTGTCCTGATGAATACCCCACCTCAAGGGTAAACTGCCCTCCTCACCATCCTGGGGTCAAAAGGTCGACATTTCTAATTACATCGACCTGTACTGGGATCACCATCCACATCTTGATAACATGGAAGTTATATGATGTATTTTATAAATGTGAAGTACCATTATATAAAGCGTTTCCAGACGGGCTCTAACTGAATTGTTTGTATATAGTGGCACTTGCATTCCCTATTTTTTTCTTATCTACTCATGAGTGCTCTACTCAGCACTTACCTTCCACTTACTGTGGAGCAACTTTGTGGTATAATATATTGTATAACTTGATATTCAATGTAAAATTGTAAATTTAATTATTTGAAATGTATGTTATTCATGGCGTTGGGTACAATTCATTGTTTAAATTAAATAATTTCTGTTGGGACCAATTGTATTTTGTACCACACATCAATAGGCCACAAGACTAGCCCTTGGAGTTACTCTAGGGTTTTGGGTTCATTATTAAGTTGCAGGGTCAGTTCCTCTTCCCCAGGAAGGAGGGCAGCAGGTCAGCACAACAGGGCAGCTGTTCTTTTAGAGTCTCAGCCCAGCAGAGTGGCTGTCCTTGTAACAGAGTATCCAGAGGTCCAGAAGTGCACTGACGGGTTTATGTCCGAGGTCCTACTTTTATACACAGTTGTGCCTTTTAAGTGGGGAGTTGAGGCAGCCTTTAAGTGCACAGATGCCCTGCCTTCCTGGACCTGGCTTCAGACTACAGGGGGGTATGCAGCTCATTGTGTGGAGTCAGGACACAGCATATTCAAGTGTAAGTAGGGCTAGGCCTAGCTGACCTGCCAGTGATGGACCATCTAGGCTCACTTAAGCTCCCCATTGTGTGTGGCTGCTTAGGAGGACTACACAAAGCCCAACTATCAGCTACACCCAGTCATGTGACCCAAAGACAGGCTGAAGGCACCACATGGCTAATGCAAGAAAAAAACAATTTTCTAAAAGTGTTATTTTCAGAATGGCAATTTAAAATCCAACTTCATCTTAAATTAGGAATTTAAACTGTGATTCCAGAGACACGAAACACAAACTGGTCATCTCTTCCCATTTGCAAATTACACTTGTAAAATGTAATAAAGCAACTCCAATGTTATCCTATGGGAGATATAGGTCTTGTGGTAGTCACAAACAAATCTAAGAGTTTTGCACTACCGCACAAGTTACTTACCTTCGGTAACGATATATCTGTAAGAAACAGTAGTTAGTATTAGATTCCTTACCTTAGAATATCCCCAGGCGTCAGACTGGATCCGGAAACTTTCGCGTAGCAGTACCCTTGCGCGTCGGTAGGCGTTGTCTGCAGCTCCGCGTCCGTCGTCGGCGCCGGGATGACAGCACCGGAGTACTTAAACGCCGCCCTCGCGCGCTGACGTCAGTTCTTATACATAGCTTTTCCGCGCTAGAAACGCAGAGCCATGATAATAACCAACACTGGTGCCACGAAACTAGGGCCCTGAAAGGGGATGACCTTAACCCTAGATATCGGTTCGCAGAACGGGGAGGATGGGGGGGGGGATTAGGAATCTAATACTAACTACTGTTTCTTACAGATATATCGTTACCGAAGGTATGTAACTTGTGCATCTGAAAGAAACAGGTTAGTATTAGATTCCTTACCTTAGAATAGATACCCAAGCAATACCAACCCCGGTGGTGGGTCTGCGAACCAATGATCACACCAGAAAGTCCTGGAGAATGGAACGGCCAAAGAAGCCATCTCTCCGGACTTGGCTGTCCAGGCAGTAGTGTCTTGCAAACGTGTGCAGCGAGGCCCACGTAGCTGCCTGACAGATGACCTGCAAGGGGATTCCCCGACCCAGGGCAGTAGTAGCTGCCATGGCCCGAGTGGAATGGGCCCTCAGCCCAACAGGAGCCTCCTTTTTAGCCAAGGAGTAGCATACCTTGATGCACAGCACGACCCACCGAGAGTTGGTCTGCTTGTGCACCGCCCAACCTTTCTTAGCGCCCACGTAACCAACAAAGAGTTGGTCATCCACCCGGAACTGGCGTGTGCGATCCAAATAGAATGAGAGCGCACGTTTTGGGTCCAGACGGTGGAGCCTCTCTTCCTCTTTCGAGGGATGCGGAGGCGGAAAGAAGGTGGGCAAGGTGATGGACTGCTAGATGTGGAAGGCTGTGACTACTTTGGTCAGGAAAGAGGGTTGCGTCCGCAACACAACTTTATTCGGATGGACAGAAAGGAAGGGAGGTTTAGAGGAAAGAGCCTAGAGCTCACTCACCCTCCTGGCATAGGTGATGGCAACCAGGAATGCAGTCTTCAGAGTAAGGAGACTAAGAGGACAGTTATGAAGTGGCTCAAAAGGAGCGCACATCAGATAGGTCAGAACAAGGTTCAAGTCCCACTGAGGCATCACGAAAGGAACAGGAGGAAACATATGAGTGATGCCCTTCGAAAACCTATTTACAACTGGGGACTTGAATAAAGAGGGCTGATCAGGGAGCCTTAAGACGGCGGAAATAGCAGAGAGGTAGCCCTTGATAGTGCCCAGAGCAGAGCCCTGCTGGGTAAGAGAGAGAAGAAAGAGGAGAACCTCTGAAAGAGGGGCAGAAAGGGGATCCACAGCCTTTGCTGTGCACCATGCCACAAATTTGTTCCACCTGCAGGCGTATACCGATTTTGTGGAGGGACGCCTGGCTGCCAGAATCACATTACAGACTTCAGGAGGCAAGTCAAATGGCCTCAACTGCCGCCGCTCAATCTCCACGCATGTAAGTGGAGACTGGACAGGTTCGGGTGGAGGACCGTCCCCTGCTGCTACGACAGAAGGTCCTCCTGAAGAGGCAGACGAATCGGGGGATCGACAGACATGCTGAGTAGCTCGGGATACCAGTATCTTCGTGCCCAGTCCGGAGCCAAAAGGATAACCTGGGCCCCGTCGCATCTGATCTTCTTCAGCACTCTGGGCAGAAGTGGTATAGGCGGAAAGGCGTACAACAGACCGCAGCTCCACACGCGACGAAAAGCGTCTCGAGCGAGTGCAGCCTTGAAAATTCCAACGCGGAGAACTGATGACATTGCGCGTTCTCTTCTGTGGCGAATAGATCTAACTAAGGCTCTCTGCACTGCTGAAAGAGGCCTTGCGCCACGTCCGAGTTCAGACGCCATTCGTGATCCATCATGCACCGACGGCTGAGTTCGTCTGCCCTGGCGTTCAGGGAACCTGCCAGGTGTTGAACCACCAGGGTCACGCCCTGATGTTCCAGCCACTGCCAGAGGCGCAGAGCCTCCTGGCATAGGGTCCACGACCCCACCCTGTCCTGTTTGTTGCAGTACCACATGGCGGTGGTGTTGTCCGTGAACACCTGCACTACACTCCCCCGGACAGAGGGGAGGAATGCCTTCAGTGCAAGCCGGATCGCCCGCAGCTCCAGAAGGTTGATGTGGAGCCGGGACCCCGCCGGAGACCAGAGGCCTCTGATCTCCACCTCTCCTATGTGGCCCCCCAAGCGCTGGAGGGACGCGTCCGTCATAACTACATGCTCCGGTTGGGTTAGGGAGAGGGATCTGCGCTGACCTAATCGCGGTCCGTGAGCCACCACTGCAACTGTCTTGCAGTGCCCTCCGAGATCAAGATATGGTCGGACATGTTGCCCTGATGCCAGGCCCACTGAAACTTCAGGTACCAATGCAGAGCCCGCATCTGCCACCGGGCGTGATGCACCAGAAGGATGCAGGAGGTCATCAGCCCCAGAAGCCGCAGCGTCAACCTGACCAAGACTGGGGATAACGGCTGAAAGATCAGAATCAGAACCTGAATATCCCGAACCCGCTGTTCGGGAGGATAAACCCAAAACTGCGCCGAGTCTAGAACCGCTCCGATGAAGAGGAGCTTCTGAGAGGGACACAGGTGTGACTTCGGCACATTGATGGAGAACCCCAGCAGGTGCAGGAGGTCGGCCGTAGTCTGGAGGTGGCTGACGACTGTCTGGGGCGAGCCCGCCTTCAACAACCAGTCGTCGAGGTAGGAGAAGACTGAAACCCCTAACCTGCACAGATGAGCTGCGACCACCGCCATCACTTTCGTGAACACCCGTGGGGCGCTTGTAAGGCCGAAGGGGAGCACGGTAAACTGAAAGTGCTCGGGCCTACCGTGAACCGCAGGTAACGCCGGTGGGCCGCCAGGACGGGGATGTGAAAATAAGCGTCCTGCAAGTCCAACGCTACCATCCAGTCTCCGGCGTCCAGGGCAGCTAAGACCTGAGCCAAAGTCAGCATCTTGAAGCCGTTGACGTTCCGCAGGTCAAAGATAGGGCGTATGTCCCCTTTGCCCTCCTTGGGAACCAGAAAGTAGTGGGAGTAACAACCACACCCTACTTCTGGCCCAGGAACGCACTCGATGGCCCCCTTGGCCAAGAGGGCCATAACTTCCTCTTGCAGAAGATTCAAGTGATCCCCGACATGCGGTGGTACTGCGGTGGCACTGCAGTGGCATGGCTGGAGGGGTCGCCAAGAAGGGGAGGGAGTAGCCCCTTCGGACGATTTGCAGCACCAACCTGTCCGATGTGACGGTGAGCCAGTGGAGATAATGGCGAACCCTGCCCCCCACTGGCGTCACATGGGCCTGAAAGCTCGGACTAGGAGGGTTTTGAGGCGGATGCTGCAGGGGTAGGTGTGGACTGACCTCGCTGTTGTCCCCGACCGCCGCCACAGCGGTTACCACGTCCGCCACTGCGCTGGATGTTAGTCTGCGGGCCGTGGCTGACGTGTGGTGGCGCCCCTTTCTTGGCCACGAAAGGAGCGAAAGGCAACAGTTTGCTGGCGCGGGCCGAGAGGCCCAAGGACTTGGCCGTAGCCCTGGAGTCCTTAAAGCGCTCAAGCGCACTGTCTGCCTTGTCGCCAAAGAGGTGACGGCCATCAAACGGCATGTCCATAAGGGTGTTTTGGACATCAGCTGAAAAGTTGTCGGACTTCAGCCAGGCGTGGCGACGAATCACCACCGTCGTTGCCCTCGCCCTGCCCTGCGAGTCCGTGGTATCCAGCCCACACCGGATGGAATACCGTGCCGCATCTCGACCCTCCACAAGGGCTTGGGTGAGTTTAGTCCGGACCCCCTCCGGAAATTGTGGCAGCACGTCCGCGACCGTGTCCCATGGGGAGTGGGTGTAACGGCCCAAGAGGCATGCGGTGTTGACTGACTTACTTAGGTCAGTGCCAGTGTTTGCACGAGCAGAGCACATGCCCTGGTGCCAGTGGGGGAGGTGTGTATAAAGGGGAGGGGCTGACGCTATAGGTGTTTGCTTCTAAGGGGCTTCACAGGCTTCCTACACATTTTACCCACTCGGGCTGCTCTACATTCAGGGCATCACCTCCTTCTCCGCAACTCTTCTGCGGCGGTTCCGTGGGTCCAGTAAATGGTCCACGGATGAAGAGTCAGCCACAAAAGCCCCAGCACGAGTGAAAACATACATTTTTCACAAACACATGGCTTTCCACCAGTTTGAGTGCTTGAGTTTTTTGTGTATGAGAGGCCTGTGTCGTCCCCTACTGACGACTAGCAGTATTTTCTCACAGAAATGGAAGTAGTGCCAGTATCTCTGTTTGTGTGCCCCAGGAGGCAACGTAACATTTAAAAAAAATAACTTAAGGTAAACTGAGGGGCAGGTGAGGACGTGGACTGAGCTGTCAGGTCTTTATCTCTTTCTGCGATGCCAATAACTGTTCTGAAGGTAATCTGAGCTCAGTGTCCAAGCTGTGTGCTCCCAAGACATGCAGACACCTTTCTAATAAATACAGAAACTTTCAAGAGGCACTGCAGTTAAACGCTGTGGGAGGCGAGGAATGCAGCTGCAGCGTCCCGTGAGTGGTGCGTGCGCCCTCGTGTGAAATCTGACACATAACAGATGGCATACTCAGGGCCGCTGCTCGTAACCGCAAGCCGTAGGCAATGGGTGGATACATTTCTTTGGAAAGGTGAGACATGCATCTGCCTTTGCCCAATTGCGTGCTGTCTTTTTACAATGACGCACGCAAAGCCCAATAGAAAAACGTTTCCCAAAAAAACCTCATGCACGAGCATGTGAAAAGTCCAGAGTTATTCCAAGAGGTCGTTTTCGTAGAGCAACACATGAACGCTGCGCTAGGCTCGACCTAAAAATGTTTTAAGGCGAGAGCACAAACACGTCAGCACTGGTTAGCAGTGGTAAAGTACACTAAGTCTTAAGGCCAACAAAAACAAATTCAGGAAAAATAGGAGGAAGAAGGCAAAACGTTTGGGAATGACCCTGCAGAAATACCAAGTTCAACACAATGCATGTGAATATTTTTTGAAAAACGGAATGTAGGAGAACACTCGCAGATGTTGGAACACTCGCAGATGTTGACTGATACGATAAAGCTGTGTTTGACAAAACAACTTATTCCTTTTTAATCATGAATTATACCAACAACAATGTGGGACAGCCTAAGGGATTTCTTTTTCTCCAAGCTACACCAATGTCACCATGGGTTGGTGGGAAAAGGAAGTAACCAGGATGATACATACTTGGAGAGAATTATCCTATGGGTAAGATTAATAGATGCTGTTTTCATAATCCGGAGAGGAACAGAGGTGGAATTTATGATGTATTTTAAATTCTTAAATCTAAATGATTTGGGATCCAATTCACATGTGCTACAAGTTCAAAGAAAGTCAATTTTCTAGATATAACAGTGTACGGGAAAAATTAAATGATCAAAACAACAACATTCAGAAATGCAACAGCCCCTAATAGGGGTTAACATGGAACAAGTTTCCATCCAAAGTGATTAAAACGAAGTATACCATATGGGGAATCAATACATATGAAGAGAGTCTGCTCAAATGAGAAAAAGTATAATGAGGAAGTGATTGAGAAATTCCAAAGAGAAGGATATCATTGGCATGATCAAAAACGTGGTGTAGAAAAAGCTGAATAAAAAAAGAGTATAGAAACTTTCATTCCAAAAGGAGAGAGGGACCTGCAACAGGCACAAAACCAGAGAAAATCAGAATAATGCTGACTTATAGGTTGGAGAGTAAGAACATCTGTAACATGTCTGGGTTTGTCTAGCACTTTACACTTTAAAATTGCTTTATGGTGGGGAAAGTAACGTTCAAGAGCTTTTTTCTGGCTACATGACTACCCGGCCTTGTTCAGTGCCGGACTTCTTTTTATGGTAGCTGCTAGACGCCTGTTGACGGCGTTCTAGTCCTTTTGGTGACCATACCATATAATGGCGGGTGGTGCAGGGACATGCCGTTGGAACACCGAAGACGCTTCTGAGGCAAGCCGGTCTGCGCCCGCCCGCGTCTTGCTGGGGCCAGGGGCTAGACCACCTGCTTATTCCAAGACAGAAAAGATCAAGTATTCATCGACGGAATTGAAGAGCCGCAATAGGCTGCCAGAGGTAGGTTGTCGCCACTATATGGCCCCTGATAATCCACCTATTAAATGCCCTTGCTGTAAATACATCTTAAACATGGCCAAGACAAAGGTAACTCTAGAGCCAGGTAGCTCGTTTAAGGGCAGGAATCAGAAGATGCGAGGTCATCCAACCAAGTGTTGGCAGATGTAATTAGTTAACTGTAGATCCCTCCCAAGCGCCAAACCGACTTATTTTCCTTCTTAGAGGAATCACAGCCAGAAGTACTCTTCCTTACAGAAACCTGGCCAAAAGAGGACAGTGGGCTTGTTGTAGCTGCAGCCCTGCCACCGGATTATATAATTACAATAGAAGGAGTATCGGTATCTAAAATCATGTATCCCAAAACTGTTCGGCAACGGTCCAAATTGGATACAGCCTGCTGGAAGTTGGCCTTATGTTGGTCAATCCCTTATGACTCAAGGACAAGAGGCCTCTATATCCTACTTAGATTTTAAATATTGGATTATTAAGGCCCTAAATGAATTAAGTCTACTAAAAACTAGTAAAAAACAGCAACCTCAAGATAAAATTACATGGTTCTCACAGAAGGAACTAAGACAACTGAAAAAGGAATGCAAAAAGTGCGAAAGAAAATGGAGATCCAATTATGATGATACCTGTAAACAGGTCTATAAAGCATAACTGAAAAAATACCAGTATGCAATACGTATAGCCCGATTAAACGATTTTGCAAAAAGAATAGAGCAATCGTCTGATTCTGCTAAAGAAATTTACACGATTGTAAAATCTTTACTGAAACCTGATCAGCCAAAAGCGGTAACTCCTCGATCCAAAGAACGCTGTGGAGCACTGGTGCATAACTTTGTTGAGAAAGTATGGTGCATTTATGACAACCTAGCAGGATCAGCAGTTCGCGATGAGAAGTACAGTAGGAAGACAACAGTAACATTAAAGCTGAGCTTTCCACATTTTCCCCAACTGGTTATAGAGCAGGGTTCTTCAAACTGTGGGGCGCGCCCCCCTGGGGGGGCCCGCACCATCCCAGGGGGGGCGCGCGCTCCACTCTGATCTTCCCTTTGTGCCCGTTCCTTTGTCCCTGTGGCAGCGCGATGTAGAGACTCTCTGTGAGGGCGGGCGATTTCCGTCAGAGTGGGGCTGCAGGGGCCTAAGAGCTGAACAAAGCTCATTAGCATGCAAATGGTCTCTTAAAGAGGTGTGAAGTGCTCGGGTGCGGCTGGCTCGCTGAGTGTGTGTGTGCCCAGAAGCTGTGTCAGCCCAGGCACACACAGGCAGGGTGAGATGAAGAGGGAGAGGGAGGGAGGAAGGAGACAGAGACAGATAGACAGAGGGAGAGCGAGGGAGGGAGACAGGCAGACAGAGGGGGAGCGAGCGAGGGAGGGAGACAGAGGCTGACAGAGCTAGAGCGAGGGAGGCAGCACGAGGGAGAGTGAGGGAGGGAGACATGCAGACAGAGGGAGAGCGAGGGAGGGAGACAGGCAGACAGAGGGAGAGCGAGGGAGGCAGAGTGAGGGAGAGCGAGGGAAACAGAGGGAGAGTGAGGGAGACAGAGGAAGAGCGAGGGAGGCAGAGTGAGAGAGAGCGCGGGAGACAGAGGGAGAGCGAGGGAGACAGAGGCAGCTAGAGGGAGAGCGAGGGATGTCGGCTGGAGCCGGCCACCAGACGTCCGTTATGTTGCCATGTGGGTGAATAGATGCATGGGTGTAGTGGTGGATGTATGGGTGGAGTGATGGGTGGAATGGTGGATATGTGGGTGACATGGTGGATGTATGGGTGGGGGGGTGGATGGATGAGTGAGGGGATGGATGGATGGATGGGTGATGGGGTGGATGGATGGTGGGGGAGAGGATGGATGCATGAGTGGAGGGATGGATGGGAGTGGATGGATGGATGGGTGGAAGAGTGGATGGATTGGTGAGGGGATGGATTGGGTGAAGGGATGGATGGATGATGGATGAATGGGTGAGGGGGTGGATGGAGGGATGGATGGGTGAGATGATGGATGGAGGGATGGATGGTGGATGGGTTTGCAAGTGGTTGAAGGGGTTTGGATGTGGATGGGGCACAGATGGAGGGAAGGAATAAATGGTGGGGGAGTTGGTGGATGACAAGGTGTACATGATGGATGGGGAGGGTTGTGATGAATTCCTTTGCCTTGTAGGATTGTGTTTTGAGCTGTGTGGTACGCCTCTGTCGTTTCGCCACACCCACTCACAGGCCTGCAGTTTGCTAGGCACTCTTGTTGTGTTGAGCATTGTTTGCCGGATATGGCCCGTGGTGTGCGCGTTGCAGTCGATCATGTGGTGTGCCGGATTCCCGAGGTTTCGGTCGGGTGGTGGGGGGGCCCAACATCTGGGGGAATTCAGCTGGGGGGGCTCAACCTGGAAAAGTTTGAATACCTCTGTTATAGAGGATGTTATTGTTGTAGCAAGTTCAATTAAATCAAGTTTGTCACGTGACTCTGCTCGAATAGACATCCTGCTGAAAGGAGGAGATGTGGTGCTTACAGCGTTCACAGACATATATAATCTGTCTCTGAATATCGGCAGTGTTCTGGGGGAATATAAACATCCCATTATCCGGCCACTACTTACAAAACCTACCCTGGACCTGGAGGTGGCAGGAAATTACAGACTTATATCGCTTCTTCAGAGAGTTAGTAAGATCTTAGAGAGTACGATAAACAGGTGGCTTGTAGACTATTTGAAAGCCAATAATATTCTACACCCCACTAAACAGGATTCCATTCTGGTTGCAGCACAGAAACAGCTCTGTTAATAGCCACAGAATATCCTAAACTGGTCCTAGATCAGGGCGGCTCAGCAGCGCTGATCCTTCTAGACCGAAGTGCTGCATTCGATACGGTTTCCTATCCTATCCTACTTCTTTGTCTGGAAGAAGCTGGTATTACAGGGATCACCCTAGGATGGCTCGCATAATTTCTGGAGAAGCGTAGCTTCCAAGTTTGTGAGGGATCTTTTTTCTCTGCCAGACACAGCTGATATGTGGGGTACTTCAGGGTTCGTTCCTGAGCTCTACACTCTTCAATCTTTATGTCCGCCCGTTCCGATATCATCTGTTCTTTCGGTTTCAAGATGGACGACCCACAGCTGATTGTCTCGCTATCCCCCGATATAGGCTCCACCTCTCTGAAACATAACAACTAAGTAGCGAAGGACTCCAACTGGCTGGCAGCCAGCTGCTTAAAACTAAATGGGGGAAAACAGAGGGTATGATAGTTAGCAATGATCCATCACTCTGGAGCCAAATTAGCTGGCCCGCTTCCCTAGGAGAACATTAGTCTCCCAAATTTGATGTTAAAAGGCTTGGAATTACTCTGGATAAGCATCTCTCCATGTCATCCCAAATCAAGAAGATGGCTGGCAGCTCTTTTGGACTCTTGAGAGCCTCAAGGAAGACACTGACATGGCTGCCAATGAAAGCTCGAAGAACAGTGATTCCAGGCCTAATTCTTTCAGGCCTTGATTGTGTCAACTCACTCTACTTGGGCAGTCTGCTGGCAGTTATTACGAAACTACAACTTATTCAGAATGCTGCAGCACAAATACTGCTGGGTATTCCAAAATCACAGATTACAATTTAAGGCTCTCAGGCATCAGGGAAACCACAATGCGGGCCCCTCATTCTTCGCCAGCTGATCACTCCTTATCCAGCCAATAGAGACCTTAGGCCCACCAATATTGATCTTCTAGTTGCCTCCATGGTCTATAGTACCAGAAGTGGAGGTTGTTCTTCACATGTATTCGACCCAAAATTTGGAATGCTTTACCTATTGGTCTAAGAAGGGGCGCTAACTACATGAGTTTCAGAAAGAAACTGAAAACCTATCTCTTTCCTTAAGCTATCCGCCATTTGATACCACTCTCTGTACTCTAACTAGCACTGACAGCACAGGGAAGCCCATATGGGTAGCCACGCGCCATATAAAATCAGTGAATAGAAAAATTTGTAAATAGACTATATTGGTGTGTCAATGTGGATAAAATATGGAGAGCACCACCTGTGCTCTAAAGAAACAGGCACTGGAGCACATTTGGGCAGTACAGAATAAAGACACTACATATACAATAGCAAAACATCAAGAAAGATACCATCAAAGTAATTGGTCAAATATAAGGCACAATGGGATTGAGGTAATACCGAAACAAGAATGAGGAGGAAACAGAGTAAGACAACTACGTCAATTGGAGTCTAAATACATTCAAAAATCCTGTTAAGGCTGAACAACGATGAAGAGATGCACATTCATATATGTAATTAATTAACTCTAAGGGTCAATTATAGATATTCTAACTGTGTGAACAGTATAGAAATATTGGGATAATGAGGATCTGGTCCACTTTATTGGACCCAAATGATTGGATTGCCACTCAAGCAAAAATGACAAACCTGAAGTCAAATAATAACTGCAGCAAAACATATATAATTGTAGGGATATAAATGTACAATCGATACTGATGTCACAATGTTGCCATTCAGGCACAAGTAACAATGAAATTTGGTGTAATGTGAAGATGATTTCAAGGAGATGCCACCATAAAGTGCAGACAAGCATTTGCAATGCAATAGGTCTCGCAGTTACGAGAGTTTGAGCTATTGACATTGTAGATGGCTATGCCTTTTATTTTGGTTTTTAAAACATAAATAAAAGACATTGTCATTTACAAAGGCAATAGCTTAAACTCAGGTAAATGCGAGACCTATTGCATTGCAAATCCTTGTTTTTAATCGTATAATGATGTTGTCCAAAATGATTATTACATTTGTGTGATAAAATTTAGAGTTGAAACTAAATACACTTTGAAGGGGCTGTCACGTTCTGCATTATAGTGAAAGTATATCATATTCCTTAATTTTATTTAACGGTTTCCGTAGCGCCTTTGCACCATAAGGATTGCCCTTGCAAAAAGCTGAAAAGGGCGAGATATGGAGAGAGCAAAACGCTGAATACAGAACAGGAACTTTTCAATGATAGACGTGTTCTTTCACATCCAGAAGTGATGAGTTTTTAGTGGTTTCCTGACGGTTTCTGCACATGCGGCCGTGTGATTGTGAACTTCAGGCCCAGCTCAGTCATGAGAATACTTAAAACCATGCCACAGGTGAGAGCGCTTACAACCACGCTTCAGGCGAGAGTACTTGAAACTATGCTACAGGTGAGAGCGCTTAAAACCTTGCTACAGGCGAGAGTGCTTAAAGCCCCGCTACAGGTGAGAGCACCTAAAACCCCGCTACAGGTGAGAGCGCCTATTTATTTATTTTATTTATTTATTAAAACCACGCTACAGGTGAGAGTGCTTAAAACCATACTACCGGTGACAACGCTTACAACAATGCTACAGGCGAGAGTACTTGAAACTATGCTACAGGTGAGAGTACTTGAAACTGAAACAGATGAGTGCTTAGAACCATGCTACAGTTGAGAACGCTTAGAACCACGCTACAGGTGAGAGCGCTTAGAATCACTCTACAGGCGAGAGCGCTTAAAACCACGCAACAGATGAGTGCTTAAAACCACGCTACAGGTGAGAGCGCTTAAAACCACGCTACATGCGAGAGTACTTGAAACTGCTACAGATGAGAGTGCTTAGAACCACGTAACAGGCGAGAGCGCTAAGAACCACGTAACAGGCGAGAGCGCTAAGAACCACGTAACAGGCGAGAGCGCTAAGAACCACGCTACAGGCGAGAGCGCTAAGAACCACGCTACAGGCAAGAGTGCTATAAGATCCAAGCTACAGGCGTGAGCACTTAAAACCACGCTACAGGTGAGTGTGCTTAAAACCATGCTACAGGTGAGAGTGCTTACAAACATGCTACAGGTGAAAGAGCTTAAAACCATGCTACAGGCGAGAGTGCTTAAAACCACACTACAGGTGAGGGCGCTTACAACTATGCTACAGGTGAAAGTGCTTAAAAGAACGCTACAGGTGAGAGAGCTTACAACCACGCTACAGGTGAGAGTGCTTAAAACCACGCTACAGGTGAGAGCGCTTACAACCATGCTACAGACGAGAGCGCTTACAACCATGCTACAGACGAGAGTGCTTAAACCACGCTACAGGTGAGAGTGCTCAAAGTACGCTACAGGAGCCCCTTCTATATACTGCCAGGCGCGCAATGGTCATTGGGCTCAAAGGGCTTCAATCCCACTCCCCTGTCTGTGTGTGTGCCCGGGTGAGACAGTTTCCCGGGCACACACAGATACTTTTTAAGCTGCTGTGTGCTGGCTACTCTGACATCCGTCTTCTTGCAGCTGCACCTGAGTACTTCACAGGTCTTTAAATGACCATTTACTTGCTAACAAGGCATTGTTTTTTTTGTACCCCTGCATCTCCACTCAGACTATACCCCCCCGAAATGTGGCACTAGTTTCGCCTCTGTATACTGCTACATGTCTTTGTGCATCAACCCCTAGGAGAGTCTACGAGCCCTAGGAGCAGAGGCACTTTATTTTCATGTAGGCGCTTCCTTGTCCGGGGAAGTCCCCGTCATTCAGTGATTGAGGGGAATCCACATCATTCAGTGATTGAGGGGAATCCCCATGAGGGATAGCTCTGCTGCTCACGGCCTCAGACTGGAATATCCGGCACTGTCTCACTCAGGGTCGGACCGGGAACAGCAACCAGCCCTGGCAGATTGCTGCTGGACCGGCCCTGGGACGTTTGAAGGGGCCGAGGGGGGGTTGCAAGCAAGAAGCACCACTCCCTCAGTTTTACTGCGCACAAACGGTAATCTGAGGAAATGTCATTACATAATGTACTGATGTATTCTGATCAGATTCAAGTATTTATTCCCACCACACTTAAGAATTGCAAAGAAAATGTGCGTAATTTGTACTTCTGTAATTCTGATATAGTCTGAAATATCAGCGCAGTTCACGTTTGTGGTGTGCTCGAAAAATAAGATCCGTCACCCTCACCTCCCTAAGTAACCCTTGTTTAAAGAAATTGTGCTGAACTTTTTCTTTTTGCATTTTCAGGATGGGTGCGAAAAGCACCATCTTGAATATGAGGGGCTCACTCTGCAGCTAAATAGGTAATACAATATTATTATAAAAGAATTACCAATGTTTAAAAAAAACACCCAACTAAAAGAAACTGGAACGCTTTGATAATCGAACTCTGGATATTTTGCTTTAAAATTGGCTCTAGAGGGGCGTGGCCAAGATGGCGGGCTGAGAGGACGCTCTTGCCGTGAGCTCCCGAGCCCCTGGAAACCCTGCACCGTCTTACGCCGCTGATCTCCCCCGGATCGATCGGGAAACACGTCCAGTGCACCCCACGGTGTTGTGGAGCGGTCCGCAACCCCCAATTTCCTTGCTGCAGCGGCGGTGCCGCAACGGGGCCGGCCCGCGGCGAGAGCAATCTGAGGAGCCGCCGGAGAACCATCGACCGCAGGCCTCCAGAGGTCCAAAGAGGAGGCCTTGTAGCACGGAGAGGTCCGGCGGCATACGGGTGTTCCGACAGCGAGACCCCGGCGTGGCCTGGACGGAGCCATCCCCTGCGGAGCGAAGCCGAATTAGCGGAGAGCAGAGGGGCGGAGCCGGCAGGAAGCAGCTACGCAAACCCGGGGATCAGGTAGGCCGCGAGGCCTGTGCTGTAGAGCCCTGCCCTGAGCCCCGCCCTGCGCCCCTACCGGGTGACTCCAGACTACCGAACGCTCAGAAACATCCCCGCTGCCTACGGGGCCTGACCCTTCCCCGGTCCCTGCCACTGAACAATCTACTTGGCCGGCCTTGGGACAAATTGTGATCGAGCGGGCCCGGACCCCGGATCGTGTGTTGAAGGAACCCCCCACCCCTCGCCTTCCCCACGTGGAACTTTGGCTGGCTCGTGTGGACGACGGATAATTGCAGAGAGCCCCAGGAGAAGTGGCTGTCCACAGACGCGGCCCAGACGGGGTCGGAGACCGTGGTGCTGGGTGACGACCGGAGGGGGAGCCGTCCTGTAGCGCCTCTCTCTGTGGCGGAGGGTCTCGGCCTCGGCTCCGGCCGAAGTGGGACACCACACGTATAGCCCAGAAGACGAGACCGCGCCATAATAACGCTGGCCCTCGAGGACGAGGCGGATTGCCATATTGGACGAGGGCGAATCGCTCACACCGGACCCGTGGAGCAACCATCGCGCCCAGCACTTGGAAGCGCCCAACAGAGCTCCAGTTTGAATCGGCGCTCCGGAGTCCGGAGACCCCACGAGCTGTGAGGATTGCCGCCCTGCGAAAGATTGCTGTACGGGCCCTGGCCCCTTCCTCGCCATAACGCGTGGGCCTTTGTGATACCCCACCCCCACGATGTCGAATGCCAGAGGATCAAAGAAGGGAGACCGGACCTTACCCGACATGCTGGGCAGAGGCGCCCGAGACAGGACAGGAACCAGCCAGCCCGAGCCCCCCGTCCAGCTCTCGGGGTGCGGAAGGCGGGGAACCTCCGGTAACTAGATCCTTTCTGGAGTCACTGTTCAGCTCTTTGAGGGAGGATTTTCAAGCCTTAAAACAGGAGGTGGCCGGGGAGGTTCGAGAAGTTCGAAGAGAGGTGGACTCCCTGGGAGAGAGAGTGAACACGGTAGAGGCGGCTGGCCACTCCAGGGATGAAGAAATCACGCACCTACAGCAGGAGGTCCTGAGACTGAGAGATCAACAGATCGACCTACAGGCCCATGCCGAGGACCTTGAAAACAGGTCTAGACGCAACAACATCAGGGTCCGAGGCGTTCCATCCAGTGAAGAAGGAGAAGATGTGGCTGCCTACCTGGGGGCCCTGTTCCGTGAAATCCTGGGAGAATCCGAAGACTTCCCGGTCTGAATTGATAGGGCGCACAGAGTGGGCCGACCCCGGAGGGCCTCGGCGCCTCCTCCAGACATTTTAGCCTTCCTGCCGGACTTCCCTCTGAAGGAGCGGATTCTCCGTGAGGCCAGGCGACAGCAGCCTTTACGTTTCCGAGACCACCAAGTGGCTCTGTACCAGGACTTGTCCGCAATAACGCTGCAGAAACGGAAGGCCTTTAAAATTGCCACGGATTTTTTGAGGGAACATGGCACACAGTACTCTTGGGGTCATCCCTTTCGACTCATCTTCCGCTGGAATGGGGCTCTACACCAGCTCCGATCTCTCCAGGACGTTTGCGGAGTGCTGGGAATCACCGCGACGGACACAGACACTCCAGCGCCTCGTCGTAGGCGAAGCACACGGGACGGCTGGCAGCTAGCCGGAGGACGGCGCTCCCCGCCGCCGCCCACGAGGCCCGACTCACCTACAATTCGGGCGGAAATGACCAGCGCCATACAAGAGGCTTCCAGGACCACGGCGGCTGGTGATGTGGCCTTGACGGCTTGAACATACTCCGGGGGGAGATTGCAGTAGCCTTATCTTCATTGCAGGTGCGGGGGATCCAGGGGTAGGGGGGTGGCGGGAGCACTGGAGGCTGTGGCTGGACGTCCACTTGACTAACTTTCCACGGCCTTGTCCGTTGAGGACCAGACTGGGACAATGAAGTACTATGCATGGTTGGGGATGGAGGGGGTGGGTGAGGGAGTTGAATGGGGAAGTTTGAGGTTTGGGGAGTTCACTGGACGGTGGGGAGAATGGGGTGGCGTTGGGCTCCAGGGAGGGAGTTTTCACAGTTGGGGGGGGGAATACGGGGACTGTACTGTGCTATGATGTCATTTACTTTCATTGCGTGCTGCGGCTGCGTTCTGTTGCCTTTGAATTTCGCTATGCGGGCCGAGCCCGACTTGCTGAGCGCTACTGGTACTCTCCTCACTGATGGCCCTTAAGGTTGTCACCCTGAACGTAAAAGAGCTGAATAATCCGGTCAAACGAAGGGCTGTACTGTCCCTACTTGATGACACACAGGCAGACATTTGTCTGCTACAGGAAACCCACCTTTTAGCTAAGGACTGCCACAGACTACGGTCCCCAAAATTCCCCACACAGCTCTTCTCTTCCTGCACTTCCAAAACAGCAGGGGTGGCGATCATGGTGTCTAGAAGGTTCAAGGGGGAGATACTACACAAGGTAGCGGAACAAAAGGGGAGGCTTCTAGCTTACAGAGTCAAGGTGGGAGGTCTGGTGTTCACTGTAGGCTCGATATATAGCTCCAACGACCATCAGGAACAGTTTTTGAACAGGGCACTGGAGGAAGTGACAACCACCCCTGACAGACACATTGTTATTGGAGGGGACCTGAATATGGTCTTCGACACGTCCCTGGACAGGTCAGCGCAAAGACGCCTACAATCAGGGGAGCTCTCACACTCGATTAGGTCCCGCCTGGAGGAACTGGACCTGCATGATGTATGGCGCCGCCTCCATCCCACGACTCGTACCTATTCCTACTACTCCCACGCCCACAAATCCTACGCGAGACTGGACCATCTCTTGGTGACGGGTCCGATGTTTGAGCTGGCCTCGGCCGCTGATATGGGGGTCCTTTCCCTCTCTGACCATGCCCCGGTGGAGGGCACTTTCCAACTACCTCCTGTGTCTCCCTCACGAGGGGTCTGGCATCTCAGGGACACTCTGCTGCACAAACAATCGGTAGTGAAACATATCTGCGAGTCAATTGACGAATACAAGCGTCACAATGATAACGATCAAACCACCCGCGCGACACAATGGGCCGCCTTAAAGGCGGTGCTCCGCGGCGAGTTTATTGCAGTCTCCTCAGCAGAGAATAGAGACCGACAGCTTAAAAAAGACGAACTCACACGCACGGTGAGGGAGCTGGAACAGGTGCATCAGCGGACAGGAGCCCCTCGGGTCTGGAGGCAACTTAAAGCCGCCAGGAAGCTCCTGTCCGCGCTCGACATGGATAGGGCGGAGTATGCAGTACTACGCCTGAAACACAAATACTACACTGGCGGAGACAGGTGTGGCCGGCTCCTTGCGAATAAGCTTCGCATACAACATCAGCAGCATCGGGTGAAGGAACTGTCGGTTCCCGACGGAGGTAGTCACGGAGGATGGCCAGATTGCGGAAGGCTTTCGTAGATACTACGCCGATCTCTACACGGGTGTCCCCCCCTCAACGCAAGCCGAGATTGACTATCTGGAGTCGGTAACTCTCCCCTCCCTCACGCCGGACCAGGCCCAGCATCTTGAGCGGGAGATTCGGATTGAGGAGGTGATCACGGCCATTTCCCGACTCAAACACGGGAAGGCTCCGGGACCCGATGGTTTCATACCTCTCTTCTACAAAACATTCTGCCAAGACCTGGCGCCACTGCTGACGCGCCTGTTTAACTCGTTCTCTGAACCGGGTGCCATCCCTCCTCCAAGCGACAGTGTCAGTGATCCCTAAACCGGGCAAGGACCGGACCGAGTGCGGCTCCTACCGCCCGATCTCGCTCCTGAACGTGGATCTGAAGATATACACCAGTATCCTTGCGGCGCGTCTGGCACTCCACCTACCAGGTATGGTTGACCCGGACCAGGCCGGGTTTGTCCCAGGCAGGCAGACAGTTGATAATACTAAACGGGTGACCCACATACTGGAGAAGGCCTCCCGGATTCCCGGGGAACGCATGCTCCTCATTATAGACGCGGAGAAAGCGTTCGATAGAGTGCATTGGCCTTACCTAGAGAAGGTGTTGTGTAAACTGGGAATAGGAGAGAAGTTTCGGCACCTGGTATTCAACTGCTATAGATTCCCGTCCGCAGTGGTGAGAGTGAACGGTTGCAGCTCCCAGAAGTTCGCGATAGAGAGGGGCACCAGGCAGGGGTGCCCGTTGTCGCCGCTGCTCTTTGCCCTTTATATGGAGCCGTTCGCTCAGAGGGTTCGCCAGAACCCTGATGTGACAGGCGTCCGCATGGGGGAGTTTGTCCACACCCTTGGTCTCTACGCGGACGACGTGATCTTGACGCTCGATGACCCTAGGAGGTCGCTGCCTGCTTGTATTGAGGAGCTGGAAACCTTCACGACTGTGGCAGGATTTAAGGTGAACTTTGGGAAATCAGCAGCCCTCGACATCTCGTTGTCTGACACCACTAGAGCTGACTTGCAGAGGCTCTTCCCTCTGAGCTGGTCTACGGACCAAGTGCCCTACCTGGGAATTCTCCTAGCGCCCTCTCTTCCTGCCATGGTCACGGCCAATTACACAGCCTTAAGCTAGAAAATTAAGGAAGAACTGACCCGGTGGGACAAAGGCACATTGTCTTTGCTGGGCAGAATAGCCGCGGTGAAAATGACCCTTCTGCCGCAAGTCTTGTATCTCTTTCGAGCCCTTCCGTTACAACTCCCTAAAGGATGGCTCAGGCAAACCCAGTCTGCTATCGCACGCTTTGTGTGGCAAGGCCGTAAACCCAGGCTCAAAAGAACCTTATCCACGCTGGCGCCTGAGTCCGGGGGGCTTGGCATACCGGACTTGCATAAATATTTCCAGGCTGCACAACTACGTTACCTAGTAGAGTAGAGTCGACGGGAATCTGATAAACACTGGTTGTTTCAGGACCAAGCGGTGGCGGGCAGAACACTGCAGGAAGTGCCCTTCCTACGCAGAGCCCACCGACCTCCCAACCTCTATGCGTCTTTCGTAACAAGGGTTCCGCTCCAAGTGTGGGATGCCGTGTCTTCCAAACATGAACTTACCACCTTTCCTTCTCCGTTTACGCCGATACTCGGAAACCCGGACTTCAGCCCTGGTATGGAGCCTGGAGATTTCGCGCTCTGGCGTGCGGCCCGGTGCTCTGCCCTATTTCATATGTACGGCCCGGAAGGTGTCGTTTCCTTCCAGAACCTTCGACGGGACTTCGACCTGCCCGAGACGGAACGCATGAGATACATGCAGGCTCGTCACTGGGCGCTCCAGCCGCAGATACGCGCCTTGGCGGATTGGAAGCTCACGCCTTATGAAAGATGGCTAGTTACATGCTCCTCAGACGCCAAGCTTCTCTCAGACCTCTATAAACTCTTGCAGCCCCCCCCTTTTCATATCTACAATCCCGGACGAGTACGCTGGGAACGAGAGCTGGGACGATCGCTAAGCCACACTGACTGGGACCACATCTCTTACCGGGCACGACACTCTGCTTATCACTCAGGGCTCACTGAAACATTCACCAAACTATCCACTTACTGGTATCGCACCCCCGAGAAACTGCATGAAATGAACCATACCATTCCACAGACCTGTTGGCGAGACTGTGGACAGACTGGCACACTCACTCATATACTGTGGGAATGCCCCCTACTGAATCCCTACTGGGAAGAGGTATTGAATGAGATAGACCGGTGCTTTGACATTGAATTGCCCCGCTTCCCTGCCTATGTTCTGCTAGGTTTGCCAAATGGCTTGATGTACCCCCTGAGATCTAAGAAGGGTAGGCAGATAGCGATTGCCTTGGGCTCGGCGATTCAGAATATACTCATTCACTGGCGCACTACCACGCTCCCTACAGTTGTTGGTTGGCTACATAGATTGTGGCATGTCCTAGGCATGGAGAAGATGTCCCTGGTGGTGGCGGGAGAGGTGGACACATTTGAAGAGCTGTGGCTGCCATTCCATACATTGTTACAGTCAGAATTTAGGGAAATTACCTGTCCTAGATACCTCAGACTGCTACGGCTGACGTCCCAGTCAGCCCCGTCCACCTGAACTGCCTGAGAAGATAGCTAGAGGGGAAGAATGGATGACTATGCTGCTATGGTGGGGAGAGGAGAGATCGTTAGCACAGTACAGAGGGTGGGGGGAGGGACTCGGGAGGGACAGGGGGGGGCAGTTGGTTGGGAGGGTGTTGTTTTTCTTTTTTTTGGTTTTGTCCCACCCGCAGGAGCACTTGCCATAAGGAATTGGAGCATGGTGTGCCCAACACACTGTACGAGCGGATTGCACATCTGTAACAAACTGTTTGCACTATTTCCGGTGGGGCACCTGTGGTTATTTGTTTGTATTGTTTCCTTTTTCTTTCACTGCTGCAATAAAATACTTTAAACCTAAAATTGGCTCTAGAACCACTTTTTGATGCGTGATAAATTCTGGACAGATTAACCAAAGATCCAGGAGAGGACTCGTAAAGTGCCTTGCACACTCACACACTCGCATCGCCACCCTAAACCCACACTAGCGTTGTGGCGGTATGGACTCTGTGCCACCATCGGGAGGGGTGGAGAGGGTCTTGTGGGTGGAGGTGAAAGGTCACCATATGATCAGTCTGAGTGTGTGAATTAAACGTATACAATTGTTCTCATGTGCAATTTTTAGGTCTCGGCCTGCGTAGGCTGAGCTTGCGCAGTCTCGCCGGTGAGATCTTATGTTTCTTAGTGTGGGGCTTGAACCCGCCCCTCTTCTCCATTGGCTGACTACCTAAACGGAGGCCAGCCATTGGAGGAGAGGGGCAACTGTCCATTTAAGCCCCGTCTTTTTGGGATTCGGGGGGTGTTTTTTCGTTTCTTTCTCTCTTCTTCCCATTGGCTGGAATTTTACATTCCAGCCAATGGGAAGAGGAGAGAAAGAAAAACACGCCCCCAAATCCGAAAATGACGGGGCGTTTTGGAGATCCATTTTTGCAGGACCTCGGAGAAAGATGGTGTGCTTCTCGCTGGTTAATTACGCTTTGACGCTTTGATATAAAGAGCATTCACTCGCCGCCTCTATTGGTAAACAACCGCTTTTACTGCTGCGCAACGACCCTATTTCTGAACATTCTTTGGATCCCGAACGGTTGCGGTTAAATAGTTTCCGTTTGTAGAACACAGGCAGCAATCCTACGCTCTTACGAAAGTTAGTGTTCACTAGAGGCGGAGGTGCAAGCTGGAGTCGATTGCTCCAGGAATCTCGTGATGAGCAAAGCACCAGGGGACACGAGAGAGGAAGGCAGGGACGCCGGGCATCATGTAACTGTTGTTGCTGGCACCACAGACTCTACGAACAGGGCTCAACCTGGGGCGACAGCCACCGCTGGAGGCACTTCGTTCCATGGACGCCCAACACACACTCGAGGCACAAAACTGCCCGGGCACAACCCTTACCGGTGGCAAAAAGCATGTGGGCCTAGCGGGGCTTCCGGCGAAAAACGTGTTGCCACCCAAAAGAAGGGAAACGACTCGGATCCTGGACGTGCCGTGGTTCAGGGGCATGGTGACAGCCGCCGACCAGGAGGTACGGGAGGAAGAGTCGCACTTGATGGCAGCCATAGGCTTCTGGCATATTCCGCCGCAGATGTTCTTGCCAGTGGTGGGGAAGGCCACGATAGTCTTATACCGGAGCCGTGGGGCCGTCTATCGTGAGAGGTGGCGTATTAAAGCGGCTGGCAAGTTCTTCATCCACCCGTACTCTTCTTTCAGGTGGATAGATTTCCGAGGGGCGGGTGCAGCTTCTTCCAAATAGGAGCTGGAGAAAAGTAAGAGTCGCTATTGACAGGCTCTAGTGCAGGAAGACGCCCTCACTCAGTGTGTGGGAGGCATGGCAGTGGTTATGAAAAAGCATACACCCGCTACAGATGTGATTACAAGAACGATTGTCAATGTCACAATTACATACGTACTATTTTAAAGAGTATTTGCACAGAACCATTCCTTTAATTGTGAGTAAACAGTTCAAGGTTCACGAGTAAGCATTTTTTTGGCTTTTAAACCTAAAAAAACTTACTGCAGATGCGAACACGTCTTTTGTGCTTGATAATGAAAAATAAAACGTTTAGGCTGGTATGTTATTCGCTTGCCAGACGTTATAGTAGTGTTGCTTGTGCTCACAGTGTTAAATTCTGCTAAAAACATGGGTGGCTCATTTGACTGTGTGCTTGGCTCTGTGTGTGTGGCTCTGTGTGTGGCTCTGTGTATGTGGCTGTGTGTGTGTGGCTTTGTGTGTGTGTGTGTGGCTGTGTGTGTGTGTATGTGTGGCTCTGTGTGTGTGTGGCTGTGTGTGTGTGTGGCTCTGTGTGTGTGTGTGTGTGGCTCTGTGTGGCTCTGTGTGTGTGTGGGTCTCTCTCTGTGTGTGTGTATGTGTGTGTGTGGCTCTGTGTGTGTGTGTTGGGCTCTGTGTCTGCTAATACTCTCTAATACTCTCTAATGCTCACCTATTGCCATTGTAAATGACAATACCATTTATTTATGTTTTAAAAAATAAAAAAAATGAAAAAATGCCATTTGCAATGCCAATAGCTCTAACTTTAACAAAGACGAGACCATTGCACTGTAAATGCTTGTAATTAACGTGTCCCAAATCATTTCTAACGAAAGGGAGGATTTTCTATTTGTAATCTGGAGGTTTTGAATAACCCCCTCCCCTTCAGCACCAGACTTCAGGCAGGGAATGTAACCCCCACCCCGTGTTCGTGGGGCTACGCCTGAAATACTTATACGCAATCTCATACAGTGCGTATATCTTGGGTAAGCCGAGGCCACAATGGCAGACTTACCTCTATATTGCGATGAGTTGTGAATGGCAGTGCCCTGGGTTTCTTCCTAAGAACCGATAGGTCTGTGAGCGGGTCTGCGTGGGGTGAAAGGAGTACAACACTGAGCTAATACTCCATGCGAGAGACCGGTCAGTGTGTGGTACCCTTAGTAATGTTATTGTCCCGCGGGGTGGGCAGTGAAGGGCGGTGCACTCACCTGCTTGGGAGGGGGAGGCTCACAGCCCACGAGTTCCACACAGCTCTGGGGGCCTCCAATGCCTGCAAGGACCTCACACCCCGCCCCAGCTCTGTGGGGTTCCCAAATCAGTCCTCTGCACACGGTCCTGCACACACACCTCTCCACGGGGTCCCTCAAACACTTTGATCCAAGGTCTCGACGTCCCTCTGGTGCCCCCCGGTCCTCCACACGGCCTGGTGACGACGCTACAAAGACAGCCGAGCTCAGGGCAGCGCCTAGAGGAGAGCGGCAGGGTGCTAGGGTGGCGGTGGTCCTGCTGTGCGTGGAGAGGCGGTGCTCGAGTCAACCTGTATCCCTCAGTGGAGAGACCACACCCGAGTCCCATCACCCCTGGAGTTTACAAGTATAAAGTGTGCGGAGGGGTGGGGGGGGCAGGCCGGTTGGACATTGGATGCTATACCCCGAGAAGGGCAGCACACCTGAGAAAGGAACCCCTGAGGGCAGAGGGGGTGATGGCTGGGAGCATATCAGCCAGGACATGGCTGAAGTGACGTCACGACCCAGTATCCTCCCTGGAGTTTCCAACCTTAACCCCTTCGATGCTCATGACGAGCTCAGCTCGTCATGAGGCACAGTTGAGCTGTGCTGATGACGAGCTGAGCTCGTCATGAACAATGGGGATTCTGGCAAGGCAGCACAGAAGGAAAATATCGCTAGCAGCCAATGTGTTAAGGAGGGGAGGGGAGCCGGCTGCCTGCCTGGACATTGACAGGGCTCCTGAAACAAGAAGATGAGGGTGGAGGGGGTGATTGGCAGGGTTGGATAGGGATCAAAAATAGGACCGGGAGGGCACCCTAAAAAATGTGGCAAACGTGTGGATTGTGCTTTTTCGCAAAACACTGCTTTCGTGTTTTAAGTATTATGAAGTTCTCTAAAAAAAGTGTGATTTCTTAACTTCGCTGAGATTTAAAAAAGAAATGCAAATATTTCTAGGACTCTTTGTCCACGAAAGAATTCACAGTTGTGAACCACACCTGAATATAAGTGAGGTCAATTCTGCTCAGGCACCCCCGCCCAATCTGCATATATTAAACGGCGGACCAGCCAGAGGGGAGTGACACCCCGCCCCCTCGGTAAAAGGGTGGTAACAGAGGCCCCTCTGCCTAGGAAAGGCCGCCCGGGCACCCACTGGGCCGCTGGCCGCACAGACACAGCACAAAGCGGCCACCATGCAGGCCAAAAAAGCGGCCCACAGCTGAAACTCGGGTACCGGCCCAGGCTCTGCCTTACCAGCCCGACCCTGGGGATTGGCACAGAGATGATGATGCACAATGGCCGAAGTGACGTCACGACCCGAGTCCCCTCCCAGCCGTCTTCCCTGGAGTTTCCATGTTTAAGCAGGTCTGCGGGGAGGAGATCAGGCCGCCTGCACCGCCTCCTTTATTTTTTCCTCTTGTAACGTATCTTTTGCTACCTCTTGTATTTTGTTTGCTCTTGACACATGCACAATTGTCACTATTGCCTTATGTAACGTAACGTTTGCTTTTGTAACATGCTAACTTGTAATTTTTCCTCATGTTTCACTACTGTTACTATTGCGAAGCGCTCTTACACCTTTGGGTAAAGTCTGCACTATATAAAAACTCGTAAAATAAATAAATAAAATTGCTAACCAGGGGCCTGAGCAGGGCTGCACCCGGAAAGAACAGGAGGGCGGGGTAAGGGGGGTGATTAGCACAGAGATTACCAAAGGCCACTTAGAGTGACATAACGGCCCTGCACTTCAATGGGAAGTGCCCCGACATGAATGTTGTTCACCCATTGTAGGTCTGAAAGAGATGGGAACAAGGGGCGCCTTACAAAGGGAGTCAGCCCAAAATTGGAAAAAACTGAGGGCTTTAAACAGAGGAATCAGTCTGTATTTATCAGATCAGATTTAAAACGTTTCTCACCAAAAAATAAAGCTTTTGTCTTGGGTGGGATCACAGGAACATTATTTTATTAACGCTGTACTTGCTGGTTTGAGGGGGGGGATCACCGACCTCTCCGAGCTAAGCCAGAGCTGGGCTACAGGCTTGAGGCTGGCTCGAGCGTTTCAGTTGCTCGCCCACCTCTGGTGAAGAGTAGGCATCTGTTAGTATATACTGGTAGGCTCCTGTGTAGCACCTCGATGACGGATGCTTGGACGCTGCACAAAGCTTTTCGCAAGTTGCTGCTTCACTGGGCAGTTCATGCTTTATAAGGACATTGATTGTTTGCAAATACGGGATTTAATAGGGCATTCACTGAGGTCGACTCGTGACGTGGTTAGCTTTTCGGGATTTCAGCGGAATGCCGCACAGCCTGGTTCGTCATCACGGGTGCCTGCTTACTGCTTCATGCGCGGCAATGAACTGCGCCTCGCATCTGCACATTGAACACTCAGCAGTTCTTCTCCGCTGCGCCGGATGCTCTAAGAAGCCTCCGCTGCTCCGGCGCGGGGTGTTGGCTGCATAAGTGATTGATTTCGGGCTGCTCTATTTATCTCCATTCAGAGCATTCACGCGGGCGTCTGCCGTCCTACTGCCACAAGGGTTTATGACCTTTAGATAGCTTGTCTTTTAGTCAGAGGAGTTCTGGGCAGGTAGTGCGCGCTCTGCCAGCCTCCGGGAACAGGAGATGTGCACGCGTACGGAGTGCACATCTGCTGTCCGTACGCGTGCACATCTCCTGTCCGCTCGTGCCACCTCCTGTCTTCCTTCGGGAGAGAAAGCGGCAACAATAGTCTCGGAAGCTAAGCAGCGCATGTGCTGCGTTCGCTACAAGACCTAAAACAAGCATTTGCAATGCAATAGGTCTCGCATTATTTAAGTTTGAATTATTGGCATTGCTAAATAATGCAACGCCAATAGCTCAAACTTTAATAATGCAAGACCTATTGCATTGCAAATGCTTGCTCTATCTTAGGCTTATGCATCTGCTTTACCTACATACTAAAATATGCAGAATTGTCGACACGTGCTGGACTTTAAGATCATTCTCATATCACAGATGATGATTACATTGCTAATCTTGTATGCAATAAAGTCCATATATTAAGAAGACAAAAAGAGAATTTCATAGCTGCAAAGCTTTATATCCTTTTGGATACTAGGGAGATGAATGTAGGCTCGGAAAAGTAACTCCCAAGTGCATAAAAGACAATTGAGGAGAATAAGCATAACACAAATAAATTGACTGAACAAACGGAGAAACTATGATTCAGTGATTATAAAATGACATTGCTTCCATATATTGGGGAAATCACTCATGATAAATTCTATTCATTTAGTTTTTTATGAAATAATTTCATTTGGTTGTGGGGCACTACTTATCCCAGAATGCCTCATAATGGTCAGAATGGGCTTTTCTATAAATAGTGAAATGAATGAGGAACTGCCCAACGGTGACCAAGACCTTGACGGCCGAAAAGTGTCAGTTTGTACTGGAGGAGCAGTAAATAAAAGTATTTGGGTGGAATTCCTGGAATGCACATTTTTCAATCTTGTTGCTGCAGCATTTGGAAGGCTTTGTCCAGCCTCTACGCCAGCTGTAAGTGTGCACCCTTATCTGTGAAGGGCAGCATTGTTCAGGGATATGCATATATATTTATGTATTTAAAGGTTACAGGGAAGTTATAGTAGGGTGCAGATTTTACATATACAAAACCGTAGAAATTAAGCAGTTATAGTTATCTTAAGAAACTATAACTTGTGCTCTAAGGAAACTATTTTTGCGCCCCCACCATGCACAATTTTCTCATTAATGATTTCACTGGAAATGTTGCAGTGATATTATCAAAGATTGTCAAAGATTGTCATAGAACATGTCATGAGTAATGTGATATGTGGGGTATTTGGCAGTGCATGGCGACGGAATGAGTTATAGTTACCTTAGGGCACGATTTATAGCTAGTTGACATAACTGTAACTAGTGAGTTTCACTGGTTTTGTTCATTTAAACGGTATGTTTAACCTTTGGTATTTTTCAGTGAACTTCTAAGGTTTTTTCTAAGGTTTTTTTGCAAAGTAAGATTTCAATACAATACCTGACCATAACATCACTTTAAACTTTATTTTTTTCAATGAATTTCTATTTTTTTTTTAAACATAAAATGTCAAACCCGCACAGCGCACGGTCTTTGGCATTGAGCGGCATAGGGCTGGCTGCAGGACCTAGCCTGCAGCTCTGCGTCCAACTCGCACAGCATGGGCCTGGCCGCAACTAACCACGAGGGGGGGCGTTCTAATCTTCAGCTGAAAAGCATAGCGCTCCAGCCAGCTTGTAACACTTGTTAATCTCATGCTCGGTGCTGAGGACAGTGAGACGAGTTGGGTGCCTCTACAGCGTCGACGATTATAATTATTACATAGTGTGGCAGGTTTACTTTAACATGCCCGGAAGCCTGCTCATGTAATGAGTTTTGCACATGCTCGTAGGGAGATTCCATCCCTCTGCGGGGGGATTAGTGCAGTTTTCACTCGTTACATAACGAGTCGTTAGTGACTCCCTTCACACGGGCCGTATTCAGGGGAGAGGTCCCGCTTGTGTGACACAAAGACATACTAGGATTGTCCCCAAGCAGGCCGTGTATGGAGCTCTGCTTGTGTTGCCAGTACACCTGCTGTAGTCATTGCTTCTGCCCAAGGGGCCCACACCCATCCCAGGTTTCGTTGAGGGATCGCTGTGGCATGTGATGTACATCAGAGCAGGCCTGCTCGCGGTGCCCTGTGAGGGCTGCTGCCAGGTAGTGTAGTGTGGCACATGCTTTCACACCGAGGGGCTGGAGAGCACGGCGAAGTGTTAATTGCCCTAAACACTGTTAGCGTGCCGACCAGATGAGAAGCATAACTCTGCAGCTTTCACTTCAGTTTAGTTGCCTCTGTTTTGTGCATTGTGCCCTGCCCCCGCTTTGTAAGGTCGGGGAAAGAGGCTCGTAGTTTGGTGGCGCCAAGTAAGCAGGTATTCTCACAGCATTTTTTTCTCCTATATGTACAAATACGCACGACATAGCGCTTAATTTTACACCTGCTGTTTCTAAGCACTGTTAATAACAGATTGCTACCAGTGCACAATTTATCGTACACAGAAGAGTGGACGTCAGAGACTGCTTTGTCGGATGTGAAGCCATGACCTCTAAAACGCAGCATTTGGCAGTGGCGAATAGTCACTCAATGTGCCATATAAACACCCTCTCCCTGTGTCTCTCACACAAATACGTAACTGGTGCTCATGCAAAGAGTTCCTAAACCTTCGGGTCGAGTTTGCGCCATATAACACTGCAAAACAAGCGCTCACCATTGCTTTGTCCTCCCCGTGACCCTGTGCGCCTCTGAGCTCTTGGCCTGCTTCACAGCTGTCGTGAAGACTTTTCTTATCTGCTTGTTAAATAAACAAGCAGATAAGAAAAGTTCTCACAACAGCCGTGAAGCAGGAGAAGCAGTCCACCAAAAAGCCAAAGGGATGCAACGAAAAACACATCTTTCCAAAGGGAAGCCAGCGTTTACCATAAGCGCTGACGCTACCTAATGGAAATGAGGGGCGGGGCTCGAGTCCCTTTCTCAAAACTGACTACCTAGTTATAGCTCTCACAGGCGAGGAGCGCATGCGCGCTCCAACACCAGGTGAGACCTAAAAATGCTTGGTGGGGCCCCTACCCATTCTAGGCACGTCACCAAGCTAATAAAATGATGTTTGAATGATCCCCAGTGGGGAATAGTGAGGTGCTCCTCCAATTTGTTTCTTATGCGCTATCTTTTCATCCATTTCATTTGTTTTTCATTGTTTGGGCGCCCTGATGCCCACCAAGGACACCTATATGTTTTTTTTGTTATTGGGTGGATGTGGGGGGAGCCCCAGGCTTTTACCTTTTTATCAGGCCTCAGACTGTGTCCTGATATGGCTAGCGCCACATTTTTGTTGATGCGATGAAAACCAATCAGATCTCATCATGAGATACGTGGGCTCCACGATCCTCTGTAGTGCAATATGTTCAACGTTTTTGAGGCTTAAATTACTAAAAAACTGAACGGATTAACAAAAAAAATCACAAAAAGCACGCTTTCTAGGCCACGATCTTGATCTTTCTTCCTGCTAAATTTGGTGTAAATCCATTCAGAAGTTTTTGCCGCATCACTGTTTAATTTTCCTATAGAAAAATGAATGAGGAAAACAAGTTTTGGGACACCCCCTTTTTCTCTGTACTTGCTTGTCGGATCACCCCGAAACTTCCCAGGAAGTAGCTGAGCTGAATCAGACATTTAAAAAAAGTTTTGTGAAGATTTGGCAAACACCACCAAAGCTATAAGGAAACCAAAAAGTTATCGGAACATGATCCTAATAGCCCACAGTAGCGATTGCTGATAGACAGATATTCACTTTTCAAAATCCCTTTTATTTTTTTCCTCACTGTATCCCAAGGGTACTTTTTTACATATTAATCTTAAATGTCATTATTTCTTTTATTAAAAAACTTTTACATTTAAAATCACTTCAAAATATTTTAAATATATATTTAATGTCATGGTTATAGTTGCCTGGAAAAGGATGTGCTTCACGTGGTTGTGCCCTGATTCCTGGTGCAGTTGGCCAGCAACGATAACGTCTACTTTTACTCTGTGAGAACCTTCAGAGAGACAATTTCAGCAGCAAATAAACCTGTTGTTGAAGACACGTTGGCAAGCAGGCATTGCTTTGAAGACTCAGTCAGATGACCAAGTTGTTATGATTGTCATAGCTACAAGTCTCCAAAGCTTTTGAGTGTCCATATGGAAGAGATATTGTAGACTGCAGATGGGTCATTTGACACAGTGTTCAATAACTGCTACTTTAAACATAGAAGACATTTTGCATCATAGGTCAGCCAGTGTTAACACTTGCATTTGTTCCCAACAAAGAATGTATATTTTCCTATCTTTCAAGAGGGAAAAATCTTGGTTTTGAAGACAGGAAGGAAAGCATAATTCTATTAGAGTCTATGTTATTAGCAAATATCTCTTGAACGTAAATAATACATTTAACTAGATGTCTTGACTTGCTCTCTGTCCAAGTGTACAGGATCTTTGTAATTTTCTATTGTTTAAGGGCATAGTAGAAGTGAAGCAGAAGGATCTGGAGGAGTTTGATGATGTTTGAGTGACTTTTCGGAAAACAGAAAACACCTGTGTAGCTGGAGAAAAACATGCAAAGAAATTGAGCTGTCTGTGATGGAGAGATATGGCAGCATTTGGGACTCGACTGTCCTTGATGTTCAAGGTCTCATGCTTTTTTTTTAATTCACTGACTACTATTTTTAGGTCAAGCCTCTGCAGTGTATGCGCCGCTCTGTGAGGCATACTGTAATCTAGACTGACTGTGGCTTGAAGCACCTTTCATCTTTTTCATTTGTTTCTGTTCGTGCCTTTTAAATATGCTTAATTAGTCCCACCTTTTTGTGTTTCAAACGCTTCTAGGAGACTGCTCCTGTTACACATGGTCTTACGTTTTTTTAATATACGTTCCGTTGTGCGCACTATTTTTTTCTTGTTTGCCTCATCTTGTGAATCAGCACTTCGCCCGCTTCACGGACGCTGTGCTTTATCTTTTGGTCGACATTTGCACTGCGGGTTTAATTATTGTTTTACTTTGGAGGCTCAGCGCGCCTTTTAATGACCTGCCGACATACATTTTCTCCATTGTGCCTTCTTTCCTGCTTGTGGCAGACTGCTCACCCTGTGCCGCCTCCCCACCACCCCTCCGAGATCGCTGCTTGTATTTTAAGTGATTTGCCAAAAATCACAGGATATTGAACCGATACCGAGACTCGAACTCTCGAATAAGCAGCTCTGACCGCACGTCCTTCACAGCATGTTAGATGACATTTCATTGCTGTTTTTAAATAATGCTAAATGGAGTCATTTATATGCTCAAATGCTGTTTAAGTCACTTTGTCTCTCCCAACCTCCTCACCACTTTCATTTTCACCATTGCTCTTATTTCCTGCTCACCCTGTGAGTGTCTCTCTACCCCTTCACCCCGCACCCACTACCCCTCTGAAATCGCTGCTAGCATTTTAAGTGATTTGCTCAAATTCAGAGGGCATTGCATTCATTTTCACCATAGCGTCTTGTTTCCTGCTCGTGGCAGCCTGCCCGGCTTGTGCCGTCTCTCCCTACCCTTTCAACCCGGCCCCACCACCCCTCCCGAGATCGCTGCCTGTATTTTAAGTGCTTTGCCCAAAATCACATGAGATGAGCCAACACCAAGACTCAAACTCCTGAGTCGCAAGCTCTGACCGCATGCCCTTCACAGCATGTTTGATGCCATTTCATTGCTGTTTTTTAAATGTTGCCAGATGGAGTCATTTATAAGCTCAAATGCTTTTCCAGTCACATTGTGTGTCTTCTCTCCCCACCCCTCACCTATTTTATCTTCACCATCACGCCTTGTTTCCTGCTCACCCTATGCCGTTTTTCCCTACCCCGCACCCACTACCCCTCTGTCATCGCAGCTTGTATTTTAAGTGATTTGCCAAAAATCACAGGACACCGCTTTCATTTACACCTTTGCATCTTGTTTCCTGCTCGTAGCAGCATGCTCGACCTGTGCGGTCTCTCCCTACCCCACACCAATCACCCCTCCGAGTTTGCTGCTCGTATTTTTAAGTGATTTGCCCAAAAACCACAGGACACTGCCTGCTCATCAGCGACTCGGACCCTGAAAGCTTCGGGGCGGCACAATATGCTGCATTATTAAATCCTTATAAGGCCTCGAAGGCAACATATAGCATTGCAAATGCTTGTTTTACTCTTAAATCCTATTTACAACTTCAGGTCTAAATTGTGATCTCTGTGCAAACAAGCGGTGTATTAAAAACTGATTTATTATGTGTCTTTTTTCTGTTGAAAACACAGAATAGGAATAATTTATCACATGCAGTATATAGATCAACCTGGTATAATGGTATTTACCATGTGTGGTAAATAACCCGCCATATTCTGCCCAACTTGTAGTGGAGAGCCATAGAAGTTGTTGTCAGCTCAATGTAATGTTAATTTCAGTATGTGTTTCTGTCAGATGCAATAAAAGAGACAATAATTATGCTTTCCTACATGTCCGTAACAGAATCAACACCTCTCCTTAATAAAAGATAAGAGAAGCAAAATTTAAATTCACAACAGCATCAACTGTAAAGTCATTCGAATTTAGTTTTTTAAAGTTGTAGTGGATCACACCTGCTTCACCTAAGCAAACTTGCACAACCAGGTTTAGAATTTGCTTCTAAAATCGGAAATTCTAATTCTTGGGAACACATAGTTCGGCCTAGTTTTTCACAATGTTTTTACCTACAGAAAGAAGGCATGTGATGTCATTTCTTCTGTCTTTGCACTTTGCTCTACAGCTCTAATAGTCTTTAAAGCTTTCAACCTATTACTAAGGCAACCAATAACACAGGTATTGAAATTCATCATCTTAACACATGCAGCTGAAATATAGAATATAAAAACATATTTCTGTCCGATGTTTCAAATTCAACAGTATTTAGAATTGCTTGGTGTCATAATCTAGGCCCCTTGGGTTTTCAATGTCTTTACTTTTGGGTAGCTGAATTGTTTGGTTACTTAATTAGATCGACGTGCTCCAAAAAAGCATTCTTTGATGTAGTGCTTGCCAAAGCGTTTTAATATGCGCACATTACCAGAAACATGTGTATTATGTTGGCTGCATGTCTAGAGTGTTGCTAGCAAATGTTATTCTTCTTAAGCTGTGCTGTATTCATTTTTTTTATGTTGCATATTTTTACACATCGCGTTACCTCGCTGTCCATCCCTTAGAGGCGGTGCTGCGTACAGAGCCTCAGAGTCATAGCTGGCAAGGGATGTATGCGATCATTAGATACATATGTAGAATTGATGGCATTTGAGGCGATCCGGTTAGCATATGCTAGCAGCAGACCTAGTAGAGTTGGCAAATACTTGCCTTGCTTTGCATCCTGCCTGGGTTTGAGGGAGCGAGGTCAATTTGGGCCTTATCCTGGGTCATTGGAGTTGCACCAGGGCAGTTTAATTTTTTGATCTGAGAAGAACAGACTTCACAAGGCTGACTAGCCGATGTCAATTAGAGATTGTTGCTACTGCCTGCCACTTCTAGGTTGGTCTCTGGGCTGCCCACCTGCGTACTGGAATAAGCAACACACTTGTCAAGCTGTAATGTTGATTGTCTTTTATGCAATAATAAAAGAGAACCTTCAAAAAAATAGAATGGTCTTAAGTTCCCCTAATTGTCACATGTAAGGGACGACAAGGAACAATAAATGTTCTGCTTTGTCTTAGAACATACTGGGCCCGATTCACAGAACTAACTTAAGACAAAATCCTAAACTTACTACCATTTTCGTATTCACAGAAGGCACTTACTCATTTTGGTATTCACAGAAGACAATTACTCATTTCGGTATTCACAGAAGTTAGGAGAATGCCTTCTGTGAGTACCGAAAGTCCTAAAGTTAGGATTTTTCTCAGTTTACTAGTAGTAAATTTAGGACTCCTAATTTTAGGACTCCTAAATGCCTTCTGTGAATACCGAAAGTCTTAAAATTAGGATTTTT
Source organism: Lissotriton vulgaris (assembly GCF_964263255.1). Lineage (NCBI taxonomy): Eukaryota > Metazoa > Chordata > Amphibia > Caudata > Salamandridae > Lissotriton > Lissotriton vulgaris. The sequence goes on along the minus strand of NC_141695.1, from coordinate 1,655,831,677 downwards.
CTCAGTTTCGGAGTAGTAAAGTTAGGACTCCTAACTTTAGGACTCCTAAATTCCTTCTGTGAATACCGAAAGTCTTAAAATTAGGATTTTTGTCAATTTAGTAGTAGTAAAGTTAGGACTCCTAACTTTAGGACTCCTAAATGCCTTCTGTGAATACCGACAGTCTTAAAATTAGGATTTTTCTCAGTTTAGTAGTAGTAAAATTGAGAAAAATCCTAATTTGAAGACTTTCGGTATTCACAGAAGGCATTTAGGAGTCCTAAAGTTTGGAGTCCTAACTTTACTACTATTAAAAAGAGTAAAATCCTAATTTTAAGACTTTCGGTATTCACAGAAGGCATTTAGGAGTTCTAAAGTTAGGAGTCCTAACTTTACTACTACTAAACTGAGATAAATCCTAATTTTAAGACTTTTGGTATTCACAGAAGGCAAATAGGAGTCCTAAAGTTAGGAGTCCTAACTTTACTACTACTAAATTGAGAAAAATCCTAACTTTAAGACTTTTGGTATTCACAGAAGGCATTTAGGAGTCCTAAAGTTAGGACTCCTAACTTCTGTGAATACCGAAATAAGTAAGTGCCTTCTGTGAATACCAAAATGAGTAAGTGCCTTCTGTGAATACCAAAATGGTAGTAAGTTTAGGATTTTGTCTTAAGTTAGTTCTCTGAATCGGGCCCACTGAGAGCAAAACAAGGGCCTTCTGATAGATCAGGGCATAGTATACCATCAAGCACTGGCACAAAATAGTCCACCCTAGGCTTCCACAATTGTTACGCCCATTGAACTTTAAGTCTGCAAGACACTGCTTTGTTGATAGTGACAAGTGTAAAGAGCTAGATTAAATTATTTTCATTATTATAATTTACAGAGCACAAGCTCTATTTTAGCTATTGGGAGGTTGTCTTTTGACTTTGTTCAGCGGCTGCTACTCTCGCCCGTGAGATCTGGAATCTGAGCAATCAGAGTACAATAGTTCCACAGACTGCATCTTGACCAAATCATCATCTAGGCAATAGGTTCAATAACAGGAGTGTCTGCCCTTCTCGGGTTAGGGAAGGATGGTGACAATGTCGGTCTACAGTGTCTTCACAAGTATAGTCTTTGGAGGCCAGACATGGTATTAGCAGGGTTTAACCCATTGCTTCATAAAATGTTGTGGATTAAGCAGAAAGGTGTAAGAATTCAAAATTTTCCACTATTGACTGTGGAGAGAAGTCATATGTAGAAAACAGTTGCTGATCACCCACAAAGCCATAGTGGATGACTCTTTAATGGGGGGGGGGCAAAGGAGATAATTACTAGTGGGCCAATGTGCAAGCACCACTGCCAGGCTTGCTTGCTTAGAGTGTTACTAATCAATTTAAGAAGGAGCAGCAGAGAAAAGGATAGGGATGCCAGCTCACAATGGATCGGGGACACAGTTTAGCCAGGGAGAATCACAATGCAGGTTATTAGTACATTGTGACTTAAGGTCCTGAACCCTACTAAATCCTTAGAACTGGAGAAAATGTGACCTAAATCTTAAAGTAAAGCTTAATAAATCAACAAGATCCTTGAAAGACAGGCTGGACTGTTCAATAACAAAAATACAGAAACTTAGGGATGCATTTAGCTGTTTTCTTAGTGTTACATGAATTACCCAGCAAGAGAGAGCACCATTAGGAGTGGCTGTACAAACGTACTATCCACGTACTGCATTATTCTGCAAGAGCATAGGTTAAAAAAAGAGGTAAGGTAATTTTGTTTTAAAATTAGTCACGCAATGTAACACATGGGCCGATCACTTGCTATCAAGTGTGGGTCACTTAAGAATATTTGGGTATTGATTTCACATTCATAAAGACCTCCATGGGGATGTTGCTGAGCTTCAGGCTATGGTCACTACAGTTATTGAGTTATGGGATCACAGCATTTAAGTTGAGTATACATGTGACACAATATACAGTTGCGCAAGGAAGGTAACAGAAGATCTAAATTATTTACAGCACATGCAATACTTAATGTATAGCCCCTATAATCAACTTGAATGGTTTCCAACATTCAGGATGGGACAATGCACTCCACAGTAAAACCTTTCTTATACTCGGATCACAACCATGTTTAATTCACTCTCTGGTTGTTGTCCACTCATCTCCTTATTAAAGGGCTTCAACCTTATAAAGAAGGTGGACAAGTGGGACTTCAGACGCATTTTTAGAGATGACAGGGTAGCATTAGGCCATGGTACATCCTCTCTTCATCTATTGACATCCCTTAATAACCTACTAAAATCTGTCTGTAACCTGACAGTACACCAATTTGGATGCTGAAAGGGCAGCTCAAACTAAATAAAGGTTTCACATCAACACTCAGAAAGTCCCACTGGAGTACAGGAAACTAGAAAGAGCTTGGAAAAGGGAGGCAACCCAGAGGATAGTGATGCTTGAGTAATGTATTAGAAAGGGCTGAAGAAAATGGTCCTTCGTGCAAAAAAAAAAGTCCTATTACTATGAGCTGGTTGAGTCGGCAAACAATGACAAAGCCACCTTATTCAGACTGTTCAAAAACATTATCAAACGAGTGTGTTTAAATGCAACAATCAATATATACGAACAAAAACATGGCAAATGATCTGTTGATTTTCTTTATCAAGAAAATACAAACCACCAAGCAAGAAATAGCAAACTCCTTCCACCAATGACAGACTGCAATTACCACCATCCTATAACTTTTACTTGCATTCGAAGGCTCTAGAATGAGAAGCAGAAGATTTAAGTAAAACCCTTGCACATGCCAGCTATTTCTCTTCACCTCTGGACTCCTGCTCTGCTTATACATGTTGTTGTAGTTAATCAACCATCCTTAATGGATATAATTTAACTAATCTAACCTTCCATCAAATCCAGCTAGGTTTTGTCCTATCGCAGTCCTATGGTGTTCTACCACTTTATTGATTTGGCATCATGTCCACATTATCGACTATCAATTTATCTATAATTAGAATACATATGTAACTATAGATTTACTATTCTTAACTCCACATATTTATATACTCATGGAAAAAACAAAAGGTTAAAGTGACATAGATGGAATTGGTAATCAGATCTTACCTTGTGAAGTAGTGTGGCTCACTGGTTAGAGGCGGCAGACCCGAGAGCAGAGGACGGCCCGGGACCAGGGTTTGATTCCCGGCGCGGCAGGTTTCTGGACCAGGGTCAGCGGACTCGATAATTCTCTCGCCTCGGTGCCCACTCTGATCAGCGATCACACTCGGCAACTCTGGGCATTAGCTTGCCTCATCTTCACTAACGGCCCCACCAGACCGCCGGGGATGCCTGGTCTCACCCTGGAGATACCCATTAAGGGACCATCTCTCAGGGAAGCCAGGAAGGGTTTCGCAGCGGTCGAAGCGCCTTGGGACCCTACGGGTAAGTAGTGCGCTATATAAATGCCTATACATTTACATTTACCTTACGTAAAAAAAATTAAAAAAAATGCATTGAAAAAAATTAAAGATTAAAGTGATGTTATAGTTAGGTTTTAATACGATAAAAACGCTTGAACCCCAAAAAACACTGACATTCACCAGTTTAGTTTAATGAACTAACTATAACTTGTGCCTTTGCCATGCACTGCTTATGACTTCACCATTACATCAGTCATGCCATGTTATGTTATGTTATGTTATTTATTTTCTTCTATAGCGCACGGCAACTCCCAAGAGCATCCCGGCGCTTTGGCGAAGCGAACCAAGTGCAGAGTAACAACACAACAACTAAAAAAGCTGAGGGAAATCTAGCGCTACTGTTGGACAAAAAGCCAGGTCTTCAGTGCTTTCCTAAAAGCTAGAAGGCTGTTTGCCTGTCTCAAAGACAAAGGTAGCTCATTCCAGCCACGAGGGGCCAAATAGCGAAAGGACCGACCACCTATTCTGGAACGCTTGATGGAAGGCACTACCGCCTTGGCCAAAGAGGCTGACCGCAAAGCCCTGTTAGGCAGGTAGAAAGAAAGACGTTTCCCAATATACTTGGGGTCCACACCATGCAGGGCTTTAAAAGCCACGGTCAGGCTTTTGAATAGGATTCTCTTGGGAATGGGCAACCAGTGCAGTGCTTTCAATAACTCAGCAGCACTGGCCCGTCTCGGGAGCCCAAAGATAGCACGAGCTGCCGAATTTTGTACCACCTGTAGGCGGGTCAAACGGTATTTGGGTAGGCCCAAATACAGGGCGTTCGCGTAATCCAAACGCGACCCTATAAGTGCCTGTACGATGGTTTTTTTGTGTTGGAGCGACAGCAGAGGGAGAAACTTCCTGAGCATCCTCAGGATACCAAAGCATTTCCCAGAGAGCCCTATAATCTGGGGTCTGAAAGAGAGGTCGCAGTCAATCACAATTCCAAGGTTTTTCGCTTTGGAAGAGACATTGTCCGGGGGAAACATGTCCTGTGGCCACCAGGCCTTCCAACTGGGGTCCGGTGTACAGCCAAAGAAAAGCAGCTCCGATTTATCGGAGTTGCATTTTAGGCCATGCTGCCGGAACCACTCAAAAACCGCATCAAGACAGTCCCTAATCCGTATGCCGTCGAAGGCCCCACCCCTGTCACAAGAGAACAGAAGCTGGGTGTCGTCAGCATAGGATATAATCTGGGCGCCAAAAGGATTCCGTCACCGCCGCCAGAGGGGCCATAAAGATGTTAAAAAGCATGGGGCTAAGAATGGAACCTTGAGGAACCCCCACCTCTAGCGGAGTCATATCGGCGGAAAAAGGGGGCGCCCAGATCGTTTGCCGGCGGCCGGTAAGAAAGGATTGAAACCATTTCAACACCGTCCCTCGTAGGCCAATTTCCCAGAGTCGCAAAAGGAGACCATCATGGGGGACGGTGTCGAAAGCCGCCGACAAATCTAGCATAACCAACAGGGCCTTGCCTCCCGAATCTAACACTTCCCTGATGGCGTCTGTGACCTCGAGCAGGGCCGTCTCCGTGTTAAAGTTAGCACGGAAGCCAGATTGAGACATGTGTAAAAGGTCGTTCTCCTCGATGAAATTGGAGATCGACTGATGTACATGCTTCTCGGTCACTTTCGCCAGAGCAGGGAGAAGAGAGATCGGCCTATAGTTGGCATGCAAGAACATCAAAGATGATATCACTTATGAAACCTCAAATGACATCATTGATGACATCACTAATGACATCCTCTATGATAGTGCTCTAAATATTAAACTGAACCATATTTTTTTTTTTAAATAGAAAAATGTGGCTTGCAGCTGCAGTGCTCTAAACATTAGACTGTGAACCGTAAAACATTTAGAAACAAAATAGAAATAATGCAATATGCAAGAGAGGTTGACTACGACTGCCAAAGGCCCTATACAGCAGGTGTTGACTGTTGAGGGAATGGTCCACTTATAATCTTTTTTTGATGCATGATGGGATTCCAGTTAAGGTTAGTTTACCTAACCATAACTGGCAAATAACACAAGTTTTTGTCACGTTTTGGTTTGTTACCATAACTGCAATGTAACTGTGTTTTTTTCAGGGTATTTCTAAGATTTTCCTAACAAACTTGCAGGTCTTATTACCAAAGGTATAGCCATAACTTTGACCTGCAAAATCATCAGCATGTCTGGCTTTGACACAGATGTTGTCTGTCCCTCCAAGAACAGTGAAAGTGCCAAGTCATTTAGATATAGACAAACAAAACACCTGATGCGACATCAGGCTGGAACAAGTACCTCCTTATCTCAATTTGAAGGTCAAACAAAGAACACTAATCAAAAAGTGTAGTCTGAGTAGTTGTATTTTCACCTTATATGAATAAAAGAATGCCTACTAAACTAGCATCTTGATGCTTATTAGTTATATCAAACATTCCAAAAGTGACTTTGCAAATTCTATCTCGAATAAGATACAGTATATAAGGGCTGCCACTTGACTACCTGTCAGGAGAGGTCCTTCGTACCAGATTATCGCGTGCAAGATACAGCCAGAGACGATCCTGCCTGCCAGAGATGCTGCTGCCATATCACACTTTCGACTGAAAACTGATATTTATCATGAGGCTGGTAGGAGTTGATGCTGTACTCGTATTTGACTTTCGCAGGGAACACAGCCTTCTTGTCTCCTGATAATTACATCCTTTTGCTGTAAAGAAGGTATGCAGTGCACTCAGTCTCCCTAAGAAAAACTAGATGCAAGTTATTCTACCCTCCATGCTCTCCTAGGGTAGCACATAAAAATAGGTTTTATGGTGTTCGGGTTTTTAGATGACAATTTAACCATATTCTAAATGTTCATTTTATTCTCGTTGTTTGCAACTTGTATTTGTGCTTTTTTACTTGTATTCTGTGTGGTTATTTTAGATGTGTTGAGCAACAGGGTGCACCTTTTGAAATAAATGCACCTTTTAGCTAAAGTGTCTTTTTCTTAGCGCACCTTGTATGTGTATGATGGAGAAGAAAGATAAAGATTTGTTTGTGATCACCACGGTGTCCCTGAGACTGTTAGTAACTGTTAGACTTGGAATCTTTTGGCATGTTTCCCCTGAGTTTTTGCTTTCTGACCTCCCGGTTTCAACTCTGTTTTTGCTGGCCTAGTGTTTCTGCGCACTTTTCTCACTGCTGATCAGTGGTAAGGTACAAGTGCTCCTGTGGTAAATTATGTTATGGATTGGTGTTTCCATAATTTGATAGTTGATTTACTTGTTAGTCCCTAGTAAAGAGCACGGAGTGTGCCAGGGCCTGGGAATTTAATGCTACTAGTGGGCCTTCAGCACTGATTGTGGCACCCACTTGAGTAGCCCTGAAAAGGTAACTCAGACCCGCCCTTGCAGAGTCTGCGCGCAGTTTGTAACTGCCATGTCGACTTGGCCAGTACACACACTTGCCAGTCCCTCACTTTCCCTTTTCTTACATGTGAGCCACCCCTAAACTTGACCCATGGTACCCCTGTGGACTGGGTGCAGTGTATGTGAAAGGTAGGACATGCCCTGGTGTGCGTGGCAAGTCCTGATAGCAAATTACGTCCAATTTCGTTTTTCGCTATTACAAGGCTACCTGTTCCCCATAGGACAGAATAGGGAGTTTGTTGCTAACATCTTATAAAATAAATTAGGCCTGGGGAATTAGGTAGGAAAATAAAGTTTAGTATGCCTGAACTCAGAATCTAAAGATGCATCTTTTAGTGAAGTTGATTTTTACACTCTGTGGTTGAAAATACCACTTTTAGAAAGTAGGTATTTTCTTGCTCAGTCATCCCGTGTGTCTCTGCTGGAATGTGGATTGCCTATCTGGGTTTTGGGTGACAGAAGGCTGGGGAGAAGGAGTGGCTCCAGATAGTCTAGGTGGGTCAGGAAAGGGCTGAATAGACCTGGACTGCAATTGGGGAAGGGGGATGAGATTTTCTTGCACCTCAAAGGGCCTGGTCTGCCTCTGACATGCCGTCTCCACCTCCTGCCAGGAAATCGCACCAGAGAAGGCAGAACTGGTTCTAGCTGGGCACAAACACTCTCTGCCTAAGAGATCAAAAAATGTTGGGATGTAAATATTGGGGCCCAGACCCATGAACTTTAGAACTCTTTTATACCAAGAAGACTGCCAAGAAGAAGAGCTGGAGAAGCTGTGAGGAGGAACTATCACAGTGCTGTGTGCTTTGCTGTGTTGGCCTGCAGTGACTGCTTCTGTCTTGGGCAGTGAAAGGACTGGACTGAATTTTCTGCAATCTACTTTTGTGAGTCTCTCCAAGAGCTTGCCCCCTGTTCAAGAAGTCTCAGGAACAGAAAAAACTTCAAGTTCTTCTGCCCTCACCACTGGGGACTGTGTGTTTTGTGCTGCAACAGAAGAAAAAGCAACCAGACGCCGTCTACGACACCGCTGTCGACTTAAGAGTCCCCTAGGCACCGCAGAGGGCACCTCCGTAACGCCACACTGCGACCCTGGTCTCACCGACGCCGCCTGCTGATTCCGCCATCGAGCCGCAGCTCGCACCGCAACCTGTGGGCCCGCACTGCGCACCACCTCGCTTCACAACGACGTCTTGGTATCCCCGACGACGATGCTCCACGCCAAATCCGACGCCTCTGCTTGCCCCGTGGTTTGAGGGCACCGCTTGTAAAGTTACACAACGCACCACTCTCATTCCACAACACACCCTTGGACTACAGACTCAAGCGCCATCGACTGCAGTTCGTCAGCCATAAGCCGCGCTTCAGCAACGATGACAATGCTGCTTGCACTGCGACCTGCCAGCACTGCGACGGGCACCGCATTCACCTCGCACTGCGGCCCTGGTCTCACCGACGACACCACCGAGCCGCTGCCCGCACTGTGACCTGAGGGCACTGCACGCCGCACAGCTGCACTTCGTACAGCAGCACCAGACGCCGGCCGACACCAACGCTCCTGACTTCAACAGAAGAGTTCGATCTGCAACGCTTGTGACTTCAAGGGCCCCGACGACTCCTGCACCGTCCTCCGAAACCAACGCCTGCGGACGCCGTGCTTTCGGAAGTTCAAGGAGGGGTCGATGACGCTCTGCATTTCTAAAAGGTACTGTTTGTGGGTCTTCCCAACACCGTAGCTGGTGCGCGATGCTGCGGTCAGCCAGAATTGTTTGGATTTATTTGCTCACGATGCCGTGATAGCCCCAGATGGAGCTATCGCCATCAAGGAACTGTTTTTCAAGCACATTTTGATAACTTAAGATTGTTAAGTACTGTATTGTGGATTTTTATCATTTTTGGACTTGTCTTAAGTATATCAACATATTGCATATTTTTCTAAACTGGTGTGGTGTCCTGTTGTAGTACTTACATTGTATTAGTGCTTACACTGTATTACTGTTGGTTATGTGCAAATGCTTTACATACTGCCTCTAAGATAAGCCTGACTGCTCGTGCCAAGCTACCAAGGGGGTGAGCAGGGTTTTTTTAGGAGTGTAACTCCTCTATCCTGACTAGAGTGGTGGTTTCTGCCTGGCTTTGGCACATGCCCTAGCCTACCAAAACTCCCATTTCCAACATTAACCCAAAAGCATTGACCCCCACTTCAGCTAAGATTGTTTATGACATTTGCAATTGTATCTGTCACATCAATACCTAACCATAACTGCACTTTAACTGTATTTTCTTTAGTAGGATATAAATACAGACGTATCTCTGTGTGTGTCTGTGTGTTTACATAAATATAACCGAGTTGTGCAGTTACGAATAGTAAATCTATACTTGCATATACTTACTTTGACAATATGATGGTAGTCGAGGTCCTGTATATGCAATATTATTCAAGATCGATAATAAAAAAACTTTCCTCCTTATGGCGGCAAACTCATGATGAATGGAGTAATATGTCAGCTGTAATAGTAGATGAATGAGTTATGCTTCCTCAGTAGTTGACAGTTGGGCTTCCATGCTGGTTTAAGAACTGTGTCTTAGATGTGAAGGAACAAACCCATGTGTGCCTAGGATGAAAGCAGTTAGTAATGAAATTATGGGATTTTGTAGCTGGCTTCGTCACTCATCACCTGCTCGTTAATGGGCCTGAAAGTGGGAATGGCTTCACCGGACACGCTCAATAAAGGATTAAGAGAGTAACTTAAAGTTTATCTAGATCCTAGTAGGCACCACTGTTTCAAAGAGCTCCTTTGTAGGCTGATGACTGACAGATGTTTGAAGGTGTGACTGAGTACAGTGTGCCTTGTTAGGTTGCACACTACCACAATACTCAAGGCAATGTTTGGAAAGATACAGCCTCACTAACACCTACTTTCCGTGAAAGAGGTCTATCACATTTCATTGACCTGCAACATCGGTAAAGAACAAAGTTAGAAAGACCCATATAGTGTTTCACAGAGAATTGATGTCAGAGGAAGAGATGGGACTATCTAAAACAAGTAGGGATATATTATCTACATAAATGGTGAAACGACTGGAACCCACACAGGGTTGCAGCAATGTTTCTTGCGGGTATCTTACCTAGCCTAGGTAGTAGATCTGGCTTCTGAGGAAGAAGTTGTAAGTATCAAATCATTTTAAAATTTAAAAAGAATATGCCCAAATTGAATATATAAAGAAATTGTATGGTGAGCTCAGCCGGAAAAAGAAAGGAGTTTATCGGGGCGAAAACGTATTCTCTACTTAAAGTCTGTCATTTGAGACTCATCATTGTAGAAACCCTGTCAGTAGCTAAACATGTGAAGAGCCCTAGGAACCATAATATAAACTTAGAAACCAGAAGAGACTAAAAATAGGTTAAAAGGCTAAATGTCAAGTGAAGTTCATAATTCACTAATCCATTCCGGTGTCCTAAAAATCAGATGTTTCTGATGTGGGAAAAAAATGAAAGGATCTAATGAACAGAGAGTAGACGTGTTACTGTACAAATACTAGTTTCCTTTAAATAATGAGTTAATAGTGTACACCCACTTCACAGTGCGGATCTTATCTATTGCTGAACCAACGTATGATTAATAATGCTCTGAGAATAAGCATTACTACAGACAGAGTAGAAGTGTTTAATGGTACAAAACTTATCTAGGCATGATCAAAGCAATCACCAGGTTCATTCCTACCAACGACATACAGATATCTAAACTACTTGTCCCTGGTGTTCGGTTATTCCAACTCTAAGGGATGCACTTTTAATGACATTTTTTAGGTTACTGATCCTCACTGGGATGGCACGTGAGACTCCAGCTCCTGTTCTATTTATACAGTACTGGTGATGACTATTCAGAGCACATAGAAGCAGGTTCCTCCTCTCTGGATGCACAATCCCATACTATTTTCTACTGGACATATTAATACTTAGATGCACGTGTGTAAGAAAGTAGGCCTGCTCTGAGAGACATTTTGCTCTTCCAGTTGTTTAGCCAGAGATGTTCTTGCTTCCCTAGCCTTGAATCACACTTGGTTAGACAGCGGTATGTGCTATCAAAAGACAACTCCAAACAATAGCTGAGATCTTGTTGAAAATATTTTCTTTGACTCAGAACAAGGAAATATTTAACATTTTCAAACAACTGTTTGAGTCAAACACCCCATCTCAACCCATTAGCATTGTGACCCTAGACTGCGTAAATATTTAAATTGATCACAAAAAAGAAAGTGCCTTCTTAGACCCCAATTCTACACCATTGATGACTTTCAAATAGAAAAGGAGTTAATAAGGTTGGTCATAAAATCAAAAGAATCAATTCTGCTCTCCATTCTCAGCGACCTTTATGAAGCAACACATTGCAAATGTAATGGTTTTGATAAATCTGTTCAAAACATGTCTCACAAATACAATTCTTCCCATTTCACGGAAACATGCCATAATCACACAGCGGTTCAAGAAACCAATGGAAAGTACGCACATCTTTGGGAATATCTGGCCAATCTATAATACAACAAACTCCGATACAGTCTTAGAGAGAAAGCTGATTTACCAGCTGCAGAGTCCTTTGAAATTTAAATTCCTTCCTTAATGGTATCATCATCTTCTAAGGTAATAAGGAATGTTTAACAGCCTCCTCCCTTTCATTACCACTCTTTAACATCTGGATGTGCCTACTGGCAGAGATGCCATGCAGTTCCAGGTTCAAGAACAGGCAATAGATACCCCAAAACAGGCATATGATACCCCAATTTACTTTTGTATGGAAAACAAACTAAGTAGTCTGTCCAAATGCCTTGGATAACACTTTAATGACCAATACTGTATGAAGGTGCCTTTTCTGTGTAGATCCTAGTGCTGGGCAGAATCACACCCAAGCCTATCCAATGTCTCTCAACATAGCACCACCCCCAATCAGTAAGAGACTCTAAAAATGTGGGTTCATATTCAACAATGATGTGACGTTTGCATTCCAGGTCAGCACTGGGTAAAAGGGAATACATTTTCAGATACTCATGATGCAAGAAGTCCACATTCTCCTCCAAAAAGAATATCAAGGTAAACTGACAAGAGCCCTGACCATCTGGTGCCTTGACTACTGCAGCACTGCCTACACTAAAATACCCATGTGTTTTTGACAGTGAGAGGATGAAGAATCAACTTGCCCAGAATGTGCCTTACAACAAGACCATATGAATCATGCCACAACTGTTAGCAGCTTCCCTGTGCTTTGCAGGGGTGGGGTGGAATAGTTTACATGAAAAGTCGAAAGGTGTAATGCGTAGGTCGAAATGGATTTTTATGTTTTCTATAACAGGCAGTGTGATGCACAAGAGATCGAGCGGGTTACTTAGAGGGCAAGTGTAATTTTTGGTGATCTGCTTAACGAAGCCTTAGTGAGAAAATCCTTGATGTCACAGTGTTTAGTCTACCTGCCAAAAAGGTTAAAATGTGATGGGGACCAGTCTTATGTGACATGCAATCATATGCAATGTGCTTACATTTGTTCAGACAAAGGGAGTTCCAACAAAAATACAGTTAACATCTTAGGCCTAAGCATTTTACAGTAGGGCATTCTTTTTTTGTATATCTTTCCGAATAAGGATATTCAAATTGATCTCAAATACTTCTTTTCTGATATCCTCATTTTACATCGCTATTGCCTCTTTAAAATATAATGAAAAATTCGTTTTCTTGGACACCGTCTGCCCAAACTGAATATCATTATATATTTTTGAGATATGCTGAAACCCCATACATAGAAGAGCAACAATAAGACAACAAGCATTGGCAAAGACAATAGGCCTATGAGACCTATTGTCTTTATAAGCAGTGTGGAGCAGTGAGAAAAAAGTACTATGATGCAGCCAGCAATGGATGAGCAATAGCCTTTTTTAGGGCTCGCCTGCTGATGCGCTTGCGCATAGCTAGCGAAGCTCTATAGTGGCTTATCCAGAGTTTAACCACTGGCGATTCCATGCAGTGCATGTGCACTTTTTAGGTCATTGCGCAAGCGAAAGCCCTAAAAAGCGCGTGCGCAATGCCACCAGCCGCCTGCCTGCCTGCCTCGCATTACCACATCAAAGGCAGCCCAGCCTCCCTCCCACAAGCTTCTCAGCGTGCGCTCTGCATTTCTCCTCCCAGCGCATCTCATCCCCTAATTATTCACGGCCGGCCGGCCGTACTTTCAGTTTCACAGCCGCCAGGCCGTGTCTCCTTTTATCCAGCGCATTTCATACGGGTCTAAATCTTTTTTTTGCTGGGTTTGCCCTGGCGGATCATATGTTAGTGACTTCCCCCTACCTGGCACCACCTCGTTGTCGCATGCCTTTTACAAATGCGGTACTGGCACTTTTGTTTTAAACATCCTAATCAAAAGTGTGGGTGCCGCATTGCTTGCAATATAAAGAAATAGAAAAATAAAATTAAATGGAAAAGGGACTTGGGTCGGAGACTTGCCGTTATCTTAAGGGAGACACTAAAACAGCGTTTAAATACAACTCGATAACCTGTTCTTTCATGGTCCTTACCCCGGATTATGTGCACTTTTTATCTCTCCCTGACCTAGTCACTCCAGCTCAGATCCTTGGAGGGTCTCTGTACAGCTTCACACGCAGTGCTGCAGCGCACAGAAACATGGCTCCGCCTCTAGGGAAATAATGTGGTTGTCAAGCTGTGGCGGATATGGCAGAGCGGGGACGGGTGACCATTTCATCCGCACTGAGCCGGTGGTGCCCTAAGAACATCCAAAGGGGGAGCATGGTCTTTCATCACTATCGTGCACCGCGGAGGCCCAGATGGAGAATAAAACATGCATGGCTTGCCCACAGCCCTGAAAATGATTGTGCTCATTTACCATAAACAAAGAAAGCGCATTCAGCTAAGTCACCACCCATCATGGTGACACACGTTTGCATACTGATTAAGTTTACAGATAGAGACAATGGCTCTGATATCATTAACAGCGGCGGGGCCTTGCGATGCAAACAGCGCAAGATAAATAGTGCCATCATTTTACATTAGGCAGCCTTACACTTCCACTGCACATCAAGGGGGCTCGGCTTCGCTGCATCTCACGGCTGCTGTTTGTCTGATCTCAGACTTGCAAAGAGAAACATTACGTCACTTATTTAAAGACGATGAAAACAGGACAAATATGTCGCCTACATTTTCTTGTGGGCAGGAATAGCTTGCAATGAAAGGTAGTAGGCAGGATGAAGTGTGTTTTAGGATGATGGGAAGAAGTGTTTTCTCCTCCCCTAATTATTCACGGCCGGCCGGCACATCAAAGGCTGCTGCTCCCCATGCGTCTCGTCACCCTTACTCTCCCCTATTCTACCCTAAACTATTTCTGCTTCTGCACAAATGCATCCTCAAGCCTTTGCTTTCAGGACAAGCTCATTTTACCGAGCTTCATATATAATTTCGGCTCAAACTTCTTAATCGAGGGAGACCGCAGAAAACATTAATATTCTTTCATAGTCTCATCAATCCAGAACGGAAGTATTGTCAATACTATATGCCACAAAGCGAATATTGTTGCTTATTTATCTTATGCAACTAACAGCCTTTGACAAAGCCAATAACGCTAGCTTGTTGTAGGTAAACTTACGTTTTGTATTATAAATCTAGATGCAATCACAGAGGCAGCAAAATGCCAGTCAGGCGGCACTCTATGATCTGCACAGGTTTTTAGCTGGGGTGTTTTAAGCCACACTCTTAACTGCATCGGCCACGCCCCTTTGAGAGACACCCCCTCCCCCCAGGTCTGATGGGGAGGGGAGCCCCTGAACTATCACAGCTCCGCTGGTACATCTTACCATGAATGAATGTTATTCATTAGTAATGTGTTCATCGGACGAATGTCACACTAGTGCTCAAAGGTGAAGTGGAAAGGAGGAGGGGCGAGTGAAAAAGCACTGCTTGCACCAGCAGTGGCAATTCAGATCATCTACTCTAGTCCAGGCGGTGATACCCTCAGCTCGTGAGCCGTGCACGGTCACAGCGTGCGCCGTGCATATGGGGCTGGTGTATGATGCCAAGGACCCAAGCGGGCTTTCACTCTCAACCTCGTGACTTTCCTTGTAGGGGAGGCTCGTTTTATTCGTGTATCCAACAGCTCGGGGACCCCATTACAGCCCCCTGAAGGCACTGCATGATTAGAACTCAGACTATCAGCTTTCGGTCGAAGGTTCATTGAAAAGACAGGCAGAGGCTGCGGTTTATCCACAGCGCTCAGACTCGAGTCACCCCAGCTGCAAACGTGACATATCCATGCGGAGATTCAAGTATCTTTAAAGGCCGCAAAAGAAATGAAACTGCCAAATTAAAGACGCGAGATGGAGAGGCACCTCAACTCATGACTTGTCCGAGCCTGTTACTCCCGATTAAAGATCTGATTAACATAGAAAGATGAAAATATATAACATAATAAATAAGTCTAATATTCTTATTGAATTCCATTTGGGGACTTCTAAAATAATAATTACACACGAAATCGAAATACCCACTCCCCCTTACTCCCCTCTCCCCTCCCTCTCCCCTCTCCTCACTCTCCAATCCCTCTCTCCCCTCACTCTCTTTCCCCACTCCCCTCTCTCCTCACTACCCTCTCTCTTCACTACCCTCTCTCTTCACTCCCCTCTCTCCTCACTCCCCTCTCTCCTCTCCATCTCCCCTCTCCTCACTCAACCCTCTCCTCACTCAACCCTCTCCTCACTCTCCCCTCTCCTTACTCTCCTCTCTCCCCTCTCTTATTCTCTCTCACCTCTCTTCTCCTATCTACTCTCTACCCTCTTACCTCTCTCCTCTCCTCTCGTCCCGCTCCCCTCAGCACCACCACAGCATCACTCAGCGGCACCACAACATCACTATGCGCCACTACAGCATCACTGAATGCCACAGCATTACTTATCGCCACCACAGCATCACTCAGCACCATCCCAGCATCACTCACCATCACCACATCATCACTCAGCACCACCACAGCACCACTCATCATCACCACATCATCACTCAGCAACACCACATTATCACTCAGCACCACCACATTATCACTCAGCACCACCCCAGCATCACTCAGTGCCACCCCAGCATCACTCAGCATCACCACAGCATCACTCAGCATCATCACAGCATCACTCAGCGCAACCACAGCATCACTCAGCGCAACCACAGCATCACTCAGCGCAACCACAGCATCACTCAGTGCAACCACAGCATCACTCAGCACAACTACAGCATCACTCAGCGCAACCACAGCATCACTCAGCACCACCACAGCATCACTCAGCACCACCACAGCATCACTCAGCACCACCACAGCACCACCCCAGCATCACTCAGCAGCACCCCAGCATCACTCAGCACCACCCCAGTATCACTCAGCACCACCACAGCACCACCCCAGCATCACTCAGCACCACCCCAGCATCACTCAGCACCACCCCAGCATCACTCAGCACCACCCCAGTATCACCCCAGCATCACTCAGCACCACCCCAGCATCACTCAGCACCACCCCAGCATCACTCAGCACCACCCCAGCATCACTCAGCATCACCACAGCATCACCAGAGCATAACTCAGCACCACCCCAGCATCACTCAGCACCACCCCAGCATCACTCAGCACCACCCCAGTATCACCCCAGCATCACTCAGCACCACCCCAGCATCACTCAGCACCCCCCCAGCATCACTCAGCACCACCCAAGCATCACTCAGCACCACCCCAGCATCACCACAGCATCACCACAGCATCACCAGAGCATAACTCAGCACCACTCAGCACCACTACAGCATCACTGAGCGCAACCACAGCATCACTCATCGCAACCACAGCATCACTCAGCGCAACCACAGCATCACTCAGCGCAACCACAGCATCACTCAGCGCAACCACAGCATCACTGGTTCAAATATGTTCTTTCAATGTTCAAAGCTGTTTTCAAGCTTTCACGCTTTATTACAAATCACAAAAAGAAGTTAATATTTCACTTCTGTTCTTGGATTTTCGTCACAATAAAAAACACTGAACTTCACAAAAGTTATTTACAAATGTTTAAGCTATTGCCATTACAAATTAAATAAATTATTTAAGTATTAATTATTTTAAAAAAGTAAAAGCCATTGTTATTTGTAATATCAATACATCTAAGTCACGTAAATACAAAACATGTTGCATTACAAATGCTATAGGTGTTCTACCTGTATTTAAACCCTACTGCTTCAGGTGGTAGACTCATAATAAACCTGAAAATAAGAGACTATGTATTTTCTTTCATTGGCTTCTTGAAAAACTCAGTATTTGCTATGTCAGTGGGTGCATGGCCAACAGCAGAATCGGAATATGTAATTTAGGTGTGGTGTTTTGTAAGAATCTCTCCTTCAACCCACAAGCAACCATCTACCAGCATCACTCAGCGCAACAACAGCACCACTCAGCACCACAACAGCACCACTCAGCACCACCACTGGTTCAAATATGTTCTTTCAATGTTTCAAGCTGTTTTCAAGCTTTCACGGTTTATTACAAATCACAAAAAGATGTTAATATTTCACTTCTGTTCTTGGATTTTCGTCACAATAAAAAACACTGGACATAATCTTCATAAAAGTTATTTACAAAAATGTAAGCTATTGTCATTACAAATTAAATAAATTATTTAAGTATTAATTATTTAAAAAAATTAAAAGCCTTGTTATTTGTAATATCAATACATCTAAGTCACGTAAATACAAAACATGTTGCATTACAAATGCTATAGGAGTCACATTTGCGAAAGTTATAACTATTGCCATTGTAAATGACAAAGCTATTAATTTAGCTATTTTCAAAACCAACACATAAATACAAAATTTGTCATTTACAATACCAATAGCTCAAACTTTCCTAATGCGAGACCTATTGCATTGTAAATGCTTGTTCTTTGTTTGTCCTCTTTCTGAAGCATGGACGCACTGCTTGTTTCCTTCCAGTGCCTGTTTATGTGTTGTATTTACTTGTCATAGAAGTATTTATATTACAA
Organism: Lissotriton vulgaris; assembly: GCF_964263255.1. NCBI lineage: Eukaryota > Metazoa > Chordata > Amphibia > Caudata > Salamandridae > Lissotriton > Lissotriton vulgaris. Next base: position 1,655,813,798 of record NC_141695.1, on the reverse strand, counting down.
AATGTCTTTTTTTTTTAAATAATTAATACTTAAATGAAAGTTATTGTGTTTTATAATGGCAATAGCTTAAACTTTTGTAAATAACTTTTGTGGAGATTATGTTCAGTGTATTTTATTGTGACGAAAATCCAAGAACAGAAGTGAAATATTAAACTCTTTTTGTGACATTTGTAATAAAGCTTGAAACATTGGGAGAACATATTTGAACTAGTCGTTGTTGTTGAATGGTTGCACACGTTGATGCTGTTGTGGCGCTGAGTGATGTTATGGTGGCAACGAGTGATGCTGTGGCGTTCAGTGATGCTGTGGTAGAGTATAGTGATGTTGTGGTGGTGCTGAGTGGTGATGCGATAGATAGAGGGAGGGCGATAGATAGAGGGAGAGCGATAGATAGATAGATAGATAGATAGATAGATAGATAGATAGATAGATAGGTTGCGTGTGTTGTCATGTGTGCTTGTGTGTGTGGTTGTGTGTGTTGTGTGTGGTTGTGTGTGTGGGGTTGTGTGTGTTGTGTTTGGGGTTGTGTGTGTGGTTGTGTGTTGTGTGTGTGTTTGTGTTTCGGAAAGTCTATGGTGCAGCCATTCTCCAATGCCTGGCTTGGTTCCTGAGCCCTAGGCCGCAGAAGATTGCTGAGGGCTGTACTTCCATAAGAACTGAAGATCTCTTAAGCAACACAGTTACTGAAACATTTTTCCACCTCCATAACATAGGCAAGATTTTCTTACACATAAAATTCGAAACACGTTAACCCGTTCCGGGTTCGTGACGGAACCGCTCCGTCACGGGCCTCGGGTGGGCTGTGCAGGCGACGGAGCGGTTCCGCCACGGCCTGCTCGCCGCGCCTGCGCGGCGCTGATTTTGCGCCTGCGCGGCGCGTTCTATTAAGCAGGCGAGGCTGTGACGGAACCGCTCCGTCACAAGCACAGCCCACGCAAGACTCGTGACGGAGCGGTTCCGTCACGAGTACGGGAGCGCCGCGTGGCCCCCCTCCCCCCTAGCGCTGCGGCGGAATAGCCGCCACAGCTAAGGGGTTAAATCATTTAACAAGTCATTAGTATTCAGTAGACCAGAATACTTCAACAGTCAGTTATTGAGTCCCCCACTACTCCGGTACACCACTAGACATGCTACTAAATTTTGATAGCTGAACTCTATAATTTACTCAGGCCCACCCCTGCGTAATGATACCTTCACCTTCATGAAGCCAGCTGTCTAACTTTCTTAAACAGAGCCATATACAAGCTACCAAAACTGGTAAACAAAGAAGTTAAGGTATTGGTTCCTAACTATCTGACACCATGTAACATTACACACCAGGTCAAACTTCGAGTATCACTAAACAGAACACCTTCCGGTCACAATCACGTTTCTACCCAAATTTCAGTCCTTCTACATGCTAGAACCACAAGCATTGCACCGCCCAACTACCAGACATCTGTGGCACCCCTCTTCTCAGAGTTCAAAATAGCATTATTAGTACATTTAATTCTACTCAAAAGAAGTGATTACTAACCCCTTCTTTTCTGAATCTGTACAGTATGTATTGGCAGCATTAGCTACAGAAATAATTGTGTTATATATGGGTCTTCTTCACCAACCATTGTCAAACAGTCAGCACAATTTCTCTGCACCTCAACTGTTATTTCTCTAATCTATGTTAACCACCTCACGATCATTGATTTGTGGTTGCGATCTTAAACGTTTCTAAAGAAAATGTTATTGCGGCTCAATAAATTAGAAAAATCACTCATATGTTAAGGGGGGCGTTACCAGTATATCATATTGGGAATTTTGTATTACCTTGAGACAAAATACAGTAACGCACTGCTGGCAAATGTGACAAACTCGACTGAAAATAAAGGAGTGCATACATCATCTATTACAAAATACATAAAAGTTTCAAGTCGCACATTGTAATGCATTGAAATGTCACAAATTTAGTGACTGAGAATTTTTACTTTTGTTAAGTATGTGCATTTTTTGAAACATACCAACACATGAAGCTTTGGAATTAAGGAATGAAGCTTTGCGTAGGCTCGGGTCACTGGAAGCCCATATTGCATTGTAAGTGCATTTAAATTGCACACCGTCGTGTAACAAGGAACAAAGAACGCTGTGCCAGGAACTGGAGGAAAATAACAATTATACTAGCAATAAAGTGTTTAAGAAAAAAAAGTGATTGTGGTTTCCGGGCATAGTGCACAATTAACAACAGAACGGAGGAAGAACTCGTAGGGAGCAATGTGATAATGTGAAGATGATATCATACGAATGCCAATCCATACTGTCTCTGTGGGGGAAGAATGATAAGGACTCAAGAAAAAAAAGCAATAGAAACAAAATTAGAAATGCTGATCATACTGACCTGAAGAATTGAGGCGACATCACGGAAGTCAGGCAGCCTTCGTTGGGACGTGAGCGGGGCCTGCAAAAGAAACAGGAAGGAACTGCCGGGAGAACGTCCGGAACCTTGCAGCCTGAATGCTGAAGTCCCTGGTCCCATTAGAGGGACCGGGCGAAGACTGCATGGCACCAGAGGCAACACGGGGATTCCGAGTGGTGAGGAGAGCCCCGCGGCGTGCCAAGAGATGGGCAAGGACCGAGCCGGTAAGTGAGAGCTTGAAGGCTGTTTGAAGACAAGTTTTGTGCACTGGCTGGGGGGGGGGGGGCGGGGGGGGGGGGTGAGCGTGTGTATGTGCGCATGTGTGTGTGTGCGTGTGTGTGTTAGTTAAAATAATGCTATTGTAGGAGGCTGACTTGCCTCTGAAGCGGGACAGGAGAGGCGCACGGCGCTTGGCTGTACGTGCGCGTGCACCTGCTGAAATCGCCGAAAGCTCGTGCCCATCCCCTGTCCCACTTCCAGAGCAAGTCGCTAACAATAGAGGCTTCGCTGGACAGCAGCGCTTCGCGCTGCTTACACCAGCTCGACCTAAAAAGGAAAGAAGCCTTCAGCAGCTGACCAATAAAAGACAAGGAAATGAGTGACAATGAAGATAACCAATGTTAAGTAATGGGCCGCCATCAAAGTCCACTGCATGCGCTGTCTATGAGAGACCTAAAAATGTGGTTTTAAAGGGGAAAAACTGTAACAGCCAACCGAATTTCTGGGCTCCCAGATTTAGCTCTGTTTTGAAAACGAGGAACAGACTGCCTGGGTTTCACTAATGTGAATTATGTCTCCATGACTGCCTAATCTTTTGATCACGACCCCACATTTGACAATGGATTCATTTCTCCTTAAAAAGCTCTTTCTCTGGAAATTATTATAATAATCCCTCATATCCCATGTAGTGATATAGATGTAACAAAAAATGATAAACGTAGAAATTTTTCTATTGGAGCCATATGCTAAGATAAAGTAAAATACAGATGAGCTGGACAATTTGAGTGATTGAATTCACGGAACACATTATAATTTTCCACTACTTCATTGCACTGCACTTTTACTTCCTAGGTGGGTGGACAAACTGCTTTACATCTGGAAAAAAGTCAATTTTTAAATCTTTATTTTTCCAAAATAATTTGAGGTAGCCTCTGATGGCAATTTGTACCTTTCCCATTGCACTTGCACGTTACTGCGTCTGAAGAATTCAAACATGCTTTTCTTATCAGGTCCTATGCCTTCGATGAAAAGACACTTTTCTAGCATTTTATAATCTTTGTATTTTAATTTTTCTTAACAAATTTATTGATAGATTGACGTGCGCCTTTTTTTTATCGAATTGTTCTTATATTGCATGTTTTTCTTTCTTTTTTTTACTTATTGTAAGGCTGTCAGCCTAAACAATAAAAAAATGCATACCTAAGAGTGTTTGAAGGAAGAGTAGCATGAGAGAGATCGGAGGAAAGACACTGAGGACAAAAGGGCAAGGCTATGTAAAAAATAAAGTAAACAAGGGGGAGAAGGGTCAAAGGGTTTTACCAGATATTATTATAGTTATCGTTCCTTGCCTACTCAGGTGCAATAACCCCTTGGAGCATATAGCAATGACCCAGGTGACTCCATGTCATCGGCATACCTTGTTTTCTTTTTGGGAATTTCATGTAAGAAATCAGTGGATACGGAGTCTTGTAGTCTCAGTTGGCCTTAAAAATACTAGTCGGGCTGAAGCATCTATTATTGATCCCTGGCAGAATCAAAATACAGGACTGGAAAAGTTGTGTCCAAGTGACGTGTATCCATCTGGTAACCTTACTTGCACTTTCGCTTTGAGCCTCTGCTAAAGCCTTAGAAGGTGGGCTCTGACAGGCCTTTAGAAGCTTTCCAGCACCAGTTCATGAGGAAACATGTGGGTCCCAGCTGAAATGTGAAATGTGCAGATGGTTTGCAGGGCTCTCGGAAGGCTCAGGAGAGTCTCCTAGTTTCATGTGAAGAAACCTTTTTTTAATAAAGTCAATTGCTGACAGCTGAAATGAGGAAATAAAACGCAACTGACAATCCCCCAAAAAGTCCTTGTGATGCTCGATTCACATGACTAAAACCAGAAACTTGAAGAGACAATGTCACACTACCACAAGAGACAATTGTCACTCTACCACGAGAAATTTAAAGAGACAATGTGACACTACCACCAGAAACTTGAAGGGACAATGTCACACTACCAACAGAAACTCGGAGAGAAAACTTCACACTACCACCAGAAACTTGAAGAGACATTGTCACACTACCACAAGAAACTTGTAGAGACAATGTCACACTACCAACAGAAATTTGAAGAGAAAACTTCACACTACCACCAGACACTTGAATAGACAACTTCACACTACCACCAGAAACTTTAAGAGACAATGTCACTCTACCACCAGAAACTTGAATAGACAGCTTCACACTACCACCAGAAACATGAAGAGACAATGTCACACTACCACCAGAAACTTGAAGAGACAGTGTCACACTACCACCAGAAACTTGAAGACATAATGTCCCACTACCACCAGAAACTTGAAGACACAATGTCACACTAAATCGAATTGTGGAAAAACAGCCAATCTTTAACGAATAACAAGACTGTTTGGCGCATGACGCCTCTAATTCCCAATATCAATAGTTACCAAAATGTGAGACAGGCGCTGGAAACTGGAAGGCAAGAAAAAGGTTTATTACTCTCAAGAGGAGACCATGTCAACTGCAGACACCGGGATGTCTTCAGGGAAGTGATCTGCTGGCAACTGCTTTGGCTCTTCCTTTTATACAGTTCTGGCACAATGTATTTGTTTCTTTTATCTAGGTTACAAGCTTGGAGGCTCCGCCCCGGGCAGGTTGTCACACAAGCCCACCATTGTTTTATCAACATGGTTACACAAGCCCATCATTAATTCTTCTCCTCCTACCCAGGTCAAAACAGACAATTTAATCTTGCAGCTGGACCTTGCTTCAGGGTCTACAACGTGTGAGACCGGCCAGATCTAAGAGTCCGTTCTGTTGATAAAAACAGGTCCCATTTTTGGCAAAAACAAGTCTTGCTGTGTACAGTGCAATAAACCATGTTTGCAAGAGTCTGTTTGGTATTTGGAACCTGTTTGTGTAGGAGTGTCCATGGGTTTGCCTGTAAACAGAGATGAGAGGAAAAACGAGTTTGTGGCAGCAGGTGGTGTTGATGTTTGTCGCGGCAATAGTTTATAGCCCCTAACTCACATACCAGGTTGGTCAGAGGGTAGTTAGTGTGGGCAAGGTGAAACAAAGGCAATCAACGGAATACAAAATGGCTGCGGTCGGTCAGAATGACTGCAGTTTATGTGCACGTAGGAACTTCCATCAGACAAGATGGCGCAGATAATGTTCATGATTGTCGTTTTGCTTTTAACAAAATTGTGTGCTGTACAAAAACCCATTGTGTTTATTTTAACAGAATGTAATATTGCTCAATGTATAATAACTGGGGCAGACAGTCTGCTTTGGTTTTCGGGCCTAGAAATAATGTTCAGTGGAATGGGCAGAGTAGTAGGCATCATTTGTGCTGCAGGTGCAGCAACACCAGAACCAAGGGGTGTGAGGGCCCAACTAAACCCCTATTATGGCTACTTTACTAATTCCTTTCTTGCATTAGGACCAAGTGCACCCTTGATGTGCCTGTGTTGTTTTCGGCATCAAACAATGGCCCTAGAGTGGGAATAATTGGAGAAGAGGAGACACCTTAGCATTAGACTTCTGGAAGATGGCATAAAGGAGGATGGGAGGAGGACTTTAACAAGGAACAGAGAAGGCTTCAACCATCACAAGTCAGCAGGTCTCATTAGTGAAGTAAGCAAAGTGGCACTGGGAGCCCAGGAGTGTGAAAGGCCCACTGCATCACAATTAAGACTGTCTTATACTTTACAACAAGAAGCGGGGAGAGCATTAGGGATGAGGAGGGCCACACATGGGCACTCATTCTTTTACTGAAAGGGACAGACAATCTGTTTCAAGAATGGACTGATAAGCCAGATGTGGTGGAGAAGGGGAAAAAGAGGCAGAGGGGATAACCTACTATTCAGGGCCACGGATACCATTAGTGCAGAAGGCACATTTGCAAGAGCATGAAGACCTCAGTTAATGGGAGCAGTGTTTTAGTCTAGTTGGTTTTTATGTGTTTTCTCTTTTATATGTCTCACATTTAGCGTGGAACAAGAGCTACTGAAAAGGTGCCTCTGATATTAGCTGCTAAGCACCACCCCCTGTGCTCTGCCTTACCCCTCCCAATTACCCAAGACTTTCCATAAAGTTTTGGAGGGGGCCTGACTAGGGCCGGACTGCAGCAGCCTTTACCCCCTCCTTTGAGTCGGAGGGGGTGGGGGCTGGTTTTGGACCCAGTGATGCAATACTGGCCCGCTGTAACAAAAGCGGGAGCAGTGCTTCTCACTAGCACGCACCCCCGCTACCGGGGTCGGGCAAGCAGATTGCAAGGGCTGGTTGCTGCTCCCAGTCCGGCCGTGGGCCCCACTTCAAAATATTTTCGTATGGGGGCTCAGCGCAGAAAAGTTTGAAGACATCTGTTTTTGAGTACAGGGAGTAGCACTCGTCAAATTGAGAGAGGATGGCGTTATAGAAGGAATGATAGGCAGAGGGAGAAGATGAGAAGTGAGAGTTGAGAGGCGGAGGGAAAAGACGAGAAGTGTGCGATGAGCAGAAGAGATTATAGGTGGGGTGGGGTAAGTGAGTAAATGTGTCGTTTTTCACTTAAAGCACGTTTCTAACCACTCTCAATTTAGGTAGGTTGGGGAACTGAGACCCAGGACAATAATATTAGAAAACTATTTTGGTAAAGTGAGGAGACCAGGAATAGAATTCAGGTCATCTGTTCCTTGGCCGACAATTAAGCCAACATGGCTGTAGCTTAAAAGTGCCTCACAGCTTGGCCATCTGCAGGCATGTGGTTTCAATTGTGGCTTTGTGAACCTTGCCTCCTCTGTCCCTAGTGGATGCTAATAAGCTAATATTTTAGGCAAAGTCAAGTAAGTGTTAGCTAGCATAGTGGGCGAAAGAACACCAAATAAACCTGTAAGAATACAGATTAACTCATGATCTCTATGTACTGCAGCAGGCGAGAAAAAATAACTTTGCCCTGATTGTATATATCTGTAGCCATGTTTTTTTAAAATCAAATATGTGTCAATTGGGTTCTCAATTATGCATGTTTTAGCTTACAGCCTTGATGCATGTGCACGATTTACTCTGCATGGCTGCATTTTATTAATCCCAATGCTTTGTGTATGCACGGGTCTCTACAGAAAGAGAAAAGATGCATGAATTGCAGTTGTTATGTAGGCATTTAAGACGCTACAACTACATCAAACGTGAAATAACACCACTGTCTGCTTTGAGTATCAGATGCAGTTTTAGACGTTGGCAAAGTAGTTTTTAGTGAAGTGCTAACACTGTAACCTTTGACTCCCAAAATATCAGATAATGCTTTGTAGCACTGAGGGCTGACAACTGTCCTCAGCACTTGAAACTGAAAGGAGAATGTCTTTAGTAATCCGTTTTAGCGGGTCCGGTTTCAAAGTTTGAAATTCAAACCCGGAAGCTGGATGGGGGTCCTGTTTCAGTTTTCAGGTCTATGCCCACTCTGAGGCCCGCTGATATCGACCCATGACGAGACTATTTAAGTGAGCATAATGTTAAGTGAAGGCGCACAAAAAGGACAGTGAAGCTGGACCAGTCAGTCACGTTAGGAGCACATTTCCTGCCTTTTTGGCTGTTCGAACTGCGCTAAAGCAGACCCACTATTCTCACATTTACGGTCAAAATCTTCTTTTTAAATCGAGCAACTTTTTCACCTTATGTGTACAAGTATGGTAAATTTGAATGAGCGCAATCCCTGCACCTACTCAGAGAGTGTCTAGGTGTCACTTTTTCCTAAACATCATGATTAAGTCAAACTTAGGCATGTGGAAAAAAACGTTGTCAATCAGGCCCATTGTCAAGAAAGGTATGTTTTTGCCCTCTCGAGTAGGAAGTGCTCCCGAGGAAATGATGCTAGTTTGGTGAAGTGGGAATCTGAGTGAGCAAGTCTGCATGGGTTGTGCTTGTGCGTTTTTTTTATGTGGTTAGACCAACGAAAGATCGACAATATCCAAAACCTCGCAGATTTGTGGCCATGCAGCAAAGCTTTTCAGTTTCTCACCCTGAATATGGTTGTAGAATTTCTCCTGTCAAGGGAAGGAGTAAATGTGCTTTCTGTGTCGAAGTAGGGAGAAAGCAAGTCTAAACCTGAGGTGGAGTGTAGGTGAAAGGTTTTCTCCAAAAGAAAATACTTTCCTTGTGGAGAAACGAGTAATAAAGAAGTATAAACCAGTACAAAAAAAGCATGTACATGTGGAAAGAGGTATGCATATTACTTCACTTGTGAATCAATGACAGCAGTAGACTCTACAGGGTAGCGATGTAATTATTATTTAAAGAATAGAAATACACATGAAATTTTAGAGTTAGCCTCCAGCGGTAAATTTCCAGACTCTTTCTGTGGGCTATTGTGAAATGAACCCATACGTTTGATGGAAGTTAAATGCTAGTGATGTGGTAGCCCACCATCTGCAGATGACATTGTTTACAAATGTTCTAAGTTTGGAAAACAATCCAGCTAAAACTACACACACAAAAATTTGAGTTTATTTTGTTTTGCCGCTCTACCACCCGAGGAGATGTGGGACTGGCGAAAGTAAGGATGTGCTTGAAGACATTTATCACTATTCGGCTACAACAAAGGTACTAAGAACTCAGAGGCCTGTTCTAGATCGCACTCAGCATCGTCAGGAGCCAGTGTGGGAACCTGAATCTCTAAACCTATTGATTTAACTAGTGAACACATCCTCACTGAAGTGTAGACCCAATAATCCAGTACGACTTTTTATTTGTCACTGTTATATAAAGCACAAACCTGGCCCGAGAGCATTAGAGTGCTTTATATACACACACACACACACCAGAATATGTTATACCTTTATTTTAGGAACAAGGAGACTAAGTAATTTGCCCACAATCCTAGGATTTTAACTTTGTTACCCAGATCTAAAATCAGTAGCTCCAGCTGCAATGGCAGAGGAGCATCGCCCCACTGGCTCAGAGCCAGCAGCTGAAAAATGAAATTATATTTTATTGTCGTTTTATTTTTCAGCTGCTGGCTGAGTCAAGTGTGAGCAGGGAGGGGTGGGACGGACCATGGGAGGAAGGAGGAGTGGAGTGTGCTTATTAACGCGCATGTCAGTTTGGCCGGCAGTTTTAGGCCAGCCAAACAGACACGCGCAGTAAGGTTTCTCCAACCCAGATGTATTCCACAGCCGGGTATAGAAACGGCACAGACTCCTTGTGCCTGAGCAAGCGTTAAACCAGCCTGCTCAGGCCAATCACCACGCTGCTATCATGCAGCATAGGAGCAGCGCAGGGATTGGATGAGGAGTCTCTGATGGTGTCCCAGAGATAGCTGGGAGTAGCAAGCAGAGGAGCACCGAGGCAGCATCAGGTACATTTAAAAAAAATTATGAATCCTCAGCTGCCCCACCACGCTGACAGGCAACACCCCCTCCATGACAGGTAGAATATCTGCAGTGTGATAATATTATGAGTTGCTTTAGACAAGAGTATCAGAAGTGAGAGCAGCCAAAAAGTCTAGTTCAGGGTCATCAAATTCCACACCAAAGGGGAAGTTTACGTGAGTGTCGCTGGCACAAAGATCCTCTTCAAGAAGCTAAATCTGAACGCAAGCTTTTCTCAGAAGACGTGTTATAAAATTAGCACGTACAAACATTAGGATCTTGTATAGCTCGGGGATGGAGGGCAACTTCACAGAATGGCCTTTGAGAGAAGGAACTGGACGTTTCCTTATGGTGCTGGGTGCAGTGCCATGTAAAGAGCTGAGTTTTCCACTTCTTTTTCAAGTTAACGAAAGGAGTCAAGTGACAAGACGCATCTGTGGTGGGATGGTGTCCCAGATCGGTGCGTATAGTTTGAGATTGTTTGTCTTTTGTTGCTTTTCTTTCTGGTTTCAAGTTTGGCGATGATAAAGAACTTTACTTCTCACTGAAGTCCAGAAATGGTGACTTCTTTTGTCAGGGAAGGTGGATTAGTGTTTGTATTGTTTTGTAATTGATGCAGCAGATCTTGAATATTAGAAATGTATTCCGACTTTTAAGAAATCGTAGGCGAGGAGAGACGGGTGAAAACAGAAACAAGCATTGGCATAGCCAATAGGTCTCGCCTTTGGGACCTTATAAGTGCTTAGCCATGCAACAGTTGATGTTGTTGCACCAAGGATATTGTGCTGCATAACTACTTATAAGGTCCCAAAAGTGAGACCTATTGGCTATGCCAATGCTTGTTTAGGTTTGTGTAATGTCGTCTTTTTGATATTTTTCTGTTCAGAAGTGCAGCCTCGGGCCAGAAAGAAAGAAAAAGTTCACACTACTAAAAATCAACAATTAATTAACTAAAGCAAGACAAGTTGTTGCAAAGTGCCCGGATTGGTTTTATTACACAACACCATCGGGAATAAAGCTAGCCTCTAGGGACGATTGGGCCCCCCCCCATTGTGGATCTGACCCGCAAGTCTGCACTAGGCATGGTCCAACGTGCACTGGGGTCACACACGTTACATTGGGTGCATTCATGCAAACTTGTTCATGACGTCTACCTTTTTATGTCATGAACAATGTCATAATGAAAGGAAGTTCGAATTTTCTACAGCGAGACGTTATGTTTAACTGTTGTTAGTTCATTTGTTTCCTTGCTGTGAACAACACTGTTTCTGTGGCGTTGTCTTGTGGGTCCTGTTTGTACTTTTACTAATAAAAGTATTACTTTCAAATACTCGAACCCGACACAACAGCACAGTGGAGAATGACGGGGATACCTCGCTGGGTCTAAACTAAGTTAAGTGCTCATTGTTCGTTGTGGCGCGGGCTGACCACGCTGATAGTCACCCCTAATACTCTGTGGAGGACTGGAGGGGCATTGGAGAAACTTTGTAGGGCCCTAGCGATTCCTGTATCAAGGAATACAGCGGTAGCATGAAGTATGCCTTGTCATATCCGTTGGAGGAGCAGGAGCAGAGAAGTAAGTGGGAAGAGCTCGTCATGTTCCGAGGGGTTGAGAACCACACCAGAGGCAAGCTCACTGCTGTAGCATGGTGATTCAAGCCTGAACTCATTTTGCTCGCCTTAGGAGGCCAAGGCCAGGCCGAACTGACAGGAGGCCTTCTTCCCTGGTGTTGTGGCGGGACTACCGAGGCACTATCCGCGCGCTAGTTCAGGCGGTGAAAGAAGCGCAACACCAAAGTTAACAAGCATTGGCTGGGCGTGTTGTGGAGGGACTACCGAGGCACTCTCCGCACGCTAGTTCAGACGGTGAAAGAAGCGCAATACCAAAGTTAACAAGCATTGGCCACGCATGTTGTGGCAGGACTACCTTGGAACTATTCGTGCGCTAGTTCAGGCAGTGAAAGAAGCGCTACACCAAAGTTAACAAGCATTGGCTGCGCGGAATGCATAGATGGGGGCTGCAGCGGAGAGAGAGGTGGCGAGAGTTGTGTGTGTGCGCGCTGCACGTGCAAGCACTTAATGAGCCATGATGGCTCATAACTGTAAAACAAGGCTTAATGGGATAAGAAAGGCAGATGGCGGCTGCGCGAGTGCACGCAAGCGTGCACGCAAGCTATAAGGCAGGAAAAGCTTATGGATAGCACTTTGAAAAGCCCCTTTCTAAAATTCGAGCAAGCAGCGCATGCACTGCTCTAGGCTCGACCTAAAAGTGTGGATGCTATATTATGAGTGGATGGTGAGACACCAATTAGCCATCATATGCAAATATATAAAAAATGTACCCAGCACTGGGAGTCCGGGCAGTGTCTGGGTTCTACATTTAGTCTGCTACAGGGAGGATAGCCAAAAGAGAGGGTTTGAGGTGTACTGTGTCTGGGTGGGACTGCAATGGTAGTTTTGTAGCATTTGTGAGCTGGTGGCACTCAGCTGCTTAGGAATGGTCTTACGGAGAAGAGGACTGAGCGGCTTGAAGGAGCTGAACTTTTTCTCAGTTAAGTGTTGCAGTCTAAAAATTATCGTAACTTGTGGGGGCTGCAGTGTTCTAGAGCAATGTGATTTTCTCACAAGCTGCCAAGATTAATGTCACATGATCTTCTGATCCACAGTCAAAAACACTCCAATGCCTTTGAGCTACAATAATTTTAAATACTGGTCCGAGCAGTAAAATTCCTATTCTAAGCTGACTGTGATTTATTTAGGGTTAAGCTATACCAAACCCTCAGGAAGCTGTAATTTGTTGCTGTATGAGATACTAGACCCAAAGGGACTAGACCCCGAAAGAATCTATTTTGCTGTTGATGGGTGAATTAGGTGCCACCAAGCCAACCAATCAAAAACAAAAATAATCTGTTAGATTATTTGTTCATCTGTAATGGAATGTGGAATATCTTTTAGGATAGAGCCTTCAGCGTGCTGAGTTCCACGACTTGGCCTGTGTAGCATGTAGGAAGCAACCCCACTCTAAGAACTCCAGCACAAGAGATGGAAAAAAATGTTGTTTCTTTATTTCTAAGTAAACACTTTCGACAACAGGAACATCCAGGCAAGCCAAGAGACCACATTAGAAATTTCAATAGAACATAATGACATACACACAAAAAGAGATGACATCATAAAAATATAAATGAGAACATAACCCCAATACTACAGGCTGAGTATGATTGGGGAGAATCCACACAGCCCACAAGATGGACTACCTCTTGTCACCACACCACGTGGGCAGTACGAGGCTTCAGTAGAAGGCAATGGATCTCCTTCAACTAAACAAAAGTTAACTTGGTGTACTGGAGCAAGCTCGAAAGGCACAGTGACCACTTTGGAGTTTCCTCACATGCACTTGGGTCATCGGGCCCTGTAGCTGTTGTCTGCAGAGACGTGTTTGTTGTTATAGGAGTTGTCAGAGCTGGAGTCACCCAGTTTGATTAAACAGGGAAGATGAATTTGGGACTCTTGTCTAAATTGTCAACAGTCAATAACTCACCCACATAAACTACATTTGCTGTCTTTTGCATTTAGTGCACTTTTATCATGCTTTGCATGTCACAGTTTACAGCATGCACTGTATACCCCTTTAATAGTAATTACCCTGAATGGCAGCAATACTCATATCTGTTACAAGTGCAGTTTGCTAAGTGGACTATGTGTTTTAGAACAGCTCAAACTGTTCTGGCTCACTGATGGTCCATATCTTCCCCTCTTTCAGCCAGTGGACCCACAATTCACTTTTGAGAATGCAAATATATTTATCTTCTTAATTCTGGATTTGGGAGAGTGCGCTTTTCAATGGATAGCTGTAGGACTTATATTGGAAGCACGAGAGCTGCATCTCAAACTTGTTCCTTCATGCTGGAAGTTATGAAACTATCTCCAAACAGCCAACATGGAGGTCCCAAGGAATTAACTAATTCACATGTTCGTCTGTCATACACATTTGGTATTTGAAGCCTACACATTCCATAAACGTAAAAGCAGGCATTCCAGAATCTGTTAGTGGAAAAATCTATCAATCTCTGCTCTGGCGTTAAAGCCCTGAAAAATTAGGTGTGCTTTTCACAATCATTACACTCTCACTGAGGAAAAAATGTGCTTTGAAGCGGGTGCCCTGGTGCCGGCACTGTTTCAGCACTCTGCTCTCTCCTGTGGTGAGGTGGAGAGAAAATCCAGAGAGTGTTTCAACCTTCCTATCGTTTTGCTGGCACCTGATTTCCATACTAAATGTTTTAAAAAATTAAGCTGAATTATGCTGTCTGACTTCAAATGAATTAATACTTCAGCTGTACTGACTTATATGGATGGAGAGAAAAAGTATTGGCTAATTTAGTAACAATCAACGTACCATTAATCATTAGGACACAACGATGGCTCATTTCAACAAGAACACAGACTAGGGAAATAACCTATGATTTTTTCGAAATATCAATTAAATAATAATAGCCTTTGATTGTCAGTAAGAGCGTAATAGAATAATATTGGTTTGCTTTTAATATTGAGAAAGATGTTTTTTCTTAACTGTAAATACCATTATGGAATGGATACTTCCAACAGTTAGCATTTGGTTAATGACGTTTAGTATTAGCTACATTGCCCATGAACTTATGTCTTTTAACACACAGTAACAGTGAGGTTTCGATACATTTAAAGATGGCCGCCACAGTAAATAAGAACGATAAGTCCTTTCTCACTGTTTGCACCTGGAGAATAGAAACTGACGGCCCAGATAACGTGAGAGCAGGTCGTCTGTCTTGTTTTCGTCTGTCAGATACCTTCTGACAGTGGTGAGTTTTTGATTACCGAGGCGGTAGCCTCATAACTCCACATTCATTTTGATTTTTTTAGTCGCTGTTTAGGTTGTCTTATTGATGTGTGACGCTTTGTCACAGTTGAGGTTGTATCACAAGGTCAGCGCTGTGATAGGCCGTGGGTTTCAGGCAATTTGGTTTGTAGAAGTGTCAGCAAGTTTTATCGCAGAGTCTTGTTTTCGTCTGTCAAAATGTCTTCTGGCGGTGATGAGCTTTTGATGGCTGCCGCGGAGGTTGCCTTCGGACAGTGATGAGTTTTGGTTGCCTGCCGGGGCGGTTGCCGTCTGGCAGAGATGAGTTTTGCGTACCTGCCGGGTGTTTGCCTTCAGGCAGTGATGAGTTTTTGGATGCTGTGTTGCTGTTTCAGTTTCACAGGGTTAGCAGTCGTGTGAGCGTACTCGGCATCTAAATAACGTGGTGGCGTCGCACAGGAGTTTTTCAACTTAAGAGCAAAGTAAGGAGAATTACGAGAATCCTTCTAATATAGGGGATCAAGGTGATTTTAAACTCAGTAGTTTCTAAGTATTAACTATGAAACAGGAAGCAGTAACTTATTTGCAAATCTGAAACGTTATTGTTTCATTTTGGCGCGGGTAGTGAGGCACTGAGTTTAGCTATATGCGTTGTTCCCGCTATGTAAACAGCGCATTGAATTTTATTCAAAGATTGGCTTCACTGAGTTTGGGATATAACGCATAGTTTTGAATTTGAGTCAGCTAGATGCAAATACAACTAATAAACCATCAAGCAGTAATGACGCCCCCATTGTGCAGGATTTACCAAAAAGCAATATACATGAAGCGCATTGAGAAAGTAATGCAGAGTGTGGATTATGTTAAATTGCAGGGACTTCAATGGTTCAGGGTGCATGTTAACTAGGACTCAGACGCCACCTGTCCAACCTATTCTTCCACAAACTTTGAAAATGTGGAAGGAGTTTAATTAGATATATGTGAGCTAGGCTATAAAACCGTTTCCTGACAAGCATAACTTAGTGAATATTTTATTCTTACAGCTCTGAGAAGAGTTTTGACTTGAAGAAATAGATACCATTTTAATATATTGAACATTGACGCCACCACACCGGAAACCCACTGTGGTTAGGAAATATCACCACATAGAAAGTAAGTACTTCCATATGACACGATAAACGGTGCATATGTGGTATAATGGTTTTAAAATTCACTGAGTGACTTGTATATAATTCTCTGCTTACTTTACAGAACAGTTCTTATACAAGGAATAGGTATTTACGAAGTTTGACTAAAACCTCTCCTAGATCTTGTTTCTATACACCTCCAATCACCATCATCACTTATCATTTCAGTGCACTTGCAACACTATATTAGTTTGATCCTCAGCTTTGATATTCGTCCGTCTCACAATCACGCCCACAATTTTATGATCTTAGACTATTTACCCTGGGAGATTTAGCTGGCACTTTTATCAATACGCACTCTGACTTGGTCTCTCCATCTATATTTGGGTCATAGACTGCTGTTTTCACGCAGTGGTACATTCTGTGTTATATTTTTATTTTTATATAGTTTGGAAGACATTTACATCTTTCCCACCATGTGCATGAGGTACACTTTGATTGGTTTTGGTCCGGAACTAAGTGGTTTTGGCCTTTTGTTATCAATGGGACTGTTATCCCCATATACATATTTGTCTCTTTTGTGTTTTTACAATCACACAGCCTTGAGAAAGTTGCGGGACGACCACCCGGTTGCGACGAAACACGTGTTGGCTGTAGCGAACAATTTGTGAAGACTTGCACATTTTAAATTGAACGACAAAGAAGAAAGAAGAACAATTTCTTGCCTATTATTTATGTTTGTACTTATTAAACACGTTATGTAATTGTGTTACTCCGAAAATTGATATACGTGTGCAAAGGAGTTTTGTATGTCCTGTACTATGTCAAAAGAAACGGGCAGGAATGTGCTGCATTTACAAGTTACAGCACATTCCTGTCTTTTCTGCCAGGGCGGGCGCACAACTGCAGCCGAGCGCCAATGTAGGCACACTTGCACCAAGGAGGTGTTCCTCCTCGTCCTTTGTGTGCTGAGGTGCAAAGAGGAGAACTGTAAACGTTTCGTCTTGTTATGGCTACTTTGGGAAGGCGTTAGTTTTGGTGCTGCCCCAGATTTACACTATGTTGTAAATTGTGGGCGGTGTCGAAAAAGATGGGTGTTGCATGGGAACACCCGCAGCAATAACCATGGAAGGCCCCTTCCATGCAGAGTAAGGCATTGCCTTACTCCATATTTACAAGGCCATTAAAAGCTACGCGGGTGGCTTTAAATGGCCTTGTAAATGTGGGCCGGCAAACTGCACCTCCAGAGTGTCACAAAAGTGATGCTACAGCGGCATAAAAGTACCACAGGGCCTTTGAAAATATGCCCCAGAGTTATAACGAGCCACGACTGAGACCTCTAAAGTTGAGGCTGAAGGTAGTGCAAGTTTCTCACACTACCTATCAGTGGGTCAAAGAGTTGCCTCAGTACAGCCCAATGAGCAAAATTAAATTAAATGCTTGGCACGTAAGATTCCGTGCGTTGGAAGGCACCTGGCAGTCTGACGTCACAGTGGACGTGTGCGTTGGACGGCTGGGGGCCGTCCGATTCGCGCACGCATAGAATTCGCCTGTACAGCTGGGATACACAGTTACTAAATCACTGTCAATCATTACATTAACATTTTAAAGATAACTTTAAAACGTTCATGTAATGCATGTTAGTGATTAAGTTACTGTTTGTTCTATTTAAATATATGAAAAACAAATAAAATATTTACTTACCTACTGCCTGCATGTCCTTCGGTCATGGTGTTCTTCTCCAGTTGTCTGGAACCCTAGAGCAGTGATACTCAAAGTACCGCCCGGGGACCGCTTGCGGCCCACTGGAATTTTACATGTCGCCCCCTACTGAACAGCAGCACAAGCTGTTATTTAGTTGCTGAGCATTAATATTTAGAAAGAAATGTTGAATAAGGGTAAGCATTCATTAATCTGCAAATAAATGCTTGTTGTTTATCTAACATGTTTTTAGAACCCCTTCCTCAATACTTGACCCACCCAGTCCCCCTACTGGCATCAATGCGGCCCTTGGTCACACTACAGACCGTACTTTGTGGCCCTAAAACAATGTTTGTGAGTACTCATGCCCTAGAGCAAGCTCCCTAACTAAGCCAGATGCTGCTCTCATGCTATCAATCAGCATGAGAGAAGCTCCAGTATTGGTTGGAGGGGGCTGGTTTGGCGCTCTTTCAGGCACTGGTGCCTGTGCCTTTTCTCCACTAGGCTGTCTAAGATAGTTTGGGTTGGAGAGGTTTAAAGTGCAGGGATAAGGAAAGGGAGCGAATCCTCAAATTCCCGAAAAAAGTGTCAAGGAACCCGAAATTCAAATTCATCCAACTAATTGTCCTACACAGGGCGTATCGAACACCACATCGCTTGCACGCAATGTTTCCTAATACACCTGAAAATTGCCCCCGATGCAGTGCGACAAACGCGCGACTGATACATATGTTATGGGACTGCCCGAAACTAGGTTACTACTGGAACACGGTGCATGAGACCTTAATTAAACTGGCCCCTTCCAAGCCATATGCCACATTGGATTATTCTATACTGGGGCTTGGGCCTACGCAGCGTAAAAAAAGTGTAACCACCCGATTTACCGACCTAGCTCTACTACTTGCGAAACGCACAATAACAATGCGCTGGAAGTCGGCCAGAACGCCAAACCCAGAGATGTGGAGGGCAGAGGTGCTGCGCTGGGGGAAGGCAGAGGGGGAAACACTGCAGCGTGAGGAGCGTAGGGGAGTCAGGCAGAATCTAACGTCCCTTGATTGGAATACTACGCTTGGGGCTTTCGAGGCAGGTGGGAACCCTGTGTCGGACTCAGAATCGTCCACTAGTTAAGACATAGAGTGATATGCCAGAAACTAGTCTGATCCCCCCCCCTATGGATGGCGCTATCTTACGCCCCGATGGGAAAGAACGGATCTAGGTGCAAAGATGGAAGTAAATAGAATTATCATACTGTACATTGTCCCCGAAAGGTACGTGGTGAATCGAGAACTGTGATTCAGTCATGCTGGTTGAAGCCATGTAACATGCATACCGAATATGATTATTCTGAGTGTTGGGAGAGGGAGGGTGGGGGGAGTTTAGACTGTACGTAATTGGGATGTATGGCAACAAAAAAGAAAATGTCAAACTGTTCTTGAGATACTTGCTATGGATATGTGAACGTACCAAATACAAGGTGAATAATTATGTCGGATACACAGTAAATGTTCTTATCTACTCTGCTAATAAAAAGATTTAAAAAAAAAAAAAAGCCTAACTCTTCATAGGGAAGAGCGAGAGACACCTGCCTGTTCTCGTTTTTTTCTGAAGAGGGTGTGACACGCCTTACCCCTCAGATTAAAGAGATCTAACCCGGTGTGTCCACCCACCCCGAAAATGGGGAGGTACAAAACATTACATGGTAAACAGATTCACCAGTGGCTTGTGACCACTGCTGAAAGAGCTCTTGCACCACGGATCCGCAAGGCATCTTTGGTTGAGTTCATCTGCTCTGGCATTCAGAGAGCCCGCCAGATGCTGTACCACCAGGTAAATGCCATGAAGTTCCAGCCAAGTCCAGCGGCGCAGAGCCTCTTGACAAAGGGTCCACACCCCACCCTAACCCGTCAGTTACAGTACCACATGACAATAGTGTTGTCCATGATCATTTGCACCAACCATCCTATGATTGAAAGATGAAAGGCTTTTAATGCCAAGCGAATCACCCAAAGCTCCTGCAGGTTATTGTGAAGCTTGGACTCCGGCTGAGAATCCTCTGATCACCACCACTCCCAGGTGGTCACCCCATCCCAGAGGTGACACATCTGTCACTACAGTCAACTTTGGTTGGGGAAAGGGGAAGGATCTGCCACTGACCCAATTGAGTCAGTGGCAGAATTTGTGAATTTGGGAGAATTCACTGGACATTGGTCATCTTACCATCAGTTGGCAGTCTTACCACCTTGAGTGAAGTGTGATGTTTTAGGATTGGTGAATGCTTGTATGAATGAGATCGCTAGTATGAATGAAGTGATGTGTGGGACACTATTGATTATTGATGATGTCTATTTATGATATATTTGTATATTTTTTTTGTCTGTTTTGATATTATGAAAATAAAAAATGTTATTGCTTGCTAATTTTGTCTGTGTCCATATGGCATAAAAATATGTCGGGTCAGCTTCAGCTAGCGATGTATAATTTTGGGACTCTTCTCTAGGGCCCTTGGTATTTTGAAATCTAGGCAGTAGCTTTCCTTGCTTGGTTTGTTCTATTGAATTCCCCTGTGCTACTTGCCTAGTATTAGCTCTCGGGGTCCCCCTTCTGATTGGCCCTTTGCAAGGGAGAGCCTGCACATCTTGATGGAGCAAGGACAGATGGCCCTCTGTCAGACAATCGTAAATGGGTGGCGTGGGTGGCAAAGGGGAGGGAGTAGCCTCTTTGGACAATCTGTAGAACCCACGGACAGATGTTATTGACCACCAGTGGGGTAGGTGGTGGCGAATCCTGCCTCCCCTTGGGTGCCTATGACATTCTGAGGGCAGATGAAAGAGGCCTGGCGGCTGCCCGGGGAGGGAGGTGGGAAGTGGACTAATCTAACCGCTGACCGCCTGTATCACATGGTCTCGGGGCCAACACCCTCGGCCACATCTAATGAAGAACTTTACTGCAAATCTCACATCGGCAACTGCCTGAGAGAGTATGGCCCAGCCTCCTCTGGGACCATAGCAGCACTTGTGCAACTGAATCCCAGAGTGTAAGAAATAACAGCCCAACAGGCACACAGTGTTCACCTACCACAGTGCCAGGCTGGGGTAAGAGAACATTCTCTTGACATTGGTGTCTAGCCTCTTGGATTCCCTATCCAGTGGGGTGAAAGAGAATGCACCAGGGTGAATGGGGGATGAGGAGGCTTGGATCATCAAGCTCCCCGTGGTAGAGTGCTGGACAAGGAAACTGAGACCTCAGGAGCGGGGCAATGGTGGTGGGCAATCGCCCTATTCACAAGAGCCCTGACCCCTGGAAATATTCTAATTGAAGGAATCTGCGGCTAGAAGTCTCTAGCAGACTCTTACTGGATACATAATAATTGAAATCAGCAGGCATCAATATATTTATTAATCAGCTTATATAACACCATTATCTTGGGCAACCAGCAATGATATACCTGAAAAGGTACATTTACAAGTAATACTTCCCCATGCAACTTGCAACAAAAGTGTACTATTCTGCCCCAGCTTGGTACACCCTGTGGTACTTCCGCATGCACCTCTCAACAGCATATTACAGTTCCCCAAATTAGCACACCATAGGGTAGTACCCTACGCAACTTCTCACTTTGGGATACCACTTCTCCACAACTGCTCATGTCACAGGGTTCAGTCCACATACCACCTCTTCTGACAGAGTTCTGCTCTTTCCCCAGTTTGCACCAACACACACAAGTATAATACATGTGATTTTCTCACAATGGGGTATTACTCTTTCCAACACTTGGACATGCATGTAGCTACACAACAACACACAGATGGGTACTACCCCCTCTTCCCCACAATGATAACTAGACTCCATCATACCAAAACATATGGCGCTGAAAGAAAATGAACATGTTGTACTCCCAAAACAACACACAGGTGGATAATTTAAACATCCCAAAATGGCTTGCAGTACTAAGCATTCGACAACACAATAACCATTAACACAAACTGCAAATTCCAAACAATTGAAGTGAACGTAGACTGAAATGTACTAACCCGACACATGCATTACCAATAAGATGCATATAACATTCGTCATTATGCAAAATATCACCAACAAAACTGGTGCACAATCTAATGAATATCACATATAGCAGGAAACACTCACAGCTTTTTACGGAAGCACATAGAATACTACGAATTCTGAGAATTCCAAATAACCCCGCTGATTAATTAACTAAATGTCGTATTTTAACATTGCAACTGGACAATTGTTAGTCATGCATTGCTTCATCTTCCCATAGTTTGGAAGTCATATCCAGTGCTTAATTTGTGCTGGTGGTTTACAGTGCTCAGCACCGGCACTCAATTGTCAGCATAGGCTCTAGTGACAGCCCACCACATGGTGGTGTTGTCCATTTTAATTTTGAGATCAGCACAGCAACCGTGTTTATTAAGTCAATATACACTGAAAACTAATAATACCAGCGTCTTATGCCATTATTATAGCTTTGTGTGTCCAGAAAAAGTCTGAATTGTCAAACTTGTAGGATGTCGATGCTTAGATGGGATGTATGTCATTACAACGCATACTTTTACAACGCATGCCATTACAACGAAAATTTTACAACGCAACATCAATTACAACGCATTCCATTACAACGCATGCCATTACAACGCATTTTACAAAACTACCATTACAACGCATACTACCTTTACAACGCATACCATTACAACGCATACCATTACATAGCATGTATGGTAAGTATTGGATAGTGTAGGAGTAAAATGTACTATTCTAACTCCAGGGGGTGCAACAATAGGGTAAGTATTGGATAGTGTAGGGGTAAAAATTACTATTCTAACTCTAGGGGGTGCAACAGTAGGGTAAGTGTTGGATAGTGTAGGGGTAAAAATTACTATTCTAACTCCAGGGGGTGCAACAGTAGGGTAAGTGTTGGATAGTGCAAGGGTACTATGCGCTGTAATGGTATGCGCTGTAATGGTATGCGTTGTAATGACATGCGTTGTAGTGGTATGCGTTGTAGTGTCATGCGTTGTAATGGATGTTGCGTTGTGAAAGTTTCATTATAATGGTAGTGCGTTGTAAAAGTTGCGTTGTAAAGGTTGTTTCCGGCTTAGATGATATGTTGCTACTGTCAAAGGCAGCACTGGCAGGGTATGGGTGGTGCAGGCTGCAGTAGCCTTCCAAAAAGGGCCTTATTTTTTCACAAATTAAGCACTGGTCATTTCCACAGTCGACCTGATTCTCCCAAGGGGAAATACCACTGATCATTTAAATGTAACAGTGACAAAGGATCTGGAGTAAATATACACTAAATTGGAAGGGTTCGTACCAAAAAACCTGAACCTTGGAGAAAAAAAAACCTTTAAATAGTAAAGAAGAACCAAAGTGGTAACATTGATTGTTCCATCCAGATGATTACAAACGAGAGGCCTTAAATAAACTTATAACACAGTCTTCTCCAGAAGACTGGGCAAAAAATCTTACACCATAAATACTAAGAGAACTACAAAATGAGGATTAATAGCTTAAATAACAGGTGAAACAAATGAACTCTGGGCAGCCCAAAAAGCCCACTCTTTACTTATTACCAAAATGTTGAAAAGAAGGCCTTCCATTGCTAGGATTGCCACTGATTTCATGTGGCAATTCAATATGCTCTGAAATAGAGGAGTCCATTGATTATTTACAGTTGCAGCCATTTGCTATGCATCTCCATTCTTATATTCATGATTCAAATGATATAGTGTTAAAACGCCTCAACAACCTTCGGCAAGATAGATATATTCAGACTATATACATCAAGGCTAAAATGTGATTTTTAAGCTCTATGTATGAGATCAGCACACTACATCAAGGCTAACAAAATGATTAACACCTTCGCTGCGGCAGCTATTCCGCCGCAGCGCTAAGGGGGCGGGGGGGCGCGCGGCGCTCAGCGCTCACACGCTGGTGACGGAACCGCAGGTATTTTTAACACACATCACATAGTCCACTCCCCACAATCACACATGCACCACACATAGTCTTTAAAAAGTGCTCCTACGTAACTTCGCAAGTCGCAGCACGCCCCAGCCCGTAGAGGACTGGGATGGCCCCAATGATGAAGCATGTCACCGTGGGGCAACCCCGGTGAGTGAGGGGACACCTAAAATAAAAAAGGAGCAATTCTCCTTTTTTGTACACAATAACATATTTCCACAGTCAACCCCAGTGTGTGCTGACTGCGATCTAGCAAGGCTCTTAGGTATCTGGAAACGGAGACCTTTGTTTGACTTAACTTTTGGAGGGCGAGCCTAGCTAAAGTTCCTCTAACTCCCTTTCTTATTTGTTGACACGTTGCAGCGCGCAGCTGCGGGAGTCTGCTAACACACCTACACAGTGACACGTACCCACTTTCCAGTCTACACACAAGTACTTACATAGAGAAATACCATAATGGCTGAAATCACAGGACTTTCCTTTACAGAAGATGAGGCGGATAGGATAATAGCCTCCATGCTCCCCCATTCCAGCACGACTTACAAAGACACTAGTGAAGCCCAACAAAATTGGGATGAAGTAACAGAACTAAAACGTAACCTAGTGAAAACCATAATTCATGGCATAATGATGAGTGAATACCATAGGGCGAATGCAGCCCCGCGAGGCCTTATAGTAAGCAATGAGCCATTCATCTTTCAAGATGATCTCGTTTTCAAAAAAGACTGGTCATTGATCAGCTGGCATTGCACCAGGGACTGGCTAGTCCTAATTGTTAAAACTGCGGCACGCAGAGCCGAGGCACTGAAGGTGGAGATCCAAGATCTGGAAGTTAAATTGAAATCCTATCAATCACCAGCTGAACTTAAGAAAAGATTGGACGAACTGAATAAGTCAATGACTGAATTCGAAGTATCACTGAAAGATACAAAATATGCAAAATCTTACAAAGATAAAAAAACTTTTTCTCATGAAAAAGTATACCCATACATTAAGGCAGAGTATGTACCTTCTGGAAGGAACCCAGGCTACAGCAGTGACAGTGGAGGCTCGGATACAGGATCTGATTCTTCTGACAACAGTTACAATCGTAACCAACCTAGAAATAGACGAGGTAGAGCGGGGAGGAGAATGAATAGAGGAAACTCTTGGCAACCCTACCAAGGTCCACCACAGCAGTTTTTCTATGGCCATCCCCCCTTTCAACAACCATACCCGCAACAACCTTTCCCATTTTGGGATAACACCCAGATGCAGGGGATGCCACAGCAGCCTTTTTTAGGGAGAGGCAAAAGACCAGGCCGAGGAAAAACTAGAGGACAGCAAGTACAATGGGCACAACCTCTGGAAACCAGCAGAACGCACACGAGGAGCCAAGGACCGGTAACAACACCATCAACCAGCAACATCTGAGCCTAGTGGTGAACCTCTCTGACAAAGTCTTAACACCAGTTCAAAATAGGGTTTTGGAAAAAGGCCTAGGATTTGTCCCTACCACAACCTTGGATAAATTTAAGTTATATTGTGAGCTGAAAGAATTTGTTCGCAGTATAAAACTACAAGTTTATTTTAAAGATAAACCACAACCAGTGGGAACTGTGAGTGACACGGGACTGAAGAAAAAATCCTCATTCACCCCCCCTACCACCAGTTTACCAGTGGAACTACTTGCATTTGAAAAGGCAATCCTGAAGGATGTGATGGACCTGGACACCGGGTCACTGAAAACATTTCATAACACTAGTAAAGTTGAGAAGGAAGCCATACACGAACTAGCCAATGACACAAATATTACAATAAAACCAGCCGATAAGGGCGGAGCTATTGTGATACAGAATTCAACAGATTATGAAAATGAGTGTCTGAGACTATTAGCTGACCGACGGAATTATGAAATTCTGAGGGCAGACCCAACAGAACGCCTGAGAATTGAGATTGTAGGAATGGTGGAAGAGTGTTTGATAAACGATTGGTTATCCAAAAAGGAAGCAGATTTTCTGGATAATAAACACCCAAGGACTCCGTATTTTTATACGATTCCAAAGATCCATAAAAGACTGGAAAAAACACCAGGGAGACCTATCGTCTCAGGGATCGGATCAATACTAGAGCCCCTGTCTAAGTTTGCGGATGCATTCTTAAGACCACTTGTACAAAAAACAGAGACATACCTACAGGACACGAAATCAGTATTGTGCCTCATAAAGGACCTCACCTTTGACCCCTCCATGCAGATATTGATCGGTCTCGACGTGGAGAGCCTCTATACGAGTTTGCCCCACAGGGAGACACTACAAATTCTGGAGGATATCCTATTTGAGAATGAGTGGGATTACAAAACACCAAGGCATGTGGTGTTAGAATGCTGTCGCCTCGCATTGACCGAGAATTTCTTCCTCTTCCAACAAACAATATATAAACAGACCCATGGAACAAGCATGGGAAGCACATTCGCGCCGAGCGTGGCGGGACTGTATGTCCACTGGTTAGAGAAGAAGAAAATCTTGAGTACAGACAACCCCTACTCCACCAAGATCCAGATGTGGAGACGTTATATTGACGACGTCATCCTCATCTGGAATGGGAATGAGCAGGAGGCAAAAGCCTTCCTTGACTGGCTAAACTTACAGGACCCCTTTCTAAAGTTCACCTCAACAATGAGCCGAGAACAACTAGTCTTTCTGGATCTAAACATCAAGGCTGAAAGAGGGATACTGACAACCACAACACATTTTAAACCGACATCAAGGAACTGCCTACTAAGCTTTGAAAGCTTTCACCCACGACAACTCCGGGAAAATCTGCCCTTTGGACAGTTTCTACGGCTAAGGAGAAATTGTTCTGAGAAATGTGATTATGAAGTGCAGGCCAAAGAGCTGTGTACAAAACTACACCAAAGACAATATCCGCAAAGAATTGTCCAAAAAGCGAAAAAAAGAGCATCGAATAATAACAGAGATGCACTGCTGGAATCAAAACCTAAGGAACCACCTACAGATGCCTCTGAAAGAAGACCTATCTGTATCACTACCTATACGGTAGCCTCACAGCAGGTAACAAAAATTGTGAAAAAACATTGGAAAACGCTGAATAGTGGAGGTTTGAACATCACCCAACCAATGTTCAGTCACCGGAAAGGGAAAAATTTAAAAGATCTAGTGGTACACACACGTCCAAGGAATATGGAAGGTCCGATTCGACGTTTACATCCGTTGCCACTGGGTCACCACCCGTGTTCTAATTGCAGCGTATGCCACCTAACTGAAACTACTAAACAGGTGACATGTAATACAGGCCTCATCTGGGATCTGAGAAACTTTTCAAATTGCAATACGTCAGGGGTCGTATACATGATCACATGTGTGTGCAATTTGCACTATATAGGAATGACAACCAGGAAGGTCAACACAAGAATGGTGGAACACCGCAGTAACTTTAGGTGCAAACACTCGAATACGAAAATGACCACACACTTTCTGGAAAAGGCACACACGCCTAATGACATGCGTTGGGTAGTTTTGGAAATCCAACAGCCCCATGCTGACATGGAAAAGAAACTACTTGAAAAAGAACAACGTTGGGTGTTCAGACTCCGCTCTCACATAGTGGGACTAAATGA
The DNA here is from genome assembly GCF_964263255.1 of Lissotriton vulgaris. Classification (NCBI taxonomy): domain Eukaryota; kingdom Metazoa; phylum Chordata; class Amphibia; order Caudata; family Salamandridae; genus Lissotriton; species Lissotriton vulgaris. The sequence goes on along the minus strand of NC_141695.1, from coordinate 1,655,786,584 downwards.
CGATATCCCTTGGGGGCAGTTTACTTAAATGTGAGATGTCTGTTACAGAAGAACTGAATCATAATGATAAAAACTCATTGACTATCCTAAATGTACATAATACCATCGACCCAATACTGTTCAGGAACTATGAGGGTCTAACCCGACTCCTAGAGTCATCCCTGGCAATCTCTAGAATTAATTCGAGAGACTAGAAGTAACCAATAGGGCAGAACTGGTTATCTTGGTCTGCCAAAATACCCCCCCGTTTTTTCAAGGAGTTTAAGCTAAAATTTAACTTATATACCTAAAAATTAACATGTTAATAAATAGCTTGATAATTTGGCAAACAATTTATACAACACCCGAAATTAGACCTAAGGTGTGATTGTGTCCGTATAATCCTATTTAAGAACGTTTCTGAATTATAAATACGGAAACGGTACACCAAAGATGGCCGCCACCCACACGTCATGAATCATGACCAAGGACTACACGCTCTAGTTCGCGTATGGGCGTAGCCACGCTAGCGCAAGCAGACCGCTAACGGCACTTCCTTAAAAACAAACCTGAAACCCTCGGTCCGATAACATCCGGACCGGAGGGACACAAGTAGGTGCCTAAATGTAGGAGGTATCCGGTGCACAAGTAAGTCAAAACGGGGCCACGAAGACCATCAATGGGTCAGTTTAACATTGCTAATCGGCCCGCAGTTTGGTTATTTACAAACTCCGCTTTTCTCTCACCAGAGTTGCTGGGATATCGAACCCCTCCGACTCCATGGGGCCCAGTTAGGTCTCAGGAAATGTATGTATGAGTGTGAATGACAGATGAATGCTTGGGTGTGTCACTAAGAGAGGTGCTTTTTTAATCACGTTACGATGCACGAAATGAATCACGTTTTGTGCATGAATACAACCACGGTCAACATGTCCGTTTATAGATCACAGGAAATCATCACATTTTCTGCTTGCAAACTATGTGTGATAAGATATGGGGGTAATCACCCCGTGACCTTTCAAGTTGTCTTTTATTTTTCAGGAACCACGTGTTTTTTGGAACAAAATACGTAGGTATCATTGCATGCACTTAATAGAGTTTGCTGCAGTTGAGAGTTAATAAATAATTTTTTAATATCTCATTGAAGAGTTAAGGAGTGGCGAACACAGGGCTGGTCCCTGTGTAGTCCCGAAGAAGTGCTTGGGGTATGCACGAAACATGTCGACTATAGGAGTTGATAGGTACATCTGGACACATTAAGTTTAGGACAGCCTATCTTTCCACCCCGTTTTTAATGTTACCACCTAGAGGCAAGAATAAAGTTTATTGAAAACCTACTGGGCAGGTATTTTTAACACACATCACATAGTCCACTCCCCACAATCACACATGCACCACACATAGTCTTTAAAAAGTGCTCCTACGTAACTTCGCAAGTGGCAGCACGCCCCAGCCCGTAGAGGACTGGGATGGCCCCAATGATGAAGCATGTCACCGTGGGGCAACCCCGGTGAGTGAGGGGACACCTAAAAAAGGAGCAATTCTCCTTTTTTGTACACAATAACATATTTCCACAGTCAACCCCAGTGTGTGCTGACTGCGATCTAGCAAGGCTCTTAGGTATCTGGAAACGGAGACCTTTGTTTGACTTAACTTTTGGAGGGCGAGCCTAGCTAAAGTTCCTCTAACTCCCTTTCTTATTTGTTGACGGAACCGCTCGGTCACCAGCCTCGGGTAAGTTGTGCTGATGACTGAGCGGTTCCGTCATGGCCCCGCCCGCTCAATAGAACGCCCAGCGCAGGCGCGGAATTGGCGCCGTCCAGGCGCGTCGGGCGGGCCATGACGGAACCGCTCCGTCATCAGCATAGCGCCACCGCGGCTGATGACGGAGCGGTTCCGTCATCAATGTCAAAGAGGTTAAAGGGTTGCTCAAATACAGCATCACTAATCATTTTTAGGTCTCGCCTGTCGATGCGCATGCGCATCGAGCAAGGCGAGAGTATTGGGACTTATCTACTCTTTATCCACACTGCAAGGAATCGTGGCGATTCCTTGCAGTGCCCGTGACTTTTAAGCTCAATGCGCATGCGCATTGAGCTTAAAAGCGCGTGCACGTCCGTCTTTGTTTACCCGCTCCGCCCCCTCCCCTTCCCGCCGTGTCGCATTTCTCCTCCCCTCTCCCCTCCGTCTTGTTTATTTTACCCGCTCCGCCCCCTCCCCTTCCCGCCGTGTCGCATTTCTCCTCCCCCCTCCCCTCTCTTCCCTCCGTCTTGTTTCGTGTATGACTTTTACGTGTGTGTGTGTGGATCAGGAGCCGACTTGTTCAGCAGCCCCACCCCTGGCAGTGCACGTCTCATCCACACGTTTTACCAGCTTTCCCTGAATGCAAATTGTACCTCATGCGAAATTTGTTTTTCACTACTCAACCCAATGCGATGCATTTCTGGCAAAATATTCCCCAGGCGCTTAACGCATTACTGACCGGCTTGCAACGGTGATGTATCCGTGACCCCTGCATACAACCAGCACGTGTGTGAGCCTGGCCCTGTCAGCGCTCATAGATGTTCACACCTGCACCCAGTAACTTAGGCAGATGTGACCTCACCCCTTCATCCGGTATGACACGCACCCATTAAGCTGGGCAGGACGCTTTGCAATAGAACTTTTTTTATTCTAATATTTCTGTTATTGCTACCGTGCCCTGCGCCTAGGCAGCTGCCTGCACAATCTAACACTCCCCCCCCCTCCCCCCCCCCCACCACCACCTCCAATTGGCACAGTCCTCTCACACCCCCAAGAGGCAATTTCCTGTTTGGCTGGGGAAAGGAAAGAGCAGTCGAGCTTCCAGTGATGGCTGACGTGCTCGCACACTCACGGATGGAGTAGAGTAGTGTGCACTTGACTGCAGCATTTCCGGCGTCTGCTTCTCCTGTACTGCTTATGCAAGGTATGTATTGTGCTCAAAGATGCATGAGTGGGTTTACAAGACATGACATAGATGTTATGTCTGCGCTTGCCCTTGCTGGTGTACCTCTCTAATATTTTCCGGACTGTTGATGCTGGATTGTCTTTCTTTTGCTTGTTTGTTTTTACCTTTGATGGTTTTTTTACAAGTGCAGAATGAGGTGTTGTCCTTCCAACTCTAACATAATTAGTCCTGCCTCTCCCTCCGTTGATAGTTTGTTTTTCTTGTGCTTGACTTTCTTTTTAGCTTCTGATCGTCTCCCCCTTGTCCTTGCGTTTTTCACTATGAAATAGTTTCACATTGTGTATATAATAATCTCTTGAAAAAGGCTTGTTATAGCCAAGTGATACCAGCCTGAACGGGTACAGACGGATCCTTCAATAGGAAATTTTACTTGAAATACAGTTTCCAGTCTCGGGTTTATCAAAGGTCCTACCATGTCCATGGGACTTGAGGAAAAGATCACGTGCAAATTAAACAGTAGAGGTTGGGTACTCTGGCCAGAAACCTAGAGCAGACTAATTCATTCATTTATAGTTAAACTGAAAGTGCTGCACCTAGAAGCCATATATAGTATTTCCCACCACTTTCTTCCAAACATCCTCTAGGAGGCAGGATACAAACGGTTAATGTTGCCTGCATAGATTTTAATACGTGAGGAAAGTCTAACACGCCGCCCGATTATTGCCCTTCATATGTTCCCCGACTTTTTTTCTTCATTTCCTCATGTTTGTCAGTTCGCAGTTTTCCCTGCAAAATGACATTATTATTTCTCAGTGCAAGTTGGCACTGAAAGTGGTTGAACTCCTTTCTCGCAATTTTATTTCAACACCACTTGCCTCGCGAATTTGATGGATGTTGGAGATCTTTATTTTCTCACGACATTTTAAAAGGGAAGCAAAAGTCCTGATTTTAATTTGAAAACACAAATGTAAAAAACTCTGCTAACTCCAGGTAGCAATTATGCATTCGCAAGTATTACGAAAAGTTTACTAGAGAGACATTTTGGTTTTGCACATCCCTTATTCAATGCATGACTACTGCAATCAAGTCTAAAGCCAGTTTCTGAGCTGTGATTGAAATTGAAATAGTCAATTGCTCCAGAAACTAAAGCATGTCGTTGAGTGTGTAACATCCATGTCATTCAATACAACTGCCATGCTCTAGATCAGAAGCTTTTCATCCAAACACCTCCCTTGATCTAAACCAATACAATGAGCTAACAGATCACTAACTTATAGGTGGAGTGTGAAAAATAAAATATCAAGGAAGCAAACCTGTATTACGCCTTGAAAATGGAGCAACACCCTTCTACACATAATGCTTGCACCTTCATTTCTATAATTCAAAAAAATCTGAATACATCTTTCTTGAACATTTTCAAAAAATATTTCATCCATTATCCATGATTAAAAGAGCACCAATTTGCCACCTCGGAATCCACTTAGATTACATTTACCTTTCTTCTGCTATCATCTGTATTATGCACAAAGTCATATCACCTCTTCCCCAAGTTCTACATACGTTCATTTTTAGGCCTCGCGTAAGGCCTCTCGTACCGACAGCTCATGTATGCTCATGTATCCCGCTTTCACCACATCCACAACCACCACCACCACATCCACCACCACTTTCACCACATCCACAACACCACATCCACCACCACCACATCCACCACATCACCACCACATCCACCACCTCCACCACCACCACATCCACCCCCACATCCACCATCACCACCACCTAGGCAGCATGCATGCACGGTTTGTATAGTGATTACAGCAAGTCTTGCAGAGTGTTATCCTGCCTGCTGCTTGCAATTAGTTCACTCCTGCGTCGCTTTTATTTCCTGGCTCCTTATTGATTGGCGCTTTTCGATACATCACTTTCGGTTTTAGCTCAGGAGCACTGGCCAACTACAGTTTCCTTACGCTTGTAGGTGTTTATGTGTTCCTTTGGGGACTACTTGTTTTATTTCCTGCTAGTGTTAATTTCTGGTGTGAGTACTTGTTCCTAGTACCCTGCTCTGTTTATTTTATCAACACGGCACCCGCTTTACAGGCCGCTGTGCACATAACTTGTATGATGTACATGGGCGCTGCACTTCATGTTTTAGCACAGTGCATGCTTTCATGTTTCTTAGCACGTGCATACTTTTTAAGTGCACAGGCGCCACGCTTTATATTTAGCACATGCCCGCTTTATGTATTTTTTTATTACTATGGCGCCCGCTTCACGGGCAGCCACACACACAAGTTTGATTTACACTGGCACCAAGCTTTGTTTCAACACAGCACCCACTTTCATGTTTATAACGCCAACAGCTCGAAGTCTTGCAAATGCGAGACCTATTGCATTGACACCATAATCTATCTTCAACTGCATGGGACTACCGAGGTAGGCAAATGATGCTCATCCATATGTTAATCTGTTTATGTACCACAAGTAAAAAAAACACTGGTAGTGAGATGAATCAACGTATACTTTGCATATAATATATAGAGGTCATTACATGAGCAACACTTTTAGATCTTGCAAGACTTCCCTTGAAAGAGTGCAGCAAACTAAACCAGAGTGACTACATATTAAGCTTAAACTCATGTCTCTAGATCAAAAGTGGTGCTTCTAAACTTCGAAACAAATATCAAGGATAACCAACTTGATAACAGACTACACAGGATGCCAAGAATAGAATGTGCATTCATCCAGGAAGTGGTCATCCTAAAGTCAAACAAAGACTATTCCAGAAGGAGACGTTTTGTGCATCAACTAACTGAAGCAAGCCAATTATAACTAAGCAAAAGATTACAGAATGAGTTATGAGGTTCCGACATCAAGGAGGCTCAAAGACCTAAAAGCAGCATAAACAACATGCCAGGGAATAAGACTGAAATCAACAATTAGGCAAAACGACAACACCCAAAGAGAACTCAAGAACACTACCACAAAAGCCATAAACAGACTGCGAATTCTCACTAGTGTTACATTTAAACAACCATCATTGACATCAGAAATTGTAGAATTACTTTGCCAAAGACAAAATCCATAAAAGGATGAAAGGCTGGGATCACCAACCACTTCGCCAGAGAGCAAATGTATAATCAGACTGGATACAGTAAAATCCAGTTTCAATCAAGATGCAGAAATGGATGACAATTTATTATAAAGCTCAAAATAACATCAGCAATAATTCTACACTGTGAAATGTTTATATTATTAAACAGGGGAACCACACTTCCCTTCATACTTTCGTATAATATTTCATATGTCTTTGCTTTGTGCACATGTTCATAGCGCTAGCAGTAAAAAAGGGTTTCCCTCAGCATACTGGCGTTGGGTTTTAAGATTCAGCATTTTTTAATGTATAAAGATCAAACGTATTTTGGTCCCTCATTTTACATACTGGCCCAAAAAGTGATTTTTACTACATCACTTTCCAACTAAGCATTCATCCAATCACACTGTCAAGTTTCATATAAATTTTTTGCATGGTTCTATATGCTGCTCAGTCAAGCAATGATCCTTTCCCGTTAAAGACGTCATGTGCAATTGGAATAAACCAGGATTTCATACTTGGACTATTCTGCAACCCATGTAAGCCTATCACAGAACATTACAAATATAACTTTTTTTCATTTGCTACAGTATGACGTGTAAGAATTGTGTGCTGCTACCAATACTCTATTCCAAGATGGAGACCATATAACCTCAGATTACACTATTTCTAACCTAACAATATGTAGAGTACAGACTTCAATTTCCTTTTAATCTTAGATGAGCACCATTGTACACACTACTCCCAACACACACATCATATCTGAAGGGCAAAGTAAACGTCCCTCTGGCCCAATACAGACGCCCTAACTCTAAAAGCATGCCTAAAGCAAGGCTATAGGAGCCGGTCTGTGCTCCGGACAAGCCTAGGGCCAGGGATGCTGCCAGTCCCAAGTAATTCTTGTCATGAAGTTCCTGTATCGAATTCTTGAAATCACACTTTGGCTTAGGTATTTAATTGACCCTAGATTTGGGAGGGGAACACCCAAACTCCAACAGGTGATCTTTCTGGACCACTTCTCTCAATCATCTGAAGATCCAGATGGGGAGGCAGATCTTGCTCACACCTGGTTATTAAGATGTGAAATGAGCTGCCTCTGGAATTAAAAAGTCAACAAAAGGAGCTGGCTCTTAGACAGGGACTGAAGACCTGGCTGTTTCCTGGAAACCACTAGTTGGCTCCTCTCTGATCACGGCTCCTATCATCAGCGCGGGGAAGCCTCCGGGCAACTATGCACTTTAGAAATCCCCAAATCAAATGAAGTAGAAATTATGAATCCGTAATCCCACTGTAAGCAACATGACGGACTCAGCATAGTCAGAATCACAATGGTTTACTTGGTCACTTCAAGCGTTTTTCTGTGGGCTTTACCTTCAAAATGTCTACCTTGTTTTCAATTCCTCTGAATTATGCTGTTTTCTTGACGTTGCCTAGGAGACTTGCCATACTGACTAGAGGCAGACACATGATTTTGTTGATGTAGGTATTGCTGTCAAAATGAAGTGGAATCTACTTCTCTTCCACTAGTTTGAGGAGCTTTCGTCCAACTCCAGGCCAAACAAATTTACACCCTGAAGGAGGAGGAGAAGAATCAGTATGCCAGTACATACGCATGACATTCCTCCATTCCAAGACCACTGCATTTTCAGTCAGGCACATCAAATGACACATATTACATGAACTGAAGCTGTATCACTATGTCCTTAAACAAGGCTGAGCATTCTTCAATAGCCTTAAATAATGATTTGAAGTCTTAGATCAATGATTGAGCAATTTATATCTCATGCATTCCTGCTCTTGAAGCCAGATTGGCCCAGGAATATGCCTTTTTAAAGGAAGAACCTGCCTATTTATCTGTAGGGTCTTCTAGAATAGTAATAACCACAGACTTTCCTCCCACTAGGCTACCAACAAAGTAATCCACTGTCAGAGAATCTGGAAGCTTCTTTCTAACTACTCCAATGGATAGAAATTAGACAAATCTAGGCACTGTGATTTTATCTGGATCCTTCTATTCGTGTGACACAACACCGATTACATATGGGTGAGGGAAACCCCATATTCCTCCTTGCATGGTGCCATTTGTTCAATTTCATATCATATATATATATATATATATATATATATATATATATATATATATATATATATATATATATTCACTGAAAAAACCATAGGTTTCAGGCCTTATATAAATAGGAATGAACATATAAAAAACCATTGAAATTGCTCCTATATAGTTAGTTGGACTAACTATATATGGCGCACCCGCAATCCACTGCTGATGATGTCACATATTACATCATTCATGACATGGTCAGTGACATCACTGATGACATCACTGATGACATCTCAAATGACATCACTGATGACATTTCATTTGACATCACTGATGACATCTCATTTGACATCACTGATGACATCATCCAGTAACTGTGTTTTTCTGTAAAGTTTGAATATGTTTTACCTATTGAAGAATGAGTGGATGTATAAGTGTCTGGAAGAAGGATTTAGTAGGTGCTTGACTGACTGTATGAGTGAGTGATTAAATGTGTCTTACTGAATGCATAGGTTAGTGACTAAACTGTGTGAATGTGTGCATCAGTATGTCTGTTGTGTAAGCTGCTGCATGCATTGATCAGTAGCTATATGAGTGGCTATATGGGTTATTGATTGGTTGCCCAAGTATTTGTATGGGAGACAGTGTGTGTGTGGCTGGCTGGGAGGTGTGTGACTCTGTGCAGATCAATGTGTACTTGTATCAGTGATTGTATAAGAGAGTAAGTATGTTTTAGTATATGTTTGAATAAGTAAGGTGTTGTGTGTATAACTATATAGATGAGGAAATGGAAGTGTGATTGATTCTTTCATGACTGACTAGGTGTGTGAGTAACTCCATGGATAAGTGGCAGTGTGTGAGTGTCTGCATAGGTGTATGAGTGCATATGATAGTGTTGCATTGATGAGTGACTGTATGTATGAGTGATTGTATGGGTGAATGAGTGGATGTGGGAGTAGACCTAGGAATCAGTGAGTGCCTATGTAGTAACTGGTATTGGTGTGTCAATAGTTTCAAGAATGGCAGTCTGTATTTAACACTGGGTGTATCAAAGGTTATATTAGAGTGTGAGGAGGTGCATCGTATTATCACATGAATGATGTAATCAGTGATGTCATCAGTGATGTCAAATGAGATGTCATCAGTGATGTCATTAGTGATGTCACTGACCATGTCATGAATGATGTAATATGTGACATCATCAGCAGTGGATTGCGGGTGCGCCATATATAGTTAGTCCAACTAACTATATAGGAGCAATTTCAATGGTTTTTTATATGTTAATTCCTAACTATATAGGGCCTGAAACCTAAGGTTTTTTCAGTGAATTTTCAAGGTTTTTTTAAATGCTAATTCCTAACTATATAAGGCCTAAAATCTATGTTTTTTTCAGTGAATTTCAAAGGTTTTTTAAATGCTAATTCCTAACTATATAAGGCCTAAAACCTATAGTTTTTTCTTTGGCGCTTTGAGTCTTATCTTCTTCCCTCACTCGTCCCCGCTCTCTGATTTTTTCGCCATTCCTTCTTCTTTATTCCAATTTCTTGAATTTTCACCCTTCTTATCTTTATGTTTCAGTTCTATTCTTATTTTGCCGCCTTTTCCCGCCGTGCCCGCTAACTCTCGCATTCCTGCCTTCTCTGGTGACTTTCTGTCCATATATTCCCTCAGTCCCTGGGCCTTTTCCGTGTAAAGTGTGTCTATGAAGAACAAATGTCCTGCCCTCGCCCCCCCACACCCCACCAAGCATCCATCTCCCCGCCATGCCCTCGGATTGCAGTTGGCACAGGGTCCAGGCTGGCACCGCATCGCCTCAAGAGGGACTGCGCGCGAGGCAGCAGAGATGCATGAGAGAGTGCGGTGACAACTGGCAAACTAGCCAACACAACCCACCCCCGAAAGAAACATAAGGGTGAGACCAAATAGGAACAAGAACATCGAGGGGTACAAAAAGGAATCCCCAGTAAAAAATGCGGCAACTCGTTGAAACCCAGTAAAGAGAGTGGACCATTGCTAGAAACCTGCAAAAATTATAGGAAAACGTGTTGGATCCGGCGGAGAACAAGAGCACAGCCGGAGACCCCTGGGAAGAGAACGGCACTGCCCACCGTTAGACCTCTGGGCGAACAAACCACAGCTGGAGACCAGGAGTAAAAAAAAAGGGAGTAAAGAGCCCCCCACCACTATCTCATTCACGGGAAACTAGAGCACAGCCAGGGTGCGCTGAGAACAGACGAGCACAGGCAGGCCCCCTAGAAGAACGGAGGGGGAGAGGTCAGATATCACAAAGAGATGGGGCAAACTTCCCAGGAAACTGCGGGGTACCCCCCACACCCAGATTTGCAGGACTCCCCAAGGAACTGGCAAAACACACGTAGACAGGAAAAATCTAATATAACGAGGAGATTTTGCTGGTTTGCATCTCGCGCTGGGTACTTATTTTGCTATTATAACCCCCTCCTAAAAAAAAATCGTGGCAGTTCGTCTACCATTGGGTTAGGGAGTTGCCACATATAAACATAGTGGCCCGGTTGCAATTAGCAGCCCGTGCCATTATAACCCCCTGCCCCTCCCCATCCGCACCCTACCCGGTCACCTGTTGCTACCTGTTACCCCCAGAGCTGGATAACTGCCCCGACGCCCTTGTATTTACCCTGAACTGGCTAATTGGTTGACAGGCGGCGACATAATATGACCTTCGGGAATTACGCCACGGTATGGAAAAGGCGCCGCATTTTTTCGTCCTTCTAGAATAAATACAATCCTTCGCCAAATCGACAAATGTTCAATTTAATAATTTTTAAATTGACATTTTGAGCTCGTTGTCAGAACCCTGGGAATTCAGAATTGTTCGCTGGTAGTGTGTGGAATTTTGTTTCCTAACCTCCCCGACATTTCATCCTAGGCAGACGGTTCGCACTTGGGGACAGTGCACTGTTTAAATACGGTGTAGTGTTTTTGTAGCGGTGTAGCTAAACGCCAATGGTGGGCTTGTAGCTGTTTGAAGTCTGCGGCTGGGGCGCTGCCAGGGCCGCCCTCACCCGGGGCTGGCCCGGGTCTGAATTATTCAGCTCGCAGTTTATGAAATATGCAGCCGGTCAGGGGGAAGGAGCCCGGCTTTTTAGTGCAATGTTTTCGAACTTCACTGAGGGGGAATGTGGCTCAGCGTCTGATTTTAGGCTCAGAGGGAGCTGCGCAGGAGAAGCCGCTTCAGGTCCGGGATTGCAATGCAGCCGGGCACGAACGTTAACTGTCGGTCGGGGTCTGTGCGGGCACCAGCCGGCAGCATCAATTTAAAAAGTCGGAACACCGACCTTGACCAACTACCATATCCCTTCTCCTACCTGCTTTTCCCGGGGCTCCCTCAGCACACGGGCTCCCTCAGCACACGGGAGCCCCGCACCAGCCGGCAGCATCATCTCTCCCTCGGCACGGGAGACCGGATAATTTATGGGACCACATCACCTGCTTTTCCCGGGGCTCCCTCAGCACACGGGAGACCCGCACCAGCCGGCAGCATCACCCGGTCTCCCCCTCGGCACAGGAGACCGGGCGGGCACATCGAAGGCTTCCCCCAGGCAGGGGGAAGCGGAAACCACGTCCTCCTGGCCCCGCCCACAACCAGACGGCGGCCATCTTGAGGCGGCTCGGGCCGCGGCGGTGATCTCGGGGGTAAAACGAGGGGTGGGCACCCTCGAAATTAAAATAAAAACAATACAATAAAAGACAGAAGCCCCCCAAACCCCCCCCTCTCTTAATTTTCTCAGGAACCACTGGAGGGATTTACACTATTTAACCAAAAGCGTGATCTGCGTACCAGACTCTACCATTTTGACACGTTTGGTGTAATTCCGTTCAGCGGTTCAAGCTGTAGCCGTGTCTAAAGGTCCTATGGAAATTAACATGGGGAAAACACGTTTTGGGACCCCCCTTTTTTCTCAGCCCCCACTTGACTAATCCCCCCCAAACTTTCAGGGAAGGAGAGGAGCGGAGCGGGCCATCTTCTTTGAGAAATTTGGGAAGATTCATCAACCTGCGCCAAAGTTATTCCCAATAGAATGTTGCGGATTTCCTATGTAAACTAGGTCCTAACTATATATACCTACTGGCTACCGCCAGTAGGTAATATACATATATATATATATATATATATATATATATATATATATATATATATATATATATATATCTATATATGCTTTTGTAGTAGTAAATTCAAAAACACAAAAAATATAATGTAAACAGTTTTTTAAAATAATAGTGTTATATTGTGTATATATAAATATATAAAGATAAACACACATATATTTAAATGTGTATGCTTATATAAGTATATATTTAAGTATAGTATTAAGGACCTGCATATCTGAACCACAGCCTCTCATTCCACGTACCCACCAGACACCTTTTTTCCGCCCAACTGGCCCTGGCCACCATCCCACAAGACCACAAACGGACGAAAATCCTTCTCCCACCTCACCACCAAGACCTGGAACACCCAGCCTCTCCACCTCAGGCAATCCCCATCGCTGACTCAATTCAGGGAGGATCTCAAGACCTGACTCTTCAACTTAACCCATGTGACCAGATGGATTTGCAGCACCTCTTCCCCCCCCCTCCCGCCCCCCCAAGCGCCTTGAGACCCTCATGGGTGAGTAGCCCACCTTTTGCTTACCGGCTGTATGCTTTGACCTCTGGACTACTGAAGACGACCGGCGTGAGGCGCTTGGGGACCTCCATTGCCCGCCGCCCGACATGAACCACATCACCCAGCATCCTGTGAAGCGCACGTCGCGCACCGCAGCGTTGAGCGCCAGGAGGGGTTCAAAAGGGGGACACGGCTCGTCAGGGGCCGGAAGAGGCTGGGCTGGGACCGTCAGAGGCCGGGCTGTGCCATCCCATTTGGCTTTTATTCTATATGAATGGTCCAACATCTGATTTTTAGCTTGTGCCTCTCTTTATTCTTAATTAGCTGGTAGTGTTTAGGTTTAGCTCTCTTATGCAGAAGTAGTAGCTTTGTCCAGGGATTCTATTATGGCTCCCTTATTTTATGCTTTGGTAAATTTGACTAAGGCTACTAGTTGTGGAGTTGTCAATTCATCGCAAGTCGTGGGGGTTTACTCTGATTAGGAACCATGGGGAGGCAGAAGACTCAAGTGAGCAAAGAAGGGACTATAGCTGCATCGAAGGCAACTGTTACACCTATGGATGCCTTCTTGTCAAGAGCTGCTTCAGTTATTGACAAGGAGATTGAACTGGTGAACAGGCGTCTCTCTAGATCCCCCTCCAGTGGTCTCTTTTCTCTTTTGGGTGGGACAAATAATCCGTCTAGGGATACTGCAAGTCAAGTACTGAGTATACTTTCCTCCCCTGGGCTGGGCAGCGCTTCACGGGTCAACAAAGCGCTATCCCCTCTTTCAGAATCACCGGTGGAGGTACCTCGTAGGTCACTGTCAACAGTTGTGATTATCGGGAATAGGAAGTGTGGTGCCTCTTCTCTTACATCAGGGAATGGTGGGATGGGTGGCAATATTATTATCCATACATCACCAGAAGTTCCCAGAGATGTCGACACATCACAACCTCCAGGGGTGGTTCTCAAATCTAGTGGTAGCATGAAAAGAAAATGTAAAGCTAGGGGGAGCCAAGCCAAAAAGACTAAACCTAATGCGCCTCCTAAGCCTACCCCCAAAAATAAGGTACCCGTGTTGCCAGCATCTAACATGGTCAATTTGGCCATGCTGGAAGCCTTTAAATCTACCATGTGTAGTATGTTGGAGGATAATGTTGAGTCCCATTGTGGCCAAGATAAACCGCATAGAGCAAATCTTAGCTGAACAACATAAGTCTTTGGAACCCACTCATCCTCCTCAACGTGTGGTCACGGAGTTGCCCAAGGTTAATACCGTGTCGGGCACTTTGCCTTTGGTAAGGGTATCCGCGGATTCTCAATCTTCTAGTGGAGCCCAGTCCTGTGGCGCAAATGGAGACCCAGTGGGATTGGCTGATGGTACAAGGGATAGGCTGGCACCTAATGGGGTTCTACCAACAAGCCAGCAGGGCCAAGTTACTCATAGTTTAGGGAAAAGCTCGGGAGAGTCGCAGGGATATTCTACTAATGCCCCTCAGCATTTAGCGGTCATCAACCTTCCCACCCAATCAACACCTCTGGTAGTAATCTTGGGGAATGTTCCTCCACTCTCTCAAGGCTCCCAGGAGGACTTCACCCAACTTAAGAATAAAGTTATTTATTGGTTGTCAAATAATACCTCTGGGGGTCCAATGGTGGAACATAACATTATTATGGCACGCCTTGTGGGCTGGATAGGAAACACAAGGAAATCCGGAGGGGGCGATTTATCATTGTGAATTTTAACAATTCAGTTGTTGTGGAGAAAATCTTGCGGGATGTTTATTCGGAATCGACTCACAGGGATTCTGGTACCCAGATCTTACCCTTGGGCTTCTTCTATAAGTCGGACCACTTAAGGCGTCACATTTTAAACTTGCTAAGTAATAGGTGGCCTCAAAGACTTCTTGAGGCTTCAGGAGGTAGCCATCCTTATCCTTTGGGGGATGCCTATTTCGGCTGGGCATTATCTTACCCCACAGTTACAGTTATCAAATAGATTTGCTGCACTTTCAAGGCTGGACGAGTGAGATTGACTGCACAAGAGTCCAGAGCCCGAAGGAGACTTAGCCCTTCAACAGGAGCCCCCCTGTTCTCTCGCCTGTAGCGTTGCGCCCTGTAATACGGTGTCGTCCCGGTTGCCCTGCTCTCAGCAGCATGGGCTGTCTCCAGTTGTACCACAGTTGTACCACAAGGGGCGTCCTCCAAATTAGACGCCTACAACGTCTGGTCATGGAACATTGCTGGGTTGGTGGCGAAATTTCTGGACCCTTCGTGGGTACAGTTCATCAGGCAATTATCTGTGATTTGCCTTCAGGAGACCTGGCTGGTGAACTGTAACCTATTTTTGGAGGGTTATAAATTTTTTTTCGTCCTTGCTTCCCAGTCAGTTTGTGGCAGAGCCAGGGGTGGTTTGGTCATATTTACAGCACTGGCTGTGAATTGTAGGATCCAGCATCTCCCCTCTGCTTATAGTGACCTTCAAGCTATTGTTTTAAGGCGAGAAAAAGAGAGCATGGGTATCATTAATTTTTACAATGCGGTGAACGCTCAGGGGGTGTGTAAGATTGGCCAGTTGAGCTGCCTTATTAGGCAGTCATGTGGCTCTGTTGACCATAGACTCATGGTAGCGGGGGACTTTAATGTTCAACCTTGTGGTGACCCCAAAATCTCCTGTATGAGAGAGCTAGGATGCGCTAGGATGCGGGGATTTCACTTTGAGCATTCTGCTCAGGGGGATACACTTAACAACTTGCTTAATGAATATGACTTGATTCCATCTATGTCCTTCTCTGCCCCCGTCCGTCCGTTCCGTCCTTTAAAGGACGTTGTGGCGGGTCTTTTATAGATCATATTTTGATCTCAGCTGGGCTTCAGCCCTACCTCCGGGGGTTTACAATAGTGGATAGTGTATTCAGTGATTATAATCCCATTTGTGTGTGCTTGGGACGTGGCCTGCTGACAAGTCATGTCATGGTGATAGTGCCAGGTACACTGAGACCTACGGATGGAAGGCGCTGTTTAAAGTGGTCCCAGGTAGCTCCGGATTTATTTTATGGTAAGGTACAAGAGTCATGTGCATCTGACATAGCATCCTGTGTATCTCCTGGCTCCCTTCCTGAGGGTGTGCCCAAGGCCTTTGAAGGTATTGTTTGTAAGATAGGGGCATTGTTAAGCGCCACCCTGTGATCCTAACTGGTTTGATCCCTTATGCTCCAAAGCTGCTAGAGATTTAAAGGAAGCTTTAAAAGCCACCCCAAGAGATCAACCTCGGATTCGTGCCCTTCGTCTCAAATATAAACGGGCACTGGCCACTCGCAAGGATGAATTAAAGGAAGCTACGTGGCGAGAATTATTGGAGCCAAGTACATTAGGGAGTAGTTCTAGGTTTTGGGGCATTATTAATCGTCCATTATTTGAGAAGGATGGGCCAAAGACATTGGCACTAACACAACAGAAGATGAATGGGTGTCTCACTTTAGTTCTATCTTCAAGAGTGCTATAGCTCAACAACATGCCCTAACCAGAGTTCAAACTAATGCCGTGGTAACGTTTGTGCAAAGAGAGGTGGAGAAAAGTATCTTAGGACTGTCCTGTAATAAGGCTCCAGGTCCGGATGTCTTTCCTCCGGATCTTTTTAAATCAAATCCATCTTTTTGGACTCTGGGTCTCGGGGCCGTGTTTAATGCGGCAGCCAGGGCCGGCTGTCCGGAGTCTTGGGGCACCTCAACAATTGTACCAGTTTTCATGAAGGGCGATCGTAACAGCATTTTGTGTTATAGACCGATCTCCCTTATTGATTCTGTGGTTAAGGTTGTGGGTGGGGTCTTATTGAATAGATTAGCCTCCTGGGCGGAAGAGTACAAGACATACAATATGGGTTCCGTCCAGGACATTCTACTGTAGCCCAATGCCTTAACCTACATCTGATCCTGGGGAGTATACAGTCGCCCGCCAGGGTACAATCGACAAAGCCTTCATTGATCTTTCCTCCGCTCTTGACTGTGTCAATCGGGGGAAATTGTGGCAGTCCATGAGGGCCATTGGGGTGGAGGATGCCCTGGTTGACTTCCTGGGGGATCTGCATAGGAACACTAAGGCAAACATCAGATTTGCTCAGGATCTCCAGGTCTCTAGGGATTTTAAAACTGCAAGGGGAGTAAGCCAGGGATATATTTCGGCCCCGTTTCTATTTAATTTACATATTAATGACCTGGATAAGATCTTGGTAGAAACAGGGGCCGATTTCCCTCAAGTGGGTTGACGAGGACTACCCGTCCTGCTTTATGCGGACGATGCGGCAAGGGGTCTACAGACTCTGCTAAACTCCTTTCAGAGCTTCATGGCCGATCGCGATCTAGCTATAAATAATTCCAAATATTATATTATGCAGGTCGGGTTACGCCCAAAGAAGAAGTATCCCTTTAAAGATAGTGGTGAGAAAGTGCCTTTGACCACGACATTTTCATACCTGGGTGTATTACTAGATGACCACCTGAATTGGGGGGCCCTTATTCAGAGAAAAAAGGGGGAGGTTATAAGGGCAAACACAGCTATCTTCAGCTTTGCTGCAAAGATGGGTAAGCGCCCTATTGCGGCAATGTTGAAAATATACCAGGCTAAAAGTGTTGCCATTGCCAGCTATGGGAGCGAATTATGGGGCTACGCAGCATTAGATGGCCTTCAGGTGGCGGAGAACACCTTTTTAAAACAGCTTCTTGGGGTCCCTAGAGGAACCTCAAATTTACTGGTACATGAAGAAACAGGGTTACCTTTTATTTGTGATAATTTCGCCATGCGTCCGTTGTTGTTTTGGCCCAACTGCTGGTTAAATAAAGATCTAGTTCTAAATCATCAGATATTGAGAGAAGTTTTGGGCCTTGATCACATGGTTCGCATTGCCCTGGTTAAAGTATTTAAAGGGTTGTTTTGTAGAGCTGGGGTGACCGGACCTTTTTACAAAGCCTGATCTTATTACCGTAGAGGACGTGGAATTTGTAAAGAAGACTTTTATCTCTTTTTAAAAACTTGGTAGATATGGGGTAGAACTGTGTAAACCTAGCGTCCGCAAATTTGTGATGCTTAAAACTACTCCATCTACCGAGCCATATCTTATGTGGCCTTTGGTGACCCGCAAGCGATTTTTATTGACCAGGTTCCGTTTGGATTATTTTCACATTTTACTTGCTGTACCTAAGGGGAGCTGTAGAGGTCAGGTGTTAGCATCCTGTGGCTGCGACGGAGTGTCTCCTCAGGACTTGCTGCACTTTATTTTTTTTGTAACTTCTATGAAGTCCCCCCCAGCTTTCTTTTAAAACCGCTTTTAAAAAAGTTGAATTTTACCCGGGTCCGCCCAGCTCTTTTTTACTTACAAATGTTGAACCCAGAATGTATCCCATTTGTAGTAGGTTTTTTAAGTCTTCGCTGAGGTCCAGAAATTGCATGGAGAACTAACAAATCCCTAAATTCAAGTTGGTACCCAACCAATTATTATCTATGAAGCTGTATGTCTGGTTGCCCACTCTCCCCCTCTGTTCCTTTTTATTGAATCTAGAGCATATATACTTCTTTGTTTTAACAGGATTGATTATTAATGCTCTGTTGTTATGAAATGTATGTCTTTCTTAAAACATTTTTAATGGAGTTATGTAACTTTTATGGTTTTATCTTAAAACTGAATAAAGTAATTTTTTATTTGAGTATTTGTGCTATATAATCCCAGATTGATTGTCTGAATATTATTTACATGTATTTAATTTACATCATATCAATGTAATATATAAAAATATTTTTAAGATTTACTATTTTAGACTACATATATAGGCTGTGGTGACGCAGCCGAAACGCGTCATGCTGACTAAGATGGTGGAATAAAGCACTTTTGAAAGCGTATCCAGCGCGTTTGTGGTCTGTACCTGTTCTTCGCTACCAGTTGCAGTTGGAGCACAGGATTATTGGAGACATATATATATACATACATATATATATATATGAATGTGTGTGTGTGTGTGTGTAAAAACGATATTTTTTATGTTTTCAAAGATATTAGTATGAAACAATATATTTATTTCGATATTTTTGTACTTACCTTTAGAAGTGTAGGGAATAGTTATTTTTGCAATCAATATTTTTGACCCAATATTTCTGTATTACTATATAGTTGAGATCGATATTATGTCAGCGATTCAAAGTTAGGGTAGTACTTTACTTGGTTTCAGGTGGAACCTCAAGTATGACAGAATACTGCATCACCCAGTGTGTGAGGGTGAACCTTTGTCAAGAAAAAACAAGTACTGGCAAAGCAAATAACAATGTCCTTGACAAACGTTCAGAAACTCGAGATTTGGACAGTCGACCACAAAGCAACATATGCAGCATCTATACCGAAAATTATCACTGCTGTTGAAATACAAAACAATCCTGTGTGCAAAAATCCAAACGTGCCCCCTGTCCAGAGGCACCACCCCTCACAAGGGGATATTAGAACAAAGAAACTAGATTGGAACTGCACCACTGCTAGTCAAAAAAGTCCATAAGCAATTGTCCATGGATATTGAAGAATCATAGTTCAATTAAGTAAATGGCTGCAACTACACGATGTATAGTGTTTTCTTCTTTATTCAGTTCATAAAACAAACCATCAGCCAACGCGTTTCGTCCTTTTAACCAATCTAGTTTCTTTGTCCTTGACAGACGTATTTATTTTTTAATGTATTTATTTTTCAAACATATGCAATGTGTAAATATGACAATTTATAAAAAAAATATAAAAAAGCAGTGTACCAGTAGTCCAGAAACACTAGACCTGGAACTGAAATGCACTCCTCTTTAGCCAGCTGTGTAGATGTATCAGGAAAGAATGCAGTCAGTCATAGTGAAGGACACATTACTGAGCACGCCCATGTGTCATGACTGTTTAACTTTTTTTATTTATTGTTTTTCTGGCAATTACTTCTGCCAACTCAATTTCCCTCCTCCCATTCATATTGTTCTATCCCACATTCCTTCTCCCTCCATCTTCACTCCTCTCTCGTCTTAGCTTTTTTTGGAGTGGTGCACCCCTTCAACCCATCTGCTCCACCAAAATACACAATTAGAGGCAGATTTTCAAAGACTTAACGAAACGCGGCAACAGGTAAAGTTGCCCTGTTGCGTGAACGGGAGAGAGCAGACCTCTCTCCAGTGCTGGCACATTTTGTGCTGCCTAGCACCAAAGTGCAAGGGTGTCTGTCCTTTGGTCAGAATAGTTTTGTGCAGGAAAGGGTCCCTTCCTGCAGATAAACTATCTTTGGAGACTTTTTCCTCCTTGTATGTGTACCGCAGAATGCAAACAGTACATGACAATGAGAAATAAAGATATTTCTACTGGTTATGGCAGCCTCAGGCAGATGCACCATTTTGGTGCAAACCCATGTCTACAACTCGTTGTAAATATGGGTATACATACATTAAAATCCATTGGTGGATGCATGGGAATGCCCGCACACCAGCCATGGATCGCCTACTTGACGCAAACTAGCGCAATGTGCTGTGTTGTATTACTTTTATTTATTTTTTATAAAGCACACAAACAACAATTTGGGTTGCTTTCTAAATGCCACAAGGAATTGTGTGCTGGGTCAAAAAAGTGAGACAAACCTGATGCGAAATCTTTTCAAATCTGGGCCTTAGTTTATTCTCTTTTTAAATCTGGGCCTGAGTTAATCCTCTTATTTTTCCCACTTTTCTTTAGGTGTGGCGTGCTAAATACACTCAGTCCTCTGCTCAATCATGTGCCTAACCTCCTCCGCTCTATCTTTGTAGCCTTACCTCTTTTTTCAACTTTAATAACACTTTGAAAAGGAAACAGATTTGCACAGATAGGGTGCCTTGTGTCCTATGGTGTGTGACTTTATCCTGGACATTTGGTATACTATGTTTTTTCCTGTCGTGGAAGGAGAGAGATTTGGAGGAGTGGGTAGAAGTCACTGTAACTTTCAGTTTTCAGTGTTGATGTTTGATTTTATATATATATATATATGTATATATATATATATATATATATATATATATATATACATATATATTCACTCGAACTTCCCGCAAAGCGAAGGAATGACAAGCCGCACCAGCCGGGTAAGCTTACAAGTTTTCTTTATTGGGCACAAAAAAGACGCGTTTCGAGCACACTGGCTCTTGGTCACATGTATATATATATATATATATATATATATATATATATATATTCACTGAAAAAAACAAAGGTTTTACACACGTTATAGTTAGGAAGTAGCATTTACAAAACCTATGAAATTCACTGAAAAAACCATAGGTTTGACACGTTATAGTTAACTGGACATTTTACTCAAATAAAACCAATGAAATTCCCCCGTTATAGTTACTTCAGCTAACTATAACTTGCGCGCCCGCAATGCACTGCTGATGACGTCACATATTACATCACTCATGCTTTGAACATTTTAGTTTCTATTTTTAAATGTGTGTATCAAAGGTTATATTACGCTGAGAGGAGGTCTACCACTCTTTTACAAGGATGATGTCATCAGTGATTTCATCAGTGATGTTATTTCAGATATCATCAGTGATGTCATGAGTGATGTCACTGACCATGTCATGAGTGATATAATATGTGACGTCATCAGCAGTGCATTGCGGGCGCGCGAGTTATAGTTAGCTGAAGTAACTATAACGGGGGAATTTCATTGGTTTTATATGAGTAAAATGTCCAGTTAACTATAACATGTGTCAAACCTATGGTTTTTTCTGTGAATTTCATAGGTTTTGTAAATGCTACTTCCTAACTACAACGTGTGTAAAACCTTTGGTTTTTTCAGTGAATTTCATAGGTTTTTTTAATGCTACTTCCTAACTATAACGGGTTTAAAACCTATGGTTTTTTCAGTGAATTTCATAGGTTTTTTAAATGCTACTTCCTAACTATAACGTGTTTAAAACCTATGGTTTTTTCAGTGAATATATATATATATATATATATATATATATATATATATATATATATATATATATATATATATATATATATATATATATATATATAAAATTTATATGGCAAAATGAAATCCCTCCTTTTGTGCCTTTTCAAATTAAATGTATTAAGTGTTACCACTTTATTCCAATCAAGATGACTTCAGGTGTGCCATACTTTTGTCATATGTAAGACTGTTAGCGTTCTAGTTGTTATTTAGAACACTCTGGGACATTCTGTCATTGGGCTATACTTGGGCTACATCTGGCTGATATTTGGGCTACATTTGGGCTCTTTTGTCTCTGGTGGCCATCTTGGGAGACTGCATATCAGAATTTTTTTAATGAAATATAAGAGGATTTGAGAAGTCACTCAAAATGTGCCCTAATTTTTCTTTCTTCAGCACTAATCATAATTTCTATGGCAAAATGAACCCCCTCATTTTGTTCCTTTGCAAATGAAATGTTTTAAGTGTCAACACTTTATTCCAATCAAGATGACTTCAGGTGTGCCATACTTTTGTCATAAGTAAGACTGCTAGCGCTCTAGTTGTTCTTTAGAACACTCTGGGACATTCTGTCATTGGGCTATAGTTGGGCTACAGCTGGCTGATATTTGGGCTACATTTGGGCTCTTTTGTCTCTGGTGGCCATCTTGGGAGACTGCATATCAGAATTTTTTTAATGAAATATAAGAGGATTTGAGAAGTCACTCAAAATGTGCCCTAATTTTTCTTTCTTCAGCACTAATCATAATTTTTATGGCAAAATGAACCCCCTCATTTTGTTCCTTTGCAAATTAAATGTTTTAAGTGTTAACACTTTATTCCAATCAAGATGACTTCAGGTGTGCCATACTTTTGTCATAAGTAAGACTGTTAGCGCTCTAGTTGTTCTTTAGAACACTCTGGGACATTCTGTCATTGGGCTATAGTTGGGCTACATCTGGCTGATATTTGGGCTACATTTGTTTTTTTTTGTTTCTGGTGGCCATCTTTGGGCTACATTGGGCTACATTTGGGCTCTAACATATATATAGCCCAATGTAGCCCAATATATATTTTTTCAAAGTAAATTTTCTCAGCAACTACTGAACAGATTTACACCATTCAAAGAAAAGCGTAATCTGCGAGCCGGACTCTACCTTTCTACCAAATTTCTTATAAATCCATTCAGCCATTCGAGCTGTAACCGTGTCTAAACGTCCTATGGAAAATAACATGGGGAAAACACGTTTTGGGACCCCCCCCTTTTATCTCAGCCACCACTTGACGAATCCCCCCCAAACTTTCAGGGAAGGAGCGGAGCAGGCCATCTTCTTTGAGAAATTCACAAAGATTTGTCCACCGGCGCCAAAGTTATTCTCAATAGAATGTTGCGGATTTCCTATGGAAACTAGGTCCTAACTATAACTACCTACTGGCGACCGCCAGTAGGTAATATATATATATATATATATATATATATATATATATATATATATATATATATATATATATATATATATATATGTATATATTCATCCAAGAAACTCCTTTCAGTGCTCCCAATCCTCGAGGGGTGGCGCAAAAGCCGGCAAAGAAAAACGGCAATTAATATCCATTCACCAAACTAAGTCCCCTTCGCGCATTCAGAACAATACTGACGCAGGAAATCACAAGTAGAGTTCAGCCAAGATTGGTGGTTTTTTCGTGACATAAACCCGCTGTGACGCGTTTCACCATCGAAATGGCTTGTTCACAACTATATATATATATATATATATATATTGTGTGTTTTAAAAAAAGAATAAAAGTAGTTAAAAAATAATAATAATAACACTAAGACCTAACCTAAATCTAAGTGGTCCACATTTTTTTGGGAATAAATTCTGTTTTGTTACTGTTCCCGAGGGATTTTTAGGGTCGAACCAGGAGAAGCATGTGCTAGCGCATACGCATCACTTGCGAAACGCTGTTGTATACATAAAAAGGCTAGTGGCAAGCACATTGCTTACTATTTGTTAGCTTGCGTGGCACTCTTCTTTACAGCCTCGTAAATGGTCACTGCAGGTCTAACATCATTTCCAGTCTTCTTTGTGGAGCAGGGACCAAGTGCTGATTAATTCAATTTAACCAGTGTCCATCGTGCTTCCAGCGCAATTGAGGTTCTATTTTGTTCTTTAAAACTTCTAGTGCCCTACAAACTTTGTGTATGGATGTTTTCTTTGCGAAAGGGTTATGTGAAAATCTGCGAATCTTCACAGGCTCCTGCTTTTTCTGGTATGTATTCTAATGATCTCAGTGCCAGCCTCATTACGATGCCGGCGGTCGGACCATCAACAGCCCTATGGTCCGACTGCCGTATCACGATACCGGCAGTCGACCCCACAGCTATCGAACGCAACACCGCTGTCTCCGCCAGGATCATAGATCCCGCCAGTGGAAGACCTTCCCAGAATGGTGGCGGTGCCGAGGCAGGCACCGCCATCAGGATTGCCATATCCCTTACTGACAGCCTTTCATGGCAGAAACCCCTCCATTAAAAGGTTGTCGGAAAGGGACTGGGGTGATCCAAACAGGGCCCCCAGTTGTCGTAGGTCAATGTAGAGTCTCCCTGAATCACATGTAGTGCCCCCACTTATCTCTGTGCACCATGTGCCAGCTGCATGTGCGACAGCCCTTTTCTATAGCCTCAGCATGCCCCTGCAGTGGTTTTGACGACTTTACGACCGCCAGCCCAGCGGTCAAATCCAAATACAGAGGTTGCCAGTCTCCTGACCGCTGCAATATCGGCCGGTGGTCCGACCGACCGGCATCATAATGAGGCCCTAAAAGTTCCAAACTCAATAGTGATTGGTTTAAAGACAACAAGTAACCATAATCTATTTAGGCGTGAACACTAAGCCCTGTTCTGCTGCTGTGCCTGCCAGGCTGAAGTTATCTAACTGGATAAACCTTGCTGTGCATGCATGTTTATTCTTATAGTAACCTAAAACCGGAAAAGCGTGACACGACTTCTAGGATCCCTACTCCAAAACTCCAGCTCTTGCTGTTGACTCGTGGAGGCTTTGTCACAGCATCCATGTTTTCTTATAAAGAATTTTAGGTACATACGTGGTGCTTAGATGACCTGTTCCGGTTTGGTGAACTTCATGTCTTTGCAGACAGTTCAGGTGAGGGAAGGAAGGTCGTTGAAGCTCGGCCGCTGTTACTCAAGACAATAAGAGCCTTGTTGATAGAGGGCGCGCGCGAAGCGTGTTGACGTACACGCGGCTGTGGCTGCGGGCCTCGCGCTGGAGTGAACGCACTCTCAAAGTGCACATACCTCTTAAAGTGTTCTTACAGGGCAGTCTCTCCGCATTCCCCGGGAATTTCCGTAAAAGGGTATCTTGTAGATCAGGAACGAATGCAGGCCTCTAACCCGAGGGGAAACACGACTGCGGTTATACAGTACGTTTTTTCTGCAGTTTTATGAAGCGCAGCTCGGCCGAAGGGCATCGAGCGCTTTATGTGAGCACCAAACTACATTTCGTGTTGTATGTTTCGTTTCACACTTCCCGAGCGGGTAGAGAGGAGTCCAAACCTACAGGAGATATTGTTCTAAAGTGTTTTCTCATCCAACAATGTAATATTCTACAATTATTGTTGATCTCAATCAATGTGTAAAATCCATCGTTGACCTGTCGATCAAACGACCAAAGGCAGGAAGGATGACGCAGTGAATTAAAACGCTTACCGACGAGATATGTGGGGATCTGCAGCACTCATTTTTCCGTACTAAGGTGTAGGTCATTCAAATATCATTAAACTCCATAATTTTGACACCTGTTGGTGTCCTGCTTAGACAGTATCGAATTATTTTTACACTGTGATATCCCTCAAGCATTGGTAAATTCCACATAATGAAATTACTTATAATAAGGCCAATAGGAAATGAATCATCAGTATATTCAAGAATGAAAGGGAATATTTTGGGCCCGATGACCCTGAACGAGTCAGAAAGCGCGCTGATCAGTTTTTCCGTTTTATGTAGCTACTTCAGCGGGTTACTTTTGTCATGGAGAACCTTTTGTTTTTTGGAGTTCATAGGTTACAATCCTTCTACTATCGCACATTCAGCTATGACCTGTTGTCAATTTGATGCATGCAAATTTGTGTATGCAAATTGCAAGCATAGGTTTAGAACATTATTGTTTTTTCTTTAATCTTTTGCTATTCTGAGATTGCTAATAAAGGTTCCTTTGAGTAGTATTACAATTGTATTAGTATGACACCCCCAAACACTGTTACATTTCAAAAGGAGCTTATGGGGTAGATTTAATAACATTTTCATCTGGTTTGCATCATTAAAGTGATACAAATCTGGTGCAAAATGTGTTTTTTAGGTTTAACTTTCCAGCGCAAATCCTAAAATTACATTGGAAGTTAGCCCTAAAAAAAGAAACAAAGTGTCACTATGTGCTACTTTGCGTGAAAGAGGCATACCATGGCTCGTACATGGACATTCCCATGCATCCATTCAACGCTAACCACTATCTACTAACTTTGTTAGAAAAGGATTTTCACCCAAAAAGTAGGCCGCACTGAGACAGGTTTATTTTCCCCAAACCTTTCCAACTTTGCAAGTGTGCTACACCGTTCAGCACACATGCAGAGTGGTAAAGTGTTAGACTTTGCCAGAGCATAGACTTTGGGGAGGGGGGAAGGGTATCTTTCCAGTATAAAATCTTTGCTTGACATTACTGTGGTGCATGGGGGTGTGCATTGGCACAAGACAGCCTAAGGTACTAGAAAAGAGATCTGAACTCTCTTTTTCACGCAACGCATGTACAGTGCCAGAAAACTTAGTAAATCTGCCCTGTCAGTTCTCCAGACCAAACACTCAACATCTAATGGATGACGTGATTCCTACCCCTTGCAATTCTCGTCTTTAGTAACATTTCTTATGCATTGATTTAAACACAGGTATGAATCACTGTCTCTGTAATGTGTCTGCGATGTAAAGCACCCTGAAACTCTACATTGGGATTGGAAGCACTGTAAAATAAATAAATGTGAGAGAGGGGTAAAAGACAAATGAAGGGCACTAATCGAGAATGGACATGATGGAATCCATGAAAAAGAAGGTCCTCTCAGGCGGGGATGCACTAACAAAGATTGTTGCACCAGCAGTAAAGCCGGCCTAGGCAGACCTGCCGCAGGTGCCCATAGGGGAAACAAAACAACATTAAAGAAAATAGAAAAAAAACTGAAAAAAGTTGAGTAATGAAACAAGATATAGAATCCAAAATACAGAGAATCAAGATTTACAAATAAAAAAAAGAAAGCTAAATCATCAGAAAACATGCATTGGCAATGCCAACCGGTCTGGAGTTGGCTTACAGCCTTTGTCAAAGCTTGTTTAGTCATGGTATTTATAAACCACTGTGGGAGCTGCTGGCACCTCTCCAATTTATGGGAAAAAGGCAAGAATAGCATTTTGGACTCAAAAGGCACATGATACTATAGCAGTCCCTGCACTAAAGCAAACTACTGTCACCAACCACTACTGTGAAGTAAGCCAAAGGCTACTGTGGGTTCACCAAGTGGCCCATGGAGTATGCGATAGTGGCAGAAGAAAATTATGAATGACACAACAATAAACCAAAGGATGAACAATTAGTTTTTTTAAAGTAAAAGGTAAACAAAGTATATACATATGGTATACTGCATAATAACTGTACAAATCTGTGTCTAGGTGTGTGGTGTCCTGTTCATGGCACTGTCTGGCACGTGCCACAGTGATATGTTGGGTGCTTGCTGTGCAGAGAATCATGTGTTGTGTGCAGAAAGTTCAAGTGATGTGTGTTTCATTACCGTCAGTTACCATTAAACAAAAGCTATAAGCAGCATTGTTACTAATTCCCTGAAAAATTTAACCACTTAAAGAAATCAATGGCAGACTCCCAAGTGCAATCTAAATCTCACCTGATCTCAAAATTCCCTTACCCTGGAAACATTTGGGAAAGAGAAGCCACTTTTGTACAGAATTTCACATTGAATGGTCAGCTAGCTGGTTTCAGACCATCTCAAGGTAAAGAATCAGCAAACATCAGAGAAAACCACTTGGACACACTTGACTGATCCTTCTTAACTTCTCTACTCCCTGCAATAAGGTGGGTAATACCATCCTATTGATACACTTAAGGAATGGGTGTTTTTTTAGGCAGGGCTCCCAATTAGATACAATCATTGATTCAAAACCGGAATAAAAAATTTGAATGTGATCATCCATACCATCTTCCTATAGAGTGTATAATGTAATGTGTTGGAGAATTATTGCTATATGAGATACATACTGTACAATTGGTTTTGAAAGTTACACACAATATATGTATACATATGAAGTTTTTAATTGTGTATTACACTGAATGTGTGAACAGCAGAAGATGATTGTATTTGTTTTGTATGACAATAACAAAACATTGATCGCGTATCAAGAGAGAGAGAGAGGACCAGAAAGCTAGTCCATATCCCCGGGTTTATATAAAGTTAATCAAAAGGAGACTAGCTTAAGTATAAGAGGTTAACAAAAAATTAAAGGACTCAAGGATGTTTCGTCAGGGGGTAGTG
This sequence comes from Lissotriton vulgaris, assembly GCF_964263255.1. Lineage (NCBI taxonomy): Eukaryota > Metazoa > Chordata > Amphibia > Caudata > Salamandridae > Lissotriton > Lissotriton vulgaris. Next base: position 1,655,758,318 of record NC_141695.1, on the reverse strand, counting down.
GCACCTGGTGAGTGTGCTCATGAAGCCCTCACCCACCAACCTAGTTGGTGGCATGCTTCATCATCGGGCCCACCCAGTGACACCTAGCGTGTCCCGGGTGTGCTTCGACACCTGATTACAGCGGAGCAGGTATGTCGCTGAGTGTGCGGTGAAGAGTGTTATGAATGTGGATTAAAACGGCTTGGCGGGGGTCCCAGTACCCGGAGGTAAATTAGACATTAATACCTGGGCCACCGTCAGCGGTTAAAAATAAGGCTGTCGGATGTTAGAGGCGAGTTACGACCTCCCACATCCTTAGGTGGGTCAACATGTTTCAGCCAGTGCCTTATGAATATGCTGGCTTTCTTCAGGACGAAATTAAAATATGTGTGTGTAATTAAACTAGTGGGTGTGTAATTCAGACTATGTGTATACACGCCCTAGAGTGTTTTTCTATGTGTGAGAGGGGGATTCCCTTCTCAAAACACGCTAGTTTAAGCAGTATTCTGCTTCAAGGTTGTGAAGTGGCAAGGGGTTGACCAGCTTTTCTGGGCAGAGCCTGCTTTGGACCTGTAGTGCCTCCTTCGCAGAACCGGTTCTGCGAAGGAGGCACTACAGGTCCAAAGCAGGCTCTGCCCAGAAAAGCTGGTCAACCCCTTGCCACTTCACAACCTTGAAGCAGAATACTGCTTAAACTAGCGTGTTTTGAGAAGGGAATCCCCCTCTCACACATAGAAAAACACTTTAGGGCGTGTATACACATAGTCTGAATTACACACCCACTAGTTTAATTACACACACTTATTTTAATTTCGTCCTGAAGAAAGCCAGCATATTCATAAGGCACTGGCTGAAACATGTTGACCCACCTAAGGATGTGGGAGGTCGTAACTCGCCTCTAACATCCGACAGCCTTATTTTTAACCGCTGACGGTGGCCCAGGTATTAAAGTCTAATTTAACTCCGGGTACTGGGACCCCCGCCAAGCCGTTTTAATCCACATTCATAACACTCTTCACCGCACACTCAGCGACATACCTGCTCCGCTGTAATCAGGCGTCGAAGCACACCCGGGACACGCTAGGTGTCACTGGGTGGGCCCGACGATGAAGCATGCCACCAACTAGGTTGGTGGGTGAGGGCTTCAAGAGCACACTCACCAGGTGCCACTACCCCCTGACGAAACATACTTGAGTCCTTTAAACTTTTGTTAACCTCTTATACTTAAGCTAGTCTCCTTTTGATTAACTTTATAATAACAAAACATTGACATAAATATTTTTCATCAAGGAGACAAAGTGTTATATATTTTAATGAATTATTATATTGATGTAATACAGGGTTTAGTGCATCCTTACTGGAATATTGGGATATAAATTTGGGTTCTCGCTTGGAATAGGAATGGGAATCCCCTCTTTATGGTATAACTTTGGCTAGAAAGGATGACTCTTTTTATGTTTGGACCCTCTTTGCATCTGCTTAAAGGCCAGTGTGGAAAAACAAGCTAACATAGGACAGTAGCATGGAAAATTTTGGATGCAGCAAATGTTCTTCTGCTGTACAGAACAAGCACTGAAGTCCCAACCATGGGAGTCTGCACCATTCAACAAGCCTGCTACCATCGCTAAGAAATCTGGGGATCCCTTTCAATTAGGACCACACAAATCAATACAGCTGTTGAGAGAACAAACTCCTAACTCTTCACCTCCTCTGGAAAATCCTCTTGCTCCTCCAAAGTATTCACGGTAGGGCGCAAACCTGAGATCTGGCTTATATAGATCTTTGCAAGGTAGTGAACACAAGCCTCCTCTTGTAATAAATACATCACCAGCTTCTAAAGAGTGAAAAAGCAGGCAGGCAGAATGTAACTGCACTTAGGCAATATGACCACATCTGAAAGGCCTTGAAAGCTCTTAATTGTCACCTGATGTCCAGGATCAAATTCAAAGCATAAGGTGTTATCTTCAAGTACAAAAACTCCAGAACACTAAACATGTCTAATTAGGCATTTAACTTAGTGATTTTTGGTGGTCCGTTTAAAGGCCAAACAATACATAAACAAGTCTTTACATTCTGCAATTATCTTGTCAAATTTGCTGTGCTTCAAAGACAGTGGTCAAATGTCAAGCTATATCTTCAGCTGTTTCGTTTTTTTACCATGAAGACTGATGTTTACAAACTCCTCTCACTTTACAGAGAAAGAAAAGTAAAGTGAATTATATGACAATCTTGCCAGGGTAGATGAAGTGTTACATGAATGGCTGTAGGATGTAATTTTTCGTAACACACAACAAAATGTAAATACATGTGAATGAAGGGTGCACATTTCACAGAAAAGGAAAAAATGAAGCACATTTTTTTAGAAATTCTGAAATGTGATGGAAACTAATATTTAAATAGGATCAGGACAAATCAAGACTATACTTTGTGATGCACAAGTAATAAATATTCACTGAAACCAGGCTGCCACACATTGTAATCTGTGTGCTATATAGTTCTATTAGTAAAACTGTATGTCTATGCAAATTTAGCGACCAGTTTAATAGAAAGTGTGCTCTATGTAAATGACAATGCTCTACCACATGATTCTGTATTTACATAAACAAAAATGGCATGCCTCATGCCTGCTACAGATAGGTGGGTCGCAAAAGTTTGTAGTACTAAAAAGTGGGTCGTGGTTTTAAAAAGTTTGGGAAACACTGATTTAACTCATTTCAGTTCACACATGGGAGAGAAGGAGGATTGCTCGATCAGGGCTCACCCGATGCATTGGGCTGGTCTCTGACTTTCTGGCCTTCAGAATTTTCCTTTTCTATATTTACCAGCATTCTGAGAAGCTCATCATGGTGAAGTGAAGCCCGACTACATCCTTCTACTAACGAAAAAAATAAATGAGTCAATGTCAAATAAGTATAAGCAATCCTGAGAGCCGAGATGGGAGAAAAATAATTTTGGACGGAGAGTACCTGAATTAAGAGTCACACCTGCACCCATAATCACAACAGTAGTGACTAAGGTTGGAGCAAGGACAGTGGTTGAAGATGCAAGAAGGTATCACAGTAGTCCTGCCTTCAAATCTGCCTTTTAATATCAACTACGTGCTGCTGGACAGGAGCAGGTGAGACATGTTCAGTGTAGATCACCAACCTTGTTTAGACCTACATCCCCACTGAGTTCATAGAAGAGCCCTGTTAAAGGACCCCGTGCATCAAGGCGTTTGGACTGAGGATGTTTGTTCCATCGTTGACAGCTGAAATCTGGCAATATCCAAAAGGCTGAGCAAGAATAGGACAGTTTCTCCTGATGGAATATTACATGCAAATACTTAAATGCTCCCTCCTTTCATCCACAAATTAAATCAGGGCTGGTACACGTTTTGAGCTTCGACGTTCTCTAAAAAACATTCTTACCTTTCTCTGCAAAAAAGAAGGTCATCCAGGCACTAATAACGTCCAGAATGGATTATGGAAACGCCTTACATCGGAGACGTCCGGATTATCTGCGTAATAAGCTTCAGGTGGTCCAGAATACAGCAGCCAACACTCTCCTTAACCTGCCTACAAGAACTCATGTTTCTTCTAAACGCAAGTCCTGGTCCATAAAGCACTGCACTTTACAGGCAAAGGCTACTTTGGTGATAGAATTAAACACTATGCCCCCTCCGGAAACCTGCGGTCAGCCAATAGCTTGCTGGCGAGGATTCAGAAGATTCGCCGTATGAGAACTAGAAGTCGGACTTTCTCCTATCTCGGACCAGTGGCTTTGAATAAGCTCCCTCTTGAGATATACACAGTGATCGATATATCTGTGTTCAAGAAAAAGTTAAAGACCTGGCTTTTCCAATGAGCGTAATTACATGGTTTGCTTACTGCAGGTAACTGAACGGCTTAGCGCCCTAGGGAGTAGCTGTGCTCTTTACAAATCTTATTCATATCATAGCACATAATTTGGTGTATAGATGATCTTAAAATACATGGTTTTATGAGGATATCATTAAGACTGCATCCATAAATACAGCACTCCACTATGTAACAAGCATTGGTAAATCCAAAATGTCTAGCTTTAATATTTATTTAGAGAGTTTTATATAGCGCGAACATGACCCTTGGGTATCAGAGCGCTTCACATTCACATGAGGTAGGTTCGATAAACATATACATCTTATCTGGCATGAGGAAGGTTTTAGACAAAGCAATACACAACATTTCACATGGTATGAGGTAGGTTCGGAAGTTACATATGTCTGTATAATTCCTGTAAATGTCTGACTTAAAAGTTTCAATGGAGGTTCTTGGACTAGTCTACTGTACTGTACTTGGTGTATTGTGACTTCAGTACCAATAATTTCGAGTTGTCCTATTCCGTGCATTCTACATCCGTAGATCTGGATTAGTATTGTATCGACACAGGTTATCCTTAGCACAGCATGTGACTTTCTCTTCCCTTCCATTTGTTGATCTATTTTGGAACATCTATGTTCCGGTGGTGGTGATGCCCTGTCCTGCCTATTTGATGAACTTGCTCATTAGGAAGATCTTAGCTTCCCTCTTGAATGTTGCAGTGTTTGGAATTTTCCTAATATTTGAGGGGAGTGAGTTCCAAATTCTGGGGGCGGCTCCGGAGAAAGCTCTGTTATATGTTTCTTCTTAAGGAACATGGGTGGTCTCGGCAGCAGCTCCTTGGCACTCCTGGCTGGTCTGCCTCCTCCAGATAGATCGATCTTCTGGGCCAGGTATCTTGGTGTTTTATAGTGTGCCAACACTTGTAATTAAAGGTATTCAGAAATCCACTTTACATGTACTATTTGCTGTATCCCATTAAAGCCTTTCCTATTGGCTCTGCCAATTCTGGGCAGAAGTATCAAAAAGGATTGCTTGGTATGTAGAGTGCACATAGGAGATAAATAATGTACTGTATTTTCGGATGTAAACAGCCCCTTTGCATTTCAATGGAAGTGCTTCCTAGAAGCAGAATAATACACATAATAGCCAACAGCACAAGCTGAGAGAATAATAGTTCGATGGGTGGAGCCAAAGCTCAGTCCTTTATTTGAAAGAATTGATAACAATATGTCATCAGACCACTACAGTGCCAAGCCACATGATTTTCATGTAATTTAATGGCATTCCATATATAAAATAGAACTGCAGTTAAAATTAAATTTCTTTCATTTGCCATACAGAGGTGTATCGGTTGCATGTACATATTAACAAATAACCAAGTTTATATATTCATTACAATGTGTCTCTGCAGGTTGATTGGTACATATGTTGGATACATATGTTGGCCCCGCCTCCTCGCTCTCCCATAGATCGCCCAGCTCCCACCTCCCAGCTGCACCTCCCTCCCAGCTTCCCTTATATGGAGGCCGCTGCACAGCCGCGTAGCTGACACACGCAGCGGGCGCGCTGCTGGCGCGCCTAAGGCAAGCCCATCTGCGCCAGTCTGCGCCCAGCGCCAGAACCAGAACCCCTGGCCCCCGCAAACACCACAACGACCGGCAGCGCTACAATGCCAGCACTCTCCACGCACTCAACTCCGGACGAGAACACACATGCTCCCAGGCCACCCCGAAGCGCACCCAAAGACCCTTCACCTGCAGGAACTGCAGCTTCACCAGCAGTCGGCCCACAAAAACACCTACTGAAGGACCCAACCACCTCAGATGCATACTCCTCAACACCCGCTCCGCCCGCAAACACGCCATCGAACTATGGGACCTCCTCGATTCTACCTCCCCTGACATCGCCTTCCTGACGGAGACCTGCTTGAACCCCACCTCAGCTCCCGACATGGCCATAGCCATTCCAGAATGCTACAAGATCACCCGTAGGGACCGCACCAACGGGGTAGGAGGAGGAATCGCCATCGTCCATAGGAACACCATCAGAGTCTCAACCAACACGGACGATACCCTCAGCACCGCCGAACACATGCACTTCCAGATTCACACCGACCCCAACACCACTCTTAGAGGAAACCTCGTCTACAGACCCCCGGACCCTGACTGCAGTTCAGCGACTCCATTGCCGACTTCATCAACACACACGCCCTCACCTCCACGGACTACATCCTCCTCAGGGACCTGAACTTCCACCTCGAGAACAACAACGACACCAACTCCACCCCCCTGATGGACAACCGCGCCAACAGCTCGTGACAACACCAACCCACACCGCCGGCCACACACTGGGCCCCATCTCCACCGCAAGCCCCCACGTCTCCTTCAACCACACCACCAAACCCCACTGGACCGACCACCACTGCATCCACCTCACCTTCAGGAAGCCCACCAACGCACCCAACAGATGCTTCGACCCTGCTGGCGCCAGTTCACAGAAGACCAGCTAACCACCACCCTTGCCAAGAGCCCACGCACCGACCCCTGCGACCCCGACATCAACACCCGCTACCTCAAACAATGGATCAACGACTACGCCAACACCCTCGCCCCGCTCAAGACTCCCTCCAACAGCCACACCCAGAAGAAAGCCACCTGGTTCACCGAAGACCTCTAGGCCTCCAAACGAACATGCCAAAAACTGGAGAAGAACTGGCTCCGCGAACGGACTCCGGACAGCTACACTGCCCACAAGAACGCCACCGCAGACACCATCAATCATCAGAACCACCAAAAGGGCCTCATTCAAAGACCGCCTGGAAAACAACGCACACAACAGCAAAGAGCTCTTCAACATCATGAAGGAACTCTCCAACCCTAGCTCCAACACCAACGACATTCCGCCTTCGCAAGACCTGTGCGACGCGCTGGCCACCTTCTTCCACCGAAAGATCGCCGACATCCACGACAGCTTCAACGCCACAACCGCCCCAACAACCATCACCCCTACGACCCCCACCTGCACCAACCACCTGCTCTCATGGACAAACAACAACGACGAGGACACCAGTGAGATCATGAATACCATCCACTCCGGATCACCGCTAGACCAATGCCTTCACCACATCTTCAACAAAGCCAGAACAGCCATCACACCCCATCTCCGGAAAGTAATCACCATCACCTTCGAGACAGCAACCTTCCCGGAAAGCTGGAAGCGCGCTGAGATCAAAGCCTTACTCAAGAAACCCAAGGCGGACCCCAAGGACCTCAAGAACTTCCGACCCATCTCCCTGCTCCCTTTTCCGGCGAAGGTCACCGAGAAAATCGTCAACAAGTAGCTGACCCGCTTCCTCGAGGAGAACAGCATCCTGGACCCGTCCCAGTCCGGGTTCCACAGCAACCACAGCACCGAAACCGCCCTCCTCGCCGCCACCGATGACATCAGGACCCTGCTTGACAATGGAGAAACAACTGGCCTCATCCTCCTGGACCTGTCAGCCGCCTTCGACACAGTATGCCAACACACACTACGAACACGCCTACACGACGCCGGGATCCAAGAGAAGGCCCTGGACTGGACCAGATCCTTACTCTCCGGCAGAACCCAGAGCGTCCGCCTCCCCCGTTCCGCTCCACTGCCACCGAAATCATCTGAGGCGTACCCCAGGGCTCCTCCCTCAGCTGTTCAACATCTACATGGCACCGCTCGGCCACGTCGCCCGACAGCACAACCTCAACATTATCTCCTACGCTGACGACACCCAGCTGATCATCTCCCTCACCAAAGAACCTCACACCGCCAAAACCAACCTCCACGAAGGAATGAAGGCCATCGCCGAATGGATGAGGAACAGCCGGCTGAAGCTGAACTTGGATAAAACGGAGGTCCTCATCCTCGGCTCCACCCCCTCAGCCTGGGACGACTCCTGGTGGCCGTCAACCCTAGGAACAGCCCCGACACCCACTGACCACGCACGCAACCTGAGGATCATCCTCGACTCCACCCTCTCCATGACTAAACAGATCAACGCCGTCTCCTCATCCTGCTTCAACACCCTCCGAATGCTCCGCAGGATCTTCGAGTGGATACCCACCGAGACGAGAAGAACAGTCACCCAGGCCCTCATCACCAGTAGGCTGGTCTACGGAAACACCCTCTATGCAGGAACATCGGTCAAGCTCCAGAGACGATTGCAACGCATCCAGAACGCCTCGGCACGTTTGATCCTCAACATCCCATGCCGCAGCTACATCACACCCCAGCTGAGAGACCTGCACTGGCTCCCCTTCAACAGGAGGATAACCTTCAAACTCCTCATCCATGCACACAAAGCTCTCCACAAGACCGGCCCAGCATACCTCAACAGACGACTCAACTTCTACTCCCTCACCCGCCAGCTCCGCCAGCCTTGCCCTCGCCACTCTTCCCCGCATCCGAAGAACGACCGCTGGCAGCAGATCCTTCTCCCACCTCACCGCCAAGACCTGGAACACCCTACCCACCAACCTGCGGCAGACCCAGGACCTACCGGCCTTCAGAAGACTCCTCGAGACCTGGCTCTTCGATCACTAGCAGCACCCTCCCTCCTAGCACCTTGAGACCCTCGCAGGTATGTAGTGCGCTTTATAAATGGCATGATTGATTGATTGATATGTTGGAAATTTTATTTTGTTACTCATAACATTGTTAGAAGATTGGTTCTTAGTACAATATTTCAGTCATCTAGGCGGGCATTTAATCTGTGATTGATATAGCTAACTTTATACAAGTAGCAGACTATATGCCGTAACATATCAAGCAAAACTTCAACTCATCCCAAAGGCTTATACCGGTAAGTAGTAATCTCCTCGTAAATAAGAATATGTATGACGTGGATCCTTCCATTTACCTCAGGAACACCCCAGGAGTGGGATTGTGGTCAAGGACATCTATTACATAAAGGGAAGTGGGTGTCCAAACTAGTGAGAATAAGAGAGGTTCCAATAGTCACAGAGAGTATCAACCCAGAGAACAGGTGATAGGTCACCACACTGTGGGGGAACTCAACATATAGTTTAAGTGGGTCTGCTATCATCTTTCTCAGCCTCAGACAATGTGGTGGGCAAGTTGTCCCATTCTCCAGCAACAAGGTATTTACATAAACCTCAAGCCTTCTGTCTCCATTGTGCTGTGCTCTCACTTATCACAAAGTTATGGACCCTTGTCGGCCATTGTTTAACTTGTGAACCTGACATGCATTTCCATGTCACTGTTCTGGCCTGTTTTGCCAGTATCGATAGGTCAACAAACCTCGTCTCTGCCCTTCTTCATTTAGGACGTGAAGATAAACCTATGAGACATGCCTCAGGGGTTGTCACTTGACCCAGCAGAGCTTGGGCCTCATGCCAGAACTGACAAGCCACACAAAAAACAGAGCAGTCTGTAAAGTTTAACATGAAATTGTATCTTTTTTACTATCATCATTGACAGAGTCTAGGAAGTTATATAAGTATGTATGAAAGGAGTGTCCAATTTAGTTCCAAGAAGGCCAGATCCAGGCCAGATATTCAACATATCCACATAAGATGAATATACATACAATGAATCGAAATTGAAATGCTTTAAATAATCTGTGGTAAGCTTGAAAACCTGGCATTAGGTTTCTGTGCTGGAACCATTGATCTAAGATAGCAATTCTTAACCTTGTGACTTCTGTACACTCCACTTAATCATTATTGGAACCCAGGGACCACCACCACTGACTCATCACTGGAAAGTGGGTACCCTCCCAGAGTCAAGACTGGAAGCCGGGGACCACGACCTGAGCAATTTTGATTATTTGAACCGCAAAACAATACACAGAAACAAATCCAAAACAATTAAATATTTTATTTAATTCAGAAAATATATATTTTTTTACCTTTTCTAAATTCAACGGAGGCCACTCGTCGGCCATACTATTTTCTGTTTGCTGTACTTGCACCGCTCCCACAAATCAATCTGAGGAAAACGACTTAGGTTTTAGCCTTTCATTTCAAATTTCTTCACATTGACTGAACATTTTTACAATTTCAGATTTACAATTTGCTTCTTTATACACTTTATTTATCTTTTAATATTACTTAATTTTATCAGCAGGTGCTGACCCCTGAGCGTCTCCAAGGACTCTGACAGGGGTCCCCAGACCACAGGTCACGAACCACTGATCTAGGACATTAGCAGCAGTAATTCCTTGTGCCATTGTTGTGGGTGGCACACATTGAGAGTGGTTGTTTCATTGTCAGTTCAAACTTGTTACTTTCAGAAGTTTAGAAGCCCAGTGAGGATAGGCATTGATGATGTCTTTACTGAATGACTCCTTGTTTTGATTTCAGATTTGGGCTGCTCAATTTTGCTATTTTTCTTTGGTTATGTTTTTCAAAAGTATTTAACCGTGTGTAGATCAGTCTGTTCCCACCCAGTACAGAGATGATTTAAGGTTTGGGCTAAGAGAGCTTTGGCCCAGGGCCACAGCCTTTCAGGGGGTCTCCCGATAGAGCCAGCTCTGTTTTGGAGTGAGTCTTGTCCTGATGACCCTGAATATTTCTTAAACAGATTGTTTTACACCCCATTTTCCTTTAATTTATTTTTAATGTGGTTGATGTGTGAGAGTCTATTACAGACATGTTGCAGTGAAATGTTGTGTTTATATTACACGCAACGTCCATAAAAAAAGTTTCCTTTAGATCAACACATATGAGAAATGGGAGGGTGTAACAGAGATTATTTGCAGTAATATTAATGAGCTTTTACTGTGTTACAGTATTGAAAACACACATCACTATCCTTGAGTATTAGATATAAACACGTTTAGAATTTGGATGAGTGTGCCTGTGCACTGTCATTGACCTGGCCAAAGAGGGCATGCAAGAGCTGAAACTGGATAATAAATTCAAAACTGTTCAGAACATGGGAGTCGCACCCAAAATATGTGTACCGAGGGACCCCAAAATAGTTATGTCCTTGACCCAGTACAAATGTCTGTGGAAATATGTGTGCAGATTTGCCTGCTGTACCAAGACAGGCATGCGTTGGAAACCCCCGTTAATACCACAGAACTTGGCTAGACTTGACTGGAAGTAATGACATGGAAGCCAATTAGAAGCCACCCATTCCGACCCCTGCCACCTTGCTTGCGACCCCTGGTTGTTTGTCAACCTTGGCAACCGCTCTGGTGGCATAAAATCAGCTGCAGTGTTAGCAGCGCTGGATTGCACTGCTGTGCTGATGAAGCTCCGGCTGCAGAGACATCATGATGGCCTCCAAGCTGGGCATGGGTGGGGGAAAGAACTCATGTCACTCGTTGCTATGGTGACCCTGGGCCAACTGGAGCAGTCCTTGTTTGGATACATTGTATGCATCTGCTGGGGGCCTGGGCCAGGAAGGTGAGAGAATAAGCACAAAGTGCACGCAGCATGGCTGGGCACGGTTGGACAGTGACTAGCCATGTGCTGCAGCTAGCAGCACATGTTTGAGACCGCTGACCGGGTCCCAGGGCCATCAGTCTGGTAGCGCGAAAGCACTACCAATGATGACGGCCCTAGCAAAAATGACTTGCCAGCCCCTGCGCTGAAGTAAAAGCTGCGCTGACGCAGCGTGGCCTCGGAGTAGAGTCAGATTCATGCCTGCTGCTTGGGTGTGGGGTGTCAAGACTCTAGAGTGACTGACTAGAACAAACGTAAGTTTGGGACTGAGCCGTGAGTGATTTGCTTCACTTAATTGTCACTCTGATTGAGTCAGGCAGTCAGACCTCAGGAGGTATGTGGCCCCAGGGCAGGTAAGGCCATCTCAAAGTGAGACTGACTGAGTTGTCACATCAACTCAACTAGAGTCTCGACTCTCCGACGCCCCTTCTGGTGGTGGTGCCGGTCGTTGGGACTCCTGTGAGCTGTGGGCCCTGAGCAAACCTCTAACAGAAGCAACAAGTAAAGCAAGATAAAATTATCTATTTTTGGAGTTGGCACAAGATTTTCAAATGCCCTGCAAAACTTCAGAAATGATTGTTAAAGAGCACACATTTCAGGTTCCACCCGTCTAGCGGTTTAGCCATTGTTTAGGTAATGTGAATGACACATTAATTGCCATTGTTTTATGCTGAACAGTGCATCTGTGTAGCAAAAGCATGCACACACCGGTCAGTGAGTGCTGGTGGACTGGCCAACAAGAGTCTGTTTTGAACACCCACAAGTGCCAGAATGGCCGTACCAGGCATCGGGCGACGGGCGAGCGTTTCCTCTGGAGGCTGGAGGGCAGGTTTTGTTAGTGGAGGCCGGTTTTGCAGCAGTTTTAAAAGCACTGCAAAGTTCCTTGTATATTCAGCAGTTTTCTGCAACAATAAAAGTGTCACGATGAGTCTGGTGATTTATTAAAGTACCTGCTGGAGAGAGAGGGGAGTTTTGTCTAGTGGCAGTTTTAACTTATCTAAGGTTGTGCAGAGGGTTACTATGCTTGCTACAAAGAACGTGTGACACGCGGTGCGGCCTCGGAGTTGGACTCAGGCCTGCTGTGTCATGTGGCATGGGTGTTACTACTCTCTAGAGTGAGTGACTGACTTCAATGCAAGTTCGGGAACAGACTCAGTCCCAACCAGGCTGTGTGCGACTTGCTTCACTTAATTGTCACTCTCTGACTGAGTCGGACGTTGGGACCTCGGGCGGGCTGCGGGGCAGGTACTGTGAGAGTGAGACTGGTTGAGTCATCATATCGACTCAACTAGAATCTCCACTTTCTGACTCCCCTTGTGGTAGTGCCGGTTGTTGTGACTCATGTGAGCTGCAGGCCCTTAGCAAACCTCTAACAGAAGCAACAAGTAAAGTGAGATAAGATTATCTGTTTTTGGAGTTGACAGAAGATTTTCAAATTCTCTCCAATACGTCAGAAATGACTGTTAAAGAACACGCATTTCAGGTTCAACTCTTCTAGCAGTCTAGCTATCGTTTAGGTAATGTGAACAACACATTAACTGCAACTGTTTTATGTCGAACACTGTATCCGTGTAGCCACAGCATGCCCACGCCGGTAAGGGCTGGTGGCGTGCCCAACAATACATTGTCTGTTATGAACATCACAAAGGCCCGAATGACCCTACTGGGCATTGGGCAATGGGATGGCGTGGGAGGCTTGAAGGGCGGGGTGCAGGTTTTCTTTGTGGGGCCTGGTTTTGTAGCAGTGCAGCAGTTTTAAAAGCACTGCAACGTTCCTTGTATATACAGACATTTTCGTGCAACAATAAATGTGTCGGAAGCGGTCCACTGAAGTAGCTCCGTGAGCTGAAAATCCTATCCGACTCGATCCTGCTCTTCTAGTCAATATATAACGCTCCCCTGCTGCTGCCGTCGCCCGGAGAACACATCAGTGTTGTGAAGTCAGCACACCAGTAGTTGGGAGTGGGCGGAGCTAGGGGGCCAGAGGAAGAGGAGGGGCAGACACAGGAAAGGGTCAGTTAGAGTAGGGACAGGGCAGGAGTAAGAGGCAATGAATAAAGCTCCAGTTTAGAGAAACACACGTGTCTGTGTTTATTGTAGCAGGATGCTACAGCTGGCGACGAGGGTGGGATCGAGCACCCTGTGTGACATGTGCTGATCCTGTGACGCTGCCCGACCCTGTGACCCTGTTCCCCGTCAGCGTGAGTGATAAGCCGGCCCTGAACCTCCATGACCGCGTGGAGCGGTAAATGCCGTGAATGAGCGTGGGAGCGCCGTCGCGCGTAGGAGAGTCGGAGCTCGCCCTGCGTGTGGGGCTGGAGCATGGAGCTAAAAGCGCCTACCGAGTGCCCACCTCGGCGGCAGGAGCGCAAGTGAAAACGCCCACCGAGTGCCCACCTCGGCGGCGAACAGAGCGGAGCTCGCCCCTTGCCTGGAGGCTCGAGCGTGCCCACCGGAGCCCACCCGGCGGCAGTAGCAGTGAAGATCACCCCACGTGTGAGGAGTGGACAAGAGACAACCAAAAGCCAACCGGGAGCCCACTCCGGCGGCAAGAGACGAAGGAAAGAAATCTCACCTGCAGCAGTGACTCTGGCGGTGGATCGCGGCTGAAAACGACGAGTGGTGAGTGGAAAACTGCAGCCCCGAGTGAATGTGTGGCTCCGGTCGAAGGAACGAGCAGAGACGACCAAAATCTCGTTGAAAACGAGATTCCCGGCGGCCATCTTGGAGTCAGGCAGCATTGGCCAATCCCCTGCGAGGGATCATCGGCGGCCATTTTGAAGTCAGGCAAAGAGCCTGAAACATCAATGAAGCACTGGGAAATGCACTAAAGACAGCAAACAACCTTTGGCAAGTGTAAAGGCAAACAAGCACAGGCTGAGGCAAGAGGCAAAACACATAAACAAGCATTGGCTAAGAGTGAACAAGCATTGATACATGCAAACAAACAAGCAGTGATACATGCAATTAAACAAACATTGATACATGCAAATCAACAAGCATTGGTGCACGCAAAGACAAGTATTGGCCAAGAGTAAACAAGCACTGGTATATGCAAGTAAACAAGCATTGATCCATGCAAAAGAGACACAAGCATTGATACACGCAGATCAACAAGCATTGGCGAACATAACAGAATCAAGCATTAGCGAAGACCAAACGAGTACTGGCGAAGGCCAAACAAGCATTGCCAACGTCCCAGCACATGACCAGACCGCAGGTTTCGACTAAAGAAGATGAACTACGAAGACGCGAAGTCGAGTGAACAGCCCGTGCCCTGCAAATACGATCCATCAGAATCCTCTTCTCATGGCGAGGGAAGAAGTAGCACAACGACGCAACCCTTGCATCAGAGCACCACCCCCAGGAATGCAGTATGATACCTGGAGTCTGTGTCTTGAACAGAACCAATGGCTGGCGACATTGGGTGACTTCCTGGACGCCAATGGTGAACAAAGAGAGAGGAAATGTCTAATGCTGCTCCTCCATTTGGTGGGTCCAGAGGGCCGATGCCCAATCGAAACATTTTCCAAAAAAGACACAGAAATCTACAAAAGACTCCAAGAACAGCTATGTGCCCGTCTCTCCGCACAAGCGGAAGTAGATCAAGAGCGCATCGCTTTCAACACAGCTCGACAGGAACCAGGTGAACCACTGCCAACTTTCATCACTCGGCTGCAAAACCTGGTACAAGGCTGCCACTTCAACACCTTTACGAATGAGGACGCAGTTCGACTCCGGATAATTGACGGCTGCGCAAACCCCGACACAAAGCTCAAGATCTTGCGAGGACAGTGGTCGCTAGAAGAAATCATCAGGAAGGCTAAAATGGGAATGCACGTCAAGGCAAGAGACAGATCACAGGACCCGAATCTGAAGGCAAATTGTCAAGGTGCCTGGACAGATGATACTCGAAAAACAGTCAACACAAAAAAGAGAGAGAGGGAAGGCAGACCAAGGGAAAGACAACGGGAGAGACACAGTGACAAGGAGTACTCTGAGTCAATCAGTCAAAGGACAACCTCAAAGAGTTCTTCACCCTCAAAGTGTCATTCAAAGTCTGACAAAGGAGGAGTGTCAAGTGGGACAGATCGCACCCCTGAACAAGATGGCAACTTACACAACAAGAGAGTAAGGAAGACAAACTATAGAAGGAGAGCTCAAAATGGTCACAACTGGAAGTTGGCGCAAGAACACTCTTCGTCAAGTTGTGAAGACGAGTCTGAGGGAACATCATCCAGCAGGAGAACACACCACCAACAGATCAGAGATACTAGAGCACCGAACAATTGGGAAGGAGAACCAGATCACACAAGACGGACTGGTCCCGCACACCAACAACAAGCAAGAAAAGATACATGCAGTCATGGGCCTCAAAGCATCCATGGGCCCCGCGACAACGTAGAAACAGAGCGTAGATGGGTAACATCAGGCGAGAAGGACGAAGAGGCAAAAGCTTGGGATCAAGCACAAGGAACAAGCACGGAATCTTCAAACAATCTCCCAAATGAGACAACATTGAAGATGTTCCAACAAAGACACACGGAGAAGCTTTTCACAGACAATTCCGAGACGGAAAGCAGCTCGTCACGGACTACCCGGTTCCGAAGACCACCTGGTAAGACATTCCCAAAGGAACACTCACAGAGGAAACTGACGGAGCACCCCTCTGATTCAGAAAGCATGTCGGTCCGATCCTTTGAGTCGGCAGAATCGTGGTCCAGACAACGGCCACGCGCAACATTCACAAAGAAACATTCTCAGAGGGAAGTGAGGGAGGACCCCTCTGATTCAGATAGCATCTCGGTCCGATCCTTCGAGTCGACGGAGTCGTGGTCCCGACAACGGCCATGGCGCCAAGCACCTGAACACATCAGCGGACCAAGGGACACTTTTCCCGTCAAGAGCGACGTGTCTCACACCAATGTCAATGCACACTCGATCACTCCACCAGACGACCTGCCACATCGAGCACGGGTGCATCGCGACACAAATACTACACCGTCACCCCGGGTAGGGGCAGCAAGGTTGACTCGAAGGTCCTGGTCCTATAAAATGGAAACAGATATCGTGACCAGTAGCACCCAAATAAAGACGGACCAACCAGTCGATCTGCAAAGGAAGCCGGACGCGCCAGGAGAGTCAAGTCATCATCGGATAAGAACGAAACACACAACTACCCAGCCGGTTCCAAGGTTTGCCTGTTCTAGGCGCGAGTGGGAGAGGCAACCCGAGGCAGCAAATCAACCTCCAAGCCATACCAAGATGGCCTCCCCAGTTCATACCACACCGGCTGGCATCCCAGACTCGAAACAGGAGGACAGTGTTGTTCTCGACCTGACAAAGCAAAATGAAGCAAAAATACATACAGACACTCGGAAGGGAACTAGAATAACATCCCCGTGGAAAAGAGGCCGAGCGTCACGTGAGCAAGAGTCACAAAGGAGGACAGACTGCCGACATCAAACTGAGCTCGCCATAAGCACCTCTGACATTGAAGGCCCCATCTCTCCAGACATCAGCAACAGAGCTTGTCTATTCAAAGACGAACCACTGGCGAACACTCATCACGACATACATCCACCCAAGAGACTGATAGTGGAGATGGACTGAGAAGTCAGTATGTTTTGTTTGTTTTGTTACAAAGGGGGGAGATGTTGTGAAGTCAGCACACCAGTAGTTGGGAGTGGGCGGAGCTAGGGGGCCAGAGGAAGAGGAGGGGCAGACACAGGAAAGGGTCAGTTAGAGTAGGGACAGGGCAGGAGTAAGAGGCAATGAATAAAGCTCCAGTTTAGAGAAACACACGTGTCTGTGTTTATTGTAGCAGGATGCTACAATCAGTTGCCGAGATTGCCATCAATTCTGGAACAGGGCTGCCTGGTGGCGCATCCCGACCGGGAATTGCGACCTACATCCGGGCTCGTGAACGGAGTGCGCAGCCCGTCTGGTTGCGTGGAGCTGACCGCCGCGGAGCTTATCTCCCTACCTGGGATTCCCGCAGTGCTCTGAGGCGTGCTCCTTGCACGCAGTACAGCTCCCAGGCACTGATGCTGCTGCAGCCGGAGTGCTGGTAGTCTACCGGCGCCATTGACTTCTGGGCCCGGCCGCGGTGGTGGCAACACCTTATCAGCGGGGCCGCGGTGGTGCGCCCGATGCTTCGCTAGACCCCCATACACATAGCATTGAGTACATGAGGCGACCCACGTGTCCCCGATGATACAGCGAGCATTAATCAGCGAGCATTAATCGGATTCTTTGCATGGCCTAATATCCTGTGCCCCCTCTTTGCAGTCATTACTGTTTCTGCCCTGTGGCAAGGCCACAAAACCCATGCAGATTCTTGCGCCTACAGACTGCCGGGACTTGGACTACACCCCCTGTTGGGAAGGCCACTAGGAATTCTTGGCCCCCCACCCCTCTGCTTCCCACATCACTTGAATTGCAGGCGGAGGTGGTGCAACTGCAGAGGTGGTGGCGACCTCCGGCACCATTGGGCCCCAAGTCTGAATGAGGGAGCTGGGGCGCCTTATTATAATTGCTGCAAGGTGCGCCCTTTCCAATTCAGGTCCTCCTCACACGATTGTGAGGGCCTTCGCCTGGCGCACGGCTCCTGGTGGCATTATGAGGCGCTCACCAGTCCCCGCAGCGTGCCTAACATACTGCGGCTCCCCGGGGCCATCATTGTGCCTGCACTGAGGTTCCCCACGACGCTGGCAAGATAATTTAAAACGGGGCTTTGGTTTAGTGGCTTGCTGGATGCCATGGTACATTCTTGACTGGGGAGACCTGCCGCTAATCCTGGACTCCCTCCCCCTCTGTCTATCACGACGCTAGCACTTAATGCATAGGTGGTGCTTAGACTACTAATCCTGAGAGGCTCAGAGGGCTTGCAGGGGCACCCATTCTCAGCTCCTGTGTTGGTCTTCGGATGAGCTTGCTATCCCCAGATACATAAGGGCTGGCAAGGCTGTAAATGAAGACGGGGGACTGTCAACAATAGCTTGCCACAGACCGGGTGTGAACCACTGTAATTAATTGAGAGTTGAAGCATCCCACAGGTGTGGTCCCAGCCCCTACCAAGGTGGACCCTGAGAGTGGGCAATCTTTAAGACGTATAAGCTGGCGCTGTCTAAGGCACACAAAGTGATATCGCCTCTACCGTTGGAGTAATGATGGGTCCGACGGAGAAATCTCAATCCAAGTTGCATTTTGAGCCACGCAACACACCCAGGCAGCAAGATATCGAGAAAAACGCCTCAGATGGATCAGAAATGGGGGACACTGCTGCAAACTCTGATCGAAAGCAGATACTCATGGCCATGCAACTCAGCTTAACGAAAATTGACAGGAAGATTGATGCCCTCTCCTTCAGGATGGACAGAATGTCTGAGAGGCTGGATAAGCATGCAGCGAGATTAGACACGGTTGAACAGAGGGTGTCGGGCACAGAAGACACGCTGAACTCCACTTTGAGCTCCACCACAAAGCTAGAAAAGCTCCTCCACTCTGTCCAGTCTAAAGCTGAGGACTTGGAAGGCGATCAAGGAGGAACAATCTATGTATAGTTGGTATTGCTGAATCTTCCAACATCTCAAATATGGAGCTTTTTGTGGAACACTTGCTGGTAATACTCTTGGGCAAGGATACCTTCTCTAATATTATCATTATTGAGCGCGCCCACCATTCTCTCACACCCAGACCTGTCCCGGCGACTTCTCCATGCCCCATCATCACGCAGGTGCTGAACTATAGGGACAGGTATATGCAGCACTGAAGAAAGCCAGGGAACTGCAATCCTTGAGATATGAGGGTTCGTAGATATTAATTTATCCGGATTTCACGCAGGGTGTCCAGGAAACGCGGCACCAATTAGTCCCAGTAAAACAGAAATTGCAGGACTTAAACCTGGAGCATAACATGCTAATCTACCTAGCGAAATAGGGGGTTTGCGCTGATGGGAAATCTCAAATCTTTAATGACCCTAAGCAGGCCTTGCACTTTGTGAGAGGAGTAAGGACTTTTACAAAACAGTACCTCAACATCTTGAACGCCCCACACCAAACATTACGAAATCCCCACAAAAACTCCAGGACTACCATCTGACGCCGATGAGAATAACCCTGCCCCCCTTGTCATGTGTCCCTACAGGAGCCAATCGCGAGGCCGGAATCAGAGGAAGGGGACGGAAGTGACCCTGTAATTACAAACCGAGGCCGGTAAATAGAGACCGAGGAAGGACAGACCACGGTACGTTTGGAGAGAGCAAGGAGTTCGAGCCCAGCGACCCAGGAGAGGAGACAAAGAGAAGCGCAGGCCCAGCGGAGGAAGCGGATGGTCCAGGAGAGGAGGCGGAGAAGAGAGCGAGCCCAGCGGTGGAAGCGGACGACCCAGGAGAAGAGGAAGAGTGGAGCGAGGACTGGTGGAGCCCACCGGAGGATGCTGGAGAGCGGCCGCAACTCTGGAGAGTTGCGGTGGAGCCGGTGAGTCCCCCAGAAGGAAAATACGAGTAGTGGGAAACAAGGGAGGAGGGAGGGGAACGCATAGCAGGGGTGGTATAGAGAGTGTTGGGGTGTGCAGCACTAAAGGCACGAGCACTGCACTATTTTCTGCCGTCCCGCACAGCTCCTTTTAGGCACCCGAAAACAACCTGCTCTTACTTCCTCACACCTTGCCTCGAGAAATCCCTTTATTTTTTCCATCACAGCCATGCTCCCCTTTTATCTATTACAAGTTTCACTCCCTGTTCCTTGTGTTCCTCGTGTTCCACCTCATATCACCTACCGGGTGTGGTGACGGTTAACGCTAGATCCAGATCGCTATAAGAGACAACGGCTGACGGCTCCTTTTTGATTCTTTCCTCTTGTACGAGCATCCGCAAGCCCACCACCTGGTCCATGCCCTAACCCCGGGGGAAGACGAACCACGAGAGACCCAGCCAAAGAAGAACCAACAAGAGAAAGAACCAAGAAGCACTCTTGTTTTCTAAATGTTAAATACTGGTTTACAATTGTCAATAAAGCCACTACAAAATTGCTCACTACATCCAGGCTCCGCGTCTGTGTATCCGGACTCCCCACAAGCTCACACACTTCCTGAAGAAAAAAGAGAGTGACAAAAATGTACTCTGTGTTGGACGATGATTCTCCAGAACCTGAGGAATAGTGAACTAAGTGTTATGCCACTGAATGTGTTTCGTTTCTGGCCCTGAACAGCAGGGTGTCACTAAGTACGGAAGTTTTGTTTTGGATTATATGGGCAGTTTATGGTGTCTCATAGGTAGAGCCCTTGGATTAGATTAGATTTATCTTAAATCTCAATTCCACACTGCTCTAAATCAATCTGACTTAACAATTTGGTTCACTGGCTGTCTTGACGGAATTTTACTGAATCAATTCTTGTTGACTTAATTTGGTCCCAGGCTCTCGGCAAGTCAGGGTCCTTCTCTGTAGTTCTTCAGATAGACTGTGAATCTTTTGGAGAATTAGTTCCATACACTGCAATATAAGTAAAAAACCAAAGTTTTCAATGTTGTTAAGAATTCCTTTGGCTCTGAACTAGCCTCCTTGTCACCTTGTTGTGATTCTAATATACAGAGAACAAAGGTAATAGACTCATATTGCATCTTTACTTTTCTAACAGGAGTACAAGTAAAAAACACCTCATACCTGAGAGTCTTCCTAGCTCCATTACATACAGATTACTCTCTGAGTTTTCACATAGAGTTCATGTCTTGATGAACTTTGGGAAAGAAAAACATAACTACTTGCAATATTGAAAAGAAATGTTTACTGGTTGTATGTTTGTTTGCACTAACGTAAGGTTTAGGGAATGGGCATGGCAGTGTGCTTAAATTGCTTGTGATGCAATCTCTCTTATTTTTACTTGGACAAAATTAAAACAGCCTCGCATAATGGTTCTTCCAGTCAAGACCAGCTTTCTGTACTGCTTCAACAATGGCTGCAGCAAGGCCGAAGGCATCTAACTTTTCCATATGGTAACACCTTACTGCATTCTCATGAACATTTCCATCACCATCAACAAAGCAGAAAATAAAACTCAGCTGCTCTTTATGTAAAACATATTTGGTTTCATCAACCTGCAGCGCAAAATATTTTGTCACTTTTTTTACAATACGCTCACGGACCAGCACTGCCACCACAGATATGTCATTTTGGTAATCAGGGGAGGTACAGTGCCCATACCTCCTTGACATTTTTGCCTTTAACCTCTCATCTTTATAAGAAATCATCTCTAACAATTCAATGAAATTTCCCCTATTGTGAGAATTATCAATTTCATCCATGGCATGGAACACAAGCCCTTGACGACCTAAGAAACATACGACTTTAAGCAGCTGCTCCATATGTTGTCTATTCTCCTCAATTTCACGCTCTGCACCTCTTACTAGTATGGAAGAAACTGACTGCTGATGGTTTGTAAGCTGCTGTAATCTTTTGAAGTTTGTTCTAGCAATAACTGACAAGTTAAGTTTCTTTGACTATGAATGTTTTGAAAAAGAACGAGTAAGCTTTTCCCACTTATAGAAGCCAATATCATTGAATGCAACATTGCCAGGTTTGCGTCCTCTTCCTCCCACAGTAACAGCACTAAAATGCCTGCATGCAAAACAGTCAACAGCATTATTAAGGACTGAATACTCTACCCAAGGATGGGTTTTGTCATCTCCATCAAACCTATGGCATACAGTTAAGGGGAATGTTTGAAGTTTTGGTTGCACTGTGTCACTATAACGATTCAGTCACAAGTTCTCTGCCAAGAATTCACTTGCCGTGTGGGATTTTGATGCTGGTGTCTGACTAGTTTTTAGGTCTCGTGACCTACAATGCGCGCAAGCGCATTGAGGGAACGAGAATTCAAGTGGCCAAAATCATCGTCATACCACGGGCTTTCAGCCGCGGTTTTCTTTAGGTTCACGTGAATCACGTGATTAAACATGCACGCGCATCGGCAGCATTTCTCCTGCACAAGGCTCGCAAAAGGCTCTCCTCCCTCCCCACATCAAAGGCATCAATCACCCTCCCACAGGCTTCCCCAGCGCTGCCCCGCCCCCTGCTTCACAGCCAGGCCATCTGTTCCCTGCCAGACCTCTCACACCTCCGTCACAGCATGCCTGTGTACTTCAAAGGCTTATCACTTCACACGGCCGCAGGCCGTGCAACCAGAGCACTTCAGTTGGTGCGCAGCCCCCCTCCCAGCACTGCCCTGTTACTCTCGGCAGCCGTGAGTCCCTAAACACTTTTATATTTAATTAGCAGCAGCAGCATTTCTCCTGCGCCAGGCCACATCAAAGGCTCTGTGCCACTTTCACCCACACAGCACCACTTACAGGCACGCAACGCCACTCACACCCACGCAAGCCCACTATCACCCACGCAACACCACACTCACCCACGCAACGCCACTCACCCAAGCAACACCACTCACACACGCAACGCAACTCATCCACGCAACCCCACTCATCCACGCAACCCCACTCATCCACGCAACCCCACTCATCCACGCAACGCCACTCACCCACGCACCGCCACTCACTCACGCAAAGCCACTCACACCCACGCAGTGCCACTTTCACCCACACAGCATCACTTTCAGACACGCAACGCCACTCACACCCACGCAAGCCCACTATCACCCACGCAATGCCACACTCACCCAAGCGGTGAATTATGCATTAATTTTTCCAATTACGCGAAATATGTTCCATGAATTATGTAACCTGTATGTTCTGACTTTGCCACTGAACCAAGGCGTGGGTTTCACTATCCTGTGAGATTGGTGCATCCTGCCAATAATTACATGTCGATATATAATGTGAACCATGCCCTATCTATCTTCTAGAAATACTGAATGCCTCCCCGTGGATTTATTAGTTTACCAATTTTAAGGGGTTCTCCCAGTGAACACTTGGCTTTGCTTTCAGTATCCTGCGAGATTTGTGCGCACTGTCCAAATGACTTAAAGGACCACGATTATCACTCTGAGTAAAGATGTGCTGACTATGTGTCTAGGTATACTTGACATAAGGCAAGATTTATGTCCCTCAAATATATCGGCTGAGGCAAGCTTTAAATCCAACCTATACATCTGTCATCCTAATGAATATCCATCCTTTAAATTCCTTTTTTCCTAAGCCTCACACTTCGGTGTTTCTGCTTGGGCGTAAATAATACCGGCAGCCTTGTGATTAATTTATTCAGTTTCTAAATATTTCCAGTATAAAAATATGGTTTACAATTGTAACCATTTTCCCAATAATTTCATTTTCTCCTATCTCTCGTCTGTCGAGTCTACAGACAGCAGTCTGTTTTCTAGTTCTATTCGAACTCCGGGCTGAGGCCCCGCCCCCTCCTTCCAACCAGGAAGTTTGCTTGGTATGCATGGCAAGGGCAGCTTGCGAGACGCGCTGCTGATTTACTTGGATTCCTGCACCAGTGAATCAGGTGAGGGTCTGGAGCGATAGTTTGTCCCCATTTCAGGCCCGTTTTTGTTAATGCGATGTTTGGCAACATTAGGCAGTTAATAACGTGGGTTCTGTTTTGTTTTCTTTAGGCTGATTTACTTTGATTCCTGCACCAGTTAATCAGGTGAGGGTTTGGAGCGCTAGTATGTCCCCATTTCAGGTCCGTTTTAGTTAATGCGATGTTTGGCAACATTAGGCAGTTAATAACGTGGGTTCTGTGTTGTCTGTTTTCTGTAGGCGGACCTCTTTGATAATAATTTACGCATGGGTGCATCCCGCTTTAACTGTTGAGGTGAGCAGGACCACGTTGTTTTCAGACACGCTTCTGCTGTTAAACGGTGTGTAAATATCAATTGTTTGTCTGTTCTGACATCCCCTTATTTAAACTTTAACTCTAGAGTGAGATCACTTGGCGAAGGAATGCAAGTGAGACCTGGACGCTTATTTACATTGACTCCTGCACTGCTGGTTCAGGTGAAGGATTTTAGCTAATGGCTGTCCCCTAATCGAGGTTGGTTGATGCATTGTGTCATCTGGTAGTATTAGACAGACCTTAACCCGGGCCTTATCCTATCTGTTTCACAGGGGGGCTCGTTTAATTAACGCATTGGCGCAATACAGATTAAATCCTGAGGTGAGCTGACCGTACTTTAGACACAGTAAGGTTTTCTTTGCAGTATGTAGCAAAACTTTTTCTGACTCCTCTCCTCGTTTTTTTTTTTTTTTTTTAATTCCTTAATGTTAGAGTAATACTATAGAGGCTCAGACAAAGACTCCTGACAAAGCTGACAGTGTCAACCTTGATTTGTGTGTATCATCACAAGCACGTTTAAGCACATGTGAGTTCCCTTATTAAGGTTACCCCATGAATACATGTACATTGCCAACAGTATTCTGTATTGCTTTCATTGCAGTATGTAGCAAAACTTTTCCTGACTCCTCTCTTCGTTTTTCAACTTCTTTAAGGCTAGAATAATAACATAGAGGCTCAGACAAAGACTCCTGACACAGCTGACAGTGTCAACCTTGATTCATGTGTATCATCCCAAGCACACTTAAGCACATGTGAGTTCCATTTTTTAAGGCTACCCCATGAGTACATTGCCAACAGTATTCTGCGATGTAAGGAGTATGAGGTTTTTAATTCCCAATTGTATTTCACAATAGGTTAAAGCTGAATTACGACAAGGCCCCTGCCGCCCGAGAGTAACCCGTGTTTTAATACCATACAAGCGCTCGTAAGGTATGTCCCCAATGATGTGTGGTTGATATATCTAAGCAACGTAACGAGTATGTTATTGGTTACGTTGTGCGCGGTTTAACTGATGGACTCCCCTTTGGGCTACCCAACACGAACCGGACAGTGACATCAACTAATGTTTGCGGTCACCTAGTAGACTTTTTTTGATTATGACCTTTTCTGCAATCTCTATATAGGAACCATTTCACAAGTCTCGTGTGATTCCAGGACCTGTAATCTATCCCGGTCCCTCTCCTCTTGTGTGATAGGTGAGTTAACTCTGTACCCATATCCCTAAGAAATTTGTGTATCACGAACTGCATGTTCTGTGGTTACATGACAACACGTTTTTAACCCACCGCCTGCCTTGTATGTAAACAACAAGGTTGGTGTGTACTAATTAATTAATTTTTTTATTACTTTTTAGGAGGTTGCCCACCCACAACCATTCTGTCCTGAAGAAGACCCCTTTTGTAAGGACTACTATCCTACGTATCTTTCGGGTCGAAACGTAGACCATTCAAATTTCACCAACTCTTACCCCCAAGCTAGACCGGAGCAGCTGAAGGAGAGTTAGGTGGCCTGCATCATTTGATCTTTGGACTCTATACGAGCATAATATTGTGGACCTTGGTTCAAGGAACCACATGAACTTTGTTTGTGAAGCTATGATCGATATCAGTCACGAATGATTCTGACTATTTCCCCAATCCTACTTTATCCCTGACACTTTCCCTCACTTCACCCCCCTTCCTTGTTGTGTATGTGGGCACATATTCAAAAAGTTTGTTGAAATATTATTGTTGAAATTTAACCAATGAAAGGTAATAATGCTATTTTGAAATAAATCTTGTTGCATTCAAAAATTTGTTTCTTTGAAATAGCTACATGAAATTGAAATCACTTGTTCTCTGTCTGGGACCCTTTTCCCTTGTACCACACTCACCCAAGCAACGCCACTCACCCAAGCAACACCACTCACACACGCAACACAACTCACCCACGCAACGCCACTCATCCACGCAACGCCACTCATCCACGCAACGCCACTCATCCACGCAACGCCACTCATCCACGCAACGCCACTCATCCACGCAACGCCACTCATCC
This sequence comes from Lissotriton vulgaris, assembly GCF_964263255.1. NCBI lineage: Eukaryota > Metazoa > Chordata > Amphibia > Caudata > Salamandridae > Lissotriton > Lissotriton vulgaris. The sequence continues at coordinate 1,655,732,221 of NC_141695.1, read as the reverse complement.
ACGCAACGCCACTCATCCACGCAACGCCACTTATCCACGCAACGCCACTCATCCACGCAACGCCAATCATCCACGCAACGCCACTCACACATGCAACGCCACTCACACATGCAACGCCACTCACCCACGCAACGCCACTCACCCACGCAACGCCACTCACTCACGCAAATCCACTCACACCCACGCAGTGCCACTTTCAGACACACAACGCCACTCACACCCACGCAAGCCCACTCTCACACACTCAACTCCACACTCACCCATGCAATGCCACTCACACACGCAACGCAACTCACCCACACAACGCCACTCACCCACGCAACACCACTCACACATGCAACGCCACTCATCCACGCAACACCACTCACACATGCAACGCAACTCACCCACGCAACCCCACTCATCCACGCAACGCCACTCACACATGCAACGCCACTCATCCACGCAACACCACTCACACATGCAACGCCACTCACACATGCAACGCCACTCACACACGCAACGCCACTCACACACACAACGCCACTCACACACGCAACGCAACTCACACACGCAACGCAACTCACTCACGCAAAGCCACTCACACCCACGCAAGCCCACTATCACCCACGCAAGCCCACTATCACCCACGCAATGCCACACTCACCCACGCAATGCCGCACTCACCCACGCAATGCCGCACTCACCCACGCAACGCCACTCACCCACGCAACGCCACTCACCCACGCAACGCCACTCACCCACGCAACAACACTCACCCATGCAACGCCACTCACCCACGCAACGCAACTCACTCAAAGCCACTCACACCCACGCAGTGCCACTTTCACCCACACTGTGCAGTGCACAATAGGTCTCGCAGTAGGAAAGTTGGAGCTATTGGTTTTGTAAATGACAAAGCCCTTTATGTTTTTAAAATGAAAACAAAAATAAAAGGCATTGTTATTTGCAATTGTAATAGCTCCAACTTTCCTACTGCGAGACCTATTGGCAACGCCAGTGCTTGTTTTGATCGAGGTGCTTCTATTATGTCACTCCCCAAAAAAGAGTGGCTGTATTGTCATTACAGGATAATAAACAGTCAGCAAGGAAAGTACCCTTGTCTAAGCTGCCAATATAAGAAGACGAATATTCAACCTCAGTGTGAAATGAACACTCAGCACTGTCAGCATGTGAAGAAATATCACTAATGTGAACAGTGGCAGAACTATCATCAGCACACGGAGGAGCAGCTGCAATGGCAGCAGATTATGTTTCAGGGATGTCATAAGAATGCAAACATATCCCTTCACTGCTAGATAAAGCAGCATCAGACAACTCTTACCCTCTTGCCTTCATTAGAACCTGTAGGAGGGTCTTCGGTACTTGTACTCCGTTTTTTAATGAACAAATCCAATCCTGATTTTGTTTTGGATCTTTGAGTTTTCTAGTGGGGAAATACATACTTTTCTTTGCACCTTTGTTTGCAGCTGAATTCAGCAATTCTACTGCTAAAATGTCAAAAATACTGGAAAAAGGGATAGAGCATGGCATGGTAGACTGCACATAACAGTGAGGAAACACAGAGAGCCTTTCAAACACATGCAAGTGTTTTTAATTCTTTACGTCCCTTTTTGTTATTAAACAGTATACATGAGATGTTTTATTGCATATATTATTTTCTGTATGTTAACACTCTATATTATTGTATATACAACCACGCTGACTGCCAATGGTTATTGTAGCATACCTCTCTACTTTTTCTCTACTTTTTGAGTGTCCAAGGGTGCCATATCCTTATTTTGGGGCCCAACACCAGTGAAGTCAATGGAGATACAAAGTGGTGTTGACACTGAGCTGGGCCAAGTACTTTTTTTCCAAGGCAGACACAATAGAGTCTTTCAGTGGGATTTGTCAAGTTTTGAAATGGAGGAAGAGCCTAAGGGTGGCGACTCCCTCATATTCATGGTGAATTAAGCGGTCTGCTCGAGCTTTTAATTTTTTTTTATTATAGAGCAATAACAGGTTACTGGTATTAATATATGTTAATGGATTACCCCTCATACTTATCAACTTTTCATGCCAGGCTCAAGTTTGTCGGAAGCAGACCCAATCCTGTTTTTCTCTTAGCATTTACACTAGAAGTCCTGTTAATCCCGATATAATGTCAGTGCCAACATGCAAAGATACCATTTGCTCCATTTGCTTCTTCATTAACCTACGATATTCAACAGCCCTATATGATGGGTTCAAAGCACGACCTGCTCTTAATATTTGTTATCAGATGTACACTCAGTGTGCATGCTAGTTAAAGACGAAACACAAGTGGTCATATAGCATTCCCAGTGTATACTTGTAGTCTGTTCTACTGCTAATCTACTTTCAAGACTCTTGCAGTAAAAGGGCAACAGACCAGCCTGTCAGTCTCATTGTCCTGCCTCCTCTATCGATACTGAGGCACTCACTACCCGTACACCTGCGGGCTACCTCTGCCCTGGACAATGGTGGCCAACAGGACCCTGCAGAAAATACGTCTGTGTACTTTTCTCCTTTGTTGATGCAGCCCATCTGTTGATCCTCTTTCCTACCCTCCCAATGCACTTTTTTTCCCAATACAGACCACTAAATGAATCCTAGCCTAAGAATAGAAAATACAAGCAAAATAGGGCAGATTCATGATTTTTTTTTATACTCTGGCAGTTGTTAAACCATTAATACAAGAAAATACTATTTTATTCAAAAGTACTGTACACTCTTTTGTTGCATGATACACATTCATATTCAGTGAAAGTACAACATTTCGCTGTAATATACAGCAAGCTGTCAAGATGCACCCCACATAACATTCCAGAATTAGTCCAGTGAGCATCACCCCTTTAGGGTTTCATGCATCTCATACATTTTTGCGCTTTCTGCTTCATCATGCATTAATACGAAATGTGTGATAATAAACTTTCTCCAGTGGATTTTCAACACCCTACCCTTTGTCAGACACTGCCCCACCTTCTTCGTATGTACTGTCCTACCATGCTTAGTTTCTTCGACAAACATGGTGCCTTAAAAGCGGATCAGAATTAAAGGCGGTATAACATAGTGTGTGCCTAATAAGGAATCTTGTGTGGAACATACCTTACCAGCATCAAACATGTTATCTAACAGCCAGACTGCCCAAAGGCATGAATGCTTGCTTTAGAAATGCAGATGTTAGAGTCCGCATTTAAAAATGACTCCATTAATCACTGCTCCTAAAGCAGAACTTTCCACATTTTCAAAATTCATCACTCACACATACAGAGACAATGAATCATACGTGTGTAAATCAATGTATAGAAAATGTTACATAAGGTATGGCAGACAACAAGGAGGAGGCATCGCCATCGTCCATAAGAACTCCATCCGCATCACGACCAGCTCAGACGATAACCTTGCAGCCGCCGAACACCTTCATTTCCAGATCCACACCGACCCCGAGACCACACTCAGAGGCACCCTCATCTACAGACCACCAGGACCCCGCACACAATTCAGCGAAGACATCACTGACTTCATCAGCCCACACGCCCTCCCCTCCGAGGACTACATTCTACTGGGAGACCTCAACATCCACCTGGAAAAGAAAAACGACGGCAACACCACCACCCTTCTGGACAACCTGGCCAATCTCGGACTCAAACAACTTGTTGATACCCCCACCCACTATGCCGGACTTACGCTCAACCCAATCTTCACCTCTAGCAAGCACATCTCCTTCAACCACACCACAGCTCTCCACTGGACGGACCACAGCTGCGTTCACTTCAACTACAAAAAGACCACAACCCACAACCTCCCACAACCAATCCCCCGAAGAAACTGGAACAAAATTTCCACCGACCAGCTCTTCACTTTGCTTCACCAAAACCCTCCTGCCAAATCATCGGACCCAAACCAAGCAGCCACCAACCTCACACAATGGACCTCCCACAGCGCCGACGAACTAGCACCCTTGAAAAACCATCAAATCAAGCAAAGTAGCAAAAAAGCCCCCTGGTTCAACGATGACATTAAGACATCCAAGAAGTTATGTCGTACCCTCGAGAAAGCCTGGAGAAAAAACCCAACCACTGACAACCTGACCACCTTCAAGAACGCCACCCGCAAACACCACCAACTGATCCGATCCACCAAGAAATCAGCATTCAAGGATCGACTTGACAACAACGCCCACAACAGCAAGGAACTATTCAACATCGTCAAAGAATTTACCAACCCCACCGCCGGCACCAACGACATCACTCCATCCCAAGACCTCTGCGACTCCCAAGCCTCTTTCTTCCACAACAAAATCGCCGACATACATAACAGCTTTGAAAACCAGTCCGGAGACCAGTCCACTCCACCCCCCTCCGAACCAATACCCCCCTCTAACAACCTTTGCGCCTGGAACCCAATCACCACTGAAGACACCATCCGCCTGACGAACTCTATCCACTCAGGATCGCCAACCGACCCATGTCCCCACCACATTTTCAACAAAGCAGACTCCATCATCGCACCCGTTCTCCGAGACGCCATCAACTGCTCCCTCAACTCCACTACCTTCCCGGAAAGCTGGAAACATGCCGAACTCAGCGCCCTCCTGAAGAAACCCACAGCAGACCCCACTGAACTTAAGAACTACCGCCCCATCTCGCTCCTCCCATTCCCTGCCAAAGTTATTGAGAAAGCCGTCAACAGTCAGCTCGCCGCCTTCCTCGAATCCAACAAATCCCTCGACCCCTCACAGTCCGGCTTCCGAGCCAAACACAGCACCGAAACCGCCCTCATCGCAGCAACAGACGACATTCGAACACTACTGGACAACGGAGAAACAGTTGCCCTCATCCTACTTGACCTCTCCGCAGCCTTCGACACAGTCTGTCATAACACCCTCATACAACGCCTCAGCAACGTCGGAGTACAAGGAAAAGCACTGGACTGGATCATCTCGTTTCTCGCCGGAAGAACCCAGAGAGTCCGCCTCCCCCCTTTCAGATCGGAGCCCACTGAAGTCATCTGCGGCGTACCACAAGGATCTTCACTCAGTCCCACCCTCTTCAACTTATACATGATTCCCCTCGCATCCATCGCGCGCCAACACAACCTCAACATCATCTCCTACGCAGACGACACCCAGCTGATCCTCTCCCTCACCAAAGACCCAAACACCGCCAAAACCAACTTACACAAAGGAATGAAAGATGTAGCCGAGTGGATGAAGTTTTTGTAGTGTATCAAGGGCCCCCTGGTAAAGATAAAGATCCTGGGTCAGGGAAAAAAGTACAATGTGAAGATATCATCCCAGGCTATCTCAAAAAACCATACTGCTATGTACTGAACTCAAAGAATGATAAGCATAAACTATAACACAACAATAAAAATTGATATCAAAAAGATTTTTTTAATTTAAAAAAGAGAAAGTAATTTCACATTTGTATCTTATATACATAATAAATTGATATAAAACAGATATTTTTTAAGCATAAAACATATTTGATTAAAAAAGCGTTCAGAAGACAATCTTGTTGTCTTGTGTATTAATGCTGCGGCTGTAGTCAGCCGAGTGGATGAAGAACAGCTGGTTAAAACTGAACTCGGACAAAACGGAAGTCCTAATCTTAGGCTCATCCCCCTCCGCTTGGGACGACTCATGGTGGCCACCGGCCCTGGGAACAGCACCCATACCAACGGACCACGCACGTAACCTGGGCTTCATCCTGGACTCCTCCCTCTCGATGACCAGACAAGTCAACGCCGTCTCATCATCATGCTTCAACATCCTACGCATGCTCAAAAAAATATTCCGTTGGATCCCCACCGAAACAAGAAAAACGGTCACCCACGCACTGGTCACAAGCCGACTGGATTACGGAAACACCCTTTACGCCGGAACCACAGCCAAACTACAGAAAAAACTCCAACGCATCCAAAACGCCTCAGCCAGATTCATACTAGACATCCCCCGCCAAGCTCACATTTCCGGTCACCTGAAAGACCTCCACTGGCTCCCAGTCAACACGAGGATAACGTTCCGACTACTCACCCACGCACACAAAGCCCTCTACGACCTAGGACCCAAATGCCTCAACACGCGCCTGTCCTTTTACACCACCACCCGCCAACTACGATTGTCCAATCAAGCCCTCGCCGCAATTCCACGCATCCATAGATCCACCATGGGGGGGAAGATCCTTCTCCTACTTAGCGGCCAAAACCTGGAATTCTCTCCCCACCCACCTCCGCCTTACACAGAACCACCTCTCCTTCAGAAAGCAACTTAAAACCTGGATATTCGATAAGTAAAGTACCCCCCCTCCCACAAGCGCCTTGAGACCCTCTGGGTGACTAGTGCGCTATACAAATTTTTGAACTTGAACTTGAACATGTCATCCATTCTAGTAGGCACTTTTTAAGAGTGCTTAGTCTGGAGAAGCCCAAACTCAGGATTCAGAACCTAACACAGTGGTTAGGGTTGAATTTAAATCTAACAATGTATTTCTACCCCAAACAAACCTTTCTTAGCAACATCAGGATAGGAATACTGAGAAAAAAAATGTATAGCTTTCTGACCTGTACTATGCAGCTTGCATGCAGCTCTTACATGACAGGTCATATCTCACTGTGCTAAATTACGAATATAACTTAAGAACTGCAAAGTAACAACAGAATCTCTGACAAAAGCAGTAACCCACTGAGATTTCTACATAAAATACTATTCATTAGTATGCATGGTAAAGTTCTTTGCAGCAGGTATATTAACCCTCTGCGCTACCTCAGATAGGTGAAAACAGCCAGTAGACAAAATTCCCATCTCTCTCCAGTAGGTACATCCCCAGAGTTAAATTGACACTTTTGGTTTTTTTTCCTTATTGATTTTAATAACACAATACAGTTGCGTGATGCATCATCAAGCAATAGATGTAAAGATGTAGGGCAATTAGATAACAAGAGAGGCCTCGCACACTTACTTTAGAGCACTTTAGGAATATAAAACAAGACACTGTGATGCATACATCACTGGAAAACTTTACCCAGCACACCAGGGTAAGAATCCTGTTCCTCCGGGGTCAATTAGTGGTTATCAATTGTTCGTGTTCACATTATGACACTGGAGCTCATCGCTATCTACCACACCCTCAGGGTCGCCAGTTTCTTTACCAATCAAGTACTGCTGGTATACACCCCAGTAAGTCTTTGGCCTAGATTGCAGCGGAAGAAGTTCACCATATGGGTCTGACTGCGTATTACAATAAATCATGTCTTTTGTCCATTCCTCAATTGTGGGGATCGGGCCCCTGTCCCACCTCATTGTAACACGTCTCTTCGTCAGCAGCAGAACCATCGCCACCAATCGCCTAGAGTCTTTATCTATAGCTTTGGTATAACCTAGGAGGGCTACATACGGGCCCGGGACCAGTGCAAAGCTGGTATTATCATTTATCTTCTGGAATATTTTCCCCCAAAACTCTGAGGTTAAGGGGAAATGGGGTCCTCAAAAACTGCACAGATATTCAAATTTAAAAGAGTTCAAAGCAGTACTGTTATCCCTAACTGATTTCGTTCCATTTTCTAAAGGGCCATGCAGTCAGAGTCAGGATGAACAATACAGCAGCCAGGTCTCTGATAAAACATGAGTTGTTTCTAGTGGCTTAGGAGATAGGGATTTGGGCCGATTCCAGTGTAAATCACCTGAGTGCTGTCCATCTGCCTGGGAAACAGAAGTCTGGGGATTATAATCTGAGCCGCTCATTTCCGACATCAAACTCTTTGGGCCCGGGTCAAAGAACTAACTTAAGACAAAATCCTAAACTTACTACCATTTTGGTATTCACAGAAGGCACTTACTCATTTTGGTATTCACAGAAGGCACTTACTAATTTCGGTATTCACAGAAGTCATTTAGGAGTCCTAAAGTTAGGAGTCCTAACTTTACTACTCCTAAACTGAGAAAAATCCTAACTTTAAATGCCTTCTTTGAATACCGAAAGTCTTAAAGAGGCTTTTCAGATGCAACATCAACTTTGTAATCCTGTAGTTTGGTATAAACACTCTTCTCACTACCAAACAGAACAAAGCACCAATTAACTGGATTGATTGAGCAGGAATGATCTGTGACTTCAAGCGGCTGATCTGAAACTCATGTTCTTCTAGGACTTTCACCATCATTGCAACATCCTCTACAGCGTTAGAAAAAGGTGATACACTCAACCAGTCATCTTGGTAAAGATATAGAGATATTCACAAAGAATATAATCTACCTACCACTGGGGCTAGCAGCTTTGTAAAGACCCTTGGTGCGTTGCCAAACCAAATGGGAGGACTTGGAACTGATAATGGTGGTCTTGAATACAAACCTCAAGAATTTTTTAGATAACTTATGCATTGACGCATACCAATAGGACAGTGTAATGAAGTAGGCTCAAGGGGTTTGTCTGTGACAGTGTGTGGCTAGGGCATTCTTAAACCACTTCTGCTCGACTTTGTAGCTGCTGATGCTCCTGTGTGCACTTCACAGCATTAACTGCAGATATGCAAACCGTCTCTTTAGGTACACTCTTTCGCCTCGTAAGTCCTCAATCACCAAATGGTTGTTCTCTGAGCAGATACAAAATATAAATGACACCACGAACAAAACAATAACTGGAGCGAGCTGACCCTGTCCCAATTTATGTATGCTGTCGGTGGACATTTACAAAATGCTAATAAAACTTCCAGAAAGCAATGGTTAAAGAGAGCTGACCCAAAGCCCCTCTTAATGTAATACATTTTATGTGTTTCTTTCTTACAACCTTTGGGTATGGCAGCTAGATCTATGTTATCTGCTGCTCTCCTGGGACCAACAGATAATGAACAACTGGAAGGAACACGATTAGATCAACATAAACATAATGATGCAGAACTTGAGGCAAAGTCGCCAGGGCCAAAGATATCCACACAAAAAGCCGCTGAGGTACAGAGAAAACATGAAGTGCTCTAAAAACAAGGTAGTCCGTGGATTGAGGATCAAACATCTGCTATCAAAATGATTAAAGGAAACACAGAGATGGAATCATTGGCAAAACCAGTGGAGACAATGAGAAACTACCTATAAGGAAGACAAGGCGGTTCAAAGCACGTACACTACGAACATCAGAGCGGGAAGACCCAGGGCTGGAGGATCTCAAGTTCACTCCTCATGCAGCTATAAGTCGTACAGAGACGGAAGCCATGACAGATATGGGGAGAGCCCAAGAGTTAGCGGCTAATAAAATACAAGCTCATAGTCTTGGCGACTATAAAAGCAGACGGAGTAAGGCAGCATACAATAGGCAATACAGGAGGCCCTGAGATGAGGAATACCTATATACTCTCTGCAGGATAAAAACATACATGAAGGGGGAGCCTGGAACTTAATCAGCCAATGAGGGACGGCAGCAGCCCCAACCTTCTTGGGACTTCTCCGAGGCAGAGCAGCTCGGGTAAGTATGATTTTATTTTTACTGTTCGGTGCATGCATGCAAGGATATTTTGAGTGAGAATTGTGAATGGGTGTGTGTGTGCGTGCGTGAATGTTTGTGTGCGTTTGTGCCCCGACTCCCTCTTCCCCCCCCCCCCCCCCCCCCCCCCCGCTAAACAAACAGGCCGCCGCTGCCAAGGATTAGGCTCTTAAACTGCAGGGTTACTAGTAACCATGTGTATACACATACATACGTATAGCTTTCTGCATCAGGCAGACCATCTTATAGATGAAATAGGCAGAAAGGGAAAGCCATTGCTGAGACGAGGGCCCATCTTCCGGGGCCGTATTAATAAATAAGGGGACCCCCAGCCTATAAGGGCCCAAAGGACCCCATGCCTCAGAGCCACCAATCAGTCGATGGGGAGGAGGGCTATGCGGACCACCTTCCCTTAGCCATACAATGACCCCAGGGATCCCATCCCCGGGGATAGCTCAGAGACGGTGGCCCCCAGGACACAGTCACCTCCCGCGGGTGCCAGCATGAAAAGTTCTCCCACCGGGCAGGAGCAGATAGCTGATCCTGCCCGGTGGGAGAACAAAACATGCCTGCGCTCTTGGGCAGGGAAATACAATGAATTGCAGCAATCCCGCTGGAGCAAAAGAAAACTGCTCCCGTGGGGTGGGAGCAATGCCGTCTCCCGCTACACCTGCAATGGGTGCAAGTGGGGGAGCTAGTAGGGCTACGGGAGCCCTGGGCATCCCCTCGTAGCCCCTAAAAAGGGAGAAGCCGTGGTTTGCCACATGTGGGCACCATGGCACATCACTTAATTACAAGTAAAAGTCGTAACCAGCTCCTGCAGGAGCAGGGATCCGGCGGTGCCACGGGTGACCTGTGCCTCCCCCACAGTCTCCTCCGTGGGTGTAGCTGTGACGTGCTCTGGGTGGGCAACGAGACATGTCACTTAATTAAAAAAATATATAAAAGACATAGCCCTGGGGCTCCACTCATGGCCCCATAAGAACAGTAATGGTCTGGGGTGCCCCGGGTGGGCATTGGGGCACCCATTACATAAAAACATGAAGCCGGCTCCTACGCGGCCCTGAAAAGTGGCACTGGGGCCCTAGAACTGAAGGGACACCACCAACAATGTTGTGGGGGGGGGGGGGGCTGCAGGAAGTTCTGCAGCCCCCCAGCAACATTAGGGAAAAAAACAGTAAGTCTTTTGGGTCACTGAAACTATGACCCCCAGTAGAACATACCATACTTTTTGGGAGCATTTCTCAAGCTAGGAGTGCAGCTCCCTCTACAGGCTGATACTATGGTTGGGTTTTCTGTGAGCTAAAGATGTATAAAAAAAACAGGTAAGGTTCTCTTTGGTTGTTTTTATGATTATATTTCTGGGCTGAAATTTTAAAAAAAAGAAATATAGAAGAAAAGATAAGAAAAGTTATAGTTATCTCAACTAACTATAACTCATGCCCTAAGGTAACTATAAGTCGAACCCTCACCATGTACTTCTAGTTATTCCACATACTACATCACTAGTGACATTTTCCATGACATCACTGATCATATCACTGCAACATTTGCAAAAACGTTATTGATAATAAAACTGCATGGCGGGGTGGAGTTATAGTACCCTTAGGACACGAGTTATAGTTACTTGAGATACCTAGAACTGGTGAATTTCAGTGGTTCTGTATTTCCCTTTAACCTGTTTTTTTTCAGTACTATATATAAATACACGCACACACACATTTCGCCTCTACAGTGGGCAACTGCAATTCTAGTGATTCAGCTACCCTCCAAACTACAGATGTAGCACTTTGCTCCATTGGTGGCATCCTGTGCCGAGTGTAGCTCTGTTTCACAGTGCTTAATTTGAGCCAGTGGTTTCCCGTGCTTGGCACCATCACTTAATTGACAGCACTGGCACTTAAGACAGTCTGCCACATGGTGGGCTGTTTGTGTGATTTAGAGTGAGCACAACAACAGTTCTTTACGAAGTCAATATAAGTTAAAAATAACTATTACCTGACGCCCATGCTAATCTTATGGCTTTGGGGGCCTGGAATAGTCCAAATTGTCACACTTGTAGGAGGGTGATGGTTAGAAGCGGGTTTGGTATTGCCATTGGTAGCGCAAGCAAAGGCAATGGGTGTTGTAGGATGCAGTGGCCTCATGATGAGGGCCCTGACACTTAATTTTTTACAGATTAAGCACAGTTGTTTCATGATATCTGTTTTGCCAACTGGCATTTTGTGAGTTTCCATACAATGAATCCTCAGTATAATGAGGGTGGAGCAACCTGTTCTCTTCCTCATCAGCGTCTTGAAGGGCATTGGGTACTTTTTGACTGGGTTTGAATCACAACAAAATGTAGCATGAATGATACCGGCGTCAGGGAAGAGGTAATGAATTGGAATATGGCTGTACAATCACCACTTACTTGCACCTCCTACCATGACATTGGCTTGATCTATCGATCTATCCAATGTTGGTTCGGGCTAGCACCTCAGCTTCTGGATCGGATCATCGGCTGGTGCTGATGGAGTCATTGCTGGCGCCGGTACGGAAGGAACCAGCAAGGACTAATGGTGCGGTGCAGTAAGTCAGTGCCGGAGTTGGTAAGAGCCTGGAAGTGGGTCCTGCTGGGATAGATCGTGTCAGGGGCAGATTAGCCAGAGGAAGAACAAATAGAGACCCCTGCGGCTTTGTAGGGAACATAGGGAAGCTGAAATTGCACCAAAGATGTGCACCATGGACTCTTTGAAGGCCTCCATTCACTGTGGGCTCGATGATGGACCGGGGAATTAAGGGTAAGCTGCTGGATCCCAACTGCAGGATCAGTCCGTATTCAGGAGACTTTAGAAGAGTGCAATTTTTATCTTGACACGCTTGTACCATCCCACTAGACTTTTAGTGGCGGGATGGAATTAATAACCGCTCGACTTTCTTGAGCTTGTATTAAGACTTTGACTTGGATTCACTGGAAGACATTGACAGAGAAATTGTTTTTCTGCAGGAGCATCCTTGAGACTGGGGCGGCAACCGGGCCCCTCAGCTTGGAATAGGGTTATGCTTTGACCGCAACCTCTTCTCTTTGGCGATGTAGAGTTTTGCCTCCGGGTCCTGAATCATCTTGGGATTGCGTGATAGCACACTTGTAGTACGGCTTATTCGTGCCCGGACCCCAAGCAAAACAGACATACCTTGTGTGGCTCGGTGACTGATATATGCCTACTGCAGAATCAGCAAAGCTTGAATCCTGTACTTTTTGATGTAGGCATTGTTTCCTAACACAACCTGTAAAATGTTCGGAGTTGTTAAAAGACTGAAAAATCAGGAGCGGGCTCTGGATCGAGTTAAAGAGTGCTGAAAGAAAATATCTGATGCCAGTGTGCAAGGGTGGAGCTTAGATACAGCTCCGCTACATCACTTCTGGGGCAGTACGGAGTCACGTGGCTCTCAGTCAACAAATCTGGGTTTATACATACGAATCCACCGGATCTATGTTCCCCTGAAATGTACTACAAGCCTCTGTCCTATCACCTCTTTTTTTTCAATGACTACAATGTGCTCACAAGTGTGAGTAAATGAACTTCACATCCTTCAGTTCTTCGCAAGAAGTAGGTCAGCATTTGCTTGGTGAAAAGATTTGGTTTCAAGTACATCATCTCTGAATGTATTTAAGATATATGCAGGAAGATAACCTGTGCCTAACCGGGACCAAAACACAGGTCAAGATAGTGGGCGACACAAAGAAAGGATCCCTTCTCTAGGAATGGGAATTAGCACTGGGGCCCTCCTTACTCCCAATACATGAAGTGAAAATCACAGGCATCATTTTGACACCTTTTTGGTACAAGTAAGCAAAGTGGTTTCCATGCTGAGACTAAACATGTTCTCTCCCCATGCATCTTATTCAGTGTAACTTAAGGCAACCTTTGGACTGGAGCGGCCAGGCAACTGCAATACTTAAATAAACCCTCCCATAAAAATGATATATAGATGTCAGCGGGTGCAACACCAAGTGGCCAGGCTGAACCTCAGTCTGAAAAGGTGGAGCAACATTGAACTGGTCATGGAAACCCCTCAATGGTTTCCCTGGGGCCTGAGGATTGTTTTTAAATCCTGTGCAGCACAACAGGCCCAAGGCCTCCTAGATCAGAGGCAGCCTACATATGGTGTCATATCCCAGACCATCCACTACCTTCAATCCGCACACTCCAAGTAAGTCAGTCAAACCTTAGCGGTAGAAACAAAGGTGCAGGCCCCTTGGACATGCGCACAACACTGGGGGGAGAGAGGTGCTGCCCTTCAAATCGTCCTCCCTACTACTAACACTTAGGGAGAGTTCCCCTTCCTTTCTTGTGTGAGGGTAAGTGAAGGTCCCTTGGCCCAGATTTATCATTATGTCACGCAACGCACTGCAGCAAGCCAACTTGCTGCGTTGCGTGACAGGGAGAGGCCAGGAATGCTCCATACCTATCAAGATATGGCACAATCCTGTCCTTTTCCTGCGCTGCAATGTAGGCACCCCTTGCCCCGTGGTGCAAGGGTGCCTGGTTCAGGCAGGATTGTTTTTGTGCAGGAAGGTGCACAAAAACAATCTTTAGAGGCATTTTCCTCTTTCTAAGTGAAAAGAGGAAACAACCAGGAGAAATAAAGTTATTTCTCCTCGTTACACCTCTATCAGGAAGGTGTACAATTCTGATGCAGTCCCAAGTCCACCATCATCGGTAAATATGGAAATGTGTCAGAACACATGGGTAACTGCGTGGGAAAACCCATGCTCCACCCATGTAACACCTTCCCAGTGCAGTGCAAGGCAGCGACTTGGTAAATTCTAGATTTTGCGTCACCTTGTTTGGCGCATGGGCGACACATAACCTTGATAAATCTGGGCTTTTGTGTACAAAGAGGCCCAAGACTTTAAAAAACACACTTTGAGCCCCAAACTTAGAATAAAACTAAACCATATTTGATTCTGGTAACTACCGAAAACTGAACTGTTTAGGGATGCCTTCGAATAACACTGGATGACACAGGTAAAGACCAGGCAAAAGGAAACACCCTGCCACCGCACAGTAATGATCACCCATTTTTAAACTTTTCTAAACTCATCCATGAGCCTTCACCGGTTTTCAGGTTTAGCGCGCCTTCCCGCCAGTCTCACTAACGGGTTCACTGTGTCAGCCCCTTCCGGGCATGTACTTACAACTGTATGCCGGCTTAATTCACTGCCCGCATTATGTATAACCAGGGCACGTAGTATCTCTCCTGATTTTGCACGCAGCGTGCTTTGTTATTTTAGCTAATATGCATCAGTACTGTTTACACATGTGAACACCCTGCAATCGTCTTTCTCCACGTGACATAATAAGTTCTTCCCACTATTTCAAACTCCGTTACTACTGTAACCAGTGTCAGGCCACCATGCCTCTCAATATATGCCGCATTTATCACATAGCACAACTTTTAAACCTGGGCACCTCGAGCTCACCCTGACCCAGTTGATATCCCTTCCTTTACCCAGACTCTTCACCGGAATAACCAGTGTCTACATCAGGAGATTGATTCCCCATGTGTTTGCTAAACCTATGTGAGTAAACGACCCATTGGACTTTCCTAAAGTTTTGGGAAATCCTCCTTTGGCATGAAGATTCATCCATCATGTTTTTCCCTCTTGGCAAGTTCGGAGCCCTGTGAGAGCCCACCCAGGATCGAACATTGTCCGTCTTTCCTTCTACACAAGTAGGTACTCACCACCTGCTAAACATTTTCACCACATTCGAGCATAGTATTATCAGATATTGAATTTTATCTGTCACTTATAGGTGTTCCACTGTCCTGATGAAGACCCCGTTGTGAGGCAACCACTCACCCTCCTCTCTACTGGGGTCAAAACGTAGACCGTCCTACCTAACTCCTTCATGCTCATTGAACTAAATGTATCAACTGCAAATGTACCTATGAGCAATGTATATATAGGAACCAACTGACCTTACGTAGGATGTAAAGGTCAATTTATATATATTGTGTATTGTTTTTCTTGTCACAAACACCTTTACCCTGTCCGCCACTCGTCCATTCACTACCACTGCCCTGAATTCCCTTTGTTCCCTACACCTATGAGCACTACAAAAAGTAATGCATAATAACCCAGTAATGCTTTGAATGACAATCTCATTTTATTCTGGTAATATATGGAAATTAAATTTCCACGGTTGAACTTATTTCTAACTTGTGGTGATCTGTTTATTTTATGTTTTGTACTACAACACTTCTATTTGTCTTATTCGTATCCAATATTCTGACTACTCCGACCAACCTTCTAAACGTACTGCAGGCAAAAGGAAAAGCAGGAACCATGCTCTACTAGAAATCAACATGAATCCAAGCATCCTGCTTAACCAATCAACACCGGATGAAAGCCAGGACTCGCAAGCAACAAGCAAAAAGCAGGCTTGGTAACTCTCCCGGGCATGACCTATGAGCCTTCACCATCAGTAATGATACATTTTACAGAGGTATTAAATAGAGCAACAAGGAAGGCTCCTGTGAGTACCTAACTCAGAATCAGGCAAGACTCTAACCGTCCCTCTTGCACAGGGGGTCCAACGACCTCCTCTCACACCTCCAACCTGATAACTTGTCTCTGATTTCTCAACCAAGCCACCTTCTCCGCGCCATTGCCAGAAATTAACAAACTAAAGGCCAAATTCAATGCTGCCTTGTCGACTGTTTACTTCTCTAAAGGACCAATGTCAGCTCTGTATAAAAAGTCCCTAACACATGGATTATACGTATTGTTTAGTGCGCAGTGCAAACATTCTCCCTCATAACATACTACATAATGTATTGAGGCATTCTCTCTCACAACACAAAGCGCCATGCTTGCAGCCTCTTATTCTCAAAGCTTGATACACAATCCTTTAAAACGGCCACGCTTGTCACCTACAGCACAAACCAGTAAACATCTACAGCACCAACCGTGCGATGAGACGGTCGCCTTCACAACACATAAGACAATGAAGTGGGGTGCGCCCATGTATTTTTTTACAGTTTTATATAGCGCAAACTGGACCCGAAGGTATTCAAGCGCTTTAGATGAGCACCGTTGCATTACACAAGGACACATTCATTTTTTTAGGCACGGGGAGATTAAGCGATTTGTCCTGAATCACAAGATGGTTGAGCCTCCCGCCAGACTCGAACCCAGTTCTGGCCGTTAAGCCACATCCTCTCCCCTTTCAGCACACTGCATAGACGTCCTTTGAGCACTTTTGTTGGTAGAAATATTTTGATTGGTGGTGCAGAAAGACTTGCCAGAAAGGTCAGCAAGGGCCCCAGACAAACGACTACAAAGTCTTTGAGGACTTCAAAGCACACCTTGCTCCAACCCCTCTGCCATCAATAAAAAATAAACCAGACTCATTTTACTGGCCCAACAAAAGAAGTGCCCAGATGTGGAGTAAATTAGATTGTGTGACCTCTGGTCTCCAGGAGTCCATCTACTTTGTCCTGGTTTCAGTTTTTTTTCTTTTGTGGGACCAATAAAAGTTTTAAAAAAATTGAAAATACGGAATTGTTCCTCGGACTAGCACGGTGGAAAGCAACTTTTTTGCCAAATCTATTATTTTGGATCCCTACAGAGATTCGAAACAAAAACACTGTTGTCATTTACAATAATCCATTTGTGGAGTTTTATAATTAAACGGTGTACCAGGCACAATCTAGGAACGAAGAGAAGGTGCAAGGCATTACTGTCAGACTCTGCAGTGAGGCATTAAGGAACATAATGTCCTCAACTTGGTCATGTATCACCAAGTATGACTGCTTCTTACCAGAACATGCCTCATACATGAGGGGGTTCTAAGAGCACATCAAATGCCCAAGCTGATGTAAAAGCAGACCTTCCTGCTGAAACCCACGTTATTCCTTTAGCAATCAAGCAAGCATGTCTTCGAAACGCACCAACGTTCCACTTGTGTATCCACTGTCATAATCCACCTGCTCTACTGATGTGTCTAGACAGGGCTGCATTTTTGTAATTGTTAATCTCCTATCAGGTGTAGCCATCACTTTTTATCTATAGTATTGTATTGTGTCTGGGTTTATGAATCTCTCTGCTACGCTCATTCCAGTTCCTTTCTTATTCCCATCCCCAAAAACTCCTAGTACCACTTTATTTGCATATTTGACTCCAGATCCATCTCAAGGCCTCCTTCATTTCAGTGCCAGCTACCCGATCACCAAGAACATCCTCATCCAGATCAAAGGAACCATCATCCCATCCAGGCCTCACAACAGCTGTGTGCTGTTTTGCTTGTTTCTAACATCGTCCCCTTGCTCAGCCTGATGGCTACTGTACTCTTACAACAGTCACTGCGTCTAGACACTATTTACTAATTCTCCTTTTTAGATGCAGTGGATGCATTACTGGGCCAGAGGAAAACTGAAAGGCCAATGAAAACTAACATCTTTATTTTTATGCCTGATGCGGCTTTACATTGCTGGCCTGATTGAGACCGCCAGTCAAAATAATATGGCAAATTAATGATGAGAAATGTACAGCTCTAGAACACTCAATACTTCAATATATACAAATACTAGATTGTCAGAACAGTAGTGGAAAAAGAGAATTTTTCGCAGTTCTTATATTTCTCTTTTTTTGTTTTCAACCCACTGGCCTATTCTCTTGTTTCTATAGCAAGCCAACACGTTTCATCACATGAGGGAGTGCCTCACAACTTCTTCAAGGCTGCATGCTTGAGGGTCTATGAACTCGAAGCAACCTGTACATGGGTTCTAATTCAAACCCGGCCATCTCATATAGTGCTATCACATAAAGATATCCAAATTAACAGGGAGTTTTTCAGTTTATCCAATGATTTGGGAATTGTTGGCCGTCAATATTACGTGGTCCTTGTAACCTCAATTGGCCGTATGAATACACAAGAGAGTATAGTGAGTACGATGATGATCTCAGCTGTATAAATCCGCAATAGGGCCTTCTTGAGTCCAAAATCCCTGGGGGTTAATATGCTAACTTCCTTGTAATCTGAAATAAGAGTGCGTAAAGTACACAAGTATGCTGAAAATATGATGAGAAATGCCACAACATTTAGGAAGTCTTGAATCAATGACCTACAGTTTTATGAATTACTGTTGTCCATCTTGATTGCTATGAGAACCCAGAATTATTAGGAGACCACTATATGGCCTGATGAAGGCCCCAGAAAGGAATTAGAAGTGAACCCAAATGTTGACTCTCTTTGGACTATCTTATTTTAGATTGTCTTTATCTTTCTTGTGTTTTCATTTCTAATCTAGCATGAAAAATATTTACGTGAAGTTGTGTAATGTTGTGAACTTGTGTATTGTAATTCATGTTTTTATATGATTGTATGTGTCTCCCTCATGGCCACGAAAATCAATTGTGAATAGATATATATAAAGATGTAATAAACATGTATTTCTTAACACCCTAATGAGCCCCATCTTTTTTGGGGAGATTGATTTGTTTTTAGCATATGTAATTTGATTACTGTAATTGAGAATTATTGTGCAAAGTGTTCCGTATATTTTTGTTGTAACCAGACCCTTCTGAAATAGCACTTCTGAATACAGGGATAAAGAACAGTACTTCTGATAAAGGGAGAAAGAACTAAAATCACGCCAAAAGTGTTAACGAACAGGGAAATGAAAATGCAGAATACAGTAGTTATTTTACTGCTCCTTATTCCCATATGAAATAACCAGATTTTTGAGAGACGCATAGCTCCAGGGCAGGTGTTTCCATCCTGCCCTCCTAACGATTGAAACAAGTTCTTACAGAGTGAATTTCTCCAACTGTATCAGGAATGTGCTACAGAGACACATCTTCTGTGAACATCAGATACTCAAAGATAATGCTTCTTATCCCTTTTAGAATCATTAAAATGGTGGTGGGGGGGGGGGGGGGGTAAAACCCAGTCAATTGCACCCTATTAAGGGTATTTCCATAATTTAACTAATTATTCGAAATTCCTAACTGCAAAGCTTTTATTCAAACTTCAAAATACCTTTAAGCTGGAAATTCTGTTTGTTTAAGCATTTTGAAGTGTGCCATTATCCATCTGAGTGAAACCCCGCAATTGGGAGGTAGAAACTGAATAAAATGTCTGAACGCGTGACTCATCACTACACAAGCTTCAGAGACCAACTAAAGACACGATCATTCCAAATAGATTTTCAGCAGTTTGTCTGGTTGTTAAAACACCATGACCAGATCTCATTCGAGGGCGATGTGTTGTATGTTGCAAAACCAAGACTCATAACGATGTCGAATACATCACTGGTCATCTTTTAAAATGCAAATTATTTTAACACGCTCCTAATTTATGAAACTGGTACAGCATATAATGGAATATACCCGATCGTCTCACAAAATAATAGATCTAGATGGAAATAAGGATTTAGGACAGTTTGAGACAAGAAAAACAATGTGTAAAATAGCAGTAAAACACAACAGACAGTTCTAATAAAATGACCCAACCCAAAAAGAGCATATTGTCTGAAAGTGTGCATTACATTGACAAACCTAAAGCATACATTATGGGTAATGACTAGATAACACTTACGGACATGGGAATTTTTATCCTTTGGGGCAGAGGGTGCAGCAGCTTTTACACAAATCGTTTTGGATCCTGCACAATAGGACAGTAAATGCTAATTAAGCCAACACATTGTTTTACTGCCCTGGGGTGATGTTACTTCAATGTCTAAAGGAACCTTCAATGAAACTCTAAGGACATACAACCCTGAGAGACCTTACCACGACAGAGAACCCCAAGACTACCCAATCAAGAGGATTCTGAGTTCTTCGACCACATGGTGTTTGATATCAATCTTGGGTGAAAAGTATCCTCCACCTCCATTCAAGAGACAATAAGTGCTCTGCCTCAACCCTGGTAAGTCTATGTGACCACCACCAGCAGGCTCTCAGTGTGTTGCCTGATAGGAAACGAGATGAATATGATCTGGTAGTTAAGTTGGACGAGCCCTGAAGGTTGCATCATTCAGCATCACCCTTCCCTTCATTCTAGATATACCTTAACTCCATCCCACCAGGGCAGCATGAACAGCCATTCAGCCGCTGGAGGTGGCCCTAAGAAATCATTATCCAAGTAGGTACGTGGAAGGAGATTTAATGTTCTGACCTTCTTTACAGAGGCCAAGGTTGGAAATCCTACACCAAGTGACGTTCTGCAACTTTGCTTTATTATTATACTAGTTGATGTTCAAACCCGAGAGAGAGAGATATGGCTTAAGCCATGGTGGAAGGCAATGAGACACAGACCATTGGCGTTCATGGGGTTGCACTAAAATGGTTCACAGGCTTTCTAACAGACAGAACCCAGGCAGTCACATTGGGCACCTTCAGATCTAAAACCACAAAAGTTACCAAGGGAGTACAGCAGGGCTCCTGTTTGAGCCCTACTCTCTTTAACACTTATGTTACTCCCTTGGCTAAACTAATAAGGAACCTAGGGTTCAGTCCCACCTTCTACGCGGACGACACCCAGCTCCTCCTCACCTTTGATAAATACAGCCCTGATATACAACTCATCTTTTCAGAGGGTATGAAGAACATTGCCGCCTGGATGAGGACTAACTTCCTTCAACTGAACCCTGAGAAATTGGAGATCATGTTGTTTGGAGGAGCAGCCATAAGCTGGTCTCCCAAGTGCTGTCTGGAGGAGCTGGGTGCGGCCCCCGCTCCAAAAGAAGTGGTCAAGAATGTAGGAATCAGGATTGACCAGAATCTTGCGCTTAAAGGACACGCTGCTACTACCGCTGATACCTGCCTTCACACACTCAGCCTACTCAGAAGAGTATTTCCTTTGTTACCTTCCTCTACACGGAAACCACTGATGCAAGCCCTAGTTTTAAGCCGTCTGGACTACTGTAATGCACTGTTGGCCTCGCCCAACAGGGCTTCCTTAAATAAGTTACAAGTAGTCCAGAATACGGCAGCCCGACTAGTAGCAAATGGCACCCCCAGAACGGCCTTGTTTCCATTTCTTAACAAACTCCACTGGCTCCCTGTAAGAAAGCTGGTGAAATTCAAGATCGTCTGCATTGTTTTCAAAGCCCTCAATGGTCTGGGGCCTTCATACCTGTCTGACAAACTGACCAAGTTCATTTCCTCTCTGCCCCTCCGATCTGGATCCAAGCTTCTCCTTTGCACTCCAAGAATTAAAAAGGCCTGCAAGGGTGGCAAAGCATTCACTCACCTAGCCCCGACCTTCTGGGACGAACTCCCCCCGCCAGGTTCGCGACTGCTAGAGCCTTCCTCAATTCAGGAAGCTTTTAAAAACCTATCTTTTCTGAGGCCCTCTGGCTTGGCTGTAGCATACCGTCCTAAGTGCAGAGATTCCCCTTAAGGGCTGATTCGGACGCTATAGAAATTAATAAATATCAAATACCAAAGCTTTGTGGTTGGGATAAGAGGGATAATCTATTGAACTAACAGAGCCTAGCTAGATTGAGCAATGTTCTACCAGGTGAAGAAAACACAAAAGACGAGTCGGCCTGAGTCCCACGACTCTTACCTGGTGGAGACACTCTAGAAGAGGATCTGCCTGAAAATCAGCAGACACATTTTCAAAGAAACTAGCTAGGCAGTTAGGTTCAGAACCACGACTTAACAACTGCTGAGATTAAGGATGCTCAGCTCTGCCTTCTACTCA
The DNA here is from genome assembly GCF_964263255.1 of Lissotriton vulgaris. Classification (NCBI taxonomy): domain Eukaryota; kingdom Metazoa; phylum Chordata; class Amphibia; order Caudata; family Salamandridae; genus Lissotriton; species Lissotriton vulgaris. Next base: position 1,655,710,044 of record NC_141695.1, on the reverse strand, counting down.
AAGCCATAGTATTCTAACTTGCATACTCACAATAGAGAGCAATAATCAAATGGCACAAAAACAATTCTGCTTGCAGCGCGCATTGTACAAACTCCCACAATAAATAATTACATCCCATGATCATACAGCCCCATGTAGGAGTGACGGAAGGTGGAGCTACGCCTCCTCCATCCCAGCGGGTGACAGTTCATACAGACAAGGGGTGCTTAGACTCACTCTGGGGTGTTGATCCAGATGATGTCCAGGTGACAGTAATATACGCATTCCTTGTCCTTGTAGGTGTAACAAGTGCAGCGCTTGTCTCTTCTCTTGGGCGGCGCAGTCTTTTCAGGACCGAGGAGCACCCCCTTCTGCTGTGTGTCCTGGAACCCTTGGGAGGCAGGGGCTGGCACCAGCGCCTCCCCGTGTGCCTCCCTCTCTTCCCTGCGCTGAGGGCTCAGTCTAGTCCCCCCTGGTCCTTGAGGTATAGACACTGCTCCTGAGAAGCCTGCAAGGGACACAGAAGACATATGTTACACACATGCACATGGCACATACATCTTAAACAACTAAACACACTCATTACACTTATTTAGAATGCACTGTACACACACAATATATAAACTGACCAAACAGCAGACACAAGCACATTGAACACGTACAGTACTTGCACATGTACACACTTAAAGACATGAACTCAACCTACATACATATAGCAGACAAAACCTACATACAACAAACATGCGCTAAACACACATTCTGCAAACATGCACCACACACATTATGCATATAGATATCAAACTACCACCAAGCCTATGAAACATACTTAAATATGAACAAGTTACAAACACTAATTATGCATATATGAAACACGCATTTTATGTACACCGTAAACACACATTGAACGCACACTAAATATACACACATTGAACACAGTACACATCATAAACATCCACACAATGTGAAAGCTTGTTGCACTTATACACACACTAAACTTAAGCAGATTAAACAAGCACCTCACACATACACATACTAAACACATAGTCAATAGACACCTTACACAGAAACTCATGCTATATGAAATACACACTTATCATACATAATATATTTAAACTCATCACACACTAAACATACACACATTAAACACGCACCTCTGAACATAGACACATTATACACTAAACTTTAAACACACACACTTACCACACACTAAGCTAGTATTAAAAAATACTCCGAAAGGAGGTGGCATTGTGGGAAAAAAATGACGAATGAGATTCTGCCCAAGTAATCACAAATGGCTGAGATTAATTCAAACATAACACCCATCACTTTTTTTTTTAGTTCAGTGAGAGGGGTATGCCCAGATGTGGGTCTTGTGCTCACTGTGCCACTGGAACCAAGCTGCACCGGACAGACGAGCCCCAGGCTAGGGGTGACCCGGTCTTGCGTTTCTTGTGCTGTGGTGCAGCAAGAACTTGACTTGGTAGTTCAGGCTGAACTTTTGCTATTGGCGCAGGACCAAGGCTAATTTGTATATGGCTAAATCTATTCTGAGGTGGCATGGTAGGCAAAAAAAAATAACGATGGACTGGTATGCATCCCCGAGTAATTGCCTTTGGCTGACATTAATTAAAACATTACACCTATTACTTTTGTGTTTAATACTTAGCACTCAAACACAGCAGACACACACATGCCCACACACAAGTGCACACTCTAAACTTACCAAAGGCATGCACAATTCATATATGCAAGAAAATATTCAAAGATCTTGAACAAACGCTGCCTACTTATTTCTGGAATCCACATGTTGCCTTAAGAGACGTAATTAGAAGAGGAAGGTGTAGTAGTTACACAAGCTGTGACCTGGGCCGGCTTTAGCACTGGTGGCGCCTGATGCAACAATCATTTTTGCCACTTACCCCATTACCTCCTCCTTGGGATTCCGGACTACTGCCAAACAAAATTGCCCCTCATCTCTCCATATCCCCTCTCCCACATACATTTCATTTGTTTTAGAGCACTGTTAAAGGCTGCCTTTACTAATAAGGATGTATATATAGACACACAAATGAACCCTTTGTAAGCAACATTAGTAATAAATAATGAAAGACTTGGGGGTGGACATTACGTCCTAACCTATTTGATGCAGCTTGCATGCAGGCAGCTCTCTGATGACAGTTTGTAACAGTCACTGTTCTACACTAGGGTTGTATCTTATAAACTGCGGTATCAAAGGCATCTCTGTGGCAAAAGAAGTCATCCATTCAGCTATCCACATAAAATACAGATCTGTGATCTGCACGGTACGTTCTCTGCACCAGGCTCATTAACCCTCTGTGCTACTTTACGGGGAGTCAAAACTGCCACTATACCTAGCTCAGACCTCTCTCTCTAGCAGGAACATGAATTGCAAGAGTTATCTCGACATTTTATTGCTGCCTGAAAGCTGGATGGCAAGGAACTCTGCAGCAAGTGTTTTTAGATTGTAAGTTATTGCTAAACACAGCTCCCCCGCCTGAGGTCAGCGCCCCCCTTACCCAGGTCAGCGCCCAGTGCAGCTGTATCAATCCCACCGCCCTAAAACGGGTACTGGCCGTGACACACTCTTAAGCTAATCAGAATACCGTTCATGCAACTTCTGAAAGACCTCCGCCCGTTAAAGGGAAAACAGCACATTCCGAAGCTGCAGGTGACCATCAGAACCTAAAATACATGTTGCACCCAGGCCTGACAAGCACCAGGCATTACAAACGCGTACATCCCTTCAATCAGATTCATCAACCTTCTAAAGCACACCAACAACCGTAGAAACGTCATCTGCACTACAAGATCAGGCATTTCAGCTATTACAGTATATCGAAGCTTTAAAGGCGCAGACCCCTGACATACGGAACATGTGCACTGCACATAGATAACAGCCATATGAAGCACAAACGCCACACCATGTTTTTCTCTCACACAGACACCATATACAGAGTTACGAGGGTTACTGACATGCATGAGCATAATCCCACGTGCATCTCCAACCACAGTTTGCACAGAACACATTTCTTCACTTTCGAAAGGCTCAGTGCATGACTGTCATGCTCTTGCCACTTGAATCGAAGACTTTGCTTCAGGCACCCCCTCTCCGCTAGATTTTGCCACTAAACTGGTCTGAAACCACAAATCACGTGAACCAGGAATTGGCTCCTGGTCTTAATTTGGTTTTACAGCGCACTTGAGTGACCGGCGCAGTGTTGGCAGGCAGTAAACGTGCGAATGAAACCCTTAAGGGCAGATGTACTAAGATTGGGCGTCGGGATTGCATCACTCTCGTGGCACAGCCCCGATGCTAAATGATTTTTGTTATTTACTAAGCCATGCAAAGCCACTTTGTGTGGTGTAGTAAATATATAGGGTCAGATTTCCAAAGCAGTCACGGAATGCAGGGCAGCAGCCCGAAATGCTGCGCTGCGTGACAAGGAGGAAACAGGAAAACGCCATATCTACAGAGATATGGCTCTCTCCTCCGCTCTCTCCTCCCCTCTCCCTAGTGCCAGCGCTGAATTTAGAATGCGAACGCCAGGCACAAAGGGTGAGTTCATGAGTCTACTATGGGTTTTGTACTGGAAGGGTAGTCTTCCAGTACAAAAGCCCGACCCTTTTTAATATTTATGTTTCCTCGCTGGCACCCCTTGTTGAATCATTTGGGTTCACACTAACATCATATGCTGACAATACCCAAATAGTGGTGAACCTTCTTCCAGGCGGCACTCAGACTACCTCTCTGAGGCTACAAAATTGTATGAGTGCCTTGGGGGGTTGGATGGCCCAAAACTGTCTGAAACTAAACTCCAACAAAACAGAGGTGGTTTGTTTGGAATCAATCCTAACCTCTGGACGCCAGACTGCTGGCCAGCAGACCTGGGCCAGCTTCCCACGCCAGTTAGAAAAGTGAAAAATCTGAGTTTCTGGATCTATGAGAAACTGAGCTGCAGGGACCAGGTTAATAAAGTGGTCTCCACTACCACCTATATTCTAAAATCTTGCAAAAAAATATTGCCATTTCTCCCTAAAGCAGCACAAAAAATAATTGTCACTGCTTTGATTATGCCGAAGCTGGACTACGGCAACAATCTGTATCTGTAGATACATGAGGGATCACTAAACAAACAACAGGTTCTTCAGAACGCAGAGGCTAGACTACTTACCCCCACACCTAGATCTGAATCCATCTCTGCCCAAATCAAAGCCCTACACTGGCTTCCAGTGAGGAAACACACCCAATTCAAGGCCTTGTGCTTGGTTTTCAAGGCCCTTCATAGAATAGAGCCGGAATTCCTTAAGCAACTCACCTACTGGTATACCCCGACTAGAACATTACGCTCTCCTGACGCTAAACTGGTGACAGTACCTAGGGTGAAAAAGGCACTGGCGGGGCAGAAGCTTCACATTTAACACAGCAAAGGCCTGGAATGCACTTCCTCTTTCTCTAAGAAGCATGACCAACCTCCTTGCTTTTAGGAAAACACTAAAAACCTGGCTTTTTACAAACTGATCCAAATCAACGCGCCTATCTCTCAATCTGGCTTGATTCCTCTTTAGGGCTTCTCCTAGCGCCAGGACGCCTTTTTGGTAACAGTTGAGCTTTACAAATAGCTATAACATAACATAACAAAATACTATGCTTAGACGCACTTTAAAAGTTTTTGTACTTTGTATGTGTGCAGCACAGTGTAGCACGCATGCAAAGTCGGAAAAGAAAGGAGAAATAAAAGCATTTCTCCTTTTAACACCTCCTTTCAAATGGCATAAACTTTTGGCACTAAACCATCTACTATTGTTTGTAGATAAAGTTTTGCATCAAAAGGCATGGGTGATTGCATGGAAACGCCCATGTACTACTAACCATGCAATGCTCCTTTGGTGATTTACACTGCTTTGCGTTACTTTTAGCGTACTTTCCAGGCAAAACAAGTTTTGCACCGGACAGTAAATTAGGAAAAAAACATTTTGTGCTGGTTAGCGTCTCTTTTGTGATGCTAACCCAGGGCAAAATGTTTGTAAATCTACCTTAAAGTAACGCAAGGCAGCGCATTGTGCTGCCCTGCTTTAACTGTGCAATGGGAAGGCGTTCCATGGGTGGAACGTTAGCATTCCCATGCATCCATACATGGATTTTGGCACATTACCAAATTTACAAAGACTTGGGAATGCGACAAGATACTACGCCTTCCCCCAGTGCGGCGTAACAAGAAGAAATATATTCATTTCGCCTCATTATTTCCTCTTTCCACGTGGTCTACATTTTGTAGCACAGACAGAAAGAGGAAACGCTGTTAACCCTTTCGCTGAGGCGGCAATTCCGCCGCAGCGCTAACAGGGCGGGGAGGCCGAGCGGCGGACCCATGCTGGTGACAGAACCGCTCCGTCACCAGCCGCGGTTGAGCTGTGCTCGTGACGGAGCGGTTCCGTCATGGCCCGCCCCGCTCAATAGAACACGCCGCGCAGGCGCGGCGGCCGGGCCATGATGGAACCGCTCCGTCATCAGCACAGCGCCACCGCAGCTGATGACGGAGCGGTTCCGTCATCAGCAGGGGAGGGGTTAAAGATTGTTTTTGTGCAGGAAGGTGTCCCTTCCTGCACAAACACAATCGTGACTGTAACAGAGACACCCTTGCACCATGTGGTGCCTGTGTCTGCGCTAGGCAGCACACCGTGCACCAGCACTAGGAGGCGGCAGAAATGCCCTAGTTACTTACTGATATCTTCATTACTCTGAGTTTTGGTCTTCCTTCATGCAGCCCCGAGATCCCCCCCCCCCCCCCCCCCCTCCCGAGACACCTCTCCCCCCCCCCCCCCCCCCCCCCCCCCCCTTCCCCGACACCTCTCCCGCCCTGGGCATAGCAGTTTATGATTTCCAGCTTCATGCTTGTCCTTTAGCATTTATATAGAAAGAGGGATGAGGAGGTAATGCCGCACATCTTAGCCGATATGGCGCATTTCTGCTGCCTCCCGTTCACGCAACGCGGCAACTTTTCTTGCTGTTCTGAGCTGCGTAAAAAAGGAGTGAATCTGCCCCTGGGTGAGTTGCGTTCCCTCGTCACACGCGAGAAGCTCTCTTTCAGGCACATCAAATGTAAAGCCAGCTGTCCATAACCCCGTGGGAGGGATAGGCGTCGCACGCGGGACTTCTTTTCATTCAACAATTGCACGTCCAGCGCTTCTCGGCGCAGAGCGCTGACCATGCCTGGATCACCTGTCCTCAATCAAAGGGAAACTCCAAGCCACTGCCTACGGGGGTGCCTGTAGGGCCATGTTGATCCAATTTGGGCAGAGAATCACAGATTATATTAATCACGGTTAGGCTCACTCATAATATGAAACCTAAGATGAAGCATGCTATCTGTCGAATAAAAGCGCCTAGGCACCTCGTAAGAGGAGGAAGCGCTCTATAAACCAAGTTAAAACCTCAAAGCATCCAGGCTCGCTGGTTTGGCAAATACTGTACACACACTTCGGGCACAGCAAGTGATTCTGACTTCGCTTCACGTATGGAACATCCTGGTCAAGGAAGCCTCCTTGTTTCCTACCCCCATGTTTAATGCCAAGGTTGCAAACATGGAACCGAAAATGAAATGGCAAATCGACATGTGTGTATTATCTTAAACATGTGGAAGTCATGCCACTCTACTTAATCAATATGAACACACACATATGATTCTATCTAATGGAGATTTGCTATAAACACACATGCAATACACACACACGTGTTATCGTATTGTGCAATATCGAACTTTAACACACATACAGCCGGTGCGTATTGCTGCAGATCTGGGCTTTGCTCATTGAGCATTCAATGCAGAGGCTCGCAACACCAGTCTCACCCCGTCCACACTTTGCTTTTACACAATTACTATGAACTATGTGGAAGCGTGGTCGTGGACAAAATGAGTAAGGCTGTGACAAGCATTAGCAGTGGCCCCACAGTGAGTAAACTCAAGAATCTATCGGGGTGCAATCTGTTTATATAATGAATGCAATAGAGGCACATTACATAATATGCACCTTTGTGGCAACGTGCAATATTTATGTGTGACCAACTCGGTTGAAAGCGACGGGGCAACTGTCTATTTTCTTGCACGAATATTCTATTAAGTGCTGCTCAAAACCGTGAACATCTGCACAATATTATTTGGGCGTTCGTGCAAAGCAGGAGACTGCCGAGACTATTCCCCCCCCCCCCCCCCCCAAAAAAAAAAAAGAATTATTGAGAGGTTGAACACGTGTGTGGGGAAAAAAAAGAATATTATATGTGTGAAAAATAAGGCGCGCGCGCTACGAGTTGGGTGCGTTCCATGATTTTCCCGGCCGCCCACCCACGCCCTGGACAGTAGAGGGCGCCCTCCTCCCCGCGTGCCCGGGGGTTTCGCCGCAGCCAGGTCAGACTCCACCTTTGCCGCCTGTGGCCGGTGCAAGGAAGGACCCCGAGCGTCAGGGGGCGCAGGCAGGAGCGCGGCAGCCAAACCCTGCACCCAGGAGAAACTCCTCATGCCTCCTGTTCAGCACGCCAGTGCCCCCATCCTCACCTGCGTTGGAAGTGATTGTAAGTCCCAGGAGTAACAATAAACGCAGCTCCATGAACACAAAAGGGATAAAATGCCGGGAAATCCAAATGCAAAATCCAAGGAGAAACAATCCTGTGCTCGACCCCTCCACTCTGAGAGGTAACTGCGGTCTATTCAGCGTTGGAGCGGAAAGGTCCGCCAGTCCTTTCCCGGGCGCTGCTGCCGCTTGCCGTGGAGGTCCTGCGAGGGAGACAACTTATGAGGCAAGAGTAAGGAGCCATCCCCACTTCTAGAGGCGCCCTGCGAGGGAGAGCCTATTAATGTCGGAGCACAAAGGTGCGCCCCCTGCAGGGGAAAGACGCGCCGCGCAACGCTGCACTCCGCCGAGGTGGGGGCGGTGGCTTTTACTTACATAAACCCTATTTTCCCACTCTTTTTTTTCTATCAGAGGGCAGATGCGACGATGTTTGAACTTTTCCGGATCAAAAACAAATCAGTCACCCAAGAGATTCATATGTGCTGCACGAATGTACATTAATTTGGGCCACAAGCAACCTGCGGCTTCAGTGGCAGTACATCGCTTGTCTTTAACTATGAACACGAAAATTAAAATTTTGCATCACATTAAAAGAACGGAAATGCAATTGATAGCACGCCAAAGTCACGAGTACATATCTATCATATCCATGGTGAGATGGAAAAGTCCCCTACATGGTGACGGGCATGCACCTCTGACCTGAGTGCCTCAGCTGCAATGATATCTGGATCCTTAGTACCGATTTTTGGTCATGGGAGCACGTGGATTATGCGTCTAGAGGGGCGAGGTAAGAGAGCTGCGCTGGAGCACTCACTGAATAAAAGAGAGACACACACACTGGATAGCTGCGTATTGTGGAGTGACCACAAGCGATCACCTAGCCTACATTTATGCCCTTGGGCCGCGCCTGGCCCTTGCGTTGTGTGGTGTGATACATTGTAACCAGGGCACAAGTCCTAAAAAAAGAAGTGGGGGGAATAACCTAGTTAATCAGTATGCAAGTGGAATTGCAGCGCACGGCATTGCAGCGCATGGCATCGCAGCACGTGGCATCACAAGAAGTGATATCAGATCTTAAGCCCTCACATACATGTTTAGCAGGTGCATCATGAGTACATTTGAGCACATTTCGATTATACTTGCAAACGGTCCTGATTTAGGCAGAAGATTCACACTTTTGTACGCTACACATAAAACAATGTTACCTTTTGTCAGCGTTAAGCTTTCTATAGCCATTGTGCTTTAAAAGAAATAGTGATATTTAAATTATTACAACGCCTTTTCAAGGGTAGTAAGCGTATATAAATGCTATTTATTTTGTGCAAATACTGGGAAAGATCAACACATCTGACGTTCTAACAGTGCATGCATATCTCCTAAACAGAGCCTGAACAAAGAGAAAAGCTGCCTTTCTTAATTATGTGTGAAGTGCTAACAAGGTGCGGGCCTTTGTTTCCCCTCTGCTGCATTTGCATCAGGTGTGAGGCTCCTGACTGCTGCCAGCCAGGAAACTCCAACAAAAGGAGGCCTGATGACCCCTCAGACTCTGCCATTGTTAAGGACCAGCAGGAGTCAGAAATAAGAGAGCCCCGTCCCCACCTGCACGTTGTTGTGATCCAAAGACAACAACGTGCAGGCGCTGCTGAATGTGTCCTGGTGTTTGGAAATTATTTGGAAATTACACCGGGACGAATTCAGCATCTTTTTTAGTGGGGCCCAACTTTTTGGCAGGGTGGATGGCATCCACCCTGTGAAAGAAGTGGGGGGACGCCGTCAACCCGCTTGGACCCCCGACTCATGCCTTGATTGTAACGTAGGGGCCAGGTGGTACTCTACATCCTTCCGAACTTTTAATAATACAGAACAAACAGAGTATTAATTCCTTTGGGATATGGCAAACATAGTCCTTTCCTCTCTGGCTGGGTGCTGGATTAGGCCGGAGCTATACTTCTGGCTTTGACCACTTAGTTCTGAGCTTTTAAATTGTACATCGCTCATGCCAATCGGACTTGTGGCAATTCGGATGCCTATCTCTCTCAGGGCCCCATCGTCCGATTTGGCCCCACGGATGTCGTGTCCTGATGAGGGCTAGTGTTGCTGTGCCGACTTTAGGTGCTTCATCCATCTCCTCTTGGCTGTGGTCTTGTTCATTCTCCAGCAACTTGATTCGCTTGAACCAAGGGACATTCTGGATACGGTGGACAGGCCTTGCTGGACGATGACCATTGTTCCCTAGATGTTGATGACTTCCCACACCTCGTTTTCAAATGGGGTGCGGAACATCCGCCCTGGGTGTCACTCTTGGACGATCACCTTGTCTCCCGTGACCAGATTGGAGACAAAAGCCTTGCAAGTTTGATTAACTCAGTCTTTCGTGGTCCTCCAATTCTCCTAAGTTGCCTGGGTGCCGGTAACTGCTGATCTCCAGCTGATTCCTGCTGGGATGATATCTCAAGTGTTTCTCCTCATCAGCAGGTCACTTAGGGCACACTTCTTGGTGCTGTGTTTGCCTGTAGGCCTTTAGGAAGTGGTGCAGGCAGCACTGTGCAGCTTACCCTTGCTCCAGTCCAATTCGTAACACCCTATTCAAAATGCGAATGAAGCGCTCCATAACTCCATTATCCTGGGGCCATTGTGGGTTCACTTTTCAGTATTTGGTGTTCAGATTGTGGAGATTTGATCGAAACTCTTGTCCCTGAAAGGGGGGACCATTTTCCTTCTTTATCTCATCAGGAATTCCCAGCAATGCGAATATCTTCTCCAGTTCAGGCTGAACATTCACAAAGGCTGTAGTTGGCACAAATTCTACGTCTGGGTATTTGGTATGGCTGCCCACCACCACCGCTGAGAGCCAGCTGTCAGGAAAACTGCCAAAGTTTATGCTGATGCATGACCATGGCATCAGGCAGGCTTCCTTGGTTATTACCAGAGCAGACAGTGGATCTCTGCACATGATAACACAGGAGTGGCATCCTCTGACTCTGTTATCCACCCAGCTGGCCTTGGTCTTCTCAATGTCTTGGTGTCCTAACTCAACGACTTTTGCTGACAGGCTTCTGGTCATCACGATCTGTCGTCCTCGGAGGAGCAGACCTTCCTCGCTCAGGCTGAGTTTATCCCGGACCCTCAGGATTTGGCTTATCACCGCCTGCTCATCACAGTTAATGCTTTAGCGCCATCTAGGAAGCTGTGCCACTGTGTCCTACTGAGCACCAATTTTGCCATGGAGATTCTTGTGTCCCTTTCCATGGTTTTGATAGAGCACTTACAGCACTCTGAATTGTATGGGTGCATTATAATCATGGTTTAAATGGACTCACATATATTCTGTTGTTTTCAGTATTTTACGATTATTAAAATGCCTTTATTCAAGTCACATGAGCATTTGTAATGTAGTGTGCACATTTAAGTAGGACTTAGTATGTACTAGAAAAGTCTATAATTCCTATAGCATAATGTGAAGGATGACATTATACTCATATAATGTAACAGTGTATTGTTAAAGTTGCCCGCACTGTAGGCCCAAATTGCAGGTTGTTGATAGTTTCGATACTCCTTGTTTGCTCAAGAATTATTTAAAGGAATCCTTTTGTATGCGAAGACAGTATGTTCTCATCCTACTGCAGGTGCAGGAATTCAACCTAGTTATTCTTAGATTAAAGGAGATACCCGCAATTTCTTTGAAGAAGACTAGAAGGCGAAAAGGGAGGACGCCTTTCGTGTCTGGCTGAGCTGGGAACCAAGGCCACTGAGCAGGAGCTGAACAACACGGCTCCTGTGGAAAAGTACAGACAGATGAGATTGGAAAGTTTTTATGTGATGTATTGGGGGCAGAACAGTCTTTTTGTATGATGCGCAGGGACAGTTGTAGGCAGACTTCTGAATTTTCGGAGAAGGAGCATCTTAGAGCGAGCTCCATAGCCTTCAGCTATCAGACCCGTCTGACGTGAGTACTTCTTAGGAAGTCAACACATGCTGACATCTTTGGGGTATGATACAAGGGAGAGAGGCAGGACCCTCATGTGGAGCAGTGTAGGGAAGATATCTCTTGTTTTCTTCTCAATGAAAAGAGAGTTGGACTCCGCTTCGATTCTAGGTTGCATTTTGATTCTGGAGTTCATCACATTATGCCTTTTATGCCGAATGAATTATATTCGTAGACTCGGCTCTATATTGATTTTCATGTATCTATATACTCAGATATTGAGGTGCGTTTATATTCAATTATTTTTGACCTTATAATAAACCAATCAAATAAAGTAAAGAGTCTGTGGCCCTTTAACCCAAGACTCATTTGTAAGTATAACCTTGAATTGTTTTGCTTCCTTCTACCACTTTTAGCAGGCAAATAAAAGACCATCAGTATAGGATCCAGTAGGTAAGGCAAGGAATACATTTTGAGTAATCAGTTTCTTGGATGTCCGGGATGGAGAGTGCTCTTGGGCAGGCCTCATGAACTACCATTCTTACGAATTCCTCCACACCTTCATCTTCCTCAGTGGTACCTGTGTTGGCGGGTGCCTGGAAAGATAGTTTGCTGGATTGTTTATCCCTGGACGTTTCACGACCTCAAACCTGTATGGTGGAAGCTGCACTGCCCACCACTCAATACAAGGTGGTCCATTTCTGGAGGTGCCAGAAAACAGGGGGACAAGTGGCTTGTGGTCAGTCACAACCCAGAACCTCTGCCTACAAAGGTACAGGTGAAAGTGTTGGCTAGCTCACCGGATTGCTACCGCCTCATGCTCAATCCGTGCACACCTGGTCTCTGTGACTCTGACTGCCCAGCTTGCGTAGGCGATGGGAACGCACGATCTTTCATCTTTTTCTTGCAGGACGGTCCCAAGGCCAATGGGGCTTGCTTCCACCACCAGCTGTTTTATGTCTAAGGTTGAAGTATGCCATTGTTGCACCATTTAAGAGTGCCTCCTTTATCATTCAGAATGCTAGGTTGGCTAGGGTGTCCCAGTCTCACGGACCGTTGTGCTTCGCTAAGGCTCATACCGGCTCAGATAGAGTGCCCAGGTTTTGAATGAAATGCCCGCAGTAGTTGGCCATTTCTAGAAAGCTTCTCACCTCTGATGTGTTTTGTGGGACTGCTGCGTTCTTGATGGCTTCCAACTTCGCAGTCCCTCATTTGATAAGCGGTATCCGAAGAATTCAATGGCGTTGGTGTAGAATGAGCCCTTCTGCTTGTGGAGGGTTAGCCAATATTCTGCTAACGACTTACGTGTCACCCCCAGCCTCACATAGTCGTCTTCCAGTGTGTCGGAATAGATCAAGATGGCGTCGGTAATATTTAGCATGCCGACCAGTCCAGAGAAGGTCTCTCGGATGACATTCTGAAAACACCTCTGCTGCTGATGAGATTCCGAAGTGAGGTGTCTGTATCTAGGAAGACATCCGTGAGTTGAAAGGTAGTTATGTACCTGCTTGCTTCGTCAAGCTTGAGCTGGTGGTAGTCTGCATTGAGGTCCAGCTTCGAGAACCACCTAGCCCCATTGAGGCCGGCCACTGTGTCAGCGACTGTGGGGGTGATATGCCACTCAGTGTATGGCTTTTTTTTTATTAGAGCAAAATAAAAAACAATTTCCGACAGTTACAAATCATGAGTTAGTTACTTACGAGTCAAGATCTTGCGGACATTGTTAAAGACTCGGTAGGCGCTAATCAGAGTCTTAAAACGGACACGTTTATAGTAACCAAATTCCATTTGGCGCCATAAGCAGCCCTTTGCGCTTTCCCCCAGGAGTGAATAATAGGGAGAATGCAACCCTGAAAGGCTTGGTGAACATTCCTCTTTTAATAGGTCACTAGAGTACTGCAATACTGAGGCCCAATAATATAGTTTTAGGTTAAGAAGAGCCCAGCCTCCCCTTGCCCTAGGAAGGGAGAGGAGATTGAATGCCCTCCTTGGCTGAGCGTATGCCCAAATAAACCGAGTAAATATTCGTTCAAATATGGCCATTGAGTGGTTGTTGAAATCGAGCGGTATGGTTCGGAAAAGATAGAGTAGTTTTGGAAAGAATGTCATTTTTAAGACATTGCACCTCCCTACTAACGTAAGGTGCAGGTTGTCAATTTTCCGAAGAGATTTTTTCATTGTAACGGCCAAAGGAGTTAGATTTGCGGAGACTACTTTGTCCAAATCAGAGACTATACAAACTCCTAGATATTTTGCCTTTTCTGTTATCCTACTATCTGTCCAATTAATCCAGTTATTTACTACTATCTGCATTTTAGCTTTATTCAGACCGTAGCCTGAGATTGAACCAAATTCCTGCGCTTCTAGTTCTAATTCCCTGATAGCAGTCTCAGGCTCCGGGGTAATTATGGCGAGGTCGTCCGCATAGGCCATAATTTTGGTGTCATGCTGAACCTGCTAGCTGGTAGAATATAAGGATTAACTATTCTTTTTATCAGGGGGTCGATGTAGATTGCAAATAGTAGGGGTGAACATGGGCACCCCTGCCTCGTCCCTCTTGTGATCTTGATTTGTTCTGTCAATTGCCCATTAATAAGAATTTTGGCAGTGGGATTTAGATAGAGTGCCTGAATTGCCAGAATTATTTGAGGTCCAAAGCCAATCCGCCGCATGACAGCCCATAGAAATTGCCAGGAGACCCGATCAAATGCCTTCTCCGCATCTAGCAGAATTAGTGAGATCGGGTCTCCTGACATTCCTGCGCGTCGAATAAGGTGATCGTGCGGCGGACGTGTTCCGTAGTGCCTTTCTTAGGTATGAAACCAGGGTGCCACTTTGAAACTAAGGCCTCGATATTGCTAGCAAGCCTGGTTGCGATGATTTTAGAAAATATTTCGTAATCAGTATTGATTAATGTTATGGGTCTGTATGATGACATTTCTGAAGGTGATTTGTCTGTTTTAGGGAATATGATTATTTTAGCTGATGACCAAGATTCTGGAGGTTTAAGCACCCTCGAAAATGGATCTCACCACCTCAGTGTATGTTTCTTCTATTTGTTGCGAGAAGACTTTGTAGAATTCTACGGGTATATTGTCGGTCCCAGCGGCTTTCCCGTCCGGGAGACATTGCTGTTAAGATTTCACTCCATACTGGAGGGATTTCTATTGCCTCGCGTTCGTTCAGGTTGAGCTCATTGATGGGGATACTGGCTAAATATTCTCTACTCTTACCCTGAATATCTGCATCACTTCCTTCGATTTTTTCTTGATACAGTTCTAAGTAATACCTCTTAAAGGTTTCTTCAATTTTCCTGGGATCAGATGTTGCCACATTGTCTATGTTTATTGTGGTGATAGCATTGGCGGTTATTTGTTGTCTGGTGGCAATGGCAAGTTGGTGGCCAATATGTTCACCCAGCTCGTAGCATTTTTCCTTAGCCGCTGCCCATTTACCGGCTATTTTCTCGGCCATCACTACCCCCATCTCTAATTTGGCGATTGATACTGCTAGTTGTGCTGCCACAACCTCTGTACCAGTCTGAACTGCGGATATTAATTTCTCCTCCGCTTCTCTCGTCCGCTCCTGTGCCAGATTAATTTGAAGCTTTTCTTTTTTATTCCTCCTAATGGAGAATCGGAGTGTCTCGCCCATTATGCCAGCTTTAAGAGTGTCCCACACTACCATAATAGAGGCTGATCCATTGTTTATTCTCAAAAATTCTAATATCCAGTCGGACATGTGCTTACGATAATCATCATTATATAACAGTGCTTTTTCAAAAGTCCATTGAGGAGTAGCCTCAAGGTTACCCCATCCTTTTATAGTTAAGGTTAGAGGATTGTGATCAGAGAGAAATCTGGGGGTGGCATCAATAGAACAGTCATGAATTAAAGAGGGCGAGACCAGAAAGTAATCTAGCCTGGCTAGTGACAAATGCGGGGCAGAAAAAAAAGTAAAGCCATGTTGGTTCGGTTTGGTATGGGCCCAAACGTCTCTTAGTTACTTAGTTACGTCTCTTGTTTATTAGGACAACTAAGGCCCAAAACACTTTAGGTTGCCTGCCCTGGTAGGCCGATGTCCCATTTGGGTCCCAAGTGCTAGGTAAATTCAAGTTCAGATCCCCACATAGTATAATCGGAAGTGGCCAATGGACCAGTTCCGCATTTACCTGTTGTATAGCCCCCGGGTCATCTAGGTTGCTGGCGTAAATAGAGCAGATTGTAAATACTGTTTTTGAAAATAGAGTGCAGCTTGCAATGACCCATCTCTCTAGTGTGTCTACTTTAACTCAGTTTACCACTAGCGGCAGGTTTCTTCTAGCCAATATCCAAATCCCCTTCACCCTAGCTCCTTGAGATGTTGCCACAATAACTTTAAATCCTAGTGAGTTTAATAGAGATCTCTGGGCACCTTCAATGTGGGTTTCTTGCAAGCATATTATGTCTGCCCCCATTAATCGGAGTGTTTGTGCAGTCTTCTGTTGTTTTGAAGGATCGTTCAAGCCGCAGATATTTAAAGATACCACCTTAAGTTTATTTAATGAACTCATAGTTCAGTTTGGATACCGTTTTCCAGCCATGTCACCCACCTACTTAGTCGTTCAGTACCCCGCTTGTGTGACCTCCCTAAATTACAGTGTTCAAAAAAAGAAAAAACTTGACCTTCATAAGCAATTGAATACGACTCATTAAATGTTAGCCCTGTGTGTTCCCCGGACCCGGTTACCACCCCCCCCCCCCCCCCTTCAAAATTGGACAGTCAGGGAAACCCTAAATGATGGTGAGCGCGTGTGAGGTCCCTACCTCCACCCCATTGTGACATCTCTGATTGATAGACTGAACAGCATTACACTGGAGAAATCAAAAGGGCATTTCAGTCCACACAAGTACCCCTGTCAGTTAGAGGGAATAAGTAAGTAAGTAAATAAGTAAAAAAAAAAAGAGAGAGAAAAGAGAAGAAAGAAAGAAAAAAAAAGGTTTAGGAGAAAAAGCCACTAACAAAAAAATATCTTTAGCCCCTGCTTGGTTCATAGTGCAGGTCTTAGACCTGTCTTAGCTGGAACCCATAGAGAGGGAAGTCTTCAATATCTAAGAGGCAGATCTTTAGCTGTTTATGGTCTCTTCCTTTTGGTTAGTTCTTGAAGGTACTCTCCAGCTTTAATCTCGGAAAGGAATACCCGGGTTGTTCCTTCAAAATTGACTTTCAATCTAGCCGGGTTCATCAGGTATGCTTGGGCTCCAAGCTGTTGCAATGGTGTTATCAGTTGGCGTAGCCGCCACCTCCGCTCAACGGTTGCGTGGGCAAAATCAGGTTTGGAGAAAAACTTTATTCTATCTACTACCTTAGGAGAGTTAGGCCTGGCTTGCTCATATACTAGTTGCCTCAGCAGGAAATTCCCAAAGAAAACTACGAAGACTCTTGGCTTATCACTGTTTGAGTTTGTACCCTCTTGCCTTTGTCTTTGTTTCAGATTAAAAGGAAAGCGGTGGGCTCTTTAGATCTCTTGATCCCAGTTCCAGTCAGTCTGTGAGGGGAAGGCCGTCTGGAGGAGTTTCACAATGAATGCCCTAGGATCCTCTCCCTCGACTCCTTCTGGAATACTTAGTAGCCTCAGGTTGTTCCTTCGCATTCTGTTTTCTTGCTCTTCAAGCTTTATCATCAAATCCGTTAAGCGTGCCTCATGAGACGCTGACTGTTCTTTTACTTGCACTACTTCTGTTTCAAGGACCTCCGTTCTTTCCTCTACAGTGGCGAGTCTGTCACCAATATCTGTACATATTTTATTTAATTTCCGAATGCCACCTTGAAGTTTTTTGAGGCCCCTCTTGCAGCTAAGCTTTCTGCCCTTGCCTCGTCCCGGAATTGATTGATAGATTCCATGATTGAAAACAGAGATGGCTCGCCCGCCTTTATAGAGGCTAGTTGTGAGTATTGGCCTTGCTGAGACCTTGAGGACTCAAGGGATGATATCTCTTGCAAGTCTGAGTGATCCCATTTGAGCTGGCATCGTTTCCTGGTTCGACTTTTTTTCCCCTTTTTCACTGTATTTGTTGCCTGTTCGCTCAGCCCCCCTTCTGAGTTGCTGCTTTCAAAGGAGCTTACTGTTTCTTCATCTGATCCTGTTAAGGAGCCATCTGAAACAGAGTATAATTTTTCATTTGTAGGATCCAAGTATTGCGGGTCATCGGCCCTTTGGTCCTCTTTAGCCATGCTTTCCCAGTTCCCCCCTCTTTCGTTTTGAATACCTCCAATGTCAGCTAAGGCTAGTGAAGTTTCCTTGCCCAAGGCAGCATTATCAACAATGGTGGTTTCATCTCCATGGCTTGGGTTGGGAAGAGTTAATTCCTTACTTGCCATAACTGAATATGCACCTAGCAGCTGTGATGGCACATGGTCTTGACCTAAATTCGGTGCAGCATCAGGCAGGTCGGTAGCAGTGTTAGGAGCAAGGTTAGAAGCAAGGGCAGGAGCAGAGGCGATGACAACTGCAGCGGGAGGGGTGGGGGTAGTGGGGATTTTTGCAGTGATAGGAAAATGTCTGGCAATTGAAAGCGTTTTCCCAGTCATAGATGCATTTGGAGCCGGATTACCCCCTCCACTGGGTTTACTTGTTTTCTTTACCCCCCTCTTCCCTTTTACCTTTTTTGAGAGGATCCGCCTTTTCTGTGGCCTTTTCAGCTTTGTCTTTTTCTCCGAGCTCCTCGTGGCCCATGTTCACTTTATTTTTCATGATTTTCTGCCCTCGTGTAGACATCTTCCAATAGCTTGTGAAAATCCGCTTTGAAAATTCTATAATTGCATTAAATTGTTTTCCTGAAGGGTGTCCGTTCCTTTCATCCAATTGCCCTCCGTCATGCAGTATCTGTGGCGTTTTGCAAGGGATGCTGTCAGGCTCAGATTCAGCTTCTACCAGCCCGTCCGTGTTCTCTCGAAAACACCAGCACACTTTGATCTGGACCGAGAAGCCGGTATTGCTTTTCCGGCCGCGCCATGAATATGTTGCTGCTTGTGCGGTCCGCTGCTCGTAGCTGCCTGTCAACTTGGCCCCATGCATCAAATCGTCCGATCCTGCCCAGAGGTACACCTGACAGATCGCCGGACCGCCGAATCGCCGAATCACCTAGCCCTGAACCGCTGGGTCAAAGAGCAAGGAGCCCGGGGAAGTCAGGTCTGTTCAGGAAGCCTCGAGTTTGAGAGTGGCGTGGAGGTCTGGAAGAGAAAAAACTCACACTAGTGCCATCTACTGTCCACTATTCCAACAGTGTATGGCTTTTTTGGGGACCCGCATATCGATGCATACTCATGGCTCTCAGTTGCTTGGGGGCTATCACAAGAGGTGAAATACATGGGGTGGGCCCAGTGAATTTCTCAATCACCCCTTGCAGTTTGAGTTGGTCCAACTCTTTCTCCACTAGCGGGCGCAGGTAAAATAGCACTCTCCTGTGCCTGAGAGCTACGGGTCTTACAGCCTCATCGATATGGAGTTTTAGTTTCAGGCCCTTCAGGCCCCCAAATCCTATGAACAGCTATGGGAACTCTCCTTGAATGTTTGTGGCGTGTGAGTCATGCACCTGCCAGGCAAACAAGACCACACTCAAGTTCTCTGCGCTGTGTGATACCCAAGGGTGGCGCCCGTGTCTCTTCTGGTCACATGGAACCGGGCCTGTGCTGTCTTTCCTTCGTTCTGCACTGTTACATCTACGACTTCTCTCAGCGGTATAGGCATAGTTCCCCTGTGTGTGTAGATCTGGGTTTTGGTGGGTGTTAGTTTCGGTCGTGTTTTGAGTTTATGAAATTGGGTTGAGTCCATGACATTCAAGGAGCGCCCATGTCGATTAAAGCTGTAATCCAGTTTCCTTCAATTTCAACTGTGCCCCTTGGCAGGGGTTGTTGCTTGGCTCTCTTTGCCAGCGAATGAGATTGTGAATACTTCGTCATCATCACCGGGGCAATTTGTGGATGCTAGCTGATGCGCAAAATGTCAAGCTTCTTCCTCTTCGAGGTATAGCTGCCATAGGTTTGGCCACCCTCCGTATCCTGCCCCTGTGTTTTACCCACTGCTATGGCACAGCGTGGCTAAATGGTTCAGGCACCCATATTTTGAATATGCCTTTTCTTGTGCTGGGCACACACTGGATGTCCGGCATGTCAAGCCACAGTTTCTGCACCCTTTCTCAGGTTGCTTGGGTGTAGCTGTGTTGCGCAGCCAGGCAGGGCATCTTTGGTTACAGTCAACCTGCTCCTCTTTGATCTGTATCACCCAGATTGCACTCAACAGGGCTGCCCCTCTTGCCAACGCCACTTCCATGTCTTCAGCCCCTCTGTCTTCCAGTTCGTGGGATTTTGTCAGTATCAGGATGTTGTCTAGGGAGATACCTGGCTGTTGTTTTATGGGTTTTCTAAGGGCAGATGACCGGCGGCCTAGGATCAGTTGGGCTCTGATTTCATCTGGCTGGTTGATGTCAGTGCAGGTGCTTGCTAGCTTGAGTAGGCGTGCATAAAAGATGTCTTCAGACTTGTCTTCTGCTTACTGGGCCTGTCTGATCCTCTCGTAGTCAGGGTTGAGATGGGGATCAAAATGTAAGTTCAAGGCCACCACTGCAGCATCTAAGTTGTCGTATCTTCCTGTGTTGGTGAGGTGTTTGAATAGGTTGTACAGCTCCGCCTCGCAGACATGGGGCATCACAGCCCCATCGGTTTCACACATGGTGCGAAAAATCCATTGGCACCAGCACGGGGCAGCCGTGGCTGGGTCTACCAACTGGCTAAATGGTGGAATCCCCGTGACAAAAGCATGCGCACACCGTGCAGGGGCAGGAGGTGCAGCGTCTTGTTGCTGGGCTGACATTGTTTTTTTTTCTAGGTTTGTTCATGACCCTGCGTTCTTGTGCGCCACTCACCTCTTCAACGTGGGTCCCTTTTGTTGTGAACTGGGCAGATGCTAGGGGTTTTATTTTCTTTCTTTTTGTTTTTCTTTCCATCCCTTTTTCTGATGTATGTATACTTTCCGTGTTAATGCACTCTACCCTCTCAGGTTTACAACACTCTCAAGCCTTCCTACAGTTCAGATGATCGTCCCTATTTTTTTCTCCATATTATTGAATCTGCTTCTTTTTCTACATCTAATTGGCCAGCATGTGCTGGCTTCACTTCCTCTTCTTTCAGCTGGAGCATGGACCAAATGCTGATTGCTTCAGCTTGATACAGTCCTTCTGCGGATTGGGCTGTGATTCAGGCACTACTTTTATTTTTTCTTCTTCCTTGTCATCCCTGTTGAACTTCTTGCCATTTCTAGCTATGTTTTACTGTGCCACAAGCACTTCAAAGAAGGACGTTTCTCCTATGAAATGGATGTTTATTGTGATAACAGATGTTATCTGCTTCCGACTATATTTTAGGTAAAACAGAGACGAGGGAAATTGATTTCTTTATAAGATAGAATTTTTTTCCAAATGTAATTTTACATTTTTTTTTCACGCATGGGAACATTAATTGATTTTCTCAGAATCACAGGGGTAAGTACTGAGACCTGACAAGCGTTGGCAACGCTAATGCCTTTGAGACTGTTGGCTCTGTCATTGCCTTATGTTCATGCTATACAGCATGGGCATTGCCTGCTTTGGCAATGATTTGCAGCCATGCTGTATAGCAGTGTGACTGCTGTGCAGCATGACTAAAAATAATAATAAGCAAAGACTATGATGCATCCAGCTTTAATGCACCTTGAAAAAAAATTCGCGCATTAGCCCTGGCTACATCATAGTGCTTTCTTCAATTAGTTTTTGCCACACAGCAAAGCATCTGCACTGCTGTACATCATGGCTACAAAACCTTGCCAAAGCCAAGAGCTGTCGTTGCAGAGACCTATTGGCTTTGCCTGTGCTTGTTTACATGTGTCACTGGAGCGTGCGCACCATGGGAAGTAGTCACTTTGAGAAGAGCGTTATCTCGGAAATCTTTGGAGACTCTACGAAGCTGCATTACACTTATCTACACTCTGAACAGCTAATTTTTGATATTGACTATAGAATGGCAACCATGGGAATTTATACCCCTTCCTTGAAAAGAATTGTAGAAAAACAGCGTTTCTCTTGTAAATACCAAAGCTGCCTGGCGCAAGACGCCTCTGATTCCCTTTAATAATAGTTACCAAAATAAAGAGGCAGGCGCTGGCAACTGGAAGGCAAGAACAGGTTTATTACTCCAGAGGAGAAAACATCAACTCGGACACGCAGAATGTCTTTGGGAGGTGTTCTAACTGCATCTCATTTTGGCTCTTCCTTTTATACAAATTTTACACAATGCATTGTTGTTATGTCAGCCCACCTTTGTTATATCAACATGTTTATACAAGATTTGAGTCCCCGCTCCGAGCGTGTTGTCATGCAAGCCCCACTGTTATTCTCCTCCCACCCGGGTCAAACAGACAATATTATGGTATAACAGGCCCTTGCTTCAGGGTCTAAAACATGTGAGACCGGCCAGATCTAAGAGTCTGTTCCGTTGATAAAACAGGTCTCATTGTTGGTGAAAACAAGTCTTGCTGTTTGCGGTGCAATAAACAATGTCTGCAAGGGTCATCTTAGTATCTGAAATCTTTGGTTAGTACACAAGTGTGAGGAGGGGAGAAGAATGCAAAAGTTCATAAGTTAATTAGTTATCGAGGACAGGAAGAGGTGGTGGTTTAGCCAAAGGGCGCTAAGGGTTGTTGTGGCAATAGAATGTCTCTTTGAAGATACCATCAAAGGTCTGCCTGTTAGTTATGGCCTCAGCACACCTACCAGACTTGGTCAGAGGGTCAGATGGATGCTAGTGAGGGCAGGGTGAGAAAAAGGTGACCACTAGAATACAAATTGGCTGCGATATCTAAAATGGTTGCTGCTTACGCGCACGCAGAGGCCCTTGCTACACAAGATGGCGCCGGCAATGTTTCATGATCTTCACTTTGCTCTTAACAGTGGCTGTGGCAAACATAAATGAACACCGCTTATGTATACTTAAAGTTTATCAATTTCCACAGAATAATTTATGTTTCAATCTGGAGGAATACTCAATTTTCCACCTCCATACAGTGGACTTGGACATATATCGAGAATCACTGTTAATATGGAAAACTTTCCCTCCCTGGAAGTTATTTGTGGGATACTGACGGATCCCTTGCTGTGGGCTCCATCCTAAGGTGGAGGAGTCCCGCTCCATAAACAATCCTATTACAGCTTGGCTGTCCTCAATTTACTAGTCCTGATGAAGACCCGCGGTGATGTGTACAAACTAACACATACACAAAGGCTCAAAACATCAAAAACAGTGTTATTGGTCCATGTCTTTGGTCAACCATCCTGTAAATGGAATTAATGATGTGATAGGGTGCATCTTGAACCAGAAGATACAAAAAGAAAGGACGTCTTTCTATTTTTGTTTTATGTACACTTTTTGTATTGTGTTATGTCAAGCACTTTTTGCAATTTATGTCACTTCTTCACCTAGTCACATAGTGTTTTTCATGTCTGTGTTAATGACAGCCTCATACGAAAAAATGATGTATGGTATTTGGATATATGATCGTGAATATACGCAATAAGTGATGGTTATGCTGTATGTTGTCTATTCCTTCATTGATTTGTACTATGGAGTGTTAAACATTGGTCAAGTATAGGACCAAACTCCATTTATGTTGTGTATATTGTGCCCTCAACTCTTCACACCATAGATTGATCTGCACAAATTGGTGATATATTCTAAACACTATTTTGATTCCACAAAGCAATTGGAACACCCAACAATACCCATTGTTTCTTTTATTACCCCTGTCTCTAGGCATCATTAACAGAGAATTGGATAGCCTGGGACGTTTCCCTCTCCAGATAAAGGAGCATATGTCCCTCTGTAAGCGCACAATATCATCAGAGGGGATAGATGTGGGTAGGGATTGGATAAGGAAGAGAATTGTGAGGAGATCATTCATTTTTCTATCATAAATTTACCCAGCCAAGAGGTACACAATGGCTTCCAGCGACAGAGGACTTCCAAGATGGACCGTCGGAATTGTGGCCAGTTGGAATGTGTTCAGGAATGCAGTGTGAGAGTTAAGTCAAAGCCTACGTATCGGATTGAGTGTGATGCTTATTAGAAGGGGGCTAGCCATTGAAGAGCAGGGAGGTCCTGTCAGGGTATTGTAAGTTCAATGTTTAAGATTTGGTCATGTTGGCTTTAAAGCCCCATAATGCCTTGAAAGGGGAGAGGCAGTGAACAACCGAAGGTAGGGATGTAGCAGACTGTGTGAGAGTAAGTAGCAGGTTATCCACAAGGAGACTGATTTTGTGGTGCTGATTTCTGAAAGGTATAGCCACCATGGCTGCAGTATGGTCGGTGGATGGTGATGGCTAAGGATTTGACTACCAAAGCAAAGAGCAGGAGCGATAACGGACTCCCCTGGCAGGTGCCATGGTAAGAAGGATAAGGTTTGTGTGTTGTCTGTTTTAGCTATCATTCCCGGGCCAAGTCCAAATTTGCCTAGAACAGTGCAAAGAAAGGCCCAGCTCACCCTGTCAAAGGCTTTCACTGCATCAAGCGAAAGAAGGCAAGCTGGGATATTGCGATAGTGGGACTTATCGACCAGATGTGTATTCCAGCATATATTGTCTGCACCCAGCTGGTAACAAATGAATCCAACCTGGTCCGGGTCTTTGACGCCAGGAGATGCTGTTCCAGCTTGTTAGCTAAGATCTTCATAAAAATCTTGGCGTCAGAGTGTCGGAGCGCTATAGGGTGGTATGATGAACATAGTGTATGGTCCTTGCCCGGTTTGTGAATATGGGTTATCTCAGCAGCGGCCATAGTAGGTGTGAGGCCTGTGTGCTGATTGAGTGAATGAAATAATGTTAGCAGACGGTCTTGGAGGCTAGAGAGGAATATTTGGTAGTTGATGACGGTAAGACCATTGGGGCCTGGAGCTTTACTGACGGGCAGCTCCCTGAGTGCCCAGTGGAACTTTGCAGACGTGATGGGAGCATCTAGAAGTTCAGCGTGATGAGGGTTGATTGGGGCCTAGTCACAGTTTCTTAAGTAAGGTTCTATCAGGGTCTGAGGGATCTCGTCTCACATGTAAAGGGTTTGGTAGTAGCTGTAAAAATCTTGTTTTTTGCCTAGGCCTATCCCCTGTCCAAATTTTGGAGATGTGGGTCTTAGAACATTGGTGGCGTAATTTACATGCAATTAGTGATCCAACCTTGCCCCACCCCAAAATAGTATTTCTGTTTCAAAGCCAGGAGGGAGAGTTCTGATTGGTTGGTGTTGTAGGCTCGTAGCTGTCAGTGCAGGTTTGCAAGCTAACGTTCAGTGCGTCTGGTGGGGGAGGCCCGGTCAAGTTGTTCAAGAACTTTAATTTCTGCCGCAAGGACCACCTCTTCCAATTGGGATTCCCTCGCTCTGACGATGGCAGTGGTCGAGATTACTCCCTGATAGTAGCCTTGAACCCATCCCAGAGCATGTAAGGGAGTATGTCTGGGAGGGCGTTATGTTCAAAACAGTCTACAATTGCCTTTTGTATCCCTGCCATGTCTATGGGTCTCTAAGGAGCTGTGGGGGGAAGTGCCAGCACGTTTGGTCTCACTGAGGGGCTGCACCACCGAACCAGACCAGTTCCACATGTGCATGGTCCCAGATTGAAATATCAGAGCTGACCACAGTTTCAAAGTCATGTAGTAGAGAGTGGGCGCGCTAGGTGGTGCACGTGTGGAATGGCCGCCATTGAGTGAGGCTCCCACAGACCGACACGCAAAATCCTGCAATTCTCCTTCACATAGTCCACATTTCGAGCGAAAAAGGTGTGGGGTGGCATGCTGTGAATCTTGGGGCTCCAGCGGTGTCCAAATCCGGACAGGCGGAGGTGATGAGAGCGGCTGAGGAGTAGGAACAGTGCGTCCCGGAGGTGCTGCCTGAGAGCTCTGTAGAGGACCAGCGGTGCAGCCAGTTACGTGAGGCCCCGGCTCAACACGCTGTGACTAGGCCCACAAGAGATGGTACTGCGCAACTTGCGGAACGGCGGCGGTGCGGCCACGGGCATAAAGACTCAACGGAAAGTGTGTTGCGGTGCGAGAAGAGAGTGCCGCGACACACTAACAGCGGACTGGCCTGAAAGACCAGCCGGCGGTGAGAAGCGGCCGGTGAACATACTGGGCGGCCATTTTAGGTGAGGGCGCCACAGATCCTAACACTGCCTGTGCCTGCAGTCCAGGTAAGAGTGCAGTGCGGTGGGTGCTGCCGTGAACCACCAGCACCTATAATTAGCGCGCTGGGGGCCGGCCGATGCTAGAGCATGCTCCCAGCTTGACGCCCAGAGAAGAGCGGGCAGACGAGACAGACGCGCGGCAGGGAGCACTGCTGTGCAGCGGCTGTGGGAGACGGCTGGGCCTGAGAGAGGCCCTCACTGAATAGCGTTTGCCCTGTGGATACGCTGGAGGACAGAAAGTGAAAGGGAGGGCAGTAATTGTTGGCTGGATGCATTGCAGCGAGGGGAGCCCTATGAGTGGGTAGAGCTCATGCAGCTATCCCACAGAGAAATAAGGAAGGGGAATGTACAGTCTGATGCGCTAGCAGCAAGAGACACGAGGAATAGCGCTATTTCTGGCATCGTGGAGGAAAGGCATTGTGCTGCTATACTCTATACAAAAGCGAAGACAGTAGTGGAAAAGGCAGAGGAGTACATCTTCCCCCCCTACAATGGACTCTTTAAAGGAAACAATGGGGCCGGCTTCTGGGTATTAGGGAAGTAGCTGGTGCAAACACTCCCTACTTAGACAGTGGATAGTGAGGAGAAGGTGGAAGTGAGGCGGGCCGCTGCCCCTTTCGACGGCAGTGCAGAGATGGAACGCAGTACGAAGAGTGGTGAACCTACCCGCAAGTGGGAAGCAACATTACCATGGGAGCCGGCCGCGGAGGTGGCAGCACTCTAGTAGCTTGCGCCATAGAACTGTGCAAGTGTTGGTGACGATAGGGGCTCCGGCTGGCCTTACTGTCTTGCAGCGAGGGAGATATCCTGGGCCATCCTGAGTGTTGCGGGGGGTCTGAAAGACGGTGTGTGTGGCTCACCTGCAGTGGGTGGCAGACAATCGCCTGAGCGACGGACTGGTGCTGCGAGGGGAGACTCAACGCCCGCCAGCCGCGCCTAACATTTGAGGGACACAAAAAAAATACTAAGCAGCAAAATGCAGAGGAAGTCACTGGTGCGGGTACCCCCCAGCAAGATCCTCAGCAAGCGCCTGGAGAAGATCTTAAATCGCTTCTTAACGAAGTCAGACAAGGCTTTGCCACTATGGCAGATTAGATTTACGCGGTCCCAACGCCGATGGGCGCCATGGTCCGGACAATAGAAGGACATGAGACACGGCTTAAAGAGGCGGAGCAACGTGTATCTGATGTAGAGACCACCACTGCCCAACTGAAAAAGACGTCAGCGCAAATGGACAAGTTGCTAAAGGTCATTGCGGCAAAGAGTGAGGACATTGAGGCGCAAAGCAGGAGGAACAATGTAAGGAGCTTAGGTATACCAGACAGCACGAACACAGGGAAAATGGAGGAGTACGTAGAGCGTTTACTCACAACCGTGGTGGGTACAGAACTGCTATCCTCTTTTGTGGTCGAGCGGGCACATCAGTCCCTGGGACCATGACCGCCCCCCTGGACCTATAATTTCCCGCCTGTTGAACTATAGAGATAGGGATGTCGCCTTGCGAGTTGCCAGGGAGAAAAAACAGCTGACGTTTGATGGCACCCCTTTCACCATGTATCCGGATTTCACTCTTCACGTGCAAGAAGAACGGTGTAAGTTTCTAAGAGTCAAACAAAAACTCAGGCAAGCTCAAATAGATTATGCGCTGCTTTACCAGGCCCGCCTTCGGACCACCCATCAGGGTTCACAAAAATTCTTCACTAATCCACAGCAGGTGGAAGAATATCTCAAGCATCTCAAGCGGCGGAACAGACCACAACTGGACCCGGAGGACTCCCCAAGATCGCAGACGCAGGAGAAAGACTGAACACTGAGACGCTTGGTTCGATCGAACTATAGAACTGCACCTCATGCTTTATGAATATGGTCGACGCACGGATTTCGTCATGGAGCATGGGATAGGACGCTAAGCGGGCATCTATCCCGACCATTGTACTATTGCTAATCTAAGGGACGTGAGGTAACAATGTCGGGCACCCTCGAGTCAGACAAAGAAACTGCCATGCATACATGGTGGGTGGGCTACGAGAGGTTTTCGTGTGCTACCTAGGCGCATTTCCCAACTGGGAGAACCCCACTTTTTGCTATTAAGTTGTTGATGGTTTCTAAACATCTCCATGTAGAGTCATGAGGGGATGTGTTAGACCTGGTTGGTCTTCTTGGGCAGATGGGAGTTGTTGGGGAGGGCAATTTTTATTACTGGCATGTTTGGGATGCTTCAGTGGGAGGGGGGAGGAAGGGAAGTGAGAGGAGTACACAAATCCTCTTTATCAGTGATACATAGTTATGCACACATGTGTTGTTATGTTGGTCTCAAAACACATGGGTCAGGTGGGAGACGTTTGGTTAAATGGCACAGGAGGATAGTCAAACCCTAAGAGTACTATCCTGGAATTTCCGGGGTCTTGGAGACCCGAGGAAGCGGAGACAGGTACTTGCCTATCTGGACAGGTAGCAGGTCCAAATAGCACTCTAGCAAGAAACACACATAGCACCGAGCATTACCATTACCTTTGCAAGTCGATGGGCGAGTTGCCGTGTTTTCTCATCCTACTCCTCTTATGCCCAGGGAACGGCCATACTTTTCAGTAAACGTACAAGATTTGAGAAGTTTGGAGTCCTAGAGGACTTGCAGGGGAGGTATCTTATACTATGGGGGGGGGGGGGGCCTGGGTCGGGACACGGTCACAATTGCTAACTGTTATGGGCCCAATGTGGATCGCCCAGAATGTTTCACAAATTTATGGGGTACATTTTTGGCGGTAGGATCGAACCCCATTATCTGGGGGGGTGATTTTAATGTTGCGCTTCATCCGCATGTGGATAGGTCCAATGCAGGTCCTCAACACTACACAAAAGCACAGGAAGCGGAAGGTGGGCTGGTGTATAGTTGGAGACACATGAACCCTCAACAACGAGAGGGCTCACACTTTACATCCCATAGAGAGACCTGGGCGCGTATAGATTATTGCTTGCTGACAAGAGGATTATGCCTGACCATTCGAAGTGTCGTGCATTTGGCTAGAACTTTCTCTGATCACTGCCCAGTTAAGGTCTCCCTTTCACCTCCGGGTATGATAGACCTCGACCGTGTTGGCGTGTACGATCCATGGCCTTGCTGGATATGATCTCCCGCACAGAGTTAGGAGACGAAATTAAAGACTTTTTTGTGCAGAATAAAGGATCTGTTGATACTATTGAGACGATATGGGAAGCATTCAAGGTCACGATTCGTCGGCATTGTATGTCTAAGAGATTTGGGGTTTTGCAGGATTTAAAAAACACGATATGGAGGTTGGAACGAGACCTGAAGGAGATGGAGAGGCGCATGGAGCGAGGGGAGGTGGGACAAGTGCAGAAGGAGTTTCGTGCACCTTTAACTGAATATGAGGATGCTGCACATAGGGAGGCAAAATGTCGGGGTAAATACTGGACAGCGTGTACATATGGGGAAGGTGAAAGGCCGGGGAAGGTGCTAGCCGCCATTACTAGGCAACCTCGCGGCAGCGCACAGGTTATAGAAATTCAGGAATCAGATGGGCCTTTACATCGAGACTCGCAGAGTATCCTGGAGGCATTCACTGCACACTATACTGCATTATACATGTCTCAGAGACGGGGGGATATTGACCTAGAAGAGTTCCTGGGGGATGTAGCGCTTGGGTGGCTTGGAGATACCCAGCGGAAATTTTTAAGTATCCCATTTGAACTCGATGAGATTAGGGAAGCTATTATGCAGCTTCAGAATGGAAAGGCGCCGGGGTCAGACGGCCTGCCGGCTGATTTCAATAAGACATACATTGATATCATGGCCCTGGTGCTGAAAGAGGTGTATGAGGAATCACTGGAAGTGGGCTTATTACCATCCTCAATGAGAGAGGCGATAGTCACTGCTGAAACCAGGGAAGTCTCCTGAATTGTGCGACTCGTATAGCCCGTTGTCTTTGATGAACTGTGACACAAAACATCTGGCGAAGGTCCTGGCCAATCGCCTGTCCATGTTGCTAGACAAGCTTGTATTGCCTGACCAGTCGGGATTTGTGCCTGGTAGGGCCACATCTCACAATCTTAGGACCCTTTTCTCGCTCATCCAGAATGTGGCGCCTGACTTTCCACTTGCCGCAGTCTTTTTAGATGCCACAAAGGCGTTCGACTCTGTAGAGTGGAACTATCTGTTTGGGGTGCTACAGCGGATGGGCTTCCCTGAGATGTGTATGGCCTGGCTCGAATTATTGTATCGCCTCCCCACTTCTAAAGTGTTAATAATGGATACTTGTCTAGTCCTCTTGTGATATTTAGAGGCACTCGGCAGCAGTGCCCATCGTCCCTGCTTCTTTTTGCTCTGGCAGTGGAGCCCTTGGCTTGTAGACTGCGACAATTACACCAGGATAAAGCGTTTTGCTGTTGTCTGCGACCCGTACTGGTGTCCATGTACGCAGACGATATCACGTTCTATGTAAGAAATCCACAACAAAATATTAACCCCATTTTGCGTGACTTTGTGAGATTCGGTTATCTGTTCGGAATAGGCATTAATTGGGGGAAATCTCAGGTTTTCCCGCTTAAACCAGCAGTATCGCGCTTCCCACTGGATTTTCCAATAGAGTGGTTTGAGTCAGAGCTGCGGTACCTCGGGATTCAAGTCACTAAAGACAGACAAAACTATACGTGCAAACTATGGCACGGCCATAACACGTCTAATTGCCAATGTCACATGCTGGATATCGCTGCCTCTTTCTCTTGCCAGTAGAGCCTCACTGTTCAAGATGGTTGTGCTTTCTCAGTTCCTTTACTTGTTCCTTAGTATCCCCTATACCCCGGGGCTGTTTTTCGTTAAGACATTGCGAACTGAACTACTCAGGCTGCTGTGGGGGGGGGGGGGGGGGGGGAGACAGGCGAGGCTTTGATGGTCGTTACTGACGAGGCCATATGACCAGGGAAGCTTCGACATCCTCGATTTTTTGTTATATTTTCTGAGTGCGCAGACGCACTACGCATACTATTGGGTGCACCCCCCTAGATATATGCCGCAAATAGCCGTGGCGGATTGGTTGGCTGAACCGATACCGCTAACTGGAGTGATGTATGGCCCGGGTAGCACGCGGATGGCATCCCCCACCACTGTATCAGGCACAGTGGATGCGTGACATCAGATCAAAGTGTTGCTTGATTCGCCTTTTCTTTACTCCCGGCGGCTTCCGTTGTCGGATCACCCAGACCTCTCACTCTTACAGGAAAAAGGCTTTCGGGAGCTTTGCAAACGTGTCAATGTAGCCACCTGGGGGGATTTCTTTCATGATGGGATGTTCCGGTCCATGGAGCACCTTTTTCAGGGAATACCAAAAACGCCTCTAGATATATTTCTTTACGTGCGTCTCAGACATGGGATGAGGTCAATACTCCCTGATTTCCCTCATGAGCCAGTAAACCTCCTCCCGCTTCACCAAATGTTAGGGTCTGTTGATGGGAAACATTTAGTGTCAGGCTTATACAATAGCATAAGAGAGAACAGACCAGGACTACGTAGTGGCTCCCGCACACTGGGGTGAGGAACTAGGGCGGGATATTACAGATGCTCAATGGCAATATTGTTGTAGGCAAACCGCACAGATAACGGCCAGCAGTAGGTTGCACATTATACATTACAAGTATATACGTAGGCTATATTATACACTGGCAAAGAAACTCAGGTTTAAACTGACTGACATGGACAGGTGTGACCGGTGCAGGAAATCGGGGGCAGGCTTTCTTCACCTGGCATGGGAGTGCCCAGCCATACGGGATTACTGGGAGCAAGTTTTGACAGCACTAGATAGCATGATAGGCAGTGTTTTACAAAGGGATCCATTACTCACTTTACTAGGGCATACAGCGCAGCTACCCACCTCACACAGAAAGTTTGTTGCATTATCATTACTTCTGGCTAAGCGGAGAGTGGCCTGTAGGTGGGGTAGGAGTTGAGCTCCGAAATTCAAGGAATGGATGGCTGACCTACTATACTGCCAGGAGCAAAATACTACCTATGCGGAGTTGCTACCATTACCCTCCAAGCCCAAGGATATTTCGGGGCCCCTCCAGGAGTATGTTCTATTGCAAGGTGATACGGAGCCTGATGGTGAATCTTCACATTCCACATAGGATTCTTGTTGTGGGAAACTAGGCAATGCAAGTATCCCGGACAAAGTTTGCTCATTTGTTTATCAATACCTCGGCTGTATAGCTATGTGCCAAGTGATGCTTATCCTGTGATCTATGATCTGCGATGCCATTACACGTTTTCCGAATGATATCATGTATGCTGGCCATGTAGGGGGGGGATTAATATGATGACGTACTGATTCACTGTGACAATGTTTGGCTGTATTCCAAGGAGAGATGTAATTTGAAAACTATAAATAAAAGTTAAAAAAATAAAATAAAAAAGTGTGTGAGGAAGACGTAATCAATGCAGGAGTAGGATATGTGAACGTGGAAGTAGAAAGAGTAGTCCAGTGTGTCAGGGGGCCTATAACGCCTATCGTCTACCAACGCCAGCTCCATGAGCTTGCATTTAAATTGTGCAGACATCGTACCTGCGCCCTGATAGGATGCTGTGCTGCAGTCTAACTCTGGGTCCCAAACTAGGTGGAAATTGACACCCTATATAATGTCTCCCACAACATCCGCAAGATGGTCCCTAAGTATGTCATGTATGTAGGGTCCTGTGTTTGGTTGGGGGTATAAATGTTGAGCAGTGTTAGAGGACATGTGCCCTGTACGACGATGTTTAAGTTAGAAAAATGCTCTTATCCTTGGAGGGCTGTAAAATAGTGGAATAAAAGCCTTCTTTGCACATAAAGGCTACTGCCAGTGTTTTGGTATGAGTTTGGGCCCAAAAGCAATGGGGGAACTTCAGGTGGGACATACTGCAGCGGTACTCCCACAGGAGGTGCGTCTCCTGGAAGAAGATAACATTCGGCTCCTGTTGGAGGTATCGCCACACTTGCTTACGCTTGTTAGGTGAGTTCAGGCCCAAATGCTAAATGAGAGTAGTTTAGTGTACTATGCAGTTCCCATAGCTGAGGTAGGTGGATGTAGCTGCTAAGCAATTGGGCTTACCTGAACTAATAAGCATCAAGACATAGGCAGGACGGCCTAGGAGGAGGGTCCTAACACCCCAAGAGGCAAGTGAGCACTGTACATCGGCCTCTTTGAGGATCTTATCAGTGGCAGTATGCGTTCGGGTGGCTAGGTGCATGGTGCTATATGGTTTACTATGTGTTAACACTAAGCCCGGACTGTGTAGCTGGTGGGGACCAGCTCCCCAAGAGACACATGACTGAAGCAAAACAAAGGAAAAAATAAAACAAACAACACAACAAACAGTGCCCAATAATGCAATCTGTGCCTAACAGAGATAGCCACTGATGAGCTCTAATCCCGTTAGAAGTGTCACCCTCCTGGGTTACGAATTGAGGTGAGCAAGCCGCAGGGAATGACTGCTTTCTAGACAGTATAAACTGAGTTAAATGGTCTAGCGTAGGGGCAGACAAGATCTAATAGCAAGTGTTATCCTCAAGATCCTCATGGTCTGCTTCAACTGGGGCCCAAGGCCCATGGATTGTCAATGATGAGTCACAATGGTGAATAGCTACTCAGTATGAAGAGGTGATGGTCATCTAGTGCTGAAGTCAGCCCAATGTGGAGGTGGTTAGGGAAGATTCCTCCTTTAGCTGAGTGATAATGTCTTGCTTAGCTTCTCAGACTCTATGCTCCCTTTTCAGCTTTTCGTGATGACGGGGTCGTACTGTGCGCCAAGTCATGTGCCATCTTTCCCCAGCTGTCGTTTGGAGCTGGGATGATTCTCTGCTGGTTGTATCATTGGGGATTTCCAACATTTTTTTCGCTTCAGCCAGAGAACGTAAGGACTGCTGCTTCCCCTTCCAGTGAAATGTAAGGAGAAAGGGGTGTCCCTGCTGTTAACAGATGTATAACTCCCTCAGTTTGTCAGTGACTGGCTTGAGAGATCTTGAAAGAGCTGGATGGCGTGGCCACAAAAAACAAAGTCTGCCTTCTCCCTGGATGTTCAAAGGATAGCTTCCTTTTCGGCGAAGATGTGGATTCTCGTGGGAATATCCGGCACAGCATCTGAGCGTCCCGGTGCCGGGGACACCCTCAATCAATCAGGGATTTGTAGAGTGCACTACTCACCTGTGAGGGTCTCAAGGTGCTGGTGGTGAGTGTGGGCAGCTCCATTAGGATCATTCGAAAAGCCAGGTCTTGAGGTCCTTCCTGAATGGGTGCAGGGTCGGGCTCCGTTGGAGGTGAAGGGGGTAGTTTGTTCCAGGTCTTGGCTGCGAGGTAGGAGAAGGATCTTCCACCTGCTCTGGTCCTGTAGAAGCATGGTTTGGTGGTTAGGGAGAGGTCAGCTGAGAGGAGGTTTCTCTTGGGGTTGTTGAAGGAGATTCGTTGTTGAGTTATTGGGGTCCGGTGTTGTGGACGGCCTTGTAGGCATGTGTGAGCAGCTTGAAAGTTATTCTTCTTTCGACAGGGAGCCAATGGAGGTCACAGAGGTGTTGGGTGATGTTGTTGTTCCGTGGTATATCAAGGATTAGTCTGGCTGCAGCGTTCTGGATGGTCTGGAGTTTTATGAGGAGTTTTTTGTTGATTCCGGCGTAGAGAACGTCGCAGTAGTCTTGTCTGCTGTTGATGAGTGCGTGAGGAATGGTTTTCCTAGAGTCAGGGGGATCCAGTTGAACATCTTGCATAGTATGCGGAGGGTGTTGAAGCAAGCATGCTGAGGAGACGACGTTGATCTGGCGATTCATGGCGAGTTCAGTATGATGCCGAGGTTGTGTGCATGGTCTGTTGGGGTGGGTGTGTCTCCTAGGGCGGGGGGCCACTAGGTATCGTCCTATGCAGAGGGGTTGGAGCTGAGAATGAGGACTTCTGTTCAGGGCTGCGGGGAGGTCTCCATATTGTATTGTATCATCTGTAGGAGCTCATCTGTGAAGGCCATGATGTTGTCACCTTCAGTGCCCCTGGGGACCCCTCAGATGAGGATGTTGGTGTGGCGACCTCTGTTTTCAAAATATACCTGATGGGCTTGCAGTTATACCGGTTGTTCTTCTAGCGTTGCCACCATACGCCATAGCATTTCTTTATCTTCTGCTCTGGAATCAGCCATTTGTTCCAAGTCGTCCACTTGTGTCCCTATTTCAGAGATGTCACGATGTATGTCCTGGAGGCAGGACTTGGAGTTTGCTTTGAGAGGTCCTATTTCCGAATGTATGTCCTTAAGGAATTGTTCCATTTAGTCCTGGGAGATGGGTATGGGAGCTGACACCGCCGACCGCTGCTGGTGGGGTGCTCTCCTTAGAGTCCATATCTGCTGTCAAGGCTTTCTGCCTGAGAGAGAGAGATCACTGAGCTTTCCTTAGCAGGCTGTAGACGTGGCATAGTGCATTAGCTTGACCAAAAGGGTGTTAGGCTCCAGCGGTGTGATGGGGTGGCTGTCTACATCTCACTTTACCACATGCACTTCGCAAGTGCTACAGAATACAGTGCAGTCGGTTGCCAGGGCACAAATAGTAGAGACAAGCACTGAGTCCCATGCAAGTAGGTAGGAAAGGGAGGTGAGTCACAGGGATAGTCGTATGTTTAGTGGCAATGCACATGCTTAAGGCTCCTGGCCTCAGTTCAGAGTCTGCTTAGCCCCAGGGGGTCTCCACCAGGTTTAGCCCTTCACACAAGCTCCCGCATTTTCAAGTAAGTTCCGGGGTTAGGTGAGGACCACACACCCCTATTAGCCCCCCCATCTGCCCCTGGCTCACCGTAATGGGCGAGCCCGCAATAGCCCAGGTGAAGCTCTGTCCTTGTGTGCTGGGTAGGGGCGGGGCAGGGCTAATGGCACAGGTCCTGAGGTTGTGCTCGGGAGTTGTTATTCCTCATTACTGTATTACTTCATTTTTGTGATTTTCTGAGGTGAAGGGCGGGGCCGGGCGACACGACTGAGGGCCCTCCTCCGCTTATCTTCTTTTCCTCTTTCTTTCTTATCTATATTTCGGGTCTCTATTAGGGCGACAGGCACGCTGCTGGGGGGGTAGGCCATGGCCTTCTGCGGGTGTGCAGGGTGGGGGGTTGGGGGATGGGTGTTTGATCGGCATTTGTTTCTATGGCCCTTTAGTCTTTCTTCTCTTTTTAGGGTCGTCATCATTCATGCTCTCTGCAATATGTTTGGTGTTGAGGGGCGGGAGTTCGACTCGCTACACACTGGGGTTGTGCCTGCATTTCTCCTATTTTGTGCATCCTACCCCCCGATATTTCCTTCGTACCAGTACTGTTTGTAGATATCCTGATTCGAGCGCAGTATTGTAGGACTGGGTACGACTGTGCGACAACCCCTCTTTAGTTCCTTATTTAAAAACGAACCTCTTCAATCCTGATTTCAAGTTGTTGCATCTGTTAACAAGATATGTTCTGGTATTTTATGACCCTGGATTTCGAACTGCTATAACTTCACATATTGCTTGCTGTACTCTCGCTCTGTTTAGCGGCTGGCCGGGATGGTTTTAGGCCCATACTTGTAACTGCTTGTACTACAAATAAAGGTTCAATAAAAAAAATAAAAAATAAAAAAAGCATATTTATTGCTTCTTTACGATCTGAATTCCAGCATGGATATTCTGGGGGTACTGCAGCACCCCACGTACCCTTACTTCCAGCGCCTCTGACTGGGGATGTTTAAAAAAAGATATGGTGACAGTTTGATTAGGGCATTAGTCTCACTGCAGCATGTACTGTTAAAGCGTATTTGAGAACTGTCCAAAGCACGAGGTGGAGTCACGAACCTCAACGCAAAAATAGTTTCAACATCAGACGGTTCTGTCTATTTAACGTGAAGCATGTTGCTATGATATTGTGCAGCGCAACCATGGCTTCAGAATAGAATCCTCAAATTAATCCATTGGCACGTGGAAAGCAATATCAAAGAACACTGTACATGAGCCCATAATACATGTCAGCTGAACTATCCTGGGAGTAGCCGCTGATTAAAGCGCTTCCATTGCACATTATTAGTGGAATTGTGTCTGAACATTTATTACAGGAATTGTGTCTACATAAATGTTAAGACTGATCACTGTGACTATTTTTATTTTTTTAGTTTATTGTATGGCCACTTTTATACAAAGGTGTCTACCATAATACTTTAGTTTCTTACTTTCCTTTCATTTCTAGGGCAACATAAGGATGAGATCTCTGGAATACAGATTGTGCCATTGTTTAACTTACCCCGAGGGAACCCACAATAAATGAAATCTTTGGCATGTTTCTAAGCTATGTAGAGGTTCTAGAAGGGGAGGATTGTCCATATCAGAGGAAACGATGTCTCCTCTCAAAAGTGTGGTGGAGTAGGATTAAGACAATGTAAATTACTAATTTCTTAGCAAAATGCAACCAATTTCAATCGTTTTGACAATGTGATGAAATAATTAGATCTAAGATACCGTAAGAAAATAAATACTGTGATGGAAAAATTCATATTTTACTTGAGGAAACAAGAAAGTGGAGAGAACATAGACAAATGCATGGCTGTTTTAAGATTTTTGGTTGACACTTGTCACTTTGACAAATAAACCATAATCAAGTTCTAAGAGACCAAGTATTTATGAAAACTAATGGTAAAATAATACCAGAAAGATTGTAAGGTATTCCAAACTTGACTTTATGTTTTAAATCTTTTTATTGTATTTTGAAAAGACAAATAATACAATAGCTGCCACCTACATTCACCAACCGGTGGGGGTCATTCATATTAACTAGAGTTAAAGGCATAGAAAGAAGAAAGTGGGAAAGAAGGGGAAGGGCAAGGAGATCAATTCCCTATGTATGTGTGTGCAGTGGGCCAGGAAAGCGGGTATGGCCAGTTGTTATCCTCATTCCCGTGAGGGTGGGGCCTACTGAGACAGAGCACTCTGAGATACTTCGGGCAGGTGAGTTCCATGAATTAGTTGGACAAGAATTCTATGGTGGTGCCCCGTGTTTTGTGGAATTTAGGGAGGGAGTGTGTAATGCCTGTCTAGCCAATAATGCCTGCTTGGCCGCTCCCAGAGCCAGCAGGATTGCTCTGCCACGGCAAGATCTAAGAGGATACATCAGGGCATTAGGAAACCCAAGGAGTATGTATGAGGGTAGCTTGGGTAAATCTGTGTGGTATATGTCGTCTATGTCTCGAAGAATGATAATTTTCCTAGCTAACGTAACGGAAAGTTTCAATTCTGTTAACGACTCAGAGGCGAGGATTATGTCTTCTTTCTTCACTTTTATTCAATAGCAGCTCATTAAAAGGTTAACAAACTACATTTCCCATGAAACCCTACAGAAAGGTAGTAAAGAAAAAACACATGCCAACAGCCAGTCAAGTCCCAGTAACAGTGACCAATCAGGGGCCTCCAAGCCCAACATAGTCCTTCGTCAGTGTCCCTTCGCCCACTTTATTTGCGCGAAGGCAGCCATCGGATCACCTTCATGCATCCTGTTTGTTAGCATCAAGTCTTGCAAAGACAGAGATGTATTACCACTTGCGCTTCAACTGAACCAGCCTGCAAGATAAACAGCAACGCAGATATAGCACTACAGGCCACACTAACCAATGCAACCCCATATATGTAAACAAGAATATTTACTGAAGTACGGGGGGTTGACTCTTCTTGGACCCTAGGTGGAGAAGTGTGGCTCACCGGTTAGATGAGGCTGACCCGGACGCAGAGGTCAGACCTGGGATCAGGGTTCAATCCCCGACGTGGCAGGGTCTTGAGCTCAAAATGTCCACGGACTCGATAATTCTCGCCTCGGTGCCTACTACAATCATGGGTTCACACTCTGCAACTCTGGGCAATAGCTTGCTTAATCTCCACTACGGCCCCACCGCGATGTTATGCCTGGCTTTCACCTTGGGGATGCCCAGTAGGGGTTATCTTGCAGGGAAAAGCCAGGACGGGTTCCTAAAGCAAGCGCGTTGAGACCTAACGGTGAAAGGCGCTATATAAGAACGTATGATTTACGATTTAGGATGGGATAATCCTTGCCTCCGAGTCCTTATTAGAATTGAAACTTTCTGTTACATTAGCTAGGTTTTTCATTCTATGTCAGGACTGGAGGCGAGGATTATGCTAGTTCAAAGCTTGCTCACAACGAGGTGAGCCATGTTCAGCACCAGCTTGAAATACAATCTCTTAAACGTGGAGTCCGAAGACCAGTCTGCGGCATTGAGGATATCCTCTAAGCGGGCACCCAAGCCAAATGCCTTAGAAAGCCATCGCCCCTCGAGCTGCATGAGCTCCGAAATGAGGAAGGTTGATGCTTGCCTCCTGCATCACCCATCTGACCCATCTAGCAATAGTCGACAACAACACCGCCTTAAAGGGCTTCCTGAGTGCTATGAGCAATTGACGTTCTCCCGGAGAGCACAACTCGTCCTTCATCTCTTCATATGCTTTGAGGCATCTGACAACAAACAATTTGGGAGAATCCGGAAATTTCGGATAAGAAATCACCCTGGTATGACATTTTGTGTGTCTGAGAAGGGTGAAGGTCACTCCATCAGGAGTAAATATCTTGCTAGTGATGTCCAAAGCCCTGATGTCTGAAATACGCCTGCAGGATATGAGGCAGAGGAGCATGGATAATTTTGGGGAAAGTTCCTTTCTGGAGAAATAATGGTTTGGTTGCCAAGACAGAAATAGGTTGAGGACTTGGTTCACGTCCCAAAGTGTCGAGTAAAGAGGCTCAGCGGGTAAAGAGAGTCGAATACCCCGTACCAATCTGCAAACCATCGGGTGTTCACCCATAGCCATGTCATTATTTGGCACATGCCCAGACGAGATGGCAGAACAAAAGGTGTTTATTGACCTGTATGTCGCCATGCCATTGGTGGCAAATTGTGGCAAAGATTTCACGAAGTGTACAACGTCCGCGACCAAGGGATCAAAACCCCGTCGCAAGCACCAACTGGACCATCTGCCCCAAACGGATCTGTACCTCTTGACAGTGCTATCAGCCCAAGCCTTAGAGATGAAGCATTCAGCTTCCTGCGAAAGGCCCGGGACTTCCCATTGTCCCCTGAAATCCGCCACGCCATGAGCCACAGTGAGCTATCCAACACCAGAGGATGTGGAACTTTATCTGGACCCAAGAGGAGGGTCGGAAAGTGGGGGAGTAGGATTGGAGAATCCCACGAAAGTTCCAGAAGAACTGGACACCAGACTTGCGATATTCAAAGGGGAGTTATCAGAACGATGTCCGCTCACTGTGTGCGGATCTGGGCTGTTGTTCTTGTGATCATCGCAAAGGGGAAAGCATGCCCCTTCTCCAAGCTCTAGTCCTGGAGGAATGCATCTGTGGCTTCCGCTGAGGGATCTGGCCTCCAGCTGAAAAACCGGGGCAGCTAGTGGTCCAATATTGAGGCAAACAGGTCCACTGAGAAGGGACCCCAGCGGTCTTTCAACATTGCGAAAATGTCCCAGTCGAGCATCCAGACACTGGAATCTCTGAAATTTCGTGAGTGAAAATCCGCCACCTGATTGTCGCGCCCTGTAAAGTACTCTGCAGTGACTGAAACCTGGCTTTTCAGGCAGTACTGCCAGAAACTTGCAGCTAGGTCTCAGAGGGCTTTGGATCTTGTCCCTCCTAGGTGCTTTATATACCGGACCGCTGAAATGTTGTCCATCTTGAGAAAGACACCTGACTGCACCGAGTCCCTCGTCCAACAGCGGACGGCGAAGGATCCCACCAGAAGTTCCAAACAATTGATATGCAACTTCTGTTCATTGGGAGACCACAATCTTCGCGTAGATAGGTTCCTGCACCGGGCGCCCCAGCCAAGCTTGGTGGCATCGGATTCTATAATCAGATCTGGTGCAGAACTGAAAATCGCACATCGGTTTCAGGCCTCCATGTGGTCCGGCCACCACTGGATCTCCTCCCGGCGTTGTTAGACAGGGAGACCTTGTGAGAGTAAGGGAAACCCTTGCGTAAGAAATATGCCTTTAAGCGCTGAAGAACCCAGTAATGGAGCAGGCCCGGGAAGATGGCCTGGATAGATGCAGAGAGGAGGCCAACCACCCGAGCTAGTTGCCTGAGAGATACCTGTTCTCTGGAAAGCAACGCCTCAGTCGGTGCCAAATCTTGGTCACTTTCCTGGAGGGAAGGCTCATGGTTTAAGAAGCAGAGTCTATTACGAATCCTAGGAAGGTAATGGACTGAGCGGGCACTGACAGAGATTTCTTCTCGTACACCA
Source organism: Lissotriton vulgaris (assembly GCF_964263255.1). Taxonomy (NCBI): domain Eukaryota; kingdom Metazoa; phylum Chordata; class Amphibia; order Caudata; family Salamandridae; genus Lissotriton; species Lissotriton vulgaris. Next base: position 1,655,669,043 of record NC_141695.1, on the reverse strand, counting down.
CAAATCCTAAACTCTGAAGCAAGTCCCCCGCCATCCGAAGATGGTCCGATAGCTGACGAGGACAAGAGTCCATCAGAAGGGGATCGTCCAGGTACAAGATCATCCGAATGTCTCGAGCTCTCAGGAACTCCACCACTGGCTTGAGGACGTTGGTGAAACACCAGGGAGCCAAGGAAAGGCTGAATTGAAGAGCGGAGAACTCGCAAGTTTGATGGCGCAAGGGAAACTGGAGGAAGTGCCTGTGTGGAGGAAAGGTTGGGATTACCAAGTAGGCATCCTTAAGGTATAACCGAACCATCCAATCTTGAGGCCGCAAGACATCCCGGAGGAGATGGATGCCCTCCATCTTGAAGTGGTGGTAAACCAACCACTCGTTGAAATAGCTTAGATTTATGACCCGCCTCCGGCCACCGTAGGTCTTGTCAACCAAAAATATATTGCTTAAGAAGCCCCGTAGGTGAGGGGATGATGCCCTTGTGGAGGAGGGATGCGACTTCCTCGTCCACAAGGGCGGCCTCTTGTAGTGAAAATTGTATTGGCCTGGGTCTGGAAAGCTGAACACTATGCTGAACCCTTGCACCATCTGCAGTACCCACACTTCTCGCGTGATGGAAATCCAGACCTGGGAAAAATTTGCCAGCTGCTTCCCTATTTTTAGATGGGAAGAAGGGAGAAAACACCAGGACTTGAGGTGGTTGCGCCTGCTCTGAAGCCTCTACCCTTGCCACGACGGCCTCTCGTTGCGGAGAAATTCCCGAAATGGGACTGATCCTGGTACTGCTTGGAGCCTTGTCCCCTTTGCGCACTTGGTGAGGATGATGACTGTGAAAAACACGAGGGAATACTCTTTTTATTGTGGTCTGTGCTTTATCTAATGAAGTGAAAGTATTTACAAACTTTCCGAGCTCTTTCACAAAAGGCTCGCCAAGGAGAATTCCCTGGGCAACGGCGCCCGCCTCCGAGTCCACCAGATCCCCCAATTTCGGGTCAACTTTAATTAGCAGGGAGTGGCGGCGCACGGTGGAAAGGGCGCAATTCGCATTGCCCAAAAATATAATGGCCCTCTGGGCCCATCCTGAGAGAGTTTCTGGGGAAATCATAGAGCTGGATTCTTTGGCCTCTTGGGCCATGTCTAGGATTTTCGTAATGGGGCCCAGGGCATCCAGGAGCGTATCCTGACATTCCCTCCGTGATCTGTAGATCCCTTTCTTAGGATCCCTAATTAATTTCTGTAAAAAGGTGGCCATGCGGGGGTCAATCTCTGGGGTAAGGGCCACTTCCACCTCCAGGGACGGGCGGGGGCACTCCGCCCGGAGGCAATTGCGGGCCTCCTTCTCAAGCGGTCTACTTATGCGCCCGCCACATAGCTAGCTACCTTATCGGCCGGGGCCTACTCTGAGGAGCGTGGGTGGACGATGTTGCTGGGTTGAGCATGTCTGATGTGCTCTGAGGGGCCTGAGAAGGACAGGATGCAAGGTCTGGATGGACCCGGTTCCTCATCTGCGTCTACTGCTGCCTTAGGATCAGTGTGAGGGTCAACTAGCGGAGGAGGGAGTGGATTCCCTCCTGGGAGGGTAGGTTGACTATCCCAAAAGCTTGTTTCAATCTGGCAAAAGTGTCCAGATCCACTCCAGAATCTCTGGATCGTTTAGAAGGCGGAGAGCCCTGGGTTCCTGGGCCCTCTGGGCTGCTGGCGTGTTAGGGACTTGATGTGTAAGCCTATCAAAGGCCTGAGCGATATGGCGGGAGAACCTCTCCTCTAAAGGAGTAATGGCTTTCTCCACTGCTCGATATATAGAGGTGTTGACAGCCTCATAAAAAGCGTCACCCCAGGGGAGGTGAGCCAAAGGGTCCTCCTCTTCGTACTCATTGTGATATTCCATAAACTGTTTAATTGGAGGTCAGGGACCTAATTCATAGGCGTCTGGGAATCAGCACATCTGGCCTTACGATAGGGACCACAATCTTTGAGGGGCTGGGTGTCAGCTTAAAATATTTAAGCAGATTCTCCACGAATTTAATGGGGTTCTATCCCCATGGACACAATAAGGCTGCTGGAAGGAAATATAAAGGGGGCAAAATCATCCCTATAGCAAGGGAGCTGGTCTGGGTAGTTTCCCAAAGAAGGCCTTCAGGCCAGATACAGACCCAACAGGGCATTCAGAAAAAAGCCAATACCGACTCTGTTCCCCACGTTAGCATCACTCAAAGGGAACAGAGCGTTACATTTCAAACCAAGTGGTTGGCTGCGCTAATAGAAGCCCGACCGCATACGGACCCAGACGGACGTCTCCCTCAGACTGGATCGCTTCAGGAATGCATGAGCGCTGCATGAACTCCCAAGAATGCGAAGAATGCAAGTAGAGCGTCGCACTCCGCGCCTCCTCCCACGCCCTCTAGTGGCGGGAGGTCCCCAGAGACGAGCGATAACACCAGCACGCACCGCGTAGGAGCAAGAACCCCCCCTGCGGTGTCACAACAACAAAAGGCGATCAGGGAAATGAACACGAAGAAAACAAAATTTCAAATAAGGAGCAGCAAACGTGACGAACCACGCGAGCGTTGTAACATCACAATTATTTACACCGCAATGAAAACTACGCAAAGCAAGCGTCAATTATATACATAAAGCGAAACATAAAATATTAATTCAATCCCATATCAAGTAACACCAAACAGTAAATCAACTAAAGATTACTTAACTGGCTGCGTAGCAGCGAAGAAAGAGGGCGAAGGGACGCTGACAGAGGACTATGTTGGGCTCGGAGGCCCCTGATTGGACACCGTTACTGGGACTTGATTGGCTGTTGCCATGTGTTTTTTCTTTACTACCTTTCCCTAGGGTCTCCTGGGAAATGTAGTTTTCTAACTTTTTAATGAGCTATTGAATAATAGTGAAGAAAGAAGGCATAATCCTCGCCTCCAGTCCTGACATAGAATTACCTCCCAAAATTCCTTTATGTTCGGGCATGACCAAAGAATATGAGTGAGCGTGCCTGGTTGACCACATTGGCGCCAGCATTACCCATTCCCTCCTGGTTTCCATTTGATTATCCTTCCCGGTGTGTAATATCAATAATGTGCAATTTTTACAAACATCTCTTTGCCCGCTGTACTGCATGAAGATGTTCTGGCCCTGTGTACAATATCGCACCATTCCCTGGGGGAGAACTCGTACTCCATTTCAGATTCCCACCTACGCTGCGCAGGAGATTTACTGTACTGCCTGGGGGTATTTAAAAAGGTGTATATGTCTGACAGCAGCCATTTGTCTGACGTTCTAGTAATGTACCATTTCTCGAACTTTGTTAAAATGTGACCAGCATGGGAGCATATCTGTGGCTGGGTTACCCAATGGCAAAGAGCCAGATACTGCCAGTACACCTTCTGGGGTATCCCGAAGCCTCGGTGAGGCGAGTGAACTCCATTGCCCCGTTCTCGTCAAAGAGGTCACCAATGCATTTACAGTTGGCCTCTTGCCAATGGAGATAGCCATTCCCTGTGTGTGCCAGTGGAAATTCAGGGTTGCCTATACATGGGGTCAGAGGAGACCCTGGAGTTGAGAGGCCCTATGGCACCTGTACCCTGCCCCACACCCCCAGGGTGGCCCTTAAAACCGGTGACACATATACTCCGCAGGGGCGGTGCTTTCGGGGGAGCCACGGGACCTTCCAGATGAGCATGCCTGCTATTGAGCGGTCTATAAAACACCAATGCTTCTCTGACTCCAGTTTGTACCACTCAAGCATGTATCTAAGTTGTGCCGCTTGAAAGTAACGTTCCAAACACGGGACCCCAATCCCCGACTTCCTGCTTCAAATATGTCAAATGCCGGGCCAATCTCGCTTTCATACCTCCCCATACAAAGTTGCTAATAAGGTGTTGCATCTGTGATAGCATGTTGGAAGGCAGTCTGAGCGGCAGCATCTGCATCACATACAGGATCCGCGGGGCAATAGTCATTTTAACGGGAGCTAATCTGCCCAGCCAGGACAAGGTGTGCCTCTTCCAGTTCGCTCCTAACCCGGGCCAGCGGGTTAGAATAGTTCACTTGTGCCATTTTAACCAGAGTGGGGAACATCTGCAAACCCAAGTACTGGACGCCCTCTGTCGCCCACTTGAATAGAAACTGTGTTGTTAGGGCCTGTCGTTCTGCTTGAGAGAGGATCAGGCACAGAGCCTGAGTTTTATGGATGTTGACTTTAAAGCCCAATGCTAGACTGAATAGCTCCAGTTCCTCCATTAAGGGGGTTAATGAGATTGCCGGCTGAGTTAAAAATAGGACCACGTCATCTGCGTATAATGAAATCTTATGCTCCCTATTCCCAATTCTGATCCCTGATACCCTCGGTTTTTGAACCTTCTCACCAAACAGCTCCATATATAAGGCAAAAAGCAGGGGCGCCAGTGGGCACCCCTGTCGCGTAACTCTCCGAATTCTAAATGGGCAGGATGTTACACCATTAACCCTAATCCGCTCCTGTGGATCCGTATAAATGCAGTCCACCCATTTCAAAAAGCGGTCTCCAGCTCCAAATTTGCATAATGTTTGTTGCAAATACGGCTAGTGAACCCGGTCATATGCCTTCTCTGCATCGATCGAAAGAAGCACCGTGGCCGTCTGAGTACGTTGGGTTTTATCCAACAAGTGACACATCCGACGAGTCCGGTCACTTCAGTTGCGTTCCGGGATAAATCCTGACTGATCGGGATCAATCAACCCTTGCATGTGTGGCGCAAATCGGGCAGCCAGGATGCTCATGAAAATCTTTAGGTCGACATTTAATAACGAGATGGGACGGTAAGAGACAGTCTGTTGGGTCTTTACCGGGTTTAGGAATCACAACAACTTCGGCCATGGTCATAGTCGGAGTCACTCTGCCAGTGTCACTAAAAGAGTTAAATAAGCGAACTAGTACAGGGGCCAAGTTTTGGGCAAAGGATTTATAAAAATCGGTTGGGAAACCGTCCTCCCCTTGTGCTTTCCTGAGGTGAGGCCCGCTATGGCCTTAAGAATCTCTTCTATGTGAACGTCCGCATCCAGATTAGTTGCCTCCAGTTGTGGGAAGGACGTCACTGGGACATCCTTCATATAGTGTCTGGCCGCTTCTGGGTCTAAATCGTCTGCACTGTATAGCTCAGTGTAAAAGGACTCAAACCTGTCCGCTATGTCTCCATCTGAACGTAAAACCTCACCCTGAGGGCTTCTAATTTCCCTAATACGTCTAGCGGTCATCTGTGCTCGAAGCAGAGTCGCAAGGAGTTCTTTGTTACCTCCAGCGTAGTAAAGCTGTTTGGTCCGTAGAAGCGAGTATTCTGCTTTCTCGTAATCAAGGGCTTTCAGCTGCTTTCTAGCAGCATTATGCTGTCTCCTGATCTGAATGGTTCCCGTTCTACGATGGACCCCCTCCACTTCCTTTACTTGCTATTCAAGGTGTTCCCTTTTCTCTTTTCTATCTTTTTTAACTCCTGCTGCTATCGCTATAAATCGCCCTCTGATGAAGGCTTTAAGTGCGTCCCATAGAGTGGCGATCGAGGATACACTGTCATCGTTAGTCTCAATGTACGCCTTAATTGTTCCCAGTATAACTTTACTGTTGGCATCGTATTTGAGCAGTTTATGATTAAGCCTCCACTGTTTGTGGCCCCGGGGGACCCCCTGGATGCATAATTTCAGTCTGATTGGAGAATGATCCGATAGAGCTGCAGTCCCTATCGGGCCTTCACTGGTGTCCCTAGTAACTCTCGGGGACGTTAAGAACCAGTGAATATGGGCATAGGTTGGGTGAGCCGCTGAAAAACATGTGTATTCCCTAGATGTTGGATTCATCATCCTCCACACGTCCGTCAAACACAAGTCTGCCAATTTCTGCCTCGTAGAGTCGGAAAGTGCCCCAGAGTGACCCTGTTTTTGTATGGATTGATCCAATTGTGCGTCATGTGCTATATTAAAATCCCCTCCTAAAACTAGATCTTCATCTTGGGACTCCAGGATAGCATTCAAGGTGTCACTGAGGAACATCTCCTGGCGCTTGTTTGGGCTGTATATGGATGGGATGGTGTATGTGTGGTTTCCAACTACTACCCTCACGGCTAAAGCTCTGCCCGGCACATCAGCCTGTACGCCTACCACCTTGCCTGGGAAATGTGTAGCGAACAGGACTGCTACCCTAGCTTTCTTATCTCCCGAGGATGAAAAAATATTGCCTGTCGAACCACCTGGAGCGAAGGCTTTTCCAGTCTGTTCGCAGTAGGTGAGTCTCTTGTAGCAGGCAGATATCACTACCAGTTTCCGGCAGGAGTCCTAACAGCGTCCGTCTCTTCACCGGGGTGTTGAGGCCTCTGACATTGAGGCTCAAAATGCTTACTTTAATTGTCATTGAAAGGAAGGGGTGGGCCCTTAGGGGACGGAGGGTAGGTAGGGCCACAATAATAATGTAAAACAAGGGGATTGTACCTATGCCTCCGGGATGTATTACTAAATCACTCAGTAAGACAATAGATAAAGCTAAATGAATTAGTTTTACCAAGACAATTTATTTTGTCAGTATCTTTAGAATCAGTTTTTTAGATGATTATTTTTTAGGCAAGAGAATCAACATTATCAACTCAACCTCTAGCGACTGAATTTTCACAAAAGACTAATATACAAATAACATACAAAAAACATTGAATTAATCATCAATAGACCTTAACAAAAAAGGACTAATGTACATGTGACATACAAAGAACATTAAATCAACATATATCATTTCATTCCAATTATCAAAAAACAGTTAATCATGGACAGAAAGAGTTTGCCAATATTAAATATGCATTCAGTTTCCACAATGTGGTGCACTATTTCTTTTTAGAACCACATGAGTCAAAGTTTAAACATTCCTTTTAAACTTGAACATTCATATTAAATGTATTAACAAGAATTTTATGCGAACTAGTGCCGTAGCCGACGCGTTTCGAGTCCTGTTAAGAAAGTCACAGGGCTCTCATCAGGGCATCATTAAATGGATTCCACGGGGAACTGTTATCAATGAAAAAAATGAAGGATCTATGTTTAGTAAGGGTTCCTCCAAATCCATTAAAAACCAACAACACTAAGCTAAAAAAGCATCCACTGGATGCATCGTACCTGATTGAGGGCTTGAGTGCGACCTTTTATTAATAGTAGTGTGGCCGCCACTGTGTGTCTCACACTGCAACAGAGAAGGAATATATTCAAATGATTGTCCTTTAAAAGAAGGTGCCCGCACGCACGCCGTGCTACAAAATAGGAAGTGAAATTACCTTAAGTGAAAGCTTCAAGGATGGTCTCTTGTCAAGGCATTGTTTATTGTTCCAAGGTGACCTAAAGTGTGGATAAACGCTTTTATCAGTGTCCGCCTACGTATATTTGTGCAATACCTTTGCATTACTTATGAGAAAAACATGGGGGTACTCACAAGTCTTCTCTATTCAGAAGCCAAACAGTCCACCGCAACCTTGCGTGAGGTACTGTGCTTAACCCCTTGGCTGCTGGCCCGTTTCCGCCGCTGTGCGGTAAACAAATGAACAGGGGCGGGCCATGACGAACCCCAGCCGTCATCAGCACACGAGCACCGTAGTGCATGACGGCTGGGGTTCGTCATCAGCATGCAAGGGGTTAAAGTTGGTTCTGCAATGTAAAGTTTGCGAAATGAACCCGGGTCACAAACGTGCTGCCTGAATCAAAAGTTGCATTACATTTAAAACCTTTTTTAACGCGGCGCCTGCCGCTTTTAATATATCAAGTTTGTCATACTCACATTTTATAATAACTCTGAGGGCTAAACAGCCCACCGCAATCGAGCGTGTGGCGCTGTGAGTAGGAATTATGTCTGTAAAGGTAAACGAACACAGAATCAGTGTTCATGCTTAATGTGGCAAAATTTAACCAAGCGCCCAAAGCAGGGCAGCGCGCTGTTCGCGATCTTACCTTCTTTGGTTCAAAAAGAATCTTTCTGTTTTCTCTCATTGAATGAGCACGAAGCAAAGTGGAGACAAACACTAAAGATTTCAAAAAACGGAGGTTTGGTCACATGGTAGTGATCAGCCAATCAGGTGTATTCAGGGCCCGGTGAATACAACACAGGCCTTCTGGGGCATGTAGTCCCAAAATGTATTATGGAAAAAATTTATAATGAAGAACTTTAAATGTGCTGAATGATTTTTGCAGCACATAGCGTGTGTGTAGGTCACCCTAACAGCAGGTGACCTACACGCACGCTATGTGCTGCAAAAATCGTGCTTGGAGTAAATACCCCGTATGTGTTTTTTTAGTAATTGAACTGAAGGGAGAAAGGACCACGCTCACCTATGGCGGCTGCGTTACTGATTTTAAAGTCCTCTTGGCTGGTATGAGAGGCAAGGCTACTTGAAGGGTAATAATAATAATTACCCAATACAGCATGGCTGTTTGACAGTGCATTAATATCTATGTCCATAGTATAAAGGTAGACAGCAGGTAACCTCATGTATATTTGTTTATATTACAGCACCGGAGATACAGTGTCTCTTGCAGTGGCATTTAAATTGAGTTGCCCTGAGGAAATTGCCTGATAAAAACCAAGGCAATGAAACATGTCGGCTGTAAGCAGGGTGTGAATCGATAGGTAGTATTCACACTCTCCTTTTTTATGTTTATGTGTTTACTGTTTGCAACAACGATAGGAACGTGAATAAAGTTTATTGTCCTGGTTGCACGATAACTTGTATGTTAAGTGTTTTATGTTGTAAGTTTTTGTCACATATAAGTTGTGTTCACTGCACCATTCGCTGTCCTTTTACTTTGGGTTTGAGACACGTTTACGTTAATGCTTGAAGGCACCAATGATGAGAACAGGGCCATCCTGGTGAGTACCAACCAGGGGTCCCATTGGTGGTGCGCCCGTGAGGTGCCTTCTCGCTATTCACACATTTTTTGTCTTTCAAAGTAATTGTCAGTCTCGTGTTGTCTTAAATGTATAGAGCAGAGAGGTTGTTTTTTTAAAGAGGCAATAGACTGAGACATTGGGACTATATCTATATTAATGAGATCCCCTGGAGTGATTGTTTCTTTTCCATTGATGTCTACAGACCAATAGATAAATATTGCCACGAGAACTAGGATTTGGTTTGTTTAATGACTTTTGAGTGGAGGGCATCCTAGTTTTTGTCTTTCCCTCTAGACTCCTAATTTTTTTGTGTGTGTGTTGTATTCACCGGGCCCTGAATACACCTGATTGGCTGATCACTACCATGTGACCAAACCTCCGTTTTTTGAAATCTTTAGTGTTTGTCTCCACTTTGCTTCGTGCTCATTCAATGAGAGAAAACAGAAAGATTCTTTTTGAACCAAAGAAGGTAAGATCGCGAACAGCGCGCTGCCCTGCTTTGGGCGCTTGGTTAAATTTCGCCACATTAAGCATGAACACTGATTCTGTGTTCGTTTACCTTTACAGACATAATTCCTACTCACAGCGCAACACGCTCGATTGCGGTGGGCTGTTCAGCCCTCAGAGTTATTATAAAATGTGAGTATGACAAACTTGATATATTAAAAGCGGCAGGCGCCGCGTTAAAAAAGGTTTTAAATGTAATGCAACTTTTGATTCAGGCAGCACGTTTGTGACCCGGGTTCATTTCGCAAACTTTACATTGCAGAACCAACTTTAAGCACAGTACCTCACGCAAGGTTGCGGTGGATTGTTTGGCTTCTGAATAGAGAAGACTTGTGAGTACCCCCATGTTTTTCTCATAAGTAATGCAAAGGTATTGCACAAATATACGTAGGCGGACACTGATAAAAGCGTTTATCCACACTTTAGGTCACCTTGGAACAATAAACAATGCCTTGACAAGAGACCATCCTTGAGGCTTTCACTTAAGGTAATTTCACTTCCTATTTTGTAGCACGGCGTGCGTGCGGGCACCTTCTTTTAAAGGACAATCATTTGAATATATTCCTTCTCTGTTGCAGTGTGAGACACACAGTGGCGGCCACACTACTATTAATAAAAGGTCGCACTCAAGCCCTCAATCAGGTACGATGCATCCAGTGGATGCTTTTTTAGCTTAGTGTTGTTGGTTTTTAATGGATTTGGAGGAACCCTTACTAAACATAGATCCTTCATTTGTTTCATTGATAACAGTTCCCCGTGGAATCCATTTAATGCTGCCCTGATGAGAGCCCTGTGACTTTCTTAACAGGACTCGAAACGCGTCGGCTACGGCACTAGTTCGCATAAAATTCTTGTTAATACATTTAATATGAATGTTCAAGTTTAAAAGGAATGTTTAAACTTTGACTCATGTGGTTCTAAAAAGAAATAGTGCACCACATTGTGGAAACTGAATGCATATTTAATATTGGCAAACTCTCTCTGTCCATGATTAACTGTTTTTTGATAATTGGAATGAAATGATATATGTTGATTTAATGTTCTTTGTATGTCACATGTACATTAGTCCTTTTTTGTTAAGGTCTATTGATGATTATTTCAATGTTTTTGTATGTTATTTGTATATTAGTCTTTTGTGAAAATTCAGTCGCTAGAGGTTGAGTTGATAATGTTGATTCTCTTGCCTAAAAAATAATCATCTAAAAAACTGATTCTAAAGATACTGACAAAATAAATTGTCTTGGTAAAACTAATTCATTTAGCTTTATCTATTGTCTTACTGAGTGATTTAGTAATACATCCCGGAGGCATAGGTACAATCCCCTTGTTTTACAATACTTTAATTGTCAGGTTCCACTGTTTTGCGCCTGCCTAAAGTCCCATAAACTACATTTCCCATGTTTCCTTCCGAGCTCCTCAGGAAGTACTTCTACGAGAGAGACACGCTTCCGGGTGCGTGTTATTCTGGATCTCCATTCCCGGCGTGAGAGCGGCTGCTCTGCACGCCAATTCCTGGTTCCGGTTCTGGCTCCCGGCATTCGTGGAGCAACGGAGTATTTGCTGCGCAGGGAAAAGTTCTCTTGTTTTCCCTCGCGCTACTAACTCCCTTCCCCGGAGATGAACCGGTTTGTTCCTCGCCGTAAGGTAAACATTGCTGCTATCCTCTGGCCGCGTCTTGCGGTAATCCTGTGTTGCAGTGGTTGAACTGCTTCCTATTGTGTGAATCCGACTTCAATCTGTGTTATTATTTCATGGGATCTGCTAAAGTTGTGTTGGTTCATTACTATTGCGGAGCACGGTGGCGGTCGAAACCACGTGTTACCGTAATCATTGAAGGGCATACTATTGAACTCCATAGCGGAGCGCAGTAGTGAGGATAACTACGCGCTGCCGTTATATTTCTTTGCATTCATTGTTTGGATTTAGTACAGAACTCTGTGGTGGTCGCAACTGCGTGTTTCTGTAATTCAGGCTTTATTGTTTCTATTATCGTTTTTCAACTCTCTGAGTGTTGGGAGCGGAGTGTTGTGGTTTTTGCATCCTACACACTTCCGTGTCCTACGTACTTGGCACAGGGAGAGAGTTTTCTATTCTGACATTTATGGACCCCCAAATACTTCATGAGATTTGAGCAGACCGGTGGTATGTAACTTGTGGTTGAGCTGAGTCTCAGTATTGCTCACCCTGACCAAACGGGGGGGGGAAGAACTCATTCGCTTCTTGTTTATATTTTTCATAGGTAATTCCCTAAGGCTGTACTGGAGTGTCTAGATTTGGTTCCTTATCAAAGGTCTTTTCTTCCCTCTTATACAGGTATAGGTTATGCGTGTTTAGTGAGACTTTAAGAGTGTAGCATTGTGTAGTCTGTTAGCTTATACTAAATGTGTCTTGTCTTTTGTTACAGGTATCCCTTCCCAGCAGACCCTTTCCTTTTCCCTTACCTTCTTTGTTATTTTAGTTTGTTATTTTTCTCCCTCGCCTAATGGCTCGAACACCCTGTGAATATCTTTTAGGGTGTTGGTGACATTTGGAGGTGGAACCATTTATGCAGCGACTGGATCCTGTGGAGTTAAACCTGACAGAATAACACGCCCACGAAAGTTACTCTGCCCGGTCCAGTTGTTGCATAATGGCTACCTTAGATGATGTCCTACAGGCATTGCTTTTAGTTCAACAAGAGCTGGCATCTTCCAAAACTGAGGCCAATGCATTACGAGAGAAAGTAGACAGGTTGTCCAGAAACCCCTTTGATGCGTCCTCACCACAGGTACAGGTTACAGTCCCCTCCCCAATTTCTCTGGCCAGTCCTGAAAGGTATGCCGGGGATCCGGCAAAAACGCAGATATTCTTAACGCAAATCATGCTCCATTTTTCGTGCAAGCCATCCTCGTTTCCGAATAATCATTCGAGGGTAGCATTCGCTATATCCTACCTGACAGGAGATGCGGCAAACTGGGCGGTGCCACTGGTTAGAAAAGACGACCCCATCCTTTCGAATTGGTCGGAGTTCCGCGCTGAGTTTGAGAAGGTATTCGATAGGAGGGCCACCACCCTAAGTGCTGATAGAGAGCTCTTAGAATTAAAACAGGGCCGATCAGATTTAGTAACATACTTGACCAGGTTTAACAGGCTGGTGGCTGAAACATCGTGGCCTGAGGAAAAAAGAATGTCCTTATATTATCAAGGGTTACGGGATGGACTTAAGGACGTCATTGCCCAAATAGATCCCCAACCCGTCACGTGTGTTGACATGATCAACCTAACCCTGAGACTTGATGGTAGAATGGCTGATAGAGGAGGGGACAGGAGAAGGTGGGATAGGGTTCCCCCTAGATCCGAATGGACACCCCGTAGGGCTTTGCCTTCTACAGAGAATACACCAGAACCCATGGAAATAGGGGCGGTCCGTGCCCCATTAACCAGAGAAGAAAAAGAAAGTCGTAGGATATCTGGCCTATGCATGTATTGCGGCAAAAAAGGCCATTATGTCAGGGAATGTACATCAAAACCCAAGGCCTCAGGGGGTTGGAACAGAAACAAGAGAGTAGCCATCACAGCAGTGAGTGCGAAGGACGAGACAATTGGGTTGGTGGAGGACAGTAAGGGGGAGCCGCAGCCCTGGAAGGTGCCTTCACTAACAGTGCTAGCTCTGCTTGAATCGGAATCCCATATCTTGTTGCCCATGAGATTGGAATGTCAGTTGCAGGTACATTCAGTAATGGTAATGATCGACTCAGGGGCCACTGGGAATTTTATCAATAGCGGGTTGGTGTCATCCCTGTTGTTGGACAGAGTGCCCAGAGATACACCGGAAGAAGTCCTAGCAGTAGATGGGAAACCCTTGATATCAGGTCTGATAACGGAACAAACAGAGAGGGTGACACTGTCTGTAGAAGTTAAAGAGGGCAGGCACAGGGAAGAGCTGACCCTTAACATCATCGAAGCCCCCCAATATGAGGTGATCTTAGGGATGCCTTGGCTCTGCCATCACAATCCATACATTAATTGGAAAGAGAAATCTGTACAGTTCACGTCTGACGTTTGCAAAAAACATATGGAAGGGCATAATATCGCTTGTTTTTCACCTACGCTTATACCCTTGATAGCAGCAACGGCAGCAGAAAAGGCTGTGTGTTTGCCGTTGGAGTATCATAACTATAGGGACGTATTCAGTGAAAGTAAGGCAGAACAACTACCCCCGCATAGGCTGTATGATTGTAGAATAGACCTGGTGGAGGGGGCCACCATTCCGTCCTGTAGGGTTTATGCATTATCAGACCCAGAAACGACACACTCGAAAGAGTATTTGGATCACTATGTAGACATAGGTTTTATTCGTCCTTCTAGATCTCCTGCAGCATCTCCCCTGTTTTTTATCAAAAAAGCCAATGGGGATTTGAGGGCCTGTGTTGATTATCGGATGCTAAATAAGAACACCATCCGAAACAGGTACCCGCTACCCCTTATCTCGGTCTTTCTGGACCAGGTACGAAACGCCAAGGTGTTCACCAGACTAGATCTTAGGGGAGCATACCACTTGGTTCGCGTCCGAGAGGGGGACGAGTGGAAGACAGCATTTAAGACAAGATACGGACTGTACGAATATACTGTAATGCCGTTTGGACTGTGTAACGCCCCAGCGGCATTTCAGTATTTCTTGAATGATGTGTTGAAAGACTTGGTGGACATCAGTGCAGTGGTGTACATTGATGACATCTTGATATATTCTGAGGAGACCACTGCTCATACTCAACACGTGGTGGAAGTGCTACAAAAGCTAAGAGAACATAGGCTGTTTTGCAAACTTAGCAAATGCGAATTCAGCGTGGACACAGTAGAATTCCTAGGCGTTATGCTGAGTCAGGAAGGACTGCAAATGGCCGAAAGGAAAGTACAAGCCGTCCAGGAATGGCCTACACCCTCTAGTGTGAAGGAAGTACAAAGCTTTTTAGGCTTTGCGAACTATTATCGCCGTTTTATCTTGCGATTCTCTCAGGTGGCTGTTCCTTTAACAAAACTGCTTAGAAAGGGAGTCAAGTTCCTGTAGACCTCTGAAGCCACAGAGGCTTTTGCTTACTTAAAAAAGGCTTTTACAACAGCACCGATTCTAGCTCATCCAAAGCCAGAATACCCTTACATCGTAGAAGCCGACGCTTCTGATGAGGCCATAGGGGCGGTCCTGTCTCAGAGGGATAAGGACACAGGACAACTCCACCCTGTGGCGTATCTGTCCAAAAAACTGAGCGTACCTGAAAAGAACTACACTATCACTGAGAAAGAACTGCTAGCGATTAAAAGGGCGTTTCAAGAATGGCGACAATATCTTTGGGGGGCTAAGTTCCCTGTTACTGTTTTTACAGATCATAGAAATCTACAGTATATGAAAACCGCCAAACATCTCACGCAAAGACAGATGAGATGGATGCTATTTTTTTCGGAATATGATTTTACGATCACGTTTAGGCCAGGGTCGGAGAACCTGAAAGCAGACTCCCTCTCCCGACGAGATCAGATTGAGGAAATAGGAACTAAAGACTCCAAATTGTCAATTGTGAGCCCTGAGAAGGTGATTTGTGTGATCCAGGCCAACTCCTTTTTGGATGTTATTCGGAAGACTAAGAATCATAATATGTGGATTCGTTGGGCCACACAGGGAGTCAATCGCACGCTAAAGCAAGGTCTACCATTTCAAGACAATAGGTTGTACCTCCCCACGCTGGAACTGCGAAAGAAGGCTTTCGTTTGGTGCCATGTGTCTCCATTGGCTGGGCATCAAGGAATACACAAGACTGCACAGCTTATGAAAAGACATTTCTGGTGGGAAACGGAAATAAATGATGTGACCACCTGGATAGGACAGTGTGAGGACTGTGCACGCGCAAAGACCATGACTGGAAAAAAGAAAGGGTTGCTGATACCCTTACCTTCTCCCAGAAGACCATGGCAGAACATCAGCTTAGATTTCGTCACAGGACTACCTACGGACCAGGGCAAATCGGCCATATTGGTGGTCATAGACAGTCTCACTAAGTTGGGACATTTCATCCCTTGCGTGAATCTTCCTACAGCGAGCCAAACGGCTCAGCTGTTGTTAACCAACGTCATCCGATTGCATGGTATACCAGAGGTTATTGTGTCTGACAGGGGGCCTCAATTCATAGCAAGATTCTGGAAAGCATGGTGTCAGGCGTTGCATATACAATCCTCACTCTCCACCAGCTTTCACCCACAGACCGATGGCCAGACAGAGCGGTTGAATCAAACGCTGAAGAAATATCTGCGTTGTTATGCCACCGACGCCCAGGATTCATGGGTTTCGCTGTTGTGGATGGCTAAGATAGCCTATAACAACGCCTGGCATAGTTCTGTGGGGGTCTCTCCGTTTCTTGCTACCTACGGGTTTGACGCACGTATCCTTCCGGTGCACATCCCGGAAGAGGTGTCTCGACAGCCTACTGTCATGGGACAACTGCGGAGGATTCGTACCATACACAAGCGGATACGAGTACATTTGATGAAGGCTAAGGTGGAGTACAAGAAGTGGGAAGACCGACACCGGGTAGTAGGTCCCCTCTACCAGGTTGGTGATAAGGTATGGTTATCCACTCGCAATATTAGGTTCAAGTTGCGTAGTGTGTTCCATCCCCGCTACATAGGGCCTTACTCTATTGTGCGACAGATCAATCCTGTGGCGTTTAAACTGAAATTGCCCGGTTCGCTACGGATACATCCCGTGTTTCACTGTAATCTTCTGAAACCAGCTCATTCTGCTGGCGCTGAGTATGAGGTCAAATGCATAAAAGACTCGAAGTGGAGGAAGGGGGTTCTGTGGTACCTGGTGTCCTGGAAAGGTTACTCTGCGGAGGATGATTCATGGGAGCCTGTGGGGAATGTGCATGCCCCTGTTGCGATCCGTTCCTTCCATCGCAGATACCCCTTGCGGCCAGGACCTAGGAGGCGCTAGAGGGGAGGACGTACTGTCAGGTTCCACTGTTTTGCGCCTGCCTAAAGTCCCATAAACTACATTTCCCATGTTTCCTTCCGAGCTCCTCAGGAAGTACTTCTACGAGAGAGACACGCTTCCGGGTGCGTGTTATTCTGAATCTCCATTCCCGGCGTGAGAGCGGCTGCTCTGCACGCCAATTCCTGGTTCCGGTTCTGGCTCCCGACATTCGTGGAGCAACGGAGTATTTGCTGCGCAGGGAAAAGTTCTCTTGTTTTCCCTCGCGCTACTAACTCCCTTCCCCGGAGATGAACCGGTTTGTTCCTCGCCGTAAGGTAAACATTGCTGCTATCCTCTGGCCGCGTCTTGCGGTAATCCTGTGTTGCAGTGGTTGAACTGCTTCCTATTGTGTGAATCCGACTTCAATCTGTGTTATTATTTCTTGGGATCTGCTAAAGTTGTGTTGGTTCATTACTATTGCGGAGCACTGTGGCGGTCGAAACCACGTGTTACCGTAATCATTGAAGGGCATACTATTGAACTCCATAGCGGAGCGCAGTAGTGAGGATAACTACGCGCTGCCGTTATATTTCTTTGCATTCATTGTTTGGATTTAGTACAGAACTCTGTGGTGGTCGCAACTGCGTGTTTCTGTAATTCAGGCTTTATTGTTTCTATTATCGTTTTTCAACTCTCTGAGTGTTGGGAGCGGAGTGTTGTGGTTTTTGCATCCTACACACTTCCGTGTCCTACGTACTTGGCACAGGGAGAGAGTTTTCTATTCTGACATTTATGGACCCCCAAATACTTCATGAGATTTGAGCAGACCGGTGGTATGTAACTTGTGGTTGAGCTGAGTCTCAGTATTGCTCACCCTGACCAAACGGGGGGGGAAGAACTCATTCGCTTCTTGTTTATATTTTTCATAGGTAATTCCCTAAGGCTGTACTGGAGTGTCTAGATTTGGTTCCTTATCAAAGGTCTTTTCTTCCCTCTTATACAGGTATAGGTTATGCGTGTTTAGTGAGACTTTAAGAGTGTAGCATTGTGTAGTCTGTTAGCTTATACTAAATGTGTCTTGTCTTTTGTTACAGGTATCCCTTCCCAGCAGACCCTTTCCTTTTCCCTTACCTTCTTTGTTATTTTAGTTTGTTATTTTTCTCCCTCGTCTAATGGCTCGAACACCCTGTGAATATCTTTTAGGGTGTTGGTGACATTTGGAGGTGGAACCATTTATGCAGCGACTGGATCCTGTGGAGTTAAACCTGACATTAATTGTCGGCATAGGATCTAAGGGGTGACTCCAAACCTAGGATGAGACCTGACGACAACTGTGACAGCCGACTTTCCCGATGCCTACCCCCTCCATGTGTCCGGTGTTCAGTCATCTCACGACTGGGTGGAACCCGACTCATCTGGACCGTTTTTTTTCATCCCTGGAAAGGCCTTGTGGGTTCTATTGCAAGAGAAGAGTGTGTCTGTGGATTCTACTCTCTGACTACAGGGTTATCACCAACCAGCCTCTTCTCGGCTCTGGAGCTGTCGAAACAGCACCTCTCTTTCTTTCTGGCTGTTGGTGGCAGTGCGATTTGGAAGGTTTCCCACGTCTGTTCCCTCTTCGCCCTCCTGATTTTAGCTAGCCTAGCATGGCAGAGTCCTCTATATTGTGGATCCCGGAGTGTTACCCTTCTCCAGCTCTAGGTCAAGCACCTCCTGTGCTTCTTTCAGCAAACAAACAGAGCGTGTCTCTTTGTCCCAGACAAAGGGTAGTCGGAATGGGTGCCCCCACCGATAGCGAATTCCCTTGTCATGTAGAAACGATGTAGCAGGCTTCAGGGCTTTATGTCTTTGAAGAGTTAGTGGGGACAGGTCCAGATAAATTCCAATCTGGAGACGCTCGTAGGCTATAGTCGCTTTGTCTTTGGTGGCCGCCATAATAGTCTCCTTCTGTTGAAACATGTGGAGGCATGTGAGGATCTCCTGTTGTTGTCCCAGGTCCAGGACAATTTCTTTATCCCCCAATTGCGGCGCAACATGCTTGAAGAACCTGATCACCCAGTACTCCAGCTTAACACCATCTGCAAGCACAGGTACTCTCTTAATGCGAATGTTGGATCTCCGAGAGCGGTTTTCTAGGTTTTTTGAGATGAAGGTACAACTCCTTGTTTGGGTCTTTGAGTTCCAGCAACTCCAGGGTTTGCTTAGTGATCTCCTTATCCCATCAGTCCCCGTTCCGCTCCAGGGAGTCCACCCAGTCCCCAAGGTCCTACATTTTTTTTTTTGTGTTTTTATTGGAATTTTCAAATATGAAAATATACAAACATGAGGTAAACAGAAAGAAAAACATAAAACATCGACCGTTGCACCACAGCATTCGCCCTTCCACCGAAATGCAATTTCATTGTAACCCCTGCCAGTATGGCGCATATGTAGCAAAGCTTATACATGTTGGTCTAACGGCTGTGATTTCAGATAGTCAATTAGATATAACCAGTAGTCTTTTGGCCGTGATCTTGCCGGGAGTTCCTCCTCATATGTCGATAGGGTATCTTTACAATAAGTTAGGTCCACTATCCATTGCCTCAGTGTTGGAAATCCTGAGCCATTCCAGTTAAGCGAGATTCTATGTTTTGCTAATAACAGCGCTATAACACAGAATTTGCGCTTCCTTGCCTGTAAATGAGGAACTAAGCCCAGCAAACAGGTACGTATCGTACACTCCATAGGTACATCCAGCATAACACTTAGTGCCCCGTCACCTGAACCCAGTAGTCCGCAATTTTCGGGCAGTTCCATGCCAGATGGATAAATCCAGCATCTTCCGTTTGAAATCTTTTACATCTAGAATTTGCACTCAGTCCATATCTATAAAGCCTTTGTGGTGTATAGTACATTTGGTGTAAGTATTTGTAGTGAATTATTCTCAAATTGTCATTCGGCGTTAACATATTTGTCAGCATACATGTTGTGCACCATTCTTCTTCAGACAGTGGTGTGGACAGGTTAGCATTCCACTTGTTTCTCATTTTCTCTGTACTGCCTGCAATATCCTCCTGCAATCTAGTATATAGGTTAGAAACTATATGACTCGCAGTAGGTGCCGTTAGTATAAACTGCAGGGAGGACATGTGTTGTGGTTCTACAGGATATGACGGGTAGAGTTCTTTTATTGCCCTTTGTAGTCGGTAGTATGTAAAGTTAAACAGTAGCTTTGGGTTACTAATATAGCTCAGACTCTCTAGTGATTTGAATTTACCCTCATCAAATAAATCGCCCATTGTATCTATCCCTGCCTTTTGAAGTAGATCCATGCCAACAGTTTCTTGGGTTACCGAGAGCGCCGAATGATGTGGTAACGGGAGGGCAGGTGCATATAATAGCAATTTGTTTGCTTTCTTACCCATCAAGTACCAGGCTTTATTAGTGGAGTCAATCGTGTTTATGTCATGTGCATGCAAGGGAGGTCGCCGATGTGGTAGTATGGCTGACAGAGGTATAGGTAGCGCATCTCCTGCTTCAATAGCGACATGTGTCATAAAGGGTATTTCATGATACCAATAGTGGGCAAATTGCGCTTGTGCACAAAGATAATAGAGAAAAAAATCTGCTACTTTAAATCCTCCCTGTGCATATGGCAAAGTTAACGTATGTAAGTCTAACCTGGCTTGTTTGCCCGCCCAAATAAGATTTAGTACCAGTTTTTGTATGTTGCGGAATACTTCCAACGACGGCTGGATGGGGATATTGTTAATTAAATAAATGAATTTGGGTAAAAGCACCATTTTTACTATTGCAGTTCTATCCGCTGGTGACAGTGGCAACTTGTTCCAGCGATTAATTTTCTCCTCCAAAGTGGCAATGACCCTACCATAGTTTGTCCGAATGACCAGTTCTGGATCTCTATGAAACCAGACGCCTAGATAACGCGTGGGCTCTTCTTGCCACTCTAACGGGTATTCCAGAGCAAAGGGAGTGGTGCTATCTGTTAGCGAAATAATCTGCGACTTGGACCAGTTAATTTGTAGACCTGAGTGTTGGCCGAATTTCATGTATTCGCGTAATAGGGGATTTAGGTTTTGAGCTGGGTCTCTAACATAAAGCACCATGTTGTCTGCGTATAATGATATGTGTAAGGGCCGCGTTGGAAACTGGAGCGCCAAGTAGTGATGGTGTTGCCTGATCTTGCAGGCCAATGGTTCCAACACTAACGCAAATAACAATGGGGATAGGGGACATCCCTGTCTGGTTCCTCTTTCTATTATGATAGGGTCCGATATGTGGTTGTTAATTTTTATGCGGGCGGAGAGGTCAGTATAAGCATCGATACCCACTGCAAGAATATAGCCGGGAAGCCGGGAAGCCTATACGCCGTAAAACTGCATGTAAATACGGCCATTCTATCGTGTCAAATGCTTTGGCCGCGTCCAGTAGGACCGCCGCAGCTTTAATATTGGGTACCAAGTAGTGAGATAGTGCGAAGAGAGTTCGCGTGTTATGTGTCGTGGATCTTTCCGGTATGAAGCCAGCTTGATCCGGACGTACCAGCAAGGGCATTAGTGGTTTGAGTCGTGAAGCAATTAAATTCGCAATGATCTTGGTGTCTACGTTAATAAGTCATAAGGGCCTATATGAGTCACAGCTTTCTGGGTCCTTTCCCAGCTTCAACAGCACTATTAACATCGCTTCCCGCAGGGACGATGGGAGAATTTGCTTTTCATGGGCATCGCCGTACATCCTTAACAGGTATGGGGCCAGTAAATCTGCAAATGCCTTATAAAATTCACCCGTGAACCCATCCGGCCCTGGCGCTTTACCGTTAGGGAGAGTTTTGATGACTTCAGTGATTTCTTCGATCGTGACGGGACGTGATAGATATGCCCTGTGTGTATCTGAGAGCCATGCAATTTCCACATCTGCCATATAGTTCATTATGTCATCTACCGAGGCATTAGGGCGTGAACTGTACAGTTGACCGTATGTGTTCTTACATTCGCCTAATATACTCTTTATGTCATGTTTGGGAGTGCCTGCGGGGTCCTTTATTGTCTGAATTAATTGCGGGGCATGTCCAGTACAGATTTTGTGTGCCAGATTCTTCCGAGACCTGCCACCTTCCCCGTATGCCTGTGCCGCCTGACGTTTCGAGACGTAGTTAAGTTCATCAGTTGCATATGTTTGGTGCTCTAATAGGACCGTTTTTAGGTCTCGCCTGTCGATGCGCATGCGCATCGAGCAAGCGAGACTATGGGGGCTTATCCACTCTTTATCCACTGCAAGGAATCGTGGCGATTCCTTGCAGTGCCCATGACTTTTAAGCTCAATGCGCATGCGCATTGAGCTTAAAAGCGCGTGCACGTCCGTCTTGTTTTACCCGCTCCGCCCCCTCCCCTTCCCGCCGTGTCGCATTTCTCCTCCCCCCTCCCCTCTCTTCCCTCCGTCTTGTTTGTTTATTTTACCCGCTCCGCCCCCTCCCCTTCCCGCCGTGTCGCATTTCTCCTCCCCCCTCCCCTCTGTCTTGTTTGTTTATTTTACCCGCTCCGCCCCCTCCCCTGCCCGCCGTGTCGCATTTTTTTTTAAATCCCCACTTCCCCCCTGACGTCACAAACAATAACTTTGCAGACTTTTTGCAGGGCCATCCTCATTTCATAAGCAGAGGGCAGCGCCAAGGATGGAGTTGCAGACCACGTTGTCGGCTTCTATTGAGCTCGAGGAAATGAATGTTTTCGATGTTTTGTGTAGCAGCACCCCCTTCCCTCTTGGAGAATATCATCATTTAGGCCTTGTAATTAAAACGTGTTCACCGTACGGGCGATGGATTGATAGAGAAGAAGGTAGACGTGCACATAAGGTGATTAACTCAATGTATTAGTCCTTTTTCTGGTGAACTTTTTTTTAGTGTATTTTGAGTTTATTATTTTGAGTAGTAGAAATGCTGTATCTGCTAATAGATCACCCGTTCTCAAGTCCTCCATGTTTCGGAGAATCGATGTGGATTTTTTTTCTTCACAGATACATTATCTTTTGATTTATGTGGCACGTATGTACTGCTGCTTATTTTTTACTTAGTTACCCTTTTTTCTTGATGTTTTATGCAGTTTATGGTCATATTAGTCAGCTTTGCAGCTTATTTCGTTGTTTTCAAAACCGTGCCAGCTCCCTGGCTTCATTAGAACTTGCTTGTGCGTTTCTGTGAGCAGACAGCATCGGCATTAACTACCTAACTAATGCCCCAATAGAGAGCCTACAATATCAAAACAAGCTGAACTTTCACATGTTCTAATTAATCATAAGTCCGCTATGAGGGGAATTTACTTCACTGTCTAGGCAACCATGTGCAGTTGATTCAGATAGGGTAGTGAGAGCGATGGTGAATGTTTGATTTAGTGCGCCACATTGATAAGGATGTTTTTACTGCCTGTGGGGGCCATGTCTCAGATACTGTTGCAATTCAGAGATACTAATTAAATTAATGAAAAGAGAAAGATGGAATTGCTTGAATTAATCTTTACAAGCCTTTTAATAACCCATTAGTTTTTTTTTCCCTCCGCTTGTTTGTGCAAATGTTTGGAACATTCAAGTGTATACCAGTATTGGGCTGGGATGTCTATTTGGGTTGGAAACAATATTGATTTGCATATCTGTGTTAATTGTCTTTAATGGAGCAACAAGTTAAAACGTGGAGAAATGTTTTGCACTCAGAACAGTTATCTTCGGTTCAAGCATTTACATCCATCATTTGTTTATTTCTTGACAGATTGCATTGCTGTTTTGATGTCTGCTTCAAATTAGTCTGTGTAGAGATATCATTATAGTTTCAAAGGGTGTCATCAGTGGGGCAAAGTTTCCAAAATGATGCTGCCAAACATTTATTACAGAATAGGAACAGAGTTGTGGGTGGCAGCAGGATGAATCTATGCAGTGTTTGGATTTATATAGATTGGTTTCTGGTTTGACTCTTGTAAGTCTTGCTGTCTACAACTTCTAGTAGTGTCTTGATGTAATGAAGTATAACGTTTCTCTTCTGTTATTTCCCTTATTTTATGTCTGGTTCTTTTAGGAAATGCTTGACCTGTACACTGAATATACTGTGATTGATGAATTGTACTTAATTAAAAGTTCAAAACTTGAGTGCTCAGTACTTCTCTTGCCAGCTGTATTGGACCTTCTGCGATTACACCTATGTTGCTTTATTGGGTCCTATTGCTCCCTGTTTTCTCCCTTTGTTAAGAAAGTAATTGGCGTTGTCACCATTTAATTTGTTTTACATTTTTTGATTCTGTAGTGTAATTGGAGAACACATTAATAGAGAAGACTAATGGAACATGACTTTGCCTGTTTTAAACTGTATGCATGAAGTTAGTAGTATTTAGATAGGTACCTCTAAAATAGGGAGAGATTATCATATAATTGAGTAACAATTTAGACTTAGACATTTTTGGTTGTATCAGTAGATGTGCTAATATTTTATGTATTTGTTTTCTGTATTTTGTAAATAAAGCATTCTACTTGAACACAGTACATAATATTAGGATGCATTTTAACATCAGCAGTAGAATCAATACAAAGAATGTGTATAGCAATTTCTTTTCTTTAAATGTTATTGATTTTATAATTTGCCTAAAATAATTTTACACTGTAATGGTTGTCACTGCACACGCTCACTCACCCTCACTCACCCTCACTCACCCTCACCCTCACTCACCCTCACTCACCCTCACCCTCACTCACCCTCACTCACCCTCACCCTCACTCACCCTCACCCTCACACAGTGCAATAGTTCTCAGACCATTTCAGTTAGAGCTTTTAGAAATGTTTATGGCTTTTTTTATTTGTAATACTTTAGCATTGGCTACAGGAAACAAAAATGCTAAACATTTACAAAAAAAACCCATAAACAATTCTAAAAGCACTAACTCTAATGGTGCGAGACCTATTGCATTTCCAATGCTTGTTATGTCTCCCAGTAATGTGGGGTCTCGTGTGCCTTCATATTGCTGTTCTAAGTCTCGTAGTTTAGTTTCCTGAATTTTTAATTGCTGACTAATATCTTAAAGAATACCTGCAGTGGTGCTAATGCATTTGCCTCTAATGCTTCCCATAAGAGCCCTGGGTCTTTAGTCGTTGGTGCATTTAATTCAAAGTAGTCCACTATTGCTGTGTGGATGGTGTCTGTATACACTGTGTCTAGAAGTGCCGTGGCATTGAATCTCCAGGTAAAAGGAGGGGGGTGTAGTGTGGTATTTGCATTGTCAGCAATACTGGGCTATGATCGGATAGTGTACGGGGCAAATGCTTAATTGAGGTGGTCCATAATGAAACCTCTCCCGTTCCTATCCAGTAGTCAATTCATGACCAGCTATTGTGTGCTGCAGTGATGTGCGTGGTTTCAGTGTGATCCGGATGTCTTGTCCTCCATATGTCGTTAAGATGTAGATCTAGCATAGAGTGTCGTAACGTGACGAGAGCCCGTTTGTGTGGTTCTGTGGTATTGGGTGAACGATCCAGCCCATCTCGCAGAGCAATATTGAAATCGCCTCCCCACAGTAGGCGCGTGATGTGTAAATCAGATAGGATATGCCACACTTTAGTATAAAACCCCGGGTCATCTATATTCAGGCCATACGTATTTATTAACGCTATGTTCTGATTTCGTATAATGAAGGCTACAATTATATATTGGCCCTTCTCATCTTTCAGGACTTGCGTAACCTTAACACCATCGATGCTAGTGTTATTTTCCTCCTGTGCTGAGTTATGTTGATTTCCATTGTTCATGACGAGCTCAGCTCGTCATGAGTGTATGGAGGTGTACACCATGACGAGCTGAGCTCGTCATGAGCGTCGAAGGAGTTAAAATGAATCCCTTTGCATATAAGAATGATAACAACCCTTGAGTAGGAGGAGTAGTTTGAGCTGAGTACTGTTTCAGCCCATCTATGACCCAATGCCGTTGGTGTATTAGCTGCAAGGTGAGTCTCCTGGAGGAATGCTATATCTACATGGAGCCTATCTAGATAAGCAAATATTTGGCGGATTTTTTTGGGGTTGTTTAGGCCTCGTACGTTTCAGGTTATCAAGTTCAGCTGTGCTGATTTTAAACCATTAGCGAGCTAGTAATCTGTGGTGTATCGGATTGATGAACCATGTTAGAATTGCTTTGCGTCTTTGCGTGGTGACAAGAACAGGGTAAGCAATAGTCACGTCTTTGCTATGTGGCCTGAAGTTTGCAATGCGTCTCAGGTGCTTTGGTCTATTTGTAACATCCCACCAAATTCCCTCCCTCCCCCCACCCACTTCAGCAGCCCAACCTTGCCAAAGCCATAACCCTGACCCAACCAAACTGTAGCATAAACTTTTGTTGGGGAACACCCATGTGGGGGGTCCACCAGGTACGCACGTCTGCATCCACATTGTGGATGTGGACGGGTGCACAGTATTGAATGACATGTGAAGAAATAGTGCTGCCAACAATAAACATTATAATCTGTGGAAATGTCTCAAAGAGGTAATACATCATTCAGCAGTTTACCACGGAGTTGTGCCTAGAAAGAGTACTGCAGTGTGAACATTATTACATGACTCGCAACTAAAAAGTACCAATGTCATGTCATACAACATGCAATTGTATAGTGAGATCCTCGGCTTATAACAACAAGCAATCACATGGGAATACACCAGCGTCCGGGTACTTGTAGTAAGGCACATATTGTTCGACCCAGCAATCCTATGTTTTCCGCTGGCAGTCCAAAGCGGAGCTTGTGACAATAAATTGGAATCCAGTAGTGGGCCTTGTCGTCGGTCTTACTCGCCCGGCTATCTTAGTCAAATACAAAGTTTTTTAGCACTGGGTCACAAAGATCCGCAGGAAGGTACAACGTTCTCAATTAACTCTGTGTATTTGTGATAGGTTACACCAAGAGTGGGACTTGGCCCACAAACTGATTGCAAGAAAATTAGAAATCAAGATCTTTGTCACAGCTTACCCGGAATGTGGTCTCATTTTGTAGAACGGTGTTTACCTTGGGGGAGCTGCTCAGTCTTCGTCACTCTGTTGTTCCTCTCGACCAGTCACCCTACGTTTGCGGCCTGCTTTTTTTAATGAATTCATGTGCAGCTTGCGGCTTAAGAAGTATCGTGGATCGGCCTGCGTGTGTCACCTGAGCTTTGCCGGGAAAAGCATGGCATATCAATGCCTAAGTCTCGCAACTTTTTCTTTGCTGGATTGTATTCCTTGCGCCAGCTGGACTGCCATGGTGTAATCTGAAATAAACAAAACAATAGCCGGGCAGCTTGAATCTATGCAGTAGTGCGCAGCCTAGTATAATGAATTGCTAGGTTGGACAACAATTTGTGTTGGATAACTTTTTTTGTTTTATAAAATATTTTTAAGAATTTTTTGGCATCAAAAAATACACCACAACATTTACAGAGATACAGAAATACATTCAATAAACTGAAAAGAACTCCAGCTTGTTTCCCTGATGGGTAACGTCACCCTTCTCGCGAGCTAGTCTTAGGACCGTATCTCTGTCTCCATAGTTCCTCATGTGGGCGATTATTAGACGTGGAGGAGCACCTGGTTTAGGATGTGGGGCGAGGGAGCGGTGTGCGCGTTCCACCAAGAACACCCGCGATAGCGCCTCAGCCCCGAACAGATCTTTGAACAGGTCTTCCACATAGGTTTCCATTTTTCCAGTGCTTGTAGTTTCCGGAAGGCCTGCTAAGCGAACATTATTACGCCGCGACCGAGCTTCTAAATCTTCTGTCTTATTCCGTAGTGCTTCCATGGTTTTCTCCATTGCTGCGCAATTTTTTGTGGTGGCTCTGGATTCGTCATCTACCGCCGATATTCTCGTTTCCGCCTCTACAAGTCGTTCACCGTGTTTGTCTAACTTTGCGGCCATGTTGTCTACCCACTGCGTTAGGTTGTCAAGTTTCCCATTCATTTCTTGGAGGCTTTGCTGGATAGCCCTTAGTACCTGTTCCATACCGCTTCCCTTCTCTGGATCATTGTCCACCTCCATCTCAGATAGTGCAGTAGCACCTTTGGTCTGTTTTTTTGCTTCAAACTGCAGCTTTGTCTGCTGTTTCTCTGGCTTTCCCATCGTGCCCGTGTTATATAGGGACTCCAACCCGGGTGTGACGTTAATTTGACATTAGAAAGTACTCCTGGTATTGAGACAGCGATGTTTGTGGCGCTTTCGTCATACTGGAATGGATCTACGCACTGACAGCGCCTACGCACCAGGATAGGGCCTCCGGAGAGAGTTGACGTGGTTGCAGGCAGCGTGAATCAGCTATTTTTATGCAGGATCTAAAGAGGTCACCTGTGTAGCGACGCCGACAGTGGTGCAATGATCTGGGTTGACGCAGGGGTGTGTCGTAGCGATCCTCACTGCAGGGACAACACAGCTGTAGGCTGGATGTGCATATGGTGCGTGGAGTCTAGGAGGATATCTTAATTTAGGCAAAGTCCGGGCATGGAGATTAACGCTACAGTGTGCAACGGGCAGTGCTGCTAATCAGGCAGGTGCAGCATCGTGCGGGTTAGGATCGTGTGCCTCTCTCACCTTGTAATACGCCCCAGTTGACCCACACTGATGTGTCCAGCTCTGTAGCCTGCTATGCTTCGTACAGGCGCGCAGCGGCAGGTTCACCTGGATATCGTTCTGCGTTAATGGTAAGTGGTGCGCGATCTGTATGCGTTCCCTGGTTTCAACAGTATCCCGCCAGTCCGCCATTTTGTCAAACATCCGTATGGACTCGTCGCTATGTGACCGATGTCGTTGAGAATGACAGCGGTTATCACATAATCCTTCGCGTAGTGGCAAAGCACAGCGTTCTGCATACCAGTTGCCCCGATGTTCGTATGTCCGGTATTTTTCCCCGTGCATCAGCCATCCACAGTCTCCGCTTCCCTGCAGTGTACGAGCGCCGCCATTTTGACAACCAATATCATGCAGTACAACGCATCCCGCATTTGATTCACTAGTAGCGTGTGTTAACAATCCGTTCAATCTGCCGTCTTTCTTGCCTTCCCATTGCGCCAGTCATTCGTTGCGCAAACCATTTGTGTGGATCTCCAGCCGCCGTTTATCCGCCACAGACGCACAACTTTAGCCCATGGGCGCCGCCATTTTGGGACTGCGGTCGTCCGGACTCTGCTTTCAGCCGTATTACACCGTTAGCCACTCGTTTTGCTGCACTCTGGGCACCCGCGAAGCACTCCACAGTAGTTCCAATTGCATTAACCCCGATCAGTGGGGTTGGACATGCCGTCAGCACCGCGTTATCAGCTTTAGCAGGTACCCGTCCGGCAGAGCTGACTCAGGAGCCAGCCATCCTGCAGTGCGCCCTCTAGCGCCCCCTCCCCAAGGTCCTACATCTCAGCTCTAATCTACTTGATGTCCGAAGCGACAACCTGTCTCAGGCCAGCAAAATCCTCTCTGAGGTTCCCGATGAGCTGTTCCAGAAAGCAGTGGGTGACTGGCTCTCCTGCCTGCTCTCTCCTTGGGGATCCATATCCTTCTCCTGCAGTTGGGACCCCTGCTGATCCACCATTTTGGTGCCCGGTTTCTGTAGGAGGTCCTTGATTGGCAGATCCTTTTTCCCTCGGTGAGCAGTCATCTTTGGAAAACCTTGTCTCTCCTCTGTCTGCAGTAACGTCCTCAAGGTCGCCCTCCGTAGCTCTCTAATTCACTGGGGGATCCACGGCCTGGCAAAGTGAATCCTTATAGCCGCTAGTCGAGAGCACTCCCCTCCCCCTTGTGGGGTGTTGCACTGTATCACTGTGTCGATGTGGGCTCAGTCTATGGTATCCTGTTCTGGCTTGATTCACAGTGAACACCCCAGGTGGGGCTAGCTCTGCTATTGTCCGATTTTTTTGTGGCTATGGGGTGACACAGATCCCTCTCCTCTCCTTCAATCCCAGCCTCCCTCTGTCGATCCATGTCCAGCCACACCTCTCACCTGCTCAATGTTTCTTACTGTCCGGGCGCCTTCCTCTGCCCTGGTCTGCTACTGTGGGTGTTGGATGGTGACCTCGAGTTCCCCTATCGTCCTGCAGGCCTGACAACAGCATGTCCTCCCTGTTGCGCGCTGTCCATGCACTCCGTTGCGGTCCCGCCTGTAGGAGTAGCCCGCTCCCTTCTTCATCGCCCTCTGTGCTGAGAGCTGGTACCGGACTCGCCACAGGACCACTGTTTGCTGAGTCACTTAGGTTGTGGGGTGCTCAAGAACTCACTCCTCTGTTCCTCCCAGTCACAGCCCTTTCACGTCTTCGTGCTCCTTCCAACATGCAGGTGGGACCCTCTCTTCAGTGTTGGCGGTACTGCAACGCACACCTGCGCAGGGACACCTATTATATGGGGGTTTGTCTGCTGCTCCATTCTGCGGCTGGTGAGTCTGGATTGTGACGCTGGTGTACGTTAACCGCTGCTTCTAAAGTCAAGTTTGGGGGGGGGCGTGGACAAGATGGCGGCGGAGTAGCAGTGTTCCTTTGGAGCTCCGCTCACCATGGCCGGTAAATCAGCATTCAAACGCAATCCTGGACTGCCCATACAGCTGGAAACATTTTATTTTAAGTGAGTCAGAGAATACTAACCAGGGAGCTCGCTGCGACCCATAAACTACGGCTGGAGTGCACCAGAGAGACGTCGGACCATCGGGCTGTCGGCTGCAGGCAGAGAGCGAGGTGCAGCCTGGTCGGAAGCCGATCTAGGGCACTGGTACGCCCGACACGCTGCTTTGGAGGGGACCCCTCCTATAGAGACTCAGAAAGACTGGGGGCCGCCAAAAAAGATTCGGGGATAACCGGGCTGCGCCAGGAAAAAACAGCCCCCCAACCGAGCAGAGGTGAGACGAGCTGTGCAGGCCGCGTCTGCGGGGAGCTCTGCAGTAGCCCGACTGACAGAGACGGTGAGCGCGGGCCAGGCATTCCGCCGCCAGCACGCTGAAGCAGAGCAGAGGAGGGGCATCTGGCCTAAACAAGGCACTGGGCAGTTGCGAGCCGGAGGTTTGAGGACCTCATAGAGGGCAGCGAGTCAGGAAATGGCCTACCTTCCGCCGTTGGGCCCCTGCAAGAGAGGTAGCTGCGTTGCTGCCGGGCCAGTTGGCGAGTAACGGACACCAGCGTCACAATCCAGACTCACCAGCCGCGGAACGGAGCAGCAGACAAACCCCCATATAATAGGTGACCCTGCGCAGGTGTGCGCTGCAGGGGCCCGCCTGCATGTTGGAAGGAGCACGAAGACGCGAAAGGGCTGCGACTGGGAGGAACAGCGGAGCGACATAAGTATGAAAGAAGCCCCACTCATTCCAAATGACCAATTACTCTAACCATGCACACATCAACATTCTATTACCTCATACACACATTGGCTGAGCAGCAGGGGACATATAACTAAAGAGAGAATGCATGGCAAAGCCATGAAGATACCACACACATCCTTTCTATATGGAAAAAAATAGACAATTTAAATCCAGGTAAGAAAGTAATACTTAGCACCCATGGGATGAGCACAAAACTTGGGAGTAAAAAATTCAATCAGAAGATGGTAATACTCGACATCATAAAAAGAAAACAAAAGGTGTAAGTAAAAATTTGTTCATACAATACATAAAAGGAATGGACCAGGGAAGGAACTAATGAAACAATGTCAAAAATAACACTACATACATCACTCAGGAGAAACACCCACAACTTTCCTCTCTAAGCAGACAATAAAATATAGAGCAACAAAAGTGACACCTCACACGCATAGCACAAGGGTGCAATACACGTGCCCCAACGCGTGCCATACATCTGCCCAATCCACTAACTACACAAGAAGATCTAAGAAAGTGCAAAACATATGCCCCTGCGGGTGAAACACATATGCCAAAGCAAAAGATTTGGGCGCAAAGAAAAATGCCCCATCACCAGTACTAGTAAGAAGTTGTAATGCTACGTTGTTTGGGTAGCAACTTACTAGCCTATCACTATGCAACATTAGGGTGCAAGTAAAAATTCTGTAATACATGTAAACATAAGTACGGTTTAGGCGCAACGTAAATGCCTATCACCAGCAACATAAATGTAAGTACGGTTTAAGCGCAAAACAGGTGCCCCATCACCAGCAACAGTAAGAAATGTCTGGGTGTAAATAAACATCCCCCAGTACAAGTAAAAGCAAGTATGGTTTGGATGCAAAGATGTGCCCCATCACCAACAACAGTAAGAAATGTCTGGATGTAAACACACATGCCCCAGTACAAGTAAAAGCAAGTATGGTTTGAGCGCAAAAACACTTGCCCATAACCAGAACATTAAGTAGGCGTTGGGATCAACCAACATACCCCAGCACCAATAAAAATAAGTAAAACTTGAGTTGCAGCTTCCCTGTCCATCACAGGTAACTGTAAGAATTGGATGCAATAAACATGCCCCAACACAAGTGAAAGTAAGCAACATTTGTTGAAAAACATAACCCTCACAACAAGCAACAAAAAGTAACATTTGCATAAGTTGCAACACTCACACTGTATACTGCCAAACACACTAACAGCACACATGTGTTTCCCCCAAACGTAAGGATAAAATTCACTAATCAAATTATCAAACACATACTGAGTAAATACAGTACACGGCAGCCTAGCATAGATCAAACGTAAAAGACAGAAAATGTACTACAGTATAAAGAAGTAGGCAGAAAATCAAAAATAGCACTCATGAAGGCAATAATAATAGTATGCAGATTAAATAAGAATAGCACTAAAATGATATGTTAACAAGGCATTAAAACGGCATCAAGATGGCACCAAATTATGTTCAGCAGTAATAATAAATTAAAAGTTGCTGATGAGCGACCTCTCGCCCAAAATATTATAATTCTTTTTAGTGTCAGATGCCAGGAGACCCTTCACATCATCTTCCAAAGTAGAGTGAATTGACTGAGATTGCCGCGGAGCGTGGCATTACGTCCTTTTCTATGAGGAGTAGAAGTGGTTTCAAGTGATTTCACTTGGTTACCTGGCATCTGCCTCGTTGCGTGAGCATCGCGCACGCACCAGAAATTCACCTCACATATGCAGCCATGTCAGGAGTGCTTCGAATGTATGGCAGCACCCAGCAGGAGCGTAGGAATCCCGAGCACATTAAACCTCCAACGCGGCTAACACAGACACAGCTCGCACAAAGTATCGGTATGATTTTAAATGAATACACTGTTTTCAAATCCAACTCGAACACAGAGTTCTTTTTTCATAAATGGTTGGAAAATGCACTGACCGCCGCGTGAATACAAAAGCCACAACAAATAATCGTCTTCTTTTGGCAACGCAATCCACAAGTAATCCCCGAGATTTAGAATAATTCAGAGTCGCCTTGGCAAATGAAGCAGGTAACGCTGCCGGTTCCATTCAAATGAACGCAGCCAGATCATGCAAATGTTGCCAGTCCAGTAAAGTGCTGGCAGATGCTCACAGTCTGTTATCCTAAATCGCTTCACATATTTCCTGTGTTCCTTCCATCAGCAGGACCGTGCTGCAGACGGTAATAAACTCCACATAAACAGTAAACATTTTAAATTCCAGCTGTCCGTTTTGCTTGCTTTACTTGTTGATGAAATTGATTAAAAGAAGGATGAATGCCCCCAAACAGGCTGGCAGGTGTAAGAGATACCAGTGGGGCCTTCAGGGTTTTAAAATACCTCAAGGTTGCACATGTATAAGTCCAGCTTTAGTATAGAGGGGCAAATTTACAAGAAAGTGACTCAGTGCTGAAGGCAAGCCCTTTGGTTGCGCCGCACTGAGTCACTTTAAAAGCAAAGGGAATACGACATATTTACAACAGTATGTAGCATCTCTGTGCTTCCGCCTGCACAAACTGCTGCCATGCGCCGGTGCTTGCACCCTGCATAATGGGGAGATTGTTTATGTACAGAAAGGGTTCCCTTCCTGCACAAAAACAATCTGAAATGCCGTTTTCAACTTCTATGTGTGCTGCATTAGTATACATAGAAGTTGAAAAACTTAATTGTTTCAATGATTGTTTATGTGCCGGAAGAGAACCCTTCCTGTACATAAGCAATTATTAGAAGTGACTTCCTCTTTCTATGTGTGCTGCAGAATGCAGAGAAAGAGGAAAAGAAAACGAGAAGTTAATACATTTCTCCTTGTTGTGCCGCCTATGCCTCCTCTGGGGAGGCGTAGCATTCACACGCATTTCCAGATTTACGATTCCTCGTAAATCTGGAAATGTGTCTGCTTCCATGGGTGTTGCGTGGGAACACCCACAGCATCACCCATGGAACACCCCTTTCACGCAAAGTGCTGCGTGCATAGGGGCCATATTTACAAGGACAGGAAACGTCACGCAGGGTGGCTTTTTCTGTCCTTGTAAATATGGAGCAGTAAAATGCGCCACCGGTACGACACTAAAAGTGACGCACCGATAGTGCAAGGGGCTTGTAAATCTGCCCCTAAGTCTCTTGTATAGCTTCAGGTAAACTTCAGTTTTAATCTCCTCTCCTCTCCTTTCCTGTTCCAGTAGTAGCCATTTAGTCTTCATGTTAGGTCCTTTTTAGGTTTTGCCTGGCGAAAGCTGCGCTTTCTGCGCAGCTTTTTCGCGCAGGCGAAAACCTGATGAGAATTGTAGTGTGCTTTGGGTCGGCCCTCCTCATTCATTGGCTGGCTCCGTAAATGGAGCCTTGCCATTGGACGAGGGGCCTGTCCGTCAATGCCGGACCAGACACGGGGGCGTTCCCGACATTCTTTGGCTTTTGCCGACGTCACGCGACGCCGGGAACGCCCCCGAGTCTGGTCCGGCATTGCCGGCACTGTAGGGAACGGGACGGACATGGAGCTCTCGGCTGTTGGGGAGCGAGTGTTTGCAGCGGAGGCACTGCTCAAGCGTCGGGTGCGGAAGGTGAGCGAAATGTTTGCCGGTTCCCACCCCCTCTCCCGCTCTCCGTGTCTCCCCGGCCCCGTTCCCGCCCCCTACCGCTGCCTCGGCTCCCGTTCCCGCAGTGCCGTTTCTCCTGTGTGTGTGTAAACGACATTTTATAAGTGTTATTTTACTTTGTCAGTTGTGTATTTTTGTCGCATTTCTTCTGTGTTGTGCTTGCTTCCTGTCCGGGTCTCTATACGTGTTTAGAAGCAGGATCGAGGCTGGCCTGACCCCACTCCTGTTACAATATTAGCCGGGTTTGCTAATGCGAAGGAATAAAGCGCCTTAGTACTGAGGAAAACCACGAATTCAAATCCTCTCCCGCTCTCCGTGTCTCCCCGGCCCCGTTCCCGCCCCCTACCGCTGCCTCGGCTCCCGTTCCCGCAGTGCCGTTTCTCGTGTGTGTGTGTAAACGACATTTTATAAGTGTTATTTTACTTTGTCAGTTGTGTATTTTTGTCGCATTTCTTCTGTGTTGTGCTTGCTTCCTGTCCGGGTCTCTATACGTGTTTAGAAGCAGGATCGAGGCTGGCCTGACCCCACTCCTGTTACAATATTAGCCGGGTTTGCTAATGCGAAGGAATAAAGCGCCTTAGTACTGAGGAAAACCACGAATTCAAATGTAAATAAAAAATGCTTGAGCCAAAAGCCCTACAGCCCCTATCCCACCCCCGCCTCCACCCCCCTCAGCAAACGTCCCTGACCACCCCTCCATTTTTCAGGGATGATTTTGATGGTAGGTGCGGCTCCCCAGGGGGCGGGCTTATTGAACCCCTGCCTGTTCGTCACCTTCATCGCTGGCTCCGGGGTCTCCTGGGCTGGGGCTCAGGGCTGTGTCACTGCGGGTGATCCCAGACCCTCCCTGCCCCCCACCAGAGCAGAACCAACAACCTGCACTAATGCTTCATTAGCATGAGAGAGCAAGGACTCGTTATCCTGAGTGATGTGTGACACCCGCTGTGCTGCCGACCCCCCCACTATGAGAAATGAGCTCCCAGCCATTCTGTGCTGAGCTGAGGAACACGCCCCTTCGTCTAAGAAGAAAGGATCTGAAATCCTTGAGAGTAAATTATAGTCGTTAGTTGGTCTCCTAGCGCCAAGAATCCGACAGATGCTCTCTGGCGCTTTATAAAAAGCTCATTTTGTATCGTTAAGAGGTTTTCTGCGCCGGTCATGACAGGGTGAACAGGTAAAGCGTGTCCAAAAGCACAGGCACGGTGGCGGTTAGTGCAGGGAGTCCCCCCACTATTTCTGGAGAGTAGACTCCATACCCTATGTAGTGTATCACCTTGCGCCCCCAGTGCCTTCGTATGTACAAACACTGCGAGTGTAGGCCATCCCTAGGGTGTTTGAAAAAACCCTCCTTCCCACCGGCATCACCCTCGTTATGTCTCAAAGGCGCCCAGCACGGGGTTATCTTTGAATCACTGGTCTGCGGTTACAGAAAACTTCACACAATTATTCCCCCCGTCCCCCTATTGCCTAATGAACTGCAAAGGTGCCGCGCGTTTATACTTTAAAGCTGGCCCAGCACACCAGCAGAAAACAAACATGCCTTAACACCAAGCTTTACTACTAAAATAAAAACACCAGCACATATTGTTTACTCTCTAAACGGAGTTTTAGGATGGCACCACGCCTCTGTTTTTCCTTGACTTTGTGCCTTTCCCCAGTGTGTGTCTGCCTCTTCGTGTTTTTGTGTGCCTGTCCGATCGCGTGTCTCTGTGCCGTTTTCTGTCGGTACCTGACATGAAGTATTTCCCTGAGCCCAAGGTTGTGCTTGGCGATGTGCGGGTTGGCCTGTTGTCCGTTTACCAGGATACTTATTTTACCTATCTTATGTGCGCAAGAATTTATGTATATATTGTGTGCGGCAATTTTGGGTCTATCGTGTGAACGAGTTGTGGTGTACTCGGGTCTACTGATCTTGTTTGTCGCTTCTTGTCTGGCTACATGTGTCATTTAATTTCTTCATATATTCTTGCGAGCATGTTGGGCTGCATTGTTCCTTATGCTGTGTGCACAAACCATGCTTCCAGGTGTTTGTGAGGTTGTCTTTCTGTCTGAGCGTAACTGACTCTGTTGTGGACTGTGGTATGCATGCGAGTCTGTCTCTGTATTAGTTGAAGCTTGTTGTTTTAGATTTTGATTCCTGAATGCGACACAAGTACACGGATCTCAGCGGGCTGAGTTCTGAGATTTCCCAGTTGATAACTAGTGATTGTGGAACGGTGAAACCAGCTATTACCAGCGAGTTTGGGTGAACTGTTTGGTAAGTAGCGCTCAGGACTTGAGGGATACCCGGGGAAAATGAAATAATGATTACCCCTTTAGGGAACCTGGGTTTGCCATCCTGGCTTTGACGAATGTGCGGTTCTGATTCGAGGCACATGTTTGTTTTTATCTGTCCCTCTTACAGAATTTGTCCCCATGTGACTCTCCTTCATGAGTTTGACAACTCACCGTTGCCTTTGAGTCATGCCCTAAACCCAGGAAGCTGATACAGTGAGTGCAGATAGTGCTTACTCTGTGAGAAGAGGTGCCGAGCCTCTGAATACTGTTTTTGAGAACCGAAGGGCTAGTTGGGGTTATGTGCCTTAGCTCCTGACATCTTCCTTAACCTGGTTCACGTTGTTGTATGTGATCCCCTGTCACATAATTCGTTGCTCCACTGTCACATAATTCTTTGCTCCCCTGTGATGCTGTGTGTGTGTGATGCTGTGTGTGTGATGCTGTGTGTGTGATGCTGTGTGTGTGTGTGTGATGCTGTGTGTGTGTGTGTGTGATGCTGTGTGTGTGTGTGTGTGTGTGTGTGTGATGCTGTGTGTGTGTGTGTGTGATGCTGTGTGTGTGTGTGTGTGTGATGCTGTGTGTGTGTGTGTGTGATGCTGTGTGTGTGTGTGTGTGATGCTGTGTGTGTGTGTGATGCTGTGTGTGTGTGTGATGCTGTGTGTGTGTGATGCTGTGTGATGCTGTGTGTGTTGCTGTGTGTGTGATGCTGTGTGTGTGTGTGTGTGTGTGATGCTGTGTGTGTGTGTTGTGTGTGTGATGCTGTGTGTGTGATGCTGTGTGTGTGTGTGTGTGTGTGTGATGCTGTGTGTGTGTGTGTGTGATGCTGTGTGTGTGTGTGTGATGCTGTGTGTGTGTGTGTGTGTGATGCTGTGTGTGTGTTGCTGTGTGTGTGTTGCTGTGTGTGTGTGTTGCGGTGTGTGTGTGTTGCTGTGTGTGTGATGCGGTGTGTGTGTGTGTGTGATGCTGTGTGTGTGTGTGTGTGATGCTGTTTGTGTGTGTGTGTGTGTGATGCTGTTTGTGTGTGTGTGTGTGATGCTGTTTGTGTGTAGGGCTGTGTGTGTGTGGGGGTGGGCTCTGTGTGTGGCTCTGTGTGCGTGTGGCTGTGTGTGTGTGTGGGGGTGTGGGTGCAAATGCAATAGGTCTCGCATTTGCAAAAGATTAAGCTATTGGCATTGTAAATGACCATGCCATTTATTTATCTGTTTTCAAAACTAACACATAAATAAACAATTTGTCATTTACAGTGCCAATAGCTCTAACTTTGTCAAAGGCAAAACCGTTGCATTGTACTTGGTATCGAATCCAACAGCGGCCATGATGCTATGGAAAGAAAGGACAAAGCATATTGACCCACTGTTGACACTATGGAAAGAATGGAGGAAGTATCAAAGAAAGACAGGTGGAGCATAAGAACCGAGCTAGGGGATGCTCATCCATGAAAAAGGAGACTGCTGTTCTTTCCATGCCCTCAGAAAGTTCTCTTTAGGCCACAGCCCCCTAGATTTGAAATGGCTTGCTACCTACCACTTTCAGAACAAAGAAAGGGGTGTGGCAGTTATTTTGATGAGGAGAAAAGATAATGGCCCATAAGGTGTGTGTGTGGGGGGGCTCTGTGTGGGTGTGTGTGGGGGGCTTTGTGTGGCTGTGTGTGGGGGGGCTCTGTGTGGGTGTGTGTGTGGGGGGGGTTTGTGTGTGTTGGGGGGGCTCTCTGTGGGTGTTGGTGTGTGTCATTTGCGAGAGATAAAGCTAGTGGAATTGTAAATGACAATGCCATTTATTTATGTTAAAAAAAAACATAAATAAAAATAATGTCAAGAGCAATGCCAATCGCTCTAACTTTAACAAAGGCAAAACCATTGCATTGTAAATGCTTGTTCTGCTTGTCGCCATTGTGGGAAATTAAGATGCAAGGTAGCCAGTAGTATAAGTGAAACAGGATGGTTAATTCTTTAAGGTAGGTTCAGGGTAAGGCATAGTTAATAAAAAGAAGATAGCAAGAAGGAAACCCCACCAAGAGCAGCATCCTTACTGCTCAGCCTACCATTCCAATTGAACACGCGCTCTAACCGGGCACACATCAACATTCTGTTACCTATCACACACTCTGGCTGAGCAGCAGGGGACATATAACTAAGCAGAGAATGCATGGCAAAGACATGACAATACCACACAAACCCATCTGTTTATGTAATAAACTCAAAAGAAAAAACAACTAATGATAAAAAAATGGATGAAGAGCTAACAGGTTTCATGCTGGCACTCAAGGCAGACTACAAGACAGTGTTCAGAAATTAATTGGAGCAATGGCAGGATTTTGGGCATAGAAATATTATTGAGGATGCTGCTGTCCCTTTGACGCCTAGAAGGGATTTCTTGTAGGCAACTTTTGAATCAATTGGTGTACTTAATCTCGTCCGGTTTCATTGTGTAATGTAATGATTATGTACCCTCCAAAAATTCCTTTTTTACAGTAATATAAAACTCGTGTTTTCAGTATATTTCATGTCTGTACAAGATTGATACATGTGAAAATAACTGTTAAATGTTTTTTGTGATACAAACACTTTGTGACAGGCAAATCAGGAAAGCCTGTCGAGATTAAGTACACCAATTGATTCGAAAGTTGCATATAATAAATTCCTTGTAGGTGCCTTTACCTGACAATATCATTTGCCCAAGCCGTCAAGGGTAGATTGGGTTGCCCATTGTTGTTGATATTGCTGTCCCTATGAGACATCAAGTCAGAAATATATGGGGCGTTTGGTGCGACCACTATCAGGATGGCCGCAACCTTGTGAGGCTCCGGCGGCAGCGGGTTTGTAAATGGCTGTGACGCCATTAATACTATGCAGCAAGTGCAGTTCGCAGATGCCTGGGCTGTGACTGGGTGGACCACTGAGCCCCGCAGCCACACACTGGACTGGGTCTGAGTGCAGTCCAGCAACAGGGGTACGGGTGAGCCTGAGGCCAGGACCATACGGTCCTGCTGGTGCCGCCTCGATGTTGGTCAGAAGACACCAGTCCGGCAGGAGGGGCTCTGATGACATACTATCCACGACTGGGAGCTGAGGGGGATGTGCGTGGTGCCTGCTGACGACTACCCGGCTTCTACGGGGATCGCTTGGAGGCCCAGATTACGGTAGCTGATAACGCAGTTGCATGCAGATCCAGCCCCTCTTGGCGGAGTCTCTCTGGACTTTGAGTCGTTGGGAGAGCAGGTACATCAGCGCAGGATCCAGGGGTGTCTGGGCCCTCCAGGGATCCCTAGTGAGTAACTTAGAACCAACTCACATTTCCGGCGTCCGGGGCCCTGATGCATGCGGTAGCCCTCGTGGACATCTCCTGTAAGCCTCCACTTATTATCCAAAGTGGCACTTAACCCACCCCCCTGTGGAAAAGTGTAAATTCTATGTTAGCCTATGCAGCAGCCATTTTGATTTTCACGGACATTTAGTTTCTATTGTATTCATTTTACTCTCTGCAGTTCGCCTTTTCACCCAGCATGTGTCCTTAACTTTAGCAGACCTCTCTGACATGGTCAATCTGATGTACGTGCTGGGGGGCTGCAGCTGGCGGTGCACCTGATCTCAGATGTTACCAAATGATTGCTTATTGCCGGCATAAACATTCCTTACTCCCCCTCCTCATCTCCTGACCACCTGGTCACCCATCTACTCTTGTTTGCCTATAGTTATTGACGTGCTTAAACTCGTTTCTTCCAGTTTTCCTGCCCATGCGATTACACTGCAATAAACAGTATATAAGGGTGATGGTTTTTGCATTCAATGTACTTCCTCCCACAACCGATGTTGTTCGGACGCAGTCCCGCTCATGAGTGTTTAATAAACTTGGTTTGTTTTACTTCACTCCAGTGCCGATCTCTCTTTTGTTAGTCTTCGGACCCGTGGACAAGAGGGTGACTATACACCAGTATGCCCTCACAGGGGTACATTTCCATACCCTTTTTATCGGTATGCAGCGCCAATCCCACTTGCCGTTTGTGTCTCCACCAACATCTGACCCACTATACCACACCGTGCAATTTGCCGCACGTGGTGGTGCGAATCTAAATTAACCAGAGGTCCCCCGTGAGGCACAGTCCATAACGATGGGCTGGACTGGCGGGCCAGCCCCTGGACCAGGCTGGGCTGCCCTGAGGCGGGGGTAAGCTCAGACGCCAAGGACACTGCTGGCTCTCCCACTGCGGCAGTCCTTAAGACTGACATCACAGTCATCATGCAGGAACTCAAGGCCGGTTTCCGGGCCATGGATGACCGGTTTGACACCCTGGCGGATCGCATGGACGAGCTGGGGGAACGTCTAGACCGCCATGGGAAGACACAACTTCCGCTGTCCAAAAGCGTCTAGAGAAGGCAGAGCGTATACTTAAACAAGTAGCTATAAAAAATGAGGACTTAGAGGCCAGGTCAAGACGAAATAATATCCGTATCTCTGGCATTGCTGAATCCACAAATATGGGCCAACCTGACTCCTATGTTGTACAACTGCTAATTGACTTGTTTGATTGATCCAGCCTTTCCCCTACCTTCTCAGTGGAAAGGGCACATCTGACTCTCGGCCGCGACCCCCCTGCTGGCGCCTGCCACGTTTTTCCATTGCGTGACTCCCAAACTACAAAGACAGGGATACTGCCCTTTGCTTGGCCCAAGAGCACAGTGAATTGCAACACCAGGGACCAGTCATATCCATCTATCCAGGCTTCACTCCCACAGTCCAGGAGGCCAGATGCAAATTCAAGGATGTGAAAAATGCATTCCGTAAAATTGAATCTAGTGAGGGAATGGGGAGGGAGGCATCACTGTTCTCCGAGAAGTATGATGTTCAAATGTTTATTCTTGAATTTGCCATTCAACCCCAGGAAGACAATAATTAGCCTCTTTACCAATTGCAGCCGCATCTGACATGCCCATTGTTCCCAACCAAGCTCTTATACTGACACATGAAGTACCCAGACTCTTAGAGATATCCTGTATTACATGGAATATTTGCGGTATTAATAATCAGCGCAAAGGCAAGCAAGTGCTGGTATACTTGAACAGATATGCATTCAAAATTACCTATCTACAAGAAATGCACCTATCCCCTGGCTCTGCATCCACCTTTTGCTAAATCCTGGGGCACGCATCGATACTTCTCCTCATATAGCACATACTCATGGGGCACTTGCATAGTCATTCACAAGAGTGTTCCCCTTCACCTATACACAACCCATATCGACCCAGAGGGTCGATGCATTATTCTTCATGGCCTCCTCGCTGACAAACAGGCCTTGTTGGTGAACATATACGGTGCCACTGTGGACGATCAGAACATTTTCAAGGCACAGATAACCTTAT
Organism: Lissotriton vulgaris; assembly: GCF_964263255.1. NCBI lineage: Eukaryota > Metazoa > Chordata > Amphibia > Caudata > Salamandridae > Lissotriton > Lissotriton vulgaris. The sequence goes on along the minus strand of NC_141695.1, from coordinate 1,655,627,129 downwards.
AAGCCATGTCAATGACCACCAGATAATTATGGGGGGCTATTTCAACCTGACCCAGTGTCTACAGATAGGTTCCACTAGTACACAACCCAGTGATAAGCTGAAAACTAGAGCTCTGCTTTGCCAAATAATGGACACATACGCACTGTGCGATCCCTGGCGCTCCCATCACCCATAGACCCAGGTTTTACTTTTTACTCAACCCCCCATGCAGTATGGACGAGATTGGACTATTGGCTTCTCTCTGCCAATGTCCTACATTGGGCAACAGAGGTACATGTACTTCTGCGCACTCTCTTGGATCATAGGTACTATAAGCTATCCCATATGGCTGCAACACTGAAAGACGATAGTGATTCCCAGGCGATGCCATTCGTGACCAAGCGTTCAGGATTGAAATACTAATGGCAGTGGTGGAATATTTTTCAATAAACACTGGCTCCATTACCACACAGGCCACGTTCTGGGAGGCCTTTAGGGCCTACATTCGGGGTACAAGTATATCCAAGTTGGTGTCCTAGGTGACATTCGGCGACAAATGAAATGCCTTTAATCCGAGCTACAGGCCATGGATGCGGTAGCAATAGTGGATGGAAATCCGCGACTCCATAACCGGGGGTTTTAATGTCAGAATTCCACACATTAGCCAATTGTGAAACTGCATATTTTGAGACATGCTTTACGGCGCGCAGATAAGGAGAGGCTGAGCGACCGGGCCGTACACTTGCCAGGATGCTATGACCCAATTGAGAGGCAGACTACATCACAGAAATCCACACTGCTGAAGGCGTGCAAATGCTGGGCACTAAGGGAGAGCATGCAGCATTCCTAGAATACTATAAACATGTGTATACCGCCCGTATCCCAGAGGCCCCTCCAGAACTCTCTGCCTACTTGGAAGACATAGCGATGGTATGGCTAGTTGATAACCGCCATCAGTTTCTCCGTGGACCTCTCACGCTAGACAAAATCAAAGAAGCCATCAACGTGCTTGATTTCTCTGAGGTCCCCTGGCTCAATCGCCTTCACCTGCGCTTTTTATAAAGTCTTTAAAGAGCCCTGCAACTTTTAGCAGTGTATATTGAAGCCCTACATACTGGTCAGTTACCACCCACTTTACGAGAAGCAATACTTACTCTATTACTAAAACCTGGTAAGGACCCTACTCTCTACATCTTGTGCAGGCCGCTCTCGCTTCTTAACCTAGACATTAAATATTAGCCAAAGCTCTAGCGACCAGGCTGGCCCAGCTAATTGAGCAAATTATTTCACCAGTGCAGTCTAGCTTTGTACCAAATAGATCGACCTCTTTTAACCTCTACACAATATTTTCAGTTCTTCATAAGATATCTCCAGCCATGCCGGCGGCGGTAGGTCTTTTGGATGCCAAGAAGGCATTTGATTCTCTCAAGTGGCCCTTCTTGATGGCAGTCCTGTGGCAACTCGGGACCTCCCCTTCCTATCCATGATCAAGCTGTTATACTCTAAACCACTGACCTGTATAAGGATTACCTGATCATTATCCAACTTTTTCCCAATTGCTAGGGGAACAAGGCAGGGCTGCCCAGTCCCTTTTTATGTCTCGCTTAGCGGTGAAGTGCGCATGCGCTGCTCGCTCTGTGAGGCTTCTTGTAATCGAGGACATTTCAGAAGTGGTGATTAAGCCCCTCCCCTTCTTTCAATTGGTTTGCGTCATTGTGCATGCTAAACGCTGTCTTTCTATTGTAAAGGAGGCTTATTAGTCCCTCCTTGTTACCGCCCTGTCTCCCTTTGGCCCCGCCCACCCAGACTGGATCTTTTACTTGCGGCGATAGACGGTGTCTTTGAATTCCTGGGTAAGCACTTTTTTTTTTACCATTTGTGTCCAGTCGTTTAACATAGTGGTAGCTTCAATAGTTATAATAGCTATGATGTTATTTTGGAACTTGGTATTGTTGTCTTTTTTTTGCTCTTTGTTTTTTTTTTAACGGCCGTCCCCATACGGAGTGGTAAGCTTTGTTAAAATAACACATAAATTTGCTTTTGTATAATATGTCCCATACAGAGCGGTAAGCTTGGTTAAAATAACATCTGCCAGCGTCTCGGAACCCGCTTCTAGCCTAGGGCGGAGGACGCAAAAACAAGGAGCTAAATGAACCCCGCTGGAGCACAGAGAGGAGTTAGCAGCAACCCGAGGTCTGAACCGACCAGAGACTGCTGGATAAGGGCTTAGAGACCACCCCCTCCCACACTGGTATTTGAAAAAAATGCTGTGTGTTTTGAGTGCGTATTCCTTTCAGAAACCTCGGCACTATGTTGTGTTTGAAAGTTGCTGTACGGAGCTGGCTGTGGCCCACTCTGTTTCACCTCGAGCCAGCTCACACTCGCTGTTCGGAGAGCTCAGCCAGATGTGAATATGGGTGACTTTGTTGGGATTGGTTCTTCATTCCATAATTGTGAACACCGCCTTCCTCCCATGCGTGCCCTGCGGAAGAGATTAACATTTTGAAGGGATTGGACAATGGAATGATGGTTAGTTTAAAATTGATGAGGGTTGAAAGTAAATGGTGTTTCTTGGACAGTAAGCTCTTCATTGGTGAGGGTTGAGGTCACACACTTTGTATTGGGGGTCTGACCCTGGATTTTCAACCTGCTTTTAGGATTGAGAGACAGATTCACAAGACCAGTCTTGAGGTTTGCAAAAGGTTAAGTTCTTGTTCCTTTCCTGGATACAACATGCGTACCATCTCTTTCAAAGGGAGGCAGTTTGTTAGAAGTATTGGTTTGTATGGATTTAGGTACAGAGTTTCATTTCTGAACGATGCTGCACCTTACACTACATTGGACTCCATAAAGCTTTCTTTCTTTGTGAACAGCGAGTCTAGTCTTTCATCATGTTAACACGTAGCTACAATGTGATGGGCTGTGAATTTTGTTGACTGTGACAGTCGGGCTATTTTGCACGAAACAAAGAACTAAACAGTATTGTTAAAAATGTGCATTTCATGGAATCATAGGTGTACATGATTAACCCACATTTTGCATCAAAGTGAAAGGACCTTGAAGAGAAAAAAACAGATTGTTAACAACAATACCTCAAAACAAACAATTGCAATGCAATAGGTCTCGCATGTACGCATGGTTAAGCTATTGGCATTGTAAATGACAATGCCTTTTATGTTTTAAAAACGAAAACAAAATAAAAGGCATGGTCGTGTTGTCAATAGTGACTACTTTATTTATTTTAATTTGTTATTTGAAGCGATCTGACAACAGTGACTACTTTAGTTATTTTAATATTTTTGTTTTTAAAGTGTTCAGTCATGAGTGCACAGTCTGTTTCAGCACCTCCTATGTTTATGCGGGAGTCCAGAACTGCTGGTTTGGAAGGATTGGAGGGAGTTCTTTTGAAACTTATTTGGAAGCTGTGGTTGTTGATATGTTTGTTTGCCAAATGTAAGTTGGGTTTTTTGAAACAGTTTTGAGTGTAGAGGTAAGAAGGTCTATGTCTATATGGGGATATTTGTAGAGCACACTGCTACTCCAAAGAGTGTCCTGGCGCTAAGCTGAACGGTAGCAGCATGAGAGAAGGTAACTGAGGGGCAAGAGAAAAGCCATGTTTTCATTTTTTTCCGAAACAGAGGAGTGGATTTAATGCTTCTCAGATGAAGAGGAGTTTGTTCCAGTGGAAGGGCCCAAGGAAAGAGAGAGACTTTTTAAAACGGGAGACATTGCCCAACAACAGATCAGATGAGCGGAGATTTCTACGAGGAGAGTAGAAGGAAATCCTACATTTAAGGTAACCTGGTCCTTTACTGTAAAGGGCTTTCTGTGTGATTATTTTCCTTCCAGGGAGCCAGTGCAGGCTCCTCAACAGTGTGACACACACACATTTCAGGGGAGCTCAAAGATGGTATGGGCTGCTGAATTCTGAACAAGTTAAAGCCTGTCCCTCAAGAAGCCAGGTGTGCCAAGATAGAGTCTGTTCCCATAATCCAGCCTGGATATAATCAGAGCTTGAATCACCTGTTGTCTGGTATGTTTGGACAGAAAGAACAGACATTTCTGTAGAAGACGCAACAGAGCAAAACAGGTGGCAACTACTGCATTAACCTGAGTGCGAAATAACAGCTGGTTGTCCAATTTAAACCCCAGATTTTTCACCACCAGGCTGTTCGCTGAGGGGGCAGGAGCGTCCGCTGTCCAGAAGACATGTAAAGGCATCTGCACCGCTTTACCAAAGGGGCTGAAAACATTACAAATTCCAGTGAATCAGGATGGTAATGGGGAGGATCGGTCAGATTCGGATGAGGTGCTTGAAGATGAATATATGAGTGCAATAAGAGCATTGGAAGAGAACTTTAGAAGAAAAATGAGTAATGTGGTAGAAAGAGATACATTTTCTTGCCTGCCCACTTTCCTGGGGAAAGTATTGAGCTCAGAAACTTAGCTCTGATATGTATATTTAGATATTTACATAAAGAGATTATCACGGATCAACTGATCAATCAATCGAATGTTAAGATCCAGAACAAATTGTTGGCATTGAAAGATTCTTCTCTCAATAAAACCATCAGTATAGCATTATAGCATTTCACACGTAGAACACGTCTAGGTATTTTCTTTTAAGTTTTCAAAACCTTTATTGAAAATCGTGCACATCAGGCTACAAGGTAATCATCCAGTACTGCGACACATGACCGGAGAAATTAGAAACATCGCATCAGCCATAAACATCATGAAGACACAACAATACAATAGCAGTACAACTTGGAAAGAAAGATAAAGTGGCGGGATGTGGAACATGAGAGGGCAGCAAGGGGCATTCAATGGGGCGGAATATAGGCGGGAGGAGCGTGTGAGGACAGCGGTAAACAGGGGAGGGAAGAAGGATTCCTATGGATCAGCGCCTGCGGCCTCTGCGGGCGGAGTGCAGGGAGGTCACGGAGGAGGATGCATTCCGGGAGAGGAAATACGTAACAAGAGGGCCCCAGATATCACACGGCTGAGAGAAGCGTCTGGCACCACGCAGCATCCTCTAGCCAGGCGCTTGTCTTGGGTGTGGGCCATCGATCCCAATGTATAGCAACTCTACAGCGAGCAGAACAAGCAGCATAGCGGAGAGTCGGAGGGAGGCGTCAGGGCAGTGCCTCACCAAGCAGAGTAGGCAGGTCAGTGGATCTGGCAAGACAGGTGAGGAGGTTATCTCTGTAATAATAGTGCACACTTCGGGACAGTACGTAGAGACCAAATGGCACAGCCAAGCAAGATGAGAAAAGTCTGCCACAGGAGACGAGCATCAGAGACATCTGTCGCTGGAGACGAGACCCATTCTAAATAACTGAGCAGGGGAGCGGTATAGCTGGTGTAAATCTTTAAAATGTATGTGGCGCAGGCGTTAGTTGGGAGATAAGCGTCCTCTTGAGAGAGATCGATGCCTAAGTCCTCGCTCCAAGTCAAGCGGGTGCGATCAGCAGATATTGAGGATGCCGCCAGCGTGGTGGCATAGTCTCAAGTCAAGGGCAGCCATCGAAAGAGGGGGCTGCGGGAACGTAGGGTGCAAATCTCGACAAAGACGTTCTAAGTTGATAATAGAGCAGGGTGTCCATCGGGCCAGACTCGGCCGGCAGTGAAAAGAAATTGCCGCCGGGGTAGAGGTCAGATGGGGTTGTCAGACCCATGCCAGCCGCACGTTTTGCCATTCCTGCCGTGTGCAGCAAGGAGAAAGCCGGGTGGTATGCGACAGGCATGGCGCTGGCGGAGAGCAAGTTCGAACCCGAACATTTCCTAAGACCGCCCCAGGCCCAGCGCAGGCTCTCCACTGTGTCGATTTCCCCACGCGGTGGCTTGGCAGGGGCAAATATCACAGTCTGTAGGGGCAAGGGGGCTGCCAGGTCGGCCTCAACCGCCACATGAGGCTGGAATGGCATTGGGTGCAACCAGAAGTGAAGGAAGCTTGCCTGGGCACTTGGCGCATATAACTTAAAATCCTGGGCACCCACCAGCCTGCTGCACGCGAAAAGAAGCGGGAGGATGTCATACGCAACTTTGGGCTGACGCCCTGCCCAGACCAAGGAAATGATAAGAGAACGGAGAGTGTGGAAGAAGTGAGCTGTGAGAGGAACGAGCACATTCAGAAACAAATATAAACATTTCGGAAGCACTATCATCTTAGCGATGGCGACACGCCCAGCCAGGGATAAAGGCAAGTGCCGCCAAAGGGGAATCTTGGTCTCCACCAATCAACCGCCCGACCAAAATTTGCTTTCCAAAGTTCATCCACATCCCTACTGAGCCAAACGCCCAGATATCTGGTGCGCCCTGATGCCCACACAAAAGGGTAGTCCGGGGTGAAAGGAATCGTGGCATCCATCAAAGGAAAAAGAATAGACTTGCTCCAGTTGACCTGGATGCCAGGTAGACCCCCGAATCACACCACCTCACGGGTCTTGGGGCCGAGGTTCTCATGAGAGTGGCGGATGTAGAGCGTGACATTGTCCGCGTACATGGAGAGGACCAAGTCCCGGTCTGCGAAACCCAGGCCTCTCTGGGTGTGATGTTGTCTGAGCCGGGCTGCAAGGGGCTCCATGGCCACAGCGACGAGCATAGGCGAGAGTGGGCACCCCTGCCTAGTGCCCCTCGAGACGCGAATGGGCTCTGATATCTGACCATTGATCCGGAGGCGAGCAATGGGGAGAGCGTAAAGGAGATGGACTTTGCACAGAAAAACGGGCTAAAGCCGAGATGGGGGAGGAGATAACACGACTAGGTATATTAAGGAACTTAGTGAAGGTCAACAAAATGGAATAAGTAATCTTGATAATGTTCATGTAGTGCACAGATCACAAAAGAACGGTGGTTCTAAAGTGTATGCTAAAACGCAGTTGACAAGGGAAAAACATGCACACTATACATGTGGGAGAACAAAGCATTTAGCAGAGTCAGATTCTTGTCCTACCATTAAAGCTAAATGTTTTAAATACAAGAAAGTAGGACATTTTTCGAGGGTGTGTAAGTCTGAAGGGCGTGGTGAAGAAAAACAAGATAACAACGAGGTAATAGATGTGCTGAACGAGTATAATGATGAAGAAGTTCTTTCCGATGATGAAAAAGAAAAGGTGTTGGTATTGATTGAAACTGCAAGTGATGAACCCACAAGTATGGTGGGTGAAATACTAGAAACATACTACCCCCTAAGTGTGTAATAAAGACTAGCGGTGGTGAAGTGCCAGTATCGGCTGATTCCTGCTCACCTTGTATCTTAATAGATAAAACTATTTGTGAAAAAATTAAGGGTTGTAAGTTGTTTACCAGAGATATGAACCAGAGGGTTGTTGTGGTGTAAATCTACCCAAAGCTGGTTATTTTTTATGGTACGTAGCAGTTTAAAAACCGGTGAGCAGTAGGTAAGGTGTATGTTTTTGAAAAAGAGAATATATTGTCAGATTGGAGAGAGCAAAAAGGTTTAGGAGAAAAACTAAATCCCAATCATCCTGGTCAGGTCTTACTCACAGAGGGATCTGATAAAGAGTTGTGGTGTGGCAAGCATCCTAAATCGTTTGCCAAATTGTTAGGGTGCCTTGAAAAATTTGAATATCGCATATTACTGAAAAGAGGTTATCAGCCCAAAGTACACAAAATGAGGAGTGATCCATTAGCTTTGCATGATTAATTGAAAGATGAGCTTGACAGGTTATATGCTTTGGTGGTGACTGAGCCAAATGAAGCATCTGAGTGGCTCGGCCGATTGTGCTGGCTAAAAAGCAAACATACAATTACAAATGTGTGTGGACTTAAGAGATCTTAACAAGTATATCTGGGTTGATCATCACCCTCTTCCCCACATTAATGAAATTCTCATGAACATAAGAGATGCCAATGACCACATTACTAACCATGTAACGCGCGGGCTCACACTCCCACTTTCCATGGCAGGGAGAACCTCGTTACTCAAAATGGTCGTTCTTCCACAGCTACTGTACTTGTTCCTGAATGTCCTGGAGGTCATTCTTTTAAAGACCTACGCCCAGTAATTATCAGGTTATTATGGGGGTGGGGGGTGGGGGGGGGGAGTCACAGTTGCGATGGAATATCCTTACCAGGCCGTACTCTGCAGGCGGCTTTGAAGTCCCTAACTTTGAATTATACTATACATGCGCTCAGGCACATTACGCCTCCTATTGGATCCACCCACCCAGGTACATGCCGCAGGCAGCAGTAGAGCAATGGCTGGCTGACCCGATTCCCCTGGCGGGTGTGCTGTGTGATATTCCTCGACCTCGAGACAAGGAGCCTACGTCATTCGTATGTACGATCAATGCATGGAGGCGCATCATGACCCTTTTGAAAGCTCAAATGCTTTACTCCCTGCTGCTTCCATTATTGTATCACCCCCAGATATAAATACTCCAGGAAACAGGGTTTCGTAAACTCATGGAGTGGACGAGAATCACGACCTGGGGAGATCTATATCTTAATGGGACGTTCCACTCTCTGGAGCAATTCTTCCAGGAGCTTCCATCTACTCCACTAGATGTGTTTCTCTATGTTTGGTTCCGGCAAAACCTATGCAACAGCAGCCCAGCATTCCCCTTAGAACCACCCACATTGTCCCCTCTGCACCTGGTGTTGCAGCTACCTCCCCGGGGCATGCAGTCTCTCTACTTTATCGCACAATACACACTCACCAGGAGACTACCACCTGCCCCACCCGCTCACCCTGGGAGCTAGAATTGGGCCATGAGATTTCAGACGAACAATGGGCATACTGTTGTCTCCAAAGAGAACAAATCTCGCCGAGTAGCAGACTCCGTATCTCACACTTACATTGATTATATTATACCCCGGCCAAAATGCACAAATACAAGCTGAGGGATTCCGACATATGTGATAGGTGTGACGCAGAAGATGCAGACTTTCTCCACTTGGCTTGGGGATGCCCAAGAATACATGATTATTGGGGTCAGATCTTCGATGCTGCCGGACACTGTCCTCGGTAATTGTCGATGCTCTGGAGCAGATGACCTCGGTAACATTAGACCGCACACCTTTAGAGGCCCTACCTGGCTACACTAAATTGATGGCTAGGCCCTACTGGCGGTACCTGGCCATTGCTTTTTTGATGTCCAAGCGTTGCATTGCCTGTAGATGGGGCAGAGGGAGGGCACCGAAATTCAAGGATTGGCTCACTGACCTAATATACTGTCAGGAGCCGCTCAGCAATTATGCAGAGCTGCTTCCTCTGGCTTCCAGACTGAAAGACATTTGGGACCCTTTGAAAAGCTACCTCCTGACACATCCGTTAGATGCCCCCCCACCCAATGATGGAGTGTATTTGCTTGAGATGTATTACTGTAAATTGACCGTGTGCGGATTGTGCTCTGCTCCCTAGGTCGCTAGCAGATCTTCCCTCACACTTTCATGCTAACGGCATTGAGCAATGTCTTGGTCCGATACTCTATAGTTGGTGTTTGATGATGTGACATCCTGTAACAGACTAAGGTGGATGTTGACCTGTGCTGACAAGCACCGCTCTCCCGCCGTACTGTTGAGCCCCTAGTCAAAAGAATATGGGTAACGTTATGGACTTGTATCTGATGCTATAAGTTGCTTCTGCCTGCAATGTAAATAATATGTTAATTGATGTAGCTGTATCTGTAAAATTATGGATTTTTCTTGCACTAACTTTTTAAATAAAAATCAATAAATAAAGTTTACAAAATATATATATAAGCGATGCCAAGCATATTTTGTCTCTGACTTATCAAGTGCATATCATCAAGTACAGTTGCATGGGGCGTGGCTTAGGCGCCGAAGGGAATGGCGGCGTGACCTCGGAGCTCCGCACCCGATCCCCACAGGAATCCTGAAAATCAGAGCGGCAACACCTGCGACGGTCCTGAAAGACACGTCGGAGGTGGGCGAATTGAACCCGCACACTGAAAACCCCTACCGGAGCCGAATAATAGAGATTTGGCACCGACAGAAAGCTAAACGTCCGGCACGGCGAGGCTCCTAAGATGGCGGACGAGGGGCGCTGAGAAACGCTCACCGGCGTGTGACTCTCCCCCCCCCCCACACGGGAGCTGAGGGTCCATCACAGGTCCGCACCGCCGAGCAAGACCAAGTAAACCTGCGGTAAACCCGGGAAGCCGGTGTTGGGACGACTGCCGCCTGCTGGGCCGAGCTGCCTGAGAAGGGGATCCCGGACAAGATGGCGGAGAGGCCCAGGCTGGTACGTCTTGGTAAACTACGCCGACCGGAGGAGTGAAAGCCCACAGCCTGCGGAGAGCGCGGGGGCAGCAGAGGCGCCGGCGTGAGTGGCGAGAGGTGCAAGGCGGGGGCTGCGGTCTGCGGCAGAAGGATCGATACCCGACGGAGCACCGAGACCGACACAGAAGACCGGGAGGGGTGAGCTTTTGGTCGCTTCGTGGTGCCCTGCGGCCGCCGACTGCGACCCTGCGAGGTGAGAGGCCGGCCCGGTACTGCGGGATACTGCGGCGGTGCCCGCGGGGATTGCTCCCCCTCCTCCCCCCACGAGACACTCGGAGACTCCCCCCCTGTGGGGAGGGGAGCAAGCACGAAGCGCGGGTGGGTCGCGCCAGGTACCACCCTGTGGAGGCTACGGCGAAGATAGAGGTCGGCGAGGACGGGACGTCCGCGCCGGCGGAACAGAAGTTGGCTAACTCAGGGCCCCCCCGAAAGAGACGGAGGGACGTGGGGCAGGGCCCCCGAAACATCAGCGGAGGGCGAAAAGACCGTTGGCTCCCGGGGGGGAAGAGGCCCCTAACGAGTCCCACGACTGGGGAGATAGGGCGGAGACCATACTTCTGAATTCTGCAGCAGACGGAGAGGCCCGGATCGCGCTTCGCGACACACGGAGGGCACTGGTGAGGTGGTACGCAGAAGCTGGTAGGGCTGATTGCCGAACGAAAGAACTGAGGGGAGAGGAACCCCTGGTCAATACCCAGGTTTAGGACGGTCTCGACCCGAGAGGACTACTACTGGGCAGTGCTGGCAATGAATGGGTGACAACAGCTGGAACACCTGCCTGACGGACGGCTCTTGGTAGAGGCCTGTAAACGGAAAACCGAGCAAGCCGCGCAAACCATACGAGGCGATCCTAGCAAGCACCGGTGCGATTGAAGCAGAACACAAACACGTGGCGGGGGACGACTGGCGGCTGAGAGAACCCGCGGCTCCCCGACTGCTGGCGTAAACAGGTGGAGAGCTGGGCACACGACGGCACTTGCAACTGCGATCCCGCGCTCTGGGGGGGACCTAGTGGACTACGAGTGATCCCGGCTAGCTGCTGGGGGCGCGTAGCACACCGGCAAAGAAGGCGGATTGGCATCATGGGGAAAACCAAAGGAAAGGCGGAGGGGGCTGCGACCTCGGATGCGACGGAAGGAGATCCCGCGGGCCGTCCGACCTACAGCAATTGCAGGATCGCATATTAGAGGCTATTGCGGCGACAAGAGACACTCTGCAGCAGGATATAGCGCAGGTGGTGTCGGGATTGGGCCTCCTACGAGCTGACCATGACAAACTTAAAGATAGGGTCAAGGATGTCGAAGATGCCCTACAGGAGCTGACCCCTGCTCATAAAACTATGGAGGGTAAACTCACGGATGCCCTGGACCGAATACAAATACTGGAAAGGAGAGCTGAGGATGCTGAAAATAGGAGTCGGCGCAGTAATGTCCGCATCGTAGGAGTTCTGGAAAAAACCGAAGGAGACGACATGGTTGAGTTCCTCGACAACTGGCTCAGGACCACGGTGGCGCCAGAAGGCCTCTCGCCCTTCTTCACCCTGGAGCGCGCTCACCGCGTCCCGTCCGGACAACCCAGATCAGGCCAGTCCCCGAGACCGATCATAGCCAAATTGTTGCACTACAAGGACAGAGACCTGCTGCTCCAAAGAGCCAGCGACACCGGACCATTTCAGCTGGAGAACAGCAGAGTAACACTATATCCTGATTTCACCTTTGAGACGCAGCGAATGCGGGCCTCCTTTCTGTCCATCAAACGGGAGCTCCGAACTGAAGGCATCCCGTACTCCTTGCATTTCCAGGCTAAGCTCTGTGTGGTGCTTGATGATAAAACACACTTCTTCAGCACGTCGGCGGATGCATGGGCATGGTGGGAAACGTACAAGGCGGGCATTGATGGCGCTAGATTCCAAGAGGAGAAAGAACGTGCTACGACGCGAATACGGAAATTGCAAAGATTGCGTAAGAGACGACAAGGGACACGGAAACCGTCGGCATCTCAAACAGAGGTGGAGCGGAAAGCTGCGCTAAAGGCAGTGGAATCGCTGTTGAGATCAGATGCTTCCCAATCAAAGCAGGGCACGGACACAGAGACACACGCCTCGGGCTCGGAGACGGACCAGTCGGGAATACACAGCACCAGGGGCCCGCTAGTAACACCGCAAACGTCGGAAGAGATCCTGAACATTTGACTCGGAGCCGACAGGTAGTGGGCAATACTGACAATGAAGACCTCCCGAACTAAAGGGTACTGTAGGCGAGGGTTAAGTTCTGGGCCATTAGACCGCTGCTATTCATGGGGGGAACACGGGAGGGTGCGGGGGGAGCCTGCGCAGCCACCTTCCGATCTGGGCCACACTCCACTTGCCCTTAAGGCACACATGGTTACGACCGTGAATTAGCAACACAGTTTAAAAGGTTGAACAAGTTTGGATGGGAACTGATAGACTAATATTGGGGCCTGTTCTGGGGGGGAGGGGGAAGGAAACTGTTGGGGATGTTTTTCACAATTGGCAACTGCTGAACCCGGGGCACCTGGGAATCATGAAGCTGGAAGGTTCAAAAGTGATTTGGGGGGGGACCACCACCTGCGAGGGAATAGGATTTTGTGGGATGCAGCAACGCGAACTGTGGGACAATGGCTAGTGTAAATGCATTGAAATGTATAACCTGGAATGTGCGGGAGCTACACACGATGGTAAGAAGACATAAGATACATGCCTACTTGGTTCGTAGGGGTGTACATATTGCGATGTTACAAGAAACACACCTCACGAAACAGGAGGGGGTAGCACTGCAGAGGAGATGGAGGGGTCAGGTCTTTAACACCACTTATTCAGCGTACGCTAGGGGCGCTTTGATATGGATAAGGGCGGGCACTCCCTTTCAGGCGACTAGACATGTAATAGACCCTGAGGGAAGATACGTAGTGGTAGACGGCAGGTTACGGGGCAGAGACATAGTGCTGTGTAGTATATATGCCCCAAACACTGAACAGCTGTCCTTCTTCACGGGTCTTTCAGGGACACTGGCACACTTCTTATTGGCCCGATTCTGATTGGAGGGGACTTTAACTCAGTGGCGGACACATTAATAGATAGATCCCATCCACCATGGAGGGACTCCCCTGTCCACCGCCTCACTAAGGGAAGATTGGAGTGGCAAGAGGGATGGGGTTTAACAGATGCCTGGCGCGCACAACACCCAACCGACCACGATTATTCACACTTCTCTAGCCTGCATGACCTCCACGTCCGAATTGACGCAATACTGTGCTCCCAGATCATGATGCCAGCTATAACTTGGACCGAGTACCTTACAAGGACAATCTCGGACCATAATCCACTGATAGCCAGATTAGCCTGGGCAGAGGAAACACCGCGCGTACCGACCTGGAGGCTGAGGCCGGAGACCCTAGAAGACCCATTGTTCCACGCGGCACTGGAGGGGGGGATATCCCAATACTTCGCTGACAACGAGGGGTCTGCAGCCACTAGAGCGGTGGAATGGGATGCTTTCAAGGTGGTAGTGAGGGGCCAGTGCATAGCGAAACATGTGGGCACGCGGAAGGTGCTACTAGAGGATCTAGTTAAGGCGGATTCCAAGCTGCGAGATGCGGAGAAAGCGAGGCCTGGCCACCCTGAACTCCAAGATGAGATCAACCTAGCTAGAGAGGCTGTTGCGGTGGAAGTGGAGCGCCTTCGTAGCTTTGATCACCGAGCCTACATGCTCAGGGGTCATGTCGAGGGGGACAAAGCTGGAGCACCACTAGCATGGCTGGCAAACCCCGCTAAGCGATGCTCCCCAATACTAGCCATTGAGGGAGAAGGAGGTCACATCCACTACTCCCAAACGGAGATATTGAATAGTTTCCAGAAGTATTACGAGGGCCTATACAAGAGCGAACTGGAGGGACAAGAGAATGGCACCGATGTCTTTCTTGATGGCCTCCACTTGCCCCAGCTAGACGAAGAACAGGCGAAAGACTTGGGTAGAGATATAGAATTAGGAGAGATCAGAGAAGTGGTAAAACGGATGGCCCGCAACAAGACCCCGGGACTAGATGGGTTACCCATAGAATTCTATAGCAAGTACCTGGACATATTAGCACCGCGACTCCAAACAATATATAACGAAGCCAGAGTAGCTGGGCGACTACCCCAATCGCTCGGGAAGCGCTCGTGATACCACTACTAAAACCTGGGAGGGAGAGCTGTAGCCCACCTCCTATAGGCCACTCTCCATGCTGACCGCCGACTACAAGATACTAAGTGCTATACTAGCAGCTAGGCACCTACAACATATGCCCGACCTAGTACACACGGACCAATCTGGATTCATTCCCGCACGCAATACGACGATCCATATCAGAAGGCTCATGCGTCTGCTGGAGAGCCCCTACACTGCAGACCAAACACCCCTGGTCCTCTCGATAGACATTGAAAAAGTGTTCGACAGTCTAGAATGGGACTACCTATACAAGGCCATGGAACGCTTTAGGTTAGGGGAAGGATATATTAGCTGGACGCGTGTCCTGTACACAGCGGCGGTAGCAAGGGTGCACATAGGACCCCTAGTTTCGCACCAATATCCAGTGGAGAGAGGCACCCGACAGAGCTGCTCCCTGTGTCCCCTGTTATTTGCCCTGGCGATTGAACCCCTTGCGGCCGAAGCCCGGACGGGGAAGCACTTCAGGGGCATATACAGCAGAGACGGCCAACAATTTATTTCTCTGTACGCCGACGACCTGCTGCTATTTCTAGAAAACGGCACGACAGCGCTGGAGGGTGCGGAGAGACTGCTGGGGCGGTTTGGCGATCTCTCCGGTCTAAAAGTTAACTGGGCTAAAACATGCTTATTCCCTCTACGGCGGGAAGCGGAGCGCCACGACCACCGTCCTCTGCTTAATTGGGAGCCCACCTGCCTGAAGTACCTAGGGGTATATATATACCACACGGCCGCGGACATGCTAGAGGGTAACGTGGGCCGCTGTGTGCGGGCACTGAAAGGCAGCATGGCCTTTTGGGCCACGCTCCCGCTATCGGTCACTGGCCGCATTTCCTTATTAAAAATGATTGCCCTGCCACGGCTACTATACTATTTTCGCACCCTTCCCATCTGGATACCTAGTTCTTCTTCCGCCAACTCAAGTCTCAGTTGACCACGTTCCTGTGGGGCTCCGGCAGATGCAGAGTGGCGCTTGGAGGAGGGAGGGCTCGCGGTGCCCGACTTCGAGCTTTATTATCTCGCTGCTCAGTTGCAGGTTTTCACGCAGGAGGTGGCGCGGGTGTACCGGGGATCTGAGAACGATAGAGAGAGAGGTACGCCAAGACATGTCCTAGCTTATATAGTCCTGCAGCAGAGGATCGCCCTTCGAGACCTGACGCTAGAGGAACAAACGTTCCGGCTCCGCTGGAACCGGTCTCAGCGACACGCGGGGATACGACACCCATATGCCCCGGAAATACCCCTGGGCATGCTGACTGCGCTCCCCCACGGAGGAGACTGGTCGCAGCTACAGAGTTGGGAGGATGCGGAAATACAGGTTGTAGGTGACCTCTATGAGGCTGGAGAACTCCTGCAATACCAGGAACTTCAGGGGCGATTCGACCTCTCACGAGGGGGTTACCTTCTGCACACGGCGGTGGTTGGGGCCATTCAGGCGCACTGGAAGGGGGCCTGGCAGAACCCACGACGTCCATGGCTTGCCAGTACGCCATGATGGCGGCCGGGACTTACAAGGCTGTAACATGCCTATACTCCAGAATGCTCCGCGAGAATCTGCCGCCCCTCACGGCGCTGAGGACCAAATGGGAGGTGGACCTTGGTAGGGAAATCCCTGAGACGACTTGGGCCCGACTGGTGCGCCGAGCTCGAAACAGCACGAGAAATGGGCGGTTTCAGCAAATTCATTTCTACATGCTACACAGGGCTTACATGACTCCTGGTAGAATCAAGAAGTATTTCGGGGTGACTGAGTCGGCGTGCCCGCGCTGCGCTTTGGAGGGAGCGGAGCTGGAGCACATGTTGTGGTCCTGCCCTGCCCTCCGTGAGTACTGGCGAGCGATAGGGGACACCTTAAACGAGACAACGGATAGAACCCTTGAGTTTCATTCAGCGGTATGCATACTACACTGGTTTCCACACACGCCCAAAAACAAAACCTCCAGCATATTCATAGACATGGGACTGATAATAGCTAAAAGGGAAATAACAAGACATTGGAAGGGGAGGTCGGGTCCTACACACAGAAGATGGTACAACGAATTCCTTAAGTGGGCAGCTTGTGACAGCACACATAGATACCAAATGGCACGCCGAAAACCAGACGATAGAGCAATGGACACTGCAGCAGCCTGGGAGGCTTTAGTGCAAGCCCTGAGAGATAGCATACTAACAGAGGACGAGGAGACCACAAGCTCGGACAGGAACTGCACCCAGGACACACCAGGCACATCAAACACCTAGACAATACATAGCCATTATTGTACCCGAGATCTGCAACAAGACGAGTACTTACGAGCGGGGGGAGGGCATGTAGAGATAGTGAGGGGTAGTTTTAAGGGTGTTTCACAGAGTTTACATTGGCTAGGAAAAGAAAAGTAGACATGCACCTTCCCATGCGAGGAGATTAACCCTGATAAAAGCAACAAGACACATGAGGGTCCAATAATTGCCGCCCGACCCCCGGGTTGTGGGCCTGAAGGCTGTGTACAAAACGTAACAAAAACGAGGAGATAAGAGACCTGAGCTGCAATGTATATATGTATACTGGTCTGCGTAATGTATGCCTGCAATAAAAATTACTTTAAAAAAAAAATCAAGTACGGTTGCATCCAGAATCAAAACCTCTAACATAATTTATAATGCCTGTAGGTGCTTTGCCATTTGGATTAGTATCTGCATCAGCAGTGTTCCAAAGAGTGATGCAACATTTCTTAAAGGATCTGGGCAATATGTTATTCTTTCAGGGCGATATATTGGTATTAGGTTCTGATAAGAAACATCATGATGGTGTAGTGTTGCAAAGCTTGGAGCATGCTGGATTGACAGTCAGCATTGAAAAATGCAAGTTTGGAGTAACTGAGGTTGAATATCTGTGGCACACATTACCAAAGGGTGGCATAAATCTGAAGGTGAAACTGGTGGAGGCTAGTGAAAAAGCATCTTTATCCATTGATAAGGAACAGCTATGTTCTTTTCTCGGTTTAGCAGACTACTATTTCACGTTTGTTGAACATTTTTCAGATAAGGTGCATGCGTTGCGTCAGTTGATGAAAAAAGGAGTACTGTATGAATGGATGAGTGAGTGTCAATCAGCATTCAACTCCATCAAACAGCCCATTGCCAAAGCTGTTGTCTTGAAGTATTTGATCCCCAAGATGAGACTATGATAGTGGTAGATGCTTGTACATATGGGCTGGGAGCGGTGTTAATGTAAAGGAAAAACCGGCAAGAGAGGGTTGTTATGATCGCATCTCAAACGTTGAAAGGAGCTAACTGTACATACTCTACACCTGAAAAAAGAAGGGTTGGTGTGTTGGTGGAGGGGGCAACATATAAAAAAGACTTATGTGTGGGGTACTGTTTTTGAGTTGCGCACTGATTTTACACCCTTAATGGATTTATTTTCCACAAAAGGCGCAGGAAGAGCAACGCCCAGAATAGCTAAATAGTTATACCGGTTGCAGGGATATAATTTTGTTATTAAGTATGTACCTTGGACCAGAAATGTAAATGCAGACAGTTTGTCTAGTTTAACTATATCTGAAGAGTGTATTGATGATAATGGTTGGGTGGTGGCAGATGTGTAAGAATCTTATAGGTGCCATTTCAGAAGACGAGTGGACAGAAATTGGCAGTGGATGAAACTTTGCACAAATTTACTACATGCTTGTCTCAACCTATGAGGCAATCTGATTTTGAAAGACGAGAGTTAAGCAAGTGTAGAACGATTTGGTCAGGGTTATTTGTATTGGAGGGATTTATTAGAAGATGTAATAGATTGGTAGTGCTCAAGAAGGTATGGCCCAGATTATTGGAGTTGTTACCCAAGGGACCTGGTGGTATGTCGCCATTAAAATGAGCGCTTCTGTGGATTTTTGGTAGCCAGGCATGGACAGGGAGATTGAGAGGTAATTGCATTGCTTCGACGTGCAGTGATACATCTCTTACTGTTAGTGACACTCCCAATGTGTCAACAGAATTGGCCAGGAAAGAATGGCAAAGATGGGAATGGACATATATGGTCCATTCAGTTGTGAAGGTTTAGAAGGAAATATTTTGTGGTGCTTGCAGACTATTTTTTTAAGGGGCCTGAAGGTAGTATTCATGATCCAAAGCTGCTAATACAGTACATTCTGTGAAGAGGTTGTCAGAAGAAAAAAAAGTAATTGAAGGAGTATGATTTGCATCATTACAACTCAATTACCGTTAGGTAGATTTCTACCCAAGACAGGTGCAAAAAGCGATGTTTTAAATGTCACTCAATTGACAAAAGCGCATCTGGCTTTTTTTTATTATGTAAGACGCTCTTTTCAAATCTGTGCTACACTTTAATTTCCTCCTGCAACTTCTGACACACCTGTTACAAAAACACGTTGTTACATGTAAAAAAAACAAAATTAAAACAAGCACACTTGAGCCAGACACAGCATTTTCAACAAGCCGATCGTGCATCTGACATCTGCCTTCCACCCTTTGTCTAAACTGATGCGCAGCATTAATTACCATTTGATGTAAAAAGGAGAAAAAACAGGATACCCAGCTACTGGCTTAACTACACAATGTGTGACCAGAAATCCTCGGATCAATCCTGTCTCCCCCTCTTGGACGAATCGTGTGATCCTAAGCAAATATTTTTATTTAACAGAGCCATCTTTTTCGTCATTGTCCCATACAAGAGCACATTTAAATGAGCGAGTTCCAAATGTGCGTTGTAAATAAAACCTCTGATATTAATCAAATAGTTGAAGGACTTCTGTTGCTACATGCATATTGTGAATCTAGAACATGTAAAATAACCTGCCTTTTAAATCAGTTGTGGCACCATTTCTGACCCAAAGCTGTCAATATATGCAGCAATGCAGACATGTCATCTTGGAACAACCTTCTCATCATCCCAAAGATGCTGAAGAAGGCACTGCAACACTGTCTGTTTGAACCAAATTAAGACCAAGATTAATGAATCTCACATGTGAGGAAATACATTCTAATGTCTTCCTTGCAATAAATGCAGTCACTATGAAGGTCTTTAAACAGCCACAAGAGCATTGGTGTCCAACGGAGGTCCAGGAACACCATATTCCTACCAGATTTTTATTACATATCTACATAAAATAAAAGGCCATACAATTAATCGCTTTGGTCGGAACTCATTTACGTAGACCGTGGTTATCCTGAAAGACTGGAATGGATATGGCCTTTCTGGTCCTACGTTTGGCCCCTTTGCCAAGGCGTCTAGAACACCTAAAAGCACTCCCCCTTTTGCAAGCTCTTTAGATGGCAGGTTTCCTGTCTTGCATTTGTAGAATCCTCTACCAAAAGGGATTTCAGTCTTTTTTTGGGAAATGTGTGCTGTTTGTACTTGGCAGGTTGCTGCCCATAAAGTCCTTTTTAGGTCTCGCCTTCTAATGCGCTTGAGCATTGCTGGCGAGAGATATAGGGGCTTAACCAGAGCTTAACAAAACGGGCGATTTCATGCAGTGCCCGTGAAAAGCGCGTGCACGCATCAAAGCCACCAGCCTCCCTCCCACAAGCTTCCCCCAGTGTGCGCTCTGCCTCAGGCATTTCTCCTCCCCTAATTATTCACGGCCGCCAGGCCGTGTCTCGTTTTAACTTGTTTTTTAAACTTGTTTTAGAGAGCACTGTACACTCTTCTCTGTGCACGTTTAATGCCGGCTAAACTAAGCATTTTACCTACTGGTTACTGTAGCAGTTTGGTTTCTGTGGTGAACTCTGCACAGGCTGAAGCCCTCACTGCGACAGTCTCGCTAAAGATAAAAGCTTGCACAGACAATCAGTAACTGCAGAGCTGCTCTCCGGGCAGAATCCCTCGCAGTGGTCTCTTTCTGGGAGCTGCGGCTTCGGGGCCAATGGGTGTCTCGCTTGGGGATGGGACAGTTTTCACTCACTGGTAACGACAAGCGCATCAATCAACCAAAAGGTTTCTTGCAGCTAACCGGCCATTTATGTAATGGTTGTGTAGTTGATCGAAAAGGTTTTACCGCCATTCTAAATTAGTCTGAGATGTTTTACTTTCTCCGTGACAGTAGCCAATGTGAGTTGAAATCTAGATATATAACCCTTTCAGAGTATTTCAATCGATAAAATATTAGTAAAATGTAATAAAACTGCCCTTCAACTCTTTAAACAACTATTATTAAAGAGGGTTTTATTTCTAAATGCACATTTTTAACAAATACCTCTAAATCTGTCTGCATCTCCTTTTAATATCTACTTCATTCTTCAACCCTTACACCCTTGATGCGCTCTTCCCATTCACGCGCTCGTTACCATTTGCTCCCGCTGGTCCCCCACCCCAGGCTCTTGAAGCGCGATGCAGCGCTTCCCTCCCACTCTCACTCCCCTTCTCCCCCGCCCCATACGACTTGTTATTTCTTTTCGCGGCTGAGATTTCAGCCTGCTGTAACAGTCACACCGCTATAAACAATTCTAATTTTGAAGCTAAAATACATTTTACTTGTTGAGAGGTCGTTGCCCATTACGATTCTACCTAATTGCCTTTCTTGGGGCAGTCAGTATAACTTGTATCAACTTGGCTCCACCTGATACATAACTAGCATTGCCTTTTGTGCGGCTGAGCAATCTCCTTTTAACAAGCTCTTTGGATGGCAGGTATCCTGTCTTGCATTTGTATAATCCCCTACCAGAAGGGCCTTCAGGCTTTTTTGGGAAAAAAAGTTTTGTTCCTGGAAGGTTGCTGCCATGAAGTGTTTACCTAACTTGCATTTCCTAGGAGAACTTGAATCAACTTGGCTCCGCTTGACACATAACTGGCATTGCCTTTTCTGCGGCTGATGGGCCTCAGCTGATTCACAATTTTCCTGTAAGTAGAGCATTTGTGATTACTTTTTTGTGAGACAATTTTCAGCCACTGGCCAGGAAAGGACTGTGATGCCATGAGTTGCCAGGGTGAGATGTTCCGCCACAGAAAGCAATTCACATCTTGAACTTGTGCAGCATAGTGTTGACTGTTTAAAAACAGGTCTACATGGTTAACTAGAAGGAGTAGTAGCACTAATGGTGTGCTGCACAGCACAGCTTTAAAAAAAAAGGATTTTATTGCTAAAATTCTAATTAGAAGGAATTGTAGTGTAGTTCCTATATTCCCAATAGGCTCTGCGCATTGGAATAACATAAACAATAGTTTAGACGTAGGACTGAGGTCGACTAGGTCTCTATTGAATATGTTAGACTTAATTGTGTGTGCCAGCTAGCTCAGAGGTCACTAGAAACTTTCTCGAGTAAACAAGAAGGTGTTTAGCTTTCCTAAATAGACAAGAAGGGATTAGCTTTTGACAACCATATAACATGACAACTTTGCTCCCTCCAGAATAAGGAGTATATCTCCAGAGTCGCGGAAACAATAGATAGCTATTTTACTCAGTCAATCGTGCATGCTTCGTTTTACCAGAAATGCAGAGAAATAGAGAGACGGGCGTTTTCAATAAAAGGGTTATTTATTGAGCAGTCTTCTTTCTCATGCAAGAGAAATGAATTGCCACAATTGCAATACTTGTTATAAAGTAAAGTGCGTACAGTAAAAGGAGTATTTATATGGCTTCTAAGCCATAAGATACTTAAAATGGATAAAATACATACAATGATAAAATAATGACTAAATGTACTCAACTGGTGTTTCTAAGATACGCCTACCCCAGTGTACCTAACCTAAGCCTAGTACGTGGGAAGGAGTAGATGAGCTACAGTTTTTGCCAAGAATCTGAATCAAGAATTCTCAATGGGTCTAATCAGCTCCGTACCTTGGGTATAGAATGAAGGAGGTCTTGTATCTCTCTCTCAGGACTCGATCTCCCAGCAACCCACAAGGGTGACCGGAAAACACTGGAGCTGGATTTCTTGGCAGGAGAAAAGACAGCTTCTCTCTCAGTGCGTCAGCAGGGAGGGTCGGCTTCCTTCGGCATTCGCATCAGCAGGGCGTCGGGCAAGTAGATAGCCGATCTGCTCCAAACCACTGTGTGTTGCTTAAGGCAGATGTTGGTATATTTATACCTGGAAGGTGCCGAGTTTGACGTAAGGTTGGACATAAGACGTCACTAGGAACTGGCAGTTCTTTCAGGACTCTCAGGAGTTCTAGGACAAATCAAAACAGAAGCAGGGGGAATTCCCAGGCTGCTGGAGGCTTGGTTTGTTTAAGAATGCATTGTGCTTTCTAGGAGTTAAAGGGAGTAGCCTTGCCGTATTTGGACTGCATTGGCTATGACTTAATATGGATATGATTCTTATGCCTTTATAAGGATATGATTTGTTATAACCACATAAGGGCATACATCGGGAATGTCTTAATTAGGGTCCTAGATACATTCACAAAAGAATGTGAACACCTACTGTAAAATAATCCTTTACAAGCAGGGGACTGTCCCAATAGACTAATACCGCTTGGCCATCCAGTATGTGTTGGGATGATCATCCCTCACCTAGTAGACAGGGCCAGGATGGGATCGCTCTTTACTTCCTTTCCCACATCTTTATTCATATGAAATCAAGCCATACACTTACAGAACTTATGCAACTACCTGATGGCATCCCATGATCCAGGCAACAACTTCCACCATTTGGAAGGTTGATTTAAAAGATGGTTAGCCTGCTGGTGGTAAATGTATGCTGTACAAAGTGTACTACATGTGTGTATGTGTGTGTGAAGTTGCAGTGACTGCATGTGTGCCTACAAGCATACGTGCTTCTTGAGATTGAAGGACTCAACTTTCAAGAGGATAACCACAGCAGAGCTGTTGATCTCTGACTTACAACAGGAGGCACAAAGCATGTGTGCAGACATAGGCGGCCACATCTATTATAACTATTGAGTTATTGTCAGTATAATGAATCTTAAATCATCCTGCCATGCAAGGTAATTTATGGTTGGATTTCTATACTTTTGGATATTATGGGTATTAGTTTTCGTTAGCATTATTACAAAGCATTGATTTTGTTTATCACTAAAATATATATAAAATATATTAAATGTTTCTCAGTCAGCCCTTATAGCTAATGCAGGATAGCTGGGACAAGTGGATTGTGCAGGCCAAGTAGATCTCGGAAGCATTTTGTCCCTTGGCCAAGTAGATTATTAAAACATTTTCACACCCTTGTAAAGCGCAATGCTAATGTGAGTAAAAACGTACATGTATTTTTGAAGTAGTGATTTTGTGATAGTACAATTGGATTCGGATGTGAAGGAGGGTTCTTCCGAGTGTTTAAGCCCTAAAAGAGTAAGCACAGTGAGGGGTAAAACTATGTGGTTGGATAATGGAAGAAGGTGGAACGCAAGGACGATAACAAGGCGTAGTGACTTTGAGCATTGAATCTGGTTGGATAAAAATGTTAACTCTGGTGTGGCAGAAAGGGATGTAGAGGAAGATAATTCACAAGTCGCCTGGAATTTGGTCTATCAAACCAGCATCAAGTCAGACAAGCGGCCATTCTAAAAACATGTTGGAAACTAAGAGCAGTCCAAGAGGACACGCTAATGGGCCTCTGTTGGATTGAGATGAACAACCAGACCAAGTTGAAAAACGCTTGGAAACCAGTATGGGAGAACGCCCTTGCAAGTCTTAAGTTGGAGAAGGCATGGAATACAAATCTAATCTTTGCAGCTTTTAAAAAAGTAGCCAACGGAGCTGCAAAGCAAAGATCTTGGCTAACAGACAAAGCCGCAACAGCACAGAAAAAACACAGTTGGACGGTCCTGGCCACGTACGTGAAAATGGAACCTCAACGGTATTTAGTTAATCACATATCCAATGCCGCCCAAATAACACTATAACAATTACGGCTGGGCACCACCATTTTAAAAGACCATACACCTCCATGGAAGCAAACATGGCCGACCCCTGTCTGCAGACTATGTGGGCAAATGGAAGAATCAATGTTGCACATATTGTGCATCTGCCCATCTTTGAAAATTCTGAGACGTTATTATCTACTGCATGTATTCCGTCTTTTTCAGATTAGATCATGTCGCCCAGCTGTCATGCTAGCACTGAATAGTTACCATCTACAGACAGCTTGTAGGGCCGCCAGATTCTGTCAAAAGGCATTGCTGCTAGTAGTGAAGACTGAGAAAAAAGATTACTGAACGCTCGAACACGGGCCTGAAGTGTTATGAACAGACTCTGAATCCCCTCTCATAAATATACCAAATATATAGACATTTTAGAAAGTTATTCTTTTTGTGTTTTTTTAACGATCCTCTAAAGTCGTATATTTTATTCTTAAAACATGTGTTTTAATGTAACCATATTGTAAAGGTTTTAATTAACTATATACAATAAAAAATTTACTTACTTAATTCACAAGTCATTAAAGAGGGTGAACAAGCTTGTGTGAGAAGTAGACCCTACTGGCTAAAAGACTATTGTTTTGCTTCACCTTCCAGATAATACAGAATCTCCCACACAGTGGGTTAAATGCACGGCGAAGCAGGAGACATAACACAGAAACACCCTTAGGCAAGGGTTTTATTTTACAATCTGCAAAGACTCTCTCTTTAGAATTGGGCCTGGGGTTTTATTTTACACAATGCTCTCTAACAGAAAAGGCTTTCCCAGATGCCAAATGCACAACATTCAAATATATATAGAGATATATATTTATATGCAAGCAATAATGACACACTTGGTGAATGCAACTGTTAAATGCGTGAATAATACCATGAATAAACAAGCAGAAAATGATATGAGATAACACTCAAGCAGATATAATATACTGGACGTCCTGCAAGAGATCAGAAATGTATATACACACTAGATACATCAAATGATTACTATGGATGTGCACATCACTCAGTCACACATCACAAAGAAAACACCTCAAATGATCAAAACCACTGGCCACACATCACAATGATTCAGAAAAGGGGGTGGTGATGAACAGAGTGTCTGAATTAAGCAGACCACTCTTACCCAGTCCAAAGATCAGGGCTTGATCCATCACCGTTATTTATCTCACTGCACCATCCCAGCTCAGAACCTGGCTATATGCAAATCAGTCTGTCCCTGGCCCAGTGCATCATGGGAACAGGGCAGACTAAACTACCAAGCCAATTCTTCACCAGAAAGGAGACAAGCTACCGGGGACCGGTTTCTGGCATTTCAGCCTTCTTCGGCCCGGCTTGCTTGAATCCTGATGGTGCAGTGAGAAAGGGACTCATGTCTGAGTATACCCTGCCACACCTATAGTGGCCAAAAACGATTCAGAAATCATTTTTGTCCACCACGAGCGTGGAAGGGTATACTCAGATGTGAGTCCCTAGCTCATTGCACCATCAGGATTCAAGCAAGCCGGGCCGAAGACGGCTGAAATGCCAGAAACCGGTCCCCGGTAGCTTGTTTCCTTCCCAGTATAAGAATTGGCTTGGTAGTTTGGTCTGCCCTGTTCCCATGATGCACTGGGCCAGGGTCAGACTAATTTGCATATAGCCAAGTTCTGAGCTGGGATGGTGCAGTGAGCTAAAAAACGGTGATGGATCAAGCCCTGATCTCTGGACTGGGTAAGAGTGGTCTGCTTAATTCAGACACTCTGTTCATCACCACCCCCTTTTCTGAATCATTTTTGTCCACCACGAGCGTGGAAGGGTATACTCAGATGTGAGTCCCTAGCTCATTGCACCATCAGGATTCAAGCAAGCCGGGCCGAAGACGGCTGAAATGCCAGAAACCGGTCCCCGGTAGCTTGTTTCCTTCCCAGTATAAGAATTGGCTTGGTAGTTTGGTCTGCCCTGTTCCCATGATGCACTGGGCCAGGGTCAGACTAATTTGCATATAGCCAAGTTCTGAGCTGGGATGGTGCAGTGAGCTAAAAAACGGTGATGGATCAAGCCCTGATCTCTGGACTGGGTAAGAGTGGTCTGCTTAATTCAGACACTCTGTTCATCACCACCCCCTTTTCTGAATCATTTTTGTCCACCACGAGCGTGGAAGGGTATACTCAGATGTGAGTCCCTAGCTCATTGCACCATCAGGATTCAAGCAAGCCGGGCCGAAGACGGCTGAAATGCCAGAAACCGGTCCCCGGTAGCTTGTTTCCTTCCCAGTATAAGAATTGGCTTGGTAGTTTGGTCTGCCCTGTTCCCATGATGCACTGGGCCAGGGTCAGACTAATTTGCATATAGCCAAGTTCTGAGCTGGGATGGTGCAGTGAGCTAAAAAACGGTGATGGATCAAGCCCTGATCTCTGGACTGGGTAAGAGTGGTCTGCTTAATTCAGACACTCTGTTCATCACCACCCCCTTTTCTGAATCATTTTTGTCCACCACGAGCGTGGAAGGGTATACTCAGATGTGAGTCCCTAGCTCATTGCACCATCAGGATTCAAGCAAGCCGGGCCGAAGACGGCTGAAATGCCAGAAACCGGTCCCCGGTAGCTTGTTTCCTTCCCAGTATAAGAATTGGCTTGGTAGTTTGGTCTGCCCTGTTCCCATGATGCACTGGGCCAGGGTCAGACTAATTTGCATATAGCCAAGTTCTGAGCTGGGATGGTGCAGTGAGCTAAAAAACGGTGATGGATCAAGCCCTGATCTCTGGACTGGGTAAGAGTGGTCTGCTTAATTCAGACACTCTGTTCATCACCACCCCCTTTTCTGAATCACACATCACAACGGCAATAATCCAAACTCAAACACCTCAAATGAACAAAGCCACTGGCCAAACATCACAATGACAATCAAAACTCAAACACCTCAAATGATCAAAGCCACTGGCCAAACATCACAATGGCAATAATCAAAACTCAACACTTCACCTGGTGCAAACACTGCATCTTAGCCCACTCCTGACCTGGGATTAACAGCTGTGGATAGGAGCCCCAGAAACCAGGGTTCCGCTGTATTGAAGTAGACACGTCTGACCCCATTCGGATTCCAAAATCCCGGTTTCTAAGTCAACAACCCTCAGCTTTATAATCTCAAAAACACACTAGAAGGTTCGAGAAACCTACCCCCATGCCAGAGGAATCTTACCAGGACTGGCCAGCTTCCAAGCAAGCATCCCATGGCAGGAAGAAGTTCCCACGTTCCCTCTACAATCTTGCATGTTCCAGCCTTTATCTTGACGAAGCTCACAAAAACCTTCCAGGGTACATTACACAATCGGTCACAAAAACAATCCTTGAACGTGATTAAAACAAACAACTTGCAAGCGTTTCTGTGCGCGCAGATAAAGCTCAAGCCAGGCAGTCAGAAAACAGGATGACATGAGGACATGTCAAAGCCAATAGTAAGAACTTCATAATTCTACCAGTGTACAACACAATTCACAATTGTGCACCACTGCTTATAGATTCACATACTTCATCTCTCAATGTACAACACAGTGCACATTTGTGCGCCACTGCTTATGGCATCACATACTTCATCTCTCAATGTACAACACAGTGCACATTTGTGCACCACTGCTCACAACACTGCACTTCAAGACCAAAAAGTACATTCCACACCTCACTCTCTCTCTCACGCTTTCAAATGCACATCCCACACATTCTGTTCTTGGCAAGGCTGTCCTACTCCATGACAGCTCCCACTGAAAGACTGCAAGATTACAAGAAATAAACCTTTAAGAGAAGCAAGTCAAATGCAGGACATCGTACATTCAGGCTAGGATAAAATAACACACCAAAGTCAATTAAAATAATGGTAGTCAAAGGTCATCACAGGGTGTTAGACCACAAGAGTGCCTCTAGCACTACAACTATTGGGCCGATCACAACTTTGGCGGTGCTGCACCAGCTCAGCACCGCGAAAGCTGTGCAGGGACCGGCCGCCAGATTGCGAGTTGAACTCATGTCTGGCAGACTTTTGCTTTTTTTTCTTTGCCGTTCCCATGGTGGTGCCCTTAAAACGGGCACCGCAATGGAACACAAAAGAAGTTCCAGAACGACATGCACTGTGCTCCATGCCGCCCTGAAACTTAGGGTGCATGCAAACAGGGGGGCACATGTTGTGCCCCCCCGGAGTGCATCTCCATGGCAGCAGGGGATGGAGGTCCTGTAGGGCCCCCTTTGTTTCCCCTCAGCCAGCCTTTTTTCATGGTGGTGAGCCCGCCATGAAATGGCTGGCGGAGGAGAAACTCATAATATGCTCGGCGGACTGCGGCAGTCCAGCCTTCCATATTATATAGGCCCTCTGAGCTGCGCTACCACCAAGGACCTGCGGTTCCCTGGCGCAGCGATGGCCGGTCCTAAGAAACTGCCTTGTAATGTGGCTGCTGCAGGACTATCACCGCTGTGCCACCGTGAGTACGGCAGTCAATGACCGACGTACTAGTAATCGGCCCCTAAGTATATACATAAATGGGAGTATCAGTACTTGTTTAAAGAATCCAAGGGTGTGTCACTGTCCAGTGCAGTTATGGTGACACCCTCTTATGATATATATGTCATCTACACCTGTTTTAGAGATATATTGCTTTATCGACTGGTTAATTTTGATATGTTTTGTTATTTTATTATTGTTTTTTTAATATATATCTTTATTAGAATGTTTATTCAGGTGAAGTATTCACATTCAAGAAATTCCACATCAGCTATTTAACAGTAACTGTGTCAAGCATTCTTGTGATCAAATTTTTTTTTTTTAAACATATTTTATTTGTCAATTCGCATATGTTGCGCAAGGCTCTGCACACCAGAGTCATCTGCCAGAGCAAACCAAATACAACCATTACAGCAAACAATCCCCCCCCCATGATAAACAATACAATACATAAGAGCATTCAATGATATTGCACCCCTCCCCCAACTCCCCCTTCCCTCTCCCCCCCAAAGATCGCACAAGTCCATACTATCTCGTCCGTAGCTCTAAAAAGGGGATCAAAAGGTCCTAATCCAGGCCCACCACCCCTCTTGCTCCTTCACTCCCCTTCCCCTATACTGGGCCCTCTGCTTAAACCGGCATAGAAAGGTTCCTCTATCGCCGGAGGTTTCAGCCAGAGGCCCCGGTACTTCGCCTATCGTTTCCATATTTTATTGTGTTTACGCGGGCACGCCCTAGCCACAAAAATGGGTTGCTCCAGACCCATGCAGAAGTCCAGGCAATTTTTCCAAGCAGCCACCGATAGAGCC
This sequence comes from Lissotriton vulgaris, assembly GCF_964263255.1. Classification (NCBI taxonomy): domain Eukaryota; kingdom Metazoa; phylum Chordata; class Amphibia; order Caudata; family Salamandridae; genus Lissotriton; species Lissotriton vulgaris. The sequence continues at coordinate 1,655,597,562 of NC_141695.1, read as the reverse complement.
CTTGTCGCCTTCCAGGCTTTAGCAATGTCTCTTTTTGCCAGTGTAAGGCCTAGTAGCATGAGGTGTCATTTATAAGCATTGCCCCCCACCCCCTCCATAACATGCAGCAGTGCCAGCCGTGGTGGGCTAGTAAGCTCCCAGCCCAGGACATCCTGGGCTGGGAGCCAGGCAAATACCCCCGTCCACAAGCGATCCAGCGATGTGCACTGCCAAACCGCATGTATAAACGTACCCTCAGGCCGTCCACAGCGAAGACACCCCAGGGAGGCGATCATCCCCGCCCGCCACAATCATGTCCTAGTAAAGTAGACCCTGTGGAGATATTTGAATAGGACTAGACGAAGCTGTATCGCTGTGGCCGCCCCCGCGGGGCTGCCAGGGCCTCCGTCCAATCCTTCTCTTCCAGCCCGCCCACATCTGCCTCCCAGTCCCCTCTGAGTTTCTGAAGTGTAGGGGAGCAATGAGTAACCAGGGACTGATAAATACGCGAAATCTTTTTTCTTTCAGATCCCCCATAAAGACTTTAGCTTCTTGCGATCTATTTTTGAACCAACAGGATAATAATATAACACTTGATGTCCCCTCCCATTCATCCCAACTTGCTGCCAGTTAACATTAAAGCCACACTTTACTTAGAGTAATATCACATTATACAGTGAGACCAATAAGGCCAACATCAAAAACCTCCCATCAACTTGAGCTCGGGTGTTATTGGTGCGAACCTTTTCCTATGATCTATCTGCGATGTTCCATCCCATCCGTTCCCCGTCTTCTGCGGCAAAATCAGACTAGTGTCTAACAACTCCTGCAGCATCATTTCCCAGGCAAGCAGCACATCCGGTAATTTGTCATCCTGCCTCGTTCTTCTCATATGTTCCTCCTCTGCGGTCACCCACTCTCTACCTCCTATTTTTTCCCATTAGGAGGTTGAAAAGTCATCCAGTGAATCGCTATACATCTTTTTGCTACCGTTGGTCCCAGCACAGCAAATCGTCTACCAAGCTTACTTATCTACTCCCTGAGCAGTAGTCTCCACAGGCAACTATCAACTGTCAGTGGGAAATCCCAACCAATAGCACGGTGCAGCTGCTCTACAACTCTTTTCCAATAATCATCCACCAACGGGCAGAGCCAAACCATGTGTAGAAAATCTGTCCCAGGGGACTGACACTCAGGGCATCGAGAGTCTTGTGTCGGGAAAATTACATGTAAACGTCTAGGAGACCTGTATGTCATGTTTATTATATTATATTAATCTGTTTTGTTGTTTATGGAAAAGGAGATTTCTTATGTTTTAACCATGAGGTATAGGCTGGCAGGGCACCACGGGGTGTTGAGACAGAATATTGAGTTGGAAATGTCGACTTACACAAATATTGAGCTGGAATTCTTGTGCTTGAGAAATATCAACAGCAAGAATATCGTGGTCAAGATGACAAAATTTGAGGTAAGAAATATAGTTTTTAAAAATATAGAAGTCATTAATATTGTTTGCAAAAATATAGTTGTTCAAAATATCGATTTTTTTATTAGTCTTATATATTTTAGTTTATATTTTAAATGTATGTGATGTATGCTTTTTTTGTATAAGTATTGTTCATGTTTTTTAATATGTGTTACATTTTTAGTAGTTATCAATTTTATTTTAATACAAATTTGCATTTTTTAGTTCTGTAGCGGGTTGTAGGTTTATAGGGGAAAAGGGAGGGAACTAATTTAATTATAATAAATTAATGATTATTTTTTATTTATTTAATTTAGATTTTATAGTGTTAATTCTGAGAAGTAATTTATTTGTAATTAATTATTAATGTTTGACCATTAATATTAATGAATGAACTGATAATTAATGATGCTAATTATGTAATTTGTTTTAGGTAGAGGTTGTGGGATTTATATGGGTAAAGGGTGGGAAGTAATTTATTTTTTGATTCATTAATAATTAGTTTTTAATTTATATTGAATAATTGATGGAAATTACTAATGGAAATTGTGCAATTCATTTTATGTGCTGGTTGTGTGGTTTACAGGGGTAAAGGATGGGAAGTAATTTATGTTTAAATAATTAATAATTATTTGTTAATTTATATTACCTAATTAATTGATAACTTATTATGGTAATTGTGTGATTTTCTTAGGTGTGGGTTGTGGGTTTTATGGGGTAAGGGGTGGGAAGTAATTTATTTTTAATTAATTAATATTAGTTATTAATTAATAATAATTAATTGATTGAAAATGAATTATGGAAATTTAGTTAATTTTAGGTGCAGGTTCTGGGGTTTATAGTGGGAAGTAATTTATGTTTAATTAATAATCAGTTGATTATTAATGTTAATTCATTGATATTTAATTAGGGCAGTTGGTTATATTTTTTGTGTGTGGGTTTTACGTTTTTAGGGGTAAAGGGTGGGGAATAAATTAATTTTTACGTTTAATTTCACCAAGGATTTGTGGGGATTACATAGGTAAAGTGTGGGAAGTTTATAAATTTTTATGAGTTTAAATTTGTTTTTTAATTAATATATTTCTTTAATTGGTAATTAATTATGTTAATTATGTACGTACATTGCTAAATAAAATTTAGATGTGGGTTGTGAATTGTGAGGTGTTATAGGGTAGGACATAAAAAAAGTAAATGTATGTAATAATTCATGTTTTTTTTATTCAAAATAATTTCTAATAAAAAATATGTATTTGAAAATTATTTGTTATTTTATTTAATATAACATTTGTAGGTATTTGTCATACGCATGTAACATTATAATGTGTTTTTTACATTTGTAATATTAAATATATTTGTGTTTTAATTTTTAATATATTTATATATGTTTTTATTTATTTTGTGTTTTAAAAAATATTTCCGTTGTTAATATTTTGTTTTTACTTTTGAACTGACTGGAGTGAGAATATTAATTGTTACCACTTTCCCTACTGTTGCACTGATTGGAGTGGGAATAGTAAATGTTATCCTGTCGAT